>NW_006913056.1:0-600000 GCF_000271625.1 Coniophora puteana RWD-64-598 SS2 | reverse complement strand
GGTCAGCATCGTACATGACGCTTTTATTGTTTCGGCAACGATGTACTCAATGATCACAACGAATTTACAAGTGAGAGCCTACGTTTACGAGCCCCTCCTCCCTTTGCCGCTTACCACCTTGATCATCTTCGACGCTGACTCAAATCGCGCTGCGGCTGACAGTGCGCCCTCGACCTCATCGCATGCAACCTTCTCGTGACCGTCACGTTCCTATTCCGCGTCCTGCTCTCAGACAAGAGCTCGTATTATGACGACACCACGACACCGCCTAAACCAATCTTGACTGAGAGAGTGGGTGGGAGTGCATTCACGACCGTCGACCTTGATTCAGTGCACTTTGTAGAGACACAGGAGGACTATGGACGCTCTCAGTCGACGATAGCGTGGAACGATGCTGCTTGGGGTGGCTTGTCGGACTGTGGGTCTCCGAGACGAAGTGTAGAGCGAGTTTAGTCTCTGTTCTGATAGTGAGTGTGTGGTGGAAGCGTAGAAGTTCCTGTTGCCTAATTGACTTTTGCATTTTGAAATTGAAGGACTTGATCGCTAGTACATGTATCATATCATATTCACAGCGTCACGTTGTATACTATGTCTCACAGACATATCGTTAAGGAAGCACGCGGTTCGGCTTAACCAGAGTTGGAAGCCGGATAAACTGCTCACATATCTTTTCAAGAGACGGCGCAGCGCCCAAAAACTCAACAGCAGCCGGAACGTGCCACTCGTTTACTACGCCCGTCTGGCCCTTGTACTTCAGCAACGCGAGCTACTTGAACGCCACTCACCACTTACTCACGTACACATAGTGCTGTGGCACAAAAATATTTTCTTTCAAATCGCTTTGATCACGCACGATCAATGTCTTTGACATTAGAGCAGCTCCCTGCAGATGTTCTCATCAAGGTCTGCATCGGTCTGGACGTCCTTGATGTTCTACGCCTTCGTCAGGTGAGCCAGTTACTTTCCATCTCCTGTGACACCTATCAACCACCAAAACCGTCTAGGTTTCGAAGACCTTTTCGATTCTAACGCAAGAGAGATTTATCTGGAGCACCCTATACAGATCTTCGCGTCTTCCTCGCCTTCCCGGGCCGCTCACTACTCAGACGCAGCAAATGCTGGAGTGCATCCTCGCTCAAGCCACGCGAGTCCGCCATAATATCCTGGTGCGGAAAACACCTGTACAATCGTATGCCTTTCCGCAAAGCCCTATGGTGACAAGTGTGCTCTTGGCGGGAAGATGGGTCTTCTCCCAATCCTTGGACTTGTACATGGTGATGTGTCGTGACATCAAGGCATCTGATGCCAAACCAGCAGTCATCCTTAAGGCTGCTTCAGGTCGTATAGGAGCGATGAGAGGTGTTGATGTAATCGATCGCGAAGGACGCCGACATGTCTTTTTGGTTCTGGAAAGATCCAGCGTTAGGACGGCCGGCGATCTTCAGGGATCACAGCGATGGGATTTACGACTGTGAGTTATATTTTCAAGACGTTGTGACTTCACGCAATGTGCTCAAACATGACAAGGCTCATATTGAAACTGAACTATGAAGATGATTCTAAAATTCACCTAGAGCCAGTCTATCAACGACAGCACACGTTTGTAGGGCTCCATCCCCGCCACTCCGTTGAAGTGATCTGGGGCCCGTCGGCCTTCTTGATCGACTGGAGCGTGACAAGTCGCGACCACAGGAAGTTTGTGGTATATCTTGCTCAAGAAGGATTAATCCAGGAAATGGGCGACAATGACCTCGTAAGGAGACTGACTTCCATCTGTCAATTTTCCCACTTTCAACTAACGAACATGCATCACTCAGGGCGTGAAAAATCTAGAGCTTACACAACAGCTTTACATCATTACGAGCACTCATATCTTGACTACTGGTCGTTTCGTAATGAACCAACAACCTACGTCTGCCATAGCCGCTCACATCTACGCGGTACCGATCTCCTCCGTGCTCAACAATAGCGTCTCTATAGCTTCTCGAGGAGTACTAGATGTTTTCACCAACCAAATACAAGCTATCGTCATGCTTCGCGACTCCGTCATCAGTCCAGTGACAGGAGTGACCGACGTCGTTCTCCTGGCAGTCATCAGAGAAGGACAAGCTACCCCGACGCATCATCTTCGCTCGCTTGTTGTTTTTCGTCTGGTCATACCTCCTGCTAGTCCCGAAGAAAGTTCCAGGCCCAGCATGATAGAAATCCACAAACAAATCCTCTCGCAATTTACACTCGCTCGCAACGACTCCTACATGATTCAGCCTTCTTCGCTGGGTTCCACAACCTTCCTTTCAGAAAATGACATGAATGGTAACATCAAAGTGCTGGAGATTATCTTCGATGAGGAGGAACAGAAAGCTTGGGTGACGTGCAGTTCGGGGTTAAATCTCCGAAATTGCGTAAAAGACGAAAACGCACGAGATTTCAGGCTGGAGTGCGGAAAGAACGAGCCCGAATTCGGTAGACTTAGCTTTAGCTACGGGGTCTCTGGCGATGGTCGTAGCCAGGGATACAGGCGTAAGATGTGTATTGTAGACTTTGCATGATCCACGTAATGTTCGGTCTCTTAATTACCAATAGCTTGACCAACACGTTTGTCCATTGGATGCCACCTACGGATGTGATACTAGCTCACAACCTTGGCCACGTCTCGCGCGACGATGCCAAACAGTCTGACGACAATTAGGTTCTCATTTCTTCATGTTATTATCAGTATCCACGATGGCTCGGGGATGTGCCCAGGGTGTCTAGAATATTAATAGATGGTGTATCATTGGTTGCAATCCCAAGCCCAGCTGGGGATGTCGCGCATCGTTCGAAGCGTTCACCACTGTTCATCTAGGCTCGTCATTGTTCATTCTCGATATTTACCTGTTATGTTGCTGGCGCATTTGCTTGCTTTGTCTCTTCTATTTCTCTTCGATGTTAAATTAAAGCTTCGACTATGTTACACGTAGTTACCGATGCGATTTCCCGGCGGTCCCATTCGACCTCGGTTGATTAATTTACTTACACCCTAAAGTTCTTTTATCGCCGCGTCCCAGACTTCTGTTTTACGCGTTTATGTTGTGTTCCCTCTACTTTCGTAGCTTTATAGGGCATACTTTCTCGGAGTCATATCAGTATGTGCTATCGCGTTATGTATAGGTAGATACATGTAAACTTGGACTTCACGCGTCTGGGTTTCTTATCGCGTGTTGAAGCATTTCTGGATTAGGCAATAAATTCTCGTCGTCTCCTAGTTCTCTTCCCGCTGAAGTACCTTAGTCAAAGTACTGTGATCGCAATCGTCCACCACGTAGGGATAAGGTCTTCGCTACCACGTCTCAGAGCAAAAAACCGTGCAGCGGATTGCTTCCCTGAGTCGATGATCTAGCGATACTCACCTCATCTACCTTCTTGATCTTGATCGTTCCTCATTCACGCGAAGGCCATATATCGCAGCTAGCTCATTTCATAGCAACTATCGCCATGGTCACCACTCTGGAGACCATTGCGTTCGATGTTCTCATCCAAATCATCGCACATGTTGACATTATCGATGTGCTACGATTGCGGCAGGTATGCCCCTCTCTCGTTATTCTATAACACGACATTACATATGTCCTGTTTAGGTCTCTACACGTCTCCGAGAAGTCACGCTGGAGAGAGCGCTCTGGGACGAGCTATACAAGTCCTCGCAACTACCTCGGACCATCGGACCGCTCCCTTCACAATCTCAACAAGATCTAGAATTTGTTCTCACAAAGAGCGCCAAGGTCAGCCATAATATGTTTCTCAGTGGCTCTCCAGTACGATCATGGGTCGTGGAATATGGTTCGGACTGTTGGGGCGCTCGAGCTCTCGCAGGAAAGGTTTTGCTCTACGTTGACTCTAGATCATCGATTCGCAAGTGGAAAGTCCTGTTTTATAATCTGGATGACGACATGCTAGGCGACCCGCAGGTGGTGCGCGAGTTCGACGGAGAGCACGCCTCCGTGATATCTATAGATTCTGTCGACGTTCACGATTTTCGAGGTCAAGGTCACGCCTACGTTGGACTTCAGACGACCAATTCCGAATCCAGAGATACTGAAGTGTGAGTTTTAGCTTAAATATGGCGCAAACTTTAGAGCTCTGACATTTTATACACAGACTCATCATGAAGATGAAAGACAGTGGGGATGAGCTAACGTTTGAGCTCGTGTACCGTTATACTCGGGAGGCGAACTCCTTTCACTCTCTCGTAGCAAGCCCTCGCCACCTCATAGTTGGTCATATGCTCAAGAACAAGAGCATGGCATATGTTTTCAACATCTCTAACGTGGAAGGTGGCCCTTTGTTTGAAGTAGAAGACATGGACGACTCGACTCTCACTGTGAGTACCAGATATCACGCTGTGATGAATGATAACACATCGCTTCCTCCCAGATTCCTGATGGCAACATACCTTTTGGTCCAGACTTCTACGCTTGCAGCACACATCTGATTTCTCTGAAGTCCCATCCTAACGAACCCGAAACAAGAATGTGTCTCACTGCTATGTCCTTGATGTCCAGCTCCGCTGGTTCTGACTCTGGATGTCCTTCAGTGACATCTACGTGCGACATTGACGCTTTCGAACCCATCTCCTTCGGCATACTTCGGGACTCCGTCATAGATCGAGAAACTGGCTACACCAACGTCATTGTGCATGGGCTTACCGAGCACGATGAGGTCTACACGCTTGTTGTATGCAAACTACTCATACCATCTAACACCGGCCCGGCAGCATCGAAGGAGATCCAAGTCACTACCCACATTGTGGTGAACTTTCCTTGTCGCCCATGTGTCTACATGCAGCCATCGTTCACCGGAAGTGCACGCTGCATCTTCTACTACTGGAACAAGGAAGCCATAGCAGGATTGCGAGCCATAGAATATTACTACGACGAAGCCACCGAACATCCTGTACTCCTGGACAGCACACTGAACTTGGACTACCTGGGCGTGCTCTATGATGACTTTGTAAGTAGAGACGCGGAGATGCAGCACTTTGAACAAGAGGCGCACAGCGGAAGGATTCTATATCACTACCAGGCTTCGTCACCTGCGGACGATCCGCCGAGGGGGAAAAGGAATTTGTGTATTGTAGACTTCGTTTGATCGCTCCTGGTACGGAAAAAGCGGTCACTCGTAGATAAGTAGGCAAGTGTGTTCTGTTGGCGAATCTGTCTTGGGCGGCGTGGACCCTGAACTAAAACTTTTCCGTTCAGCGTCGCTTCTTTGGGTTTCATGTGGGTGCAATACAGGCCCCTTCAATTAAACAGTCCGCGAGTGGTGGAAAAACTCAAGTGGGGTTAGAGCGGTATTGATGATGTTGCGGTAGGAGGCCAGGAATTCGAGTACTCCGGAGGCGTGACTGGTCGCGCTAAAGGCAAAAGCACTGATGCGCCGCTCGCGAGCTGAAGCGTATTGCATTTTAAGTTTTGCATTGACGATCTTGGCACCCTCGAGTACTTGGAGAGCATGCCCCTTATAATTTCCGGTATGTACGTTTACTGTCGGACGAGTTTACCCGGAAACACAACTCAAATTGAATAAGGACCATAAACGTCAACGTCAAGTGTAAACGCCCCGCGCCGCCTTGAAGGCGACCTATAGATTGGACCAAGGTCGGAAGTACTACATGTTTCTTGGTGAACGCTTGACAGTTTGCTAGCCCTAAAGTCAGCTCATCGTTGAATTGGGATATATTGCAACAAAGTTCAGCATGGAAACGTAGGCGGTCAGCATTCGCCATGTCTAACCTTTAAGCTTTAAACCTCAGTTATCTCCCGAGGGTAGTGAGGTACGATACGCGATTCATTCGTGAGAGGGCCAGGCCCGTGGGAGCCCAGCATGAAGCAATCCCCCACCTGCGAATGACGCCGAGTTCTTGGGCACTCTTGCCTTTGAGTCTTGTTTGAGTCCGTCCGATACACCGCAAACAAGGATGTTCAATGCCCCGCATTACTGCAAATTCCTCAACCCGCCTCCCTTACTTCCTTATGCGCAGCAATCTTCAGTGAGGGCCACTGGCAGTCAACATGAGCGGCGATCTGCAACTCCCCCATACTTTGCCGCTGGCATACCTCGGTAAGCTACCAGCGCTCTACAAACATGTGGCCTTTGGATGCTAGGAAGTGCAATCCTTTACAGTGACACAAACATGTTTATACGCTGCATCCATCTTCTTCACAATGTTCCGGCTCTGGATTCGGGCGGGCAGATTATGGTGGGAGGACTGGCTAGCAGCAATGGCCGCTTGCTTCGCCGTGCTAACAATTGGCTCACTGTGGGGTTCATTCGTTCCTGAAGGTAAGTTCACTCGACAACTGCATTCTGGGACACGCGCGTTGACACGCCCGCCCTTGAAGTATGGACAGTCGCGGTGTTCATGTGGCTGGAGATAATATCTTACACATGCGTCATATGGTGCTGTTGTTCTTTGTCTGCGACTGGTTTTGGTTCTGACACTGGAAACAGGCTTGCGCGAGGAAGCATCATGTACTCGGTCCTTCGAATCGTTGCTAACCCCCGTATGCGCTGGATTATCCGCATTAATCTCGCGATATTACCTTTGCTTTACTGCATTGCCATGGCCTCCAAACTGCGTTCGTGCATCCAAGACTCGTGGTACACAACATCATATAGAAGTGTATGTTCTCTTGGTAGATCTGTGTCCGTGATCGAAATTATAGGTGCGCTTAATAGTCGTGGATCTGAAATCTGTCAGCTGCTGAAACCACGGTAGGCGACGTTATCTCTTCAGTCATGTTGGTCGTCACGCCCATCGCAATGCTTTGGGACGTCAATCTCGCCCGACGGCCCAAGATTTTGATTTTATGCATCTTCTCTATGAACATACTGAGTGCAGCGGGCGGTGTCGTACATGCTGTCTTCCTCGTTCCAAACATGCACTTATCAGCAATAGCAGGCCATGTCCAGGTAACGTACAACCTATCGGTCCCAGCACATATAAACGCACTCTAATCACCATTTTAATGGACAGGCATCGACTGATGTGATGATATGCAACCTCCTCGTCACTGGCACGTTCGTCTATCGCATCATATACAGGGACGTGGATCTAGATGAGACGGCCACATCGGACAAACCTCTCCCGACCGCGGCACCGAGCAGTCTGACGACCGTGGACTTAGATCACTTCTCTTCGCTATCAATATCTTCCACGTCTCGAGGCACTGTCGACAGCACGCAGGACGGTTCATATAGCATCGAGTGCGAGACTTTTGGACCATGACCAAGATGCACATCATTGGGATGGCAAAGGCGGAGATCAACGGGCCTTCGGAGACATCTAGATCAATTCATAAGAAGAAACTTTCAAAGAGGTGTAGGATATGTATTGTGGATGTTGTGTAGTACTATTATGTATGCTATAGTAGTGCAAGACTTCAAATTCGCTGTTATACACAGCTTTGACAGAGATACATGCGGCATGCTTGTCATGGGGCAACTTGAAGGCATGGTCTCAACGAGTTCACATCGCTTGTAGACGCCATGCGCCTGCCTAAGATCTAGTATAACGTGCATCAGTACGTATCGCTGGTCTTCTTCCAGGTATACGACCGCGATCCGCGAGCCAGCAACGCGGCGGACATGCTACTTCAGGGTCCGTATCTGCTAGCCCACCGGCCTTGGCCGTATGTCCTCGGCTGACGCGAGACCCAAGTTTCTACAATGTGTTTGGGCTCGGGGCATACCATTGCATAATATGCGATCTAAGTGCCCCCACACGGCAGCGGTACGAGTTCCTGTCGCACTCGACACAAACCATCATCATGAAAACAGGATCCATCATATCCATTAAGCACGCAACAATTTTAAAACAAGCAAACTGGTAAACCAGCCAGCCAGCCAAGCACACACGCACACAAGCAAAGCGCCGCTGCATGCACCGCTACGCTGCACTACAGAAAAATAACCGATTCATAAGGTACCATACATCAGCAATGACTAGGACTAGTGAACCCCTTTGCCCAGAGAGCATCAAACGGGTGGGAAACAGAGAGCGAGAGAGAGCGATAATAAAATTAAGAGTCGTCAACCGGAGCCCAGTCGAGTCTATATAAGTTGTTGTCCGCCCCCATCCACAACAAACACCCCGAATCCCTGCTCAAACCCTTCGCGAACGCAAGCACCACATACCTAAACCTATCCATAACTTTGATGTTCCTGATTGATACAGTAGTTCTAATCTTGTTTTTCGTTTTTGTTTCTTGCATGTCCGCATATTACACATATCCACATATCCAAGACAGCATAATCAGGAGGCCCAGACGAGAACTCGGGTTTTGTTACAAAAGCGGTAACCATTGACCTGTCGCAACAAGGAAAGAAGAATGCACACATTCAGCACATAGAGTTCGATCGGCGGTGAGAAACGAGGGGAAGCATGAGGAGAAGGAGAAGAAAAGAAACTACCGCGATGCAGCCCGCCGCCTTGCGCGCTCCAGCTCTTCCCGGGACCGAGGGCTCGCAAAGGTCGAGAGGTAGCAGACGACGAGGAGAAAAGGGCGGCGGTCAAGCGGAGGGGGGTGGACGGCAACAATACAGATATAAGCGAGAGTGGCGAGGAAGAGACGAACGCACCGATGACGATACTCGGCAGGTCAAAGATGTCACGCTTGATCGTGAAGCAGAACGTCGACGGGATGGGCGCGCCGTACGGCTTGAGCAGCACACAGTGCGAGTAGACGGACTTGGTCGTGTTCTCGAACGCGTGTGTCGCGAAGTTCTCCCAGTACTCCACCACGCTCTGGTTCTCGAAGAGCTGGCAGCACATCACATCAGCCGTGATAGAAGGCGTGAGGTAGGGAGTAGACGAACTTCGTAGATGTACTTGCGCTTCCCGACGAGCTCGTCCATGCCCCACTCGGTCAGCATGCAGAACTCGGGTGCAACGAGGCAGATCTCGCCCGTCCGCCGCCAGACAACCGTCGGTGTCCCGCTAAACGAGATAAGCTTCTCGAGCTCCTACATGCGCGAAGCGTCAAAGAACGCAGATACGTCATGACGACACACGACGACGAATGCGATATGGGAGGACGGGTGCGAGACGACAATCAGCTCACCGCCCACGAGGCAGGTAACGAACAAAGGCGCTCACAAGCAACGACCGCTGGAAACACCGCTCGACGAAGATCTCGTCCTCGTCCGTCATCGGCATCTGCAGCGCAATGAGGGACGGGCGGAAGATAGCGAGCGCGCGGACGATGCGCAGAATATCGTTCTTCTCGAACCTAACAACGGTGATGATGACATTGGACGACATCGCGACATCGCAGCACGGCACAAGCGCCCGGACCGCAGCCAATGAGAAAAGAAACCGAAGCCGAGACAAGGGAAGCGCGGAGGCGGGGGTGGGGGCGGGGTGACAGGTTGACAGGGAAATGCCACCCAGCAAGATAAGACAAGAAAAAGAAGAGGATACGGAACACCCCGGAAGAGAGTTCCCGATTCCGATCAGACACGTCGGGTCCGGGTACGCCCATTCGTTTATAACGAGTCGTTCATGTCCCCGTTTTGCGCACACCCCCAACCCAGACCACCACCACCACCATGACCCCCAAAAGAACACCGCGCGAAGCACAAGAACCAGACAATCGAAGAAGGAGAAAGACCAAAATACGAATGTCAGCTACACCGTCCACCGAGAGCTAGGGGATGCCACGCACCGTCTCGGGAGATGCTTCATCAGGAAGTGGTAGCCCTCGGTGTAATCGTACGCGGCCGTCACATGCATCGCCTATCGTCCAACGAACGAGCGCATCGCAACACCATACACCCACGCACCCATACACACCACGCACTACAGGTCAGCGCACGGTCTCACACGGGCATGATAGGAGTTTGCTGCGCGCGAATGAAGAATACCCACCGACGGCACGTACTCCCCCGTGTACCCTCCTGGGCTCGGAGTCGGCCCGGCCGACGACGTCCTGGAGAGCGACTGCAGCGTCTGCGTCTGCGTCTCTGGGCCCTTGTTCCCTCCTGCTCCGGCCCGCGATGACGGGACCTCCTTCGTGTGTCGTCCATCTGGCGCGTGGGAACCGTTCTGCTGCTGGGAAGTCGCCGTGTCCACATCCTGGTCAGACGGCGACGTCGCCTGCTGTTGTTCGTAGACAGGGGAGAAGCGGCCCTGCTGGACTCCTTCAGGTTGTGAAGAGGTAGACATCAGCGCGGGTGAGTAGCCCGTCATGAACGGCGGCGAGTTGGGCGCAAGTGCCAGCTGCTCCCGGTATGCGTCGTAACTGCCGCTCTCAGCAGACCACGGCGGGGGCGGGGGCTGGCTGTTCGCCGTGCCAGTCTGATCCTGAGAGGGGGCGTCATCACTGGTTGATGCGGGAGGATTTGGGTTTTGAGTGGCGTTTTGCGGGGCGGTGGGGCCAGAGTTTTGCGACGGTGGGGCGCTGATGGAGGAGGGCAGCTGAGGCGGGGATGGTGCGGTGCCGGATTCGGGTGGGGAGGGGTTGCCCAAGATGGCGGAGAGGATTGAATACTCGAGGTTGGCTGCTTCTGAGCCAAAGGAGAAGTTGGGGTCAAACGAGACATTGAAGAGCGGGTCGTTGGCGGCGAAAGGCTGGGCTGCATGCGATCGTGAGTGCTAGATCAAAAATTTCCTCCTTTTCGGGTGGGGAAGCACCGAGAGGCAGAGCAAAGGGACGTACAAGTTGGGATTGGCGCAGGTGCGCTCATGTTATTGCTACTACTCCCATTGTTGTCGGCGGTTGATTGTTTCCGCTTTAGTTGCTCTGTGGTATCACAAGTGTATTAGCACGCGGGATGCAATAGGAAGGGAAAAACACGAGGAACGTACCCAGCTCCTCGTCGTCGAGCAAGTACTTGGCCTTCTTGCGATGGCCCTCTATGCAGTTGTCGGCAATACCGCGCTTTATGCAGCGCTGACATGGACGAGCTAACACGGGTCACGCGATGAGTTTGCGCCCATGACATATGACAACATAAGTTTGGCACGTACTGTCGTCGCATGTGAGATGGGCCTTCTGGCAGTGCGCGCATGCGCGGTTAGCCTTCTTCTTCTTCGGTCCGTCACGGTTCTTGCGGGGATGTGTGGCCGAGTGCGTGCCAGATGGAGGCGCTGAAGAGTCGCCGCTCTCGTCGGGGGAGGTACCGCGACGGCGCTTGCCAGGAACCGAGGATTTGCTGGTGCGGCGAGCAACCGAGGAGGGGCCTGGCTGGGAGTCCTTAGATATGTTGGACTGATTCATATGAGCGGGATTGATGAACGGGCCAGGCTGTTGTGAGCGTGCGTCGAGAGCGGGTATGTCGGGGCGGGATGCGGATAGTATACCTGTAGCCATTGCTATTGTTCGTATATGCTCGTATATGCTTGAGGATATTCAAGAGGTGCTATGGGTCCATCCAGTAAAGGGGGCCACACGGAGTCACCAAGAAGAGGAGGAGCAGCCTGCAACAAGAAAGAGGAGGAGGAGAAGGTCGTGAGGCGAGGGACACGGTGGAGGTGGCCGACAGACAGAGATGCGTCAATTATCTCGGATGACCTTAGGGCGTGAATTATTATGTAATTATCCTTATATGATTATATGCCGGGCGGGCGAGCTGCATTTCTCCGAGACTCCGGCCGAGCCTCAGAGATCTACCACATTCCGGCGGTCCGGCAGGCGCGCCTCGTGACGCAGTTCTCGTCATCGCACCATCATACAGGCATACTCTTGCTTCTTCTGAGCGCATCCTCGGTCCGTGCTGCGAGGACGAATAGCATGGAGTGCGTTAGGTCTGTCAAAGAGCCTTAAAGCAGGGCACGCTACAGACCTGCTAGCAAATCGCAGTGGTCAAAGCGAATCGCTAAGCGGCCGTGAGGCCGTGGCGCCCGCTCGTTTACATAACGCCGATTGGGAGGAATGATGATGGACATACATATGTGTTCTAGCCTGTGCTGTAAAAAGCGTGTCCTGTCTACAGCTGCACTCGTTACCGCCTGCATCTACCATCATCATGTCGCGATCGGACGCACGACCGCGCTGATTTGATCAAATAGTCAGCGTTTTTTTGACTCGTGCGAGCTGTTAGTCCGATGCTCCGAGGTTCATCGATGGCAACAGACACTAGTGGGTTATGAAGTTAGCATAATTTTATTGACATTGTATTGATGGTTTGAGTGGCTGTTAGACTAAAAAGCGTCAGCCATTCTACACGGTACTGCTGGTACTGGCAACTTTGCATGGCCTTCGCGTGGGCCGGAGCAATGACACCAGCGCCGAACGTGTCATCCGTCCCTGGTCGCCAGACACACGTGTCAGGAATCTAGAGCGGTCGGGTGGAGAGTATGAGCAAGCTATGAGGTCAAGGGAGGCGGGAATGACGGGGAAAGGAGGCGGATCTGGGAATGGAGGATAGGAGAAGAGTTTAGTTATAAGACTGGTCTTTCACGATTCGGCGTTCCTTACGTTTTGCCTCTTGCTTTTACCGTCGCCTCATTGTTCACGATAGGTCACTCGTCGACGCTCGTACTCTGAGTAGGATCTCACATTAGGCAAAACGTAACCAAAACTCCAAACCCCTATTCAACCCCTATGCCCACCCAATCTCAGTTCAACATCCTCGACGGAGGTGGGACTGCTGGTCCTGCTCCGCCGCCTGTCCCGAGCTCGCAGGGGCACATGGACACCGAGTCTAACGGTATTGGTAGTCCGCCGCCGCCTCTCGTCGAGCCCGACCCCGAGCCGCCCATCTTCGTCGAGGCAGACGCTAGAGGATACGGTGCCGGCCACGTCTTCCACTTGCCGGTTCACGAAGAGGTCGAGTATTGGCGTAATCTCGCTACCGCCGTGCTCGCCCACCAACGCCCGGACCTCTCAGGCCACCAAGGCATTAAGGTCGCGTCGCCCCTGCAGTTCTCGGGCGAGGACCGATCGCTCTACGAGACGTTCATCCGTGCGGTCAGGGCGAATTTCATTGCGAACCCCACCCGCTTCGGCATCGATGATAACGATGACGAGAAGTCGCGCCTTCGAGTCGTCTATGCCACTTCCTTCATGCAGACGGGTCCTGCTGCTGAGTGGGCGAACCAGCTTCCGTCGCCTTGGCCCGGGACTTGGACAGCCTTTGAGGAGGGCTTCCAGAAGCGCTTCGACCTACGGGACAAAATGCAGACGGCGTGGAACGAGCTCGAGAGCATGGAGTACTCACGTTTTGCGGACGCCGACACCTTCTTCACTCGCGTTGACACCCTCGCCGCCCGGGCCCATATCTCTAACGAGTCGCTTGTCAGGTTGGTGCAGAGGAAGCTCCCCTTCGGCATCGCCAACCAGATCAACACTCACCGAACGGCGAGGACGTACGAGGATTGGAAGGAGGAGGCTATCGCGTACGCCCATGAGAACCAAAATCTCGCCATCATCCGGGGCTACCAACCGAGGACTCAAGCTGCCAATAACTCCGCTGCTAGGGGTCGCGCGTCAACTGCATCAGCCCCCATTCCTGTCCGCGCAGCTGCACCATTCCGCGCTGCAGCTGCTCCGCCCTTCGCTGTCGCTCCACCTGTTTCCCGCGCTGCAGCTGCTCCGACTCCGGCGCTCGCTCCTGCGTTACCGATGGGTGAGCCAATGGATGTTGATGCTGCTCGTAACCGTCGCGCGAGAGGACCGTTTAGAGGGGCCTGCTTCAACTGCCGCCAGCCGGGTCATCTCAGGGCGGATTGCCCGCTATTGGCGCCGCCGACGATCCGAGCCCTTCACGACAGGTGGACCAGTATCCCGGATGAGACGAAGGAGGAGGTTGTGCAAGCGGTCAATAAGATCTTCGAGAATGGAGGGGAGTGGGAGAAGGTCGAAAGAGAGGAGGTGAAAGGAGAAGGTTCATCGGGTTTTTGAATGCGTCGGAGGGAAATGGTGCGTCCCTGCCGGCGTGTACGATAGGTAGTGAAAAGTCTTCCGAGTCCTGTTCAACGCCCTTGAAGTATGTCGAAAGCGAAACAAAATGCGCATTCATAAAAACTACACTACCTGTTGCACCGAAAGTTATGGAAGGGGAAGAAAAGCCTAACCGAGGCTCGCTCCGCTGGACACGAGAATCTCTCGCGAAGCCGGACCGAGTTGCCATGCGGGCGATACGAGGTTGGGTCAGAAGGGATCGAAGGAGTGAAGTAGACGAGATGTTGTTGAAAGAACTCCGGGCCTTACCATCCGAGGCATGTGATGCCGCCCTCCGCGAATTCAAGAAGCCCCGCCGATGGGTACGCCGTATCAACCAGAACTCACTAGAATTGTCGGTGGTCATTCAGACTCTGGATGACCGACGCACTTTCGACGTCTGTGCACTCATCGATAGTGGAGCGACCGGATGTTACATTGATGAGGGTTTTGTTCGGTCTAAAGGGGTTAACCTCGAACCACTCCCACGCCCGGTCCCAGTTTATAACGCGGATGGCAGCAAGAATGGTGCAGGTCCTATTCGTCATGTTGCCAACCTGCGTCTCGACGTTGGTGACCATTCGGAGACTTTCCCATTTGCAGTAACGAACCTGGGGAAGACGGACGTAATTGTCGGCTTTGAGTGGCTGAAGAAGCATAACCCTACTATCAATTGGTCCAAGGGAACGGTTGCATTTCATCAATGTCCTGCGGAGTGTTATGCTCAACGAGCACCAACTCCAGATCCCGATGATGGGGAAGATGTGAAGGCAATGTTGCGGACGGAGGTAGAGGAGGGAGACCGAGTCTTTGTGACGGTGATGAGGGAGGATGCCTGGGAATGGGCGAGAGACATTCGAGAGCGGGAAGAGGACAGTGTGAGGTGGCGAAAGAAGGAAGCTGCGAGGATACGGACGGTGGAGGCTGAGTTAGAAGGGGGGTCGAAGAAGTCGCTAGGAGGAATTCTCCCAGAGCAATGTCGGGGATACGAGTCGGTCTTTGCGAAAACCGAGTTTGATCGCCTGCCGGAACGCCGCCGGTGGGACCATGCAATCGAACTCAAGCCTGACTTTGAACCAGTCAAAGGTAAAATCTATCCGCTGTCACACACAGAACAGGCGGAGCTCGACCGGTTCATAGAAGAGCACCTGCGATCGGGGCGCATTAGACCATCGAAGTCACCGATGGCTTCACCGTTCTTCTTCGTGAAGAAAAAGGACGGGACACTACGCCCAGTTCAAGACTATCGCAAACTTAACACCGGCACAGTAAAAAACCGTTATCCTTTACCTCTAATCCCCGACGTTATGCACAACCTGCGACAGGCTCGATACTTCACGAAACTCGATGTCCGATGGGGATATAACAACGTACGAGTTCGGGAGGGGGATGAGTGGAAGGCAGCCTTCGTGACAAACCGCGGTTTATTTGAGCCCCTCGTAATGTTCTTCGGGCTGACCAATTCACCTGCTACTTTTCAGACGATGATGAATGACCTATTCCGAGATCTTATTGTACGCGGGGTCGTCGTGGTATATATGGATGACATACTCATATTTACGCGAACGAGGGAGGAGCACAGAAAGGTGACGGAGGAGGTATTGGAGATACTGAAGAAGAATAACCTCTACCTGAAGTTGGAAAAGTGCGAGTTTGAGAAGAAGGAAGTGGAGTTCCTGGGGTTAGTTATTCGGGAGGGTAGGATTGGGATGGATCCGGGAAAGGTGAAGGCGATAGAGGAATGGCCGGTGCCGAGGTCGAAAACGGATGTACAGGTGTTCTTAGGGTTCGTAAACTTCTATCGTCGATTCATCAGGGGTTTTGCTGCGGTAGCCCGTCCGCTACATGGGCTAACAGGAAACTCACCGTGGCGATGGACACAATCCGAACAGGACGCCTTTGATAAACTGCGACGGACGGTGACGACGGCTCCAGTCCTTGCAATGCCTCGCGATGACGCACCATATCGGGTTGAAGCCGACTCCTCAGGCCACGCTACCGGCGCCATTCTGTTACAGCTACAGGAGGACGGATCTTGGCACCCAGTAGCCTTCTACTCGAAAGCTCTCTCGGAGGTCGAACGAAACTACGATATCTACGACAAGGAGCTTTTAGCCATCATACGAGCGTTAAACGAGTGGAGGCCTTACCTCATAGGCGCGAAACATCAATTCGAGGTGTGGACAGACCATAAAAACCTTTCGTACTTCCGGAGCGCGCAAAAGCTCAATAGGCGACAGGCTCGGTGGCACCTCGAGTTGGAAGAGTATGACTTTCTACTGATTCACAAGCCGGGTCGAACCCACGGTCAGCCGGATGCACTGTCGAGACGACCAGATCATCCGAAAGGGGAGGACGATAACACTGACCAAGTCCTACTGCGGCCGCAGTTGTTTCGCGCGATAACGACAGAAGTAGACGTGGAGGGGGATGTATTAGTGGAGGAGATGAGGAAGTCGAAGGCGGTAGAGGGTTGGATCCGAAAAAACGCGCGGATGAGGAAAGAAGGATGGTCGGAGGACAAGGGGCTGTACACCTGGAGGAACCGCATCTATGTCCCAAGGGACCGTGTCTTGAGAGACCGGGTCATCCGCGCACACCATGACGCACTCACCGCTGGTCACCCAGGTCGCTTTAAGACGGCCGAACTCATACTCCGGAACTATTGGTGGCCCCGAATCCACGCGGACGTTAGCGCCTACGTACGAGGTTGCGAAAAATGCCAACGTACAAAGACGTTCCCCGCAAAGCCCTCGGGCCTGTTAGCACCAAATCTAGTACCCGACCGTAACTGGGAGATCGTTTCCTGCGACATGGTGACGGGACTACCGCGGAGTCAGGGGCATGATGCAGTGGTGGTAGTGGTGGACAGACTGTCGAAGATGATACGGTTGCTTCCAGCGAACGACACGCTGACGTCGGAGGGGCTCGCTCGATTATATCGCGACCATATCTGGAAGGACTTTGGCCTGCCTGACAAGATCATCAGTGATCGTGGTCCGCAATACGCTTCGCGGTTCATGCGTGATCTCACGCACCTCTTGGGAGTACAAACCAACTTGTCCACGGCGTATCACCCAGAGACCGACGGACAAACCGAGAGGGTCAACCAGGAGATAGAGCAATATCTGCGATTGTTCGTTAATCATCGTCAGAACGACTGGGCGGAGTGGCTCTCACTGGCGGAATTCTCGTATAACAACCGTGTCTCTTCAGCGACTGGGTATTCACCATTCTATGCGAATTACGGACAACATCCACGAACACCTGCGACGCCGCGGACGAGTGGTCATGTCGAGAGTGCGGAGGGGTTTGCGAAGCGGATGGAGAAGATAAGGGAGGATACGAATTCGGCGTTAGTGAAGGCCGCAGCGGACATGAAGAGATTTGCAGACCGACATCGAGCGTCTCCCCCAGACTACAGCATCGGGGATCTCGTGTACGTCGACGGAATCCATATCCGCACCGACAGACCATCGCGGAAACTGGACGATAGACGATTCGGTCCCTTCAAAATACTCGAGAAGGTTGGTCTACGGGCTTACCGGCTACAACTGCCCAAGACCTGGAGACGGATACCGCCTGTCTTCCACACAGTACACCTCCGCCGCTATCACCCACCGGCGTCTCCACTCCAACAGAAACCGATGGCGCCACCCCCCGTGGACATGGGAGATCATATGGAACAAGAGGTAGAAGAGGTGTTGGATGAACGATCACGCAGGGGGGGAACGGAGTACTTGGTTAAGTGGAAGGGTCAGCCGAGAGAAGAAAATAGCTGGGAACCACGGGGGCATTTGGAAGACGAACACGGAATCAACGATAAGTTCCAAGCTTACCTAAACCAGCGTAAACTTCGGGTCCGAGTGCGAATTCCGGTCCTCAACGAAGACGCTACGCGATATGACTTCGAGTGGACCATGCCCGTGACCCAAGGCGTGTACAATTGGCATTCACGAAGATTCCGTGCGGTCAAACCAGGGCTATATGTCGTCGAGGGCGACGACGCTAAGAGGGGGGGTAATGTCAGGAATCTAGAGCGGTCGGGTGGAGAGTATGAGCAAGCTATGAGGTCAAGGGAGGCGGGAATGACGGGGAAAGGAGGCGGATCTGGGAATGGAGGATAGGAGAAGAGTTTAGTTATAAGACTGGTCTTTCACGATTCGGCGTTCCTTACGTTTTGCCTCTTGCTTTTACCGTCGCCTCATTGTTCACGATAGGTTAGCTTCGGTGTTATATACTTGCTTTTACCGTCGCCTCATTGTTCACGATAGGTCACTCGTCGACGCTCGTACTCTGAGTAGGATCTCACAACACGCCGCAACCTGTCTGCGGGCTTAAGACGGCACTTTCCGACATATGACAGTCCCCCACGGCACCCTCTGTCTCTTGGAGTTTCTCCACACGCCATATGCGCCACCATCTGTCGGTGGCTCTATCGCGCTCCTCACCACTTGTGCGGGAGCTCACAGAGCGTCTCGCGAGCGCGATTGGATGCGAGAGCGCGCGCCAGGAGGTGAGATGGATGCGCGACGCGCTGCAGGAGCAGCATGAGGCGCGCGACGAAGAGCTGTCGAGGATGCTCGCGCGTCGCGTCGCCGGCGAACCTCTACAGTACATTCTTGGTACGTCCGCCTTCGTCCGCTCCCATCTCCTTACTTTCCTTCCTTCTGCTTCGTGCTCTTCGACTGCTTCGTTTCATTCCCCCGACCCTTTCTGATCGACCTCGTCGTGCGTTCTCTTCTCCCATACACAATGCTCCCTTTCCCACCTTCCCCGCATCATTTCCTCCCATATCAGCGCTCGCTGCTCCCAGACCCTGCCACCTTCCCAGACGTGTCCCGGCGCGTGCAATAGTACGCCTGCAATGTCCGCGCCGCGTCCGCCGCGTCCGTGACGCTATCAAGCGGGTCCGTCTCCCTCTATGATCGGAGACAAACTTCTCTCTTGATAGCTGCGTCTCAACATACAATACTGACCCATCCTAATCTCCACCAGGCACAACGCCCTTTGGGCCCCTATCCCTGCTCACGCGTGCGCCTGTGCTCATCCCGCGCCCGGAGACCGAGGACTGGGCACTGCGTCTCGCTGAACTCGTGCGTCGTAATCGCGAGGTCGGGCAGAACAAGAGCACGAGGCTGAAGGTGCTCGACTTGTGTACGGGCACGGGGTGCATCCCGCTACTTTTGGGCACGATGCTTTCTGGAGATGAGCAGGGTGGAGTAGGAGGCCTGGGCGGGACTGTGCCAGTGGACGCGCTCGGCGCGGACGTCGCAACCGAGGCTGTTCAACTCGCGCAGGAGAACGGCGTGCGATGTGGGTTTGTCAGTGTCGACATTGATGTCGACGTCGATGTCAACAACACCGCGGCAAACACGCCTATAGCCAAACCATCAACAAAACCAGGACCAGAGAACCACTACAAACCCACATTCACTCCCATCCGTGCCGACATCCTGTCCCCGTCTTTCTCGTCCCAGATCCTCGCGTCCCTCCCGCGTCGCCTTCGGCCGCCATACGACATTCTCACCTCCAACCCGCCCTACATCCCTCTGCGCGAGTACACCGAACTCCCCGCGTCCGTGCGCGACTGGGAAGACCCACGGGCTCTTCTCGGGGACCCAGGCGCCGACCTCGGCCAGATACAGGGCACGTCACCTCCAGAGCCGGCAGGGACAGACCAGGAGCGCGGGGGAGGAGACGGTCTTACGTTCTACCGCGCCCTCGCGCGCCTCGTTTCCATCCGCAGCTTGAATGCGATGGAGCGGCCGCTTGTCAAGGAGGGAGGCATGTTCGCGTTCGAGGTTGGCAGGGGACAAGCGCGCGCTGTGGAAGAGCTCGTGCGGGGGGCGGGCGTGCGCGAGACGGAGGTGTGGAAGGACCCGTGGGGCGTCGAGAGGGTTGTCTTTGGGCGGGTGTGAAATTGTGATTGGCCGGGGCCTTGTGTTGGAGGCTGGTTGGGCGAGGGCGAGGGCGTCTGCGAGGGCGTAGGTTGGTGTGAGGCGGGGCGGGGACGAGGCAAGGAGAGATGAGATGAGAGAACGAAGAGTGGAGAGGAACGGAACGGGTCAACCTGCGGTTGAGCACGCCGGGTCGCCAACGCGAAGGACTTCGTGCAGCCCGAGTCTTGCCGGCATGATGACGTCGCTGGTCATGGCGCTCATTAACATTAATGATTGTCTGTAGGGAAATCCCATGACCAACTTTATCGACTATCGTTGGCGCTCGTTGTCCGTGGTGTGGGGCCCCGCTCTTTTATGCATACTCATCACCGACTCTCTACTGCGACGCCGACTCTCACTCGCCACCAGGATAGCATTGCGTGCATACGCTGTATCCAGTACCCTTGACACCCTGGTCCACTCCAGCGACACCTAATAATATGCTATGCATCGCATCCATTTCCCACTTTCCCCAATGAAAATCCACCGTCCTGGCTCTAACTCTGGCTCGTGAGTCGTGGGTCCGACCACCCCGAGCCGCCCGTGCTTGCGTTCTTCTCACCTCGACAGCGTGCGTGAGCATGAGCGTCGCGCAGAGGCCCGAAAGCTCCCATCTTGGCACTTGGCACTTCGAACCGAACTCTCTCTGAACCCTGTATCCTTCGAGTTCTCGTCGCTCGCAAGAACTCGAATCACCGTCCGGCTGCTGCGCATCCAAACCTTCTATAACTGTTATCTCGATCGGCACACTGTAAGCCACGCGGCTTAGAGTTGTCCAGCCGCCCATTGGAGCTTTGAACCTTCGAGGCTGTCCGAGGAACGCGGGCGCATGCTCCCCCTCCGCAGATGGTAGGCAGACCGTGACAATGGCGCGGCTCTTGCAATGGCTCCCATGGTGCGGCACGCTAGGGGGCCGAGGGTATGATTCGCGCGCGAGGCCCACGCTTCCTTCGGCCTCGGGAGCGTGCGCACATAGTGCCGCTGCGACTGCGATGTGGGTTGAGCGCGAGCAATAGACCTCGAGATTTTCCTCTTTTTCTCGTTCTTTGTACCCCCTTTTTTGCCTTTCGTTCAGCTGCGTTCGTTTCGATTGCGTCGAACATTGTGCAAAACGATGTAGCCGATTCTGACTCTTGGGCGCCCACGGGCCAAGCTCTTGCCCGCATCTCATGCTGTGGAGTGATGTAGGCGCAGGATCGCACGCGTCGAAGCTGGCACCGTTATGGCTCTCTCAGTGCTTCGAACGAGGATTGTGCCCTGTCTTTCTATCATTCCATCTGGAAGGGGGGTTTGTCTTATTTTTCTCCCCGTGCAAGATCTGGTGTACCTTTACGTCACAAGGGCATGTTGGCAGGTTGTATACTGTACATGCTCGGCCGCCTGTCCTGGACGTTCTACGTTCTGTCCCTTGAACCCCTACCCCGGTCCGTCACTTCGTTATGGGACAGTTGCCTGACAGGGACCACTCAACGATATGGCGATGTCGGCTCACGAAACTTTGTCTTTGGTGCCTAGCTTATTCTTGTGCTCGGGTCACTCTTTCTTAACCCATTGGTCGCTCCCAATTCTCGGAGAGCGATGTGCGCGAAGCCGAGCAGCTATGTCTGCACTGTATGTCGGCACTAGATAAGACATATTGTGACGCCTGTCGGTAGCTTCTCCTCTGTACCTGCGTCAAGAACGTACCCTCGCCATCTTGACCCCGCTTCGCAGTTAATGATACGGCGCCCGACACTTCGTGGGCACGTTGCACGCGCACCTGACAGTCCGCCCGTTCGCTGAGTTGTCGACCGCTCCGGATGTCCGGTAAGCCCGTGGACGGCCTTCCAGCCAATATTAGTGCTTCCCGCTCTCGCGTGGCCATGACTCGTGGACGTGCTAGTACCAGTGCTTCCAGCGCGCCGCCCTTGCTTCGCTTCTCTTCTCTCCGATTCGGTTCACTGCGAGATATTAATGGCTGTGGTCGCTCACCGGGATGGAGTGGGCCGCCAGCCGACGGAGCTGATGATCTATCGTGCATGCTTCAATAAAAGTAGAATTTGGCCCGTTCTGTCCTTTTCTGTTCACATCTCTTGCAGGTGGCATACGTAACCCGCACCCCCGTATCATCCTCCTATCTGTCATTGGTATTCTGTATAAGCTCCAAACTCTGCGATGGACCATGTGGGCCTAAGGACTGGCCTATCTGAGCTCTGAAGACTTGAAGCTTCGGCACGGTCCGATGGCACTGTGGATTTTACATGCTTGCTTTGGAACGAGATCCGCGCACGTATGCATTTACGGCTCCTGCACCGCTGATAGACTGAAGCTTAAACCGTTCGTAGCTCTCAACAAACGTATTACTCTCTCGGCGTCTCGGCCTTCCATTCTGGCAGAACGTTACGTGCTACAGTTCCACAGACATGGTAAACAGAACTCATCTGATGGAACCCGAGCTCGAACTCCCCGCCTCGAGCCCCGAGCATACATTATACCGATACTCTGTACCTCGGAGAAACCTAATTCTATCATTATGATCTACTCATGCGCCCGACAAAGTCTCTTCCGGGTCGGTGAATCGCGTTTACCCTATATCCGGATCTGCGTGTGCACGAGCCCGCCCGACGCTCTGGTTCGTCGTTCGAGCGTTGATTATAGGGCGCAGTGTACACTAATGTGACTAAACGAAGCAAGCGCTCGACTGATGGCATTGGTCGTATTTCTGGCCGTTGCGTGCGCCATTCAATCTACCTGGCTTTCCGCGTCGATCGGGCGAGTGCTGAGTGTGAAACCTGGAGTTTTTTAGAGCTCGAGGCAGGGGTGAGAGGGCTGCTGGCTGCTATGTTGTTACAGTATTTACGTGCAATTTTTGCGCTTGGCCAACGTGCATGTCATGATTAAAGTATTATAATATATAACCATAGTGTTATGTTAGGTGTACAGGATATTGCATGGCTTCCAAAATAATTACCCGTCAATCTTGACCGTCTTCCCGATTAGCTGAGTTCTGCGTCGTAAGTCCTTTTCATATATCACCAAACTCCCAAGCCTCCCTCAGCTGTACCATCTCCACCTGCAGCACCGAGCGCGTCAAGGTGGGCTCGATGCCAAGCCCCCTGAACCGGAGCGCAGCTAGGGCGTCCCACACCCAGATCTGACCCTCCGAGGCATCGCTGGTATGCATGTATGGTGGTAACGACGATGGCTCCGTTGGCGGAGACACCCGTTCAAGTATACGCTCCAAGAACGCGAGCTTGTTGCTCGATACGGCACCTACGACGGCGGTTCCCCTCCAGGATGACGCGTCGAAGGGAGGATCATACCCAGTATGCGTACGCACTGAAAGCGACTTTGGGTGCGCGAATGAGTCGTCCGAGAGGAGGTAATACGTGCGTCCTGTTCGGGTCTCCAGTTCCCACGTAGGACCAGAAGCTGCCGATTCCGAAGAGGTGGGAGACCAAGGTGATGCCGACGTAGATGAGCGCGAGAGCATGGGAATGTGTATGGCCCAACGTAGAGGCAAAGACGAGAAGTTGTCGTCGTCCTCGCGGTCTACGGAGAACTGGACGACTTGGATTGGGTAGAAAGGCATACTGTGTCAAGTAGTGGAGGGAAGAAAGGAAGAGGCGGAAGATGGACGTCGCTTAATACCTGGTAAGCTGAGGGGTTGAAACGCAGCTCAGCGCCTTTCTATAGGAGGCCTCCATCGCAAGATTAGCGAAACATATAGTAAGCGGCTAGGAGTGGGCGCATTAATGATATCATCTAAAGAGATGCGGCTGCACAGGCTTTGTCCACAGCTCAAAGCGACTCAAAGTGTTTCATCTATGATATATGTTGATCTTGATGTAAAAGAATGGTTGGCATGAAGTGAGTACCTATGCGATGAGCAGCGCTTTCGAGTTTGAGGTATGAGGACTTTGCTAGCTCTTCCACGAGACTGAGTGGACGACGCGTACCTGTGTCCATTAACGTAGATTAACGTCCGACAAAAACATGCTGACTCACCGGAAAGTTCCTCCGTCCGCGGCATCCTCGTGTGATGCTTTTAGAATAGACGCCCCTAAAATCGGAAACAGGCGCCCGCGGAAATCAGGAGTGAGTAGTGCCACAGTACGCTTTGCCTAACCTTTTCCTTAGAAAATGCGGTATAATTCTATGTGATTTAGCGAGAGAGGTAGGCTGTACAAACAGATGATATCATGCGTAGATGTTATAGGCCAAATGCCGTCTCGAGCGTTCTGGTTCAGGAGCGGAAGGAGGTTTGAACATGCTTTTCCATTTGTGGCTGATGCTTTGTCAGCGCACTGCCAAGCATGTGTTTGAGTCAGGTTGCGCTGGCAAATCGCCCAATTTCCCCCCCTCCTTGCCTGCCCGCCCCCTCCGAGTTCCCCCATATCGCCCATAGCTCCCTCACAGACCACCACAGGAGCCACACAGGGATGGTGTCTGCCTCTCCAGTGAACGAGGGACCACTCGAGCCCGCGCCCATCACGCCAGGCGGGACGTACTCACTCCAGGTCCGTCGCCCTTTATCCGCCAGCGTCGCCTTTTTTTCTTGCTGACTCATCAATACGCCCCTGTTTTCTCCGCGTCGCAACGTTGCGCCTCTCATCGAACCCCTAACCCTGTCCGCGTCTCTGTCTCCCTGCCCACGCACATCCCCCTCAATGCCATCCACAACCTTGTATGACTGATCCTCCTCCCCATGTAGACCGTCTCCGTCGGCTGCAAAGTCTACATCCGCCGCCCGACCCATGACGGCGAGGAAGAGCGCCTCGCCGAGGTCCTCTCCATCCGCGACCGCCAAGTAAGCGCGTACGCCGCCGTCGCCCGACGCGCCAAGGGCGTCAAAGATGAGGAGGAAGACGCGGCCGTGAACGCGGCGGACCAGCGCGAGTTCTTCGTGCACTGGGACCAGTTCAACAAGCGGCTCGACGACTGGGTCCTCGGCTCGCGCATCGTGCTCTCACGCGATCTCGAGTGGCCACGCCCGAAGCCGCCACCGGGGAAGAAGGGCGCGCACACGAAGACGCCGGCGCCGAGCAAGGTGCCCAAGAGCCAGGCTCAGAGCAAGAGCAAGCAGAGCAAGAGCAAGCACACGAGCAAGAACCAGAGCAAGGCGTCGTTGCTGAAGCGCGCTACGTCCAATGCGGCCGCGGCCGCGTCGTCCCCCGCCCCTGCTCCCGCCGGCACACTCGCTCCCGCCGCGCTCAAGGCGGCACCGTCACCGTCACCCGCACCGTCGCCGTCGCCGACGGTGAAACACAGGATCATGCACGAAGAAGAGGAAGAGGACGACCCCGATGCGGACGCGGATGGCGAGATGGACCTCGACGGTGAGGGCGAGGCAGACGCGGAGGGCGACCCAGACGGCGAAGCCGACATGGACGTGGACGACGACGACGACGACGCGGACGCAGAGGGAGAAGCAGACGCAGATGGAGAAGCGGACGCGGATGGCGAACCTGACGCCGATGCCGAAGGCGAGAACGAAAACGAAGGCGAGACCTTTGAGCTCAACCTCACCCCGGACGCGAACACCTCCCCTCCTCCCCCCGTATCCTCGTTCAGCAAAGAAGCCGAGCTCGAGAAGCTGCGCACGTCCGGGTCGATGACGCAGTCCGTGTCCGAGGTCGCGCGCGTGAAGAACCTAAACCGACTGCAGATTGGGCGGCACGAGGTCGACGCGTGGTACTTCAGCCCGTACCCCCGCGAGTACGCGCACCTGCCGATCCTGTACATCTGCGAATTCTGCTTGGGGTTCTACCCGACGCCATTCATGATGGGCCGACACAGGGCACGGTGCACGCTGCGGCATCCGCCGGGGAACGAGATATACCGGCACGAGGATATCTCGTTTTTCGAGCTGGACGGGAAGAGGCAGGTGACATGGTGTCGGAATCTGAGCTTGCTGTCAAAATGTTTTCTTGACCAGTGCGTACCCTCATCTTGGAAGGAATGTATCTCATTGACACCCATGTTTCTGCTCCGTTGTGCAGCAAGACGCTCTACTACGACGTGACGCCCTTCATGTACTACGTCATGGTCCAGCGCGACTCGACGGGGTGCCACATCATCGGCTACTTCTCCAAGGAGAAAGAGTCGGCGGAGAACTACAACGTCGCGTGCATCCTCACGCTGCCGCAGCACCAGCGCCACGGGTTCGGTAAGGTGCTCATCGAGTTCTCGTACGAGCTCTCCAAGAAGGAGGGCAAGCTCGGCAGCCCCGAGAAGCCGCTCTCGGACTTGGGGCTGTTGGGGTACAGAGCGTACTGGGCAGAGACGATCGTCGAGCTGCTGCTGAACCACCAGGACGACGAGATCAGTATCGATGATATCGCGCAGAAGACGAGCATCACGCACGCGGATATTATGAACACGTGAGCGTTCTCCCTCTCCCCTCTCCCCCTTCCTTCTTTCCCTTCTCCTTCCTTCCTTTCACGCCACCTATCCTCCCCGACCCACAGCTGACAGACTGCCCTTTTTTGGTCGCAGGTGCACGACGCTGCAGCTGTTCAAGCACTACAAGGGACAGCACGTCATCTGCCTCTCGGACGCGGTCATCGAGAAGCACAAGGCGAAGCGCCAGAGGCGCCGCCGGCAGATCTACCCCGAGAACCTCATCTGGAAGCCGCCCGTGTTCACGCGCGACCAGCTGCGGTTCTACTGAGCGGTCGTCCCGCCTCGCGCCTCGTTCTCGTGCTCGTGCGCGCGCGTTGATGCAGCCTGCTTGGGGTTTTTGTGCCTTTTCGTTCGATGCAGCTGCGGCTGGGGATCCTCCCCTAATTGACATTGTCAATGCAATCTCGCGATCCTTGATTTCCATCCTTGTTTTTCGTTTTTCGTTTGTTTCCTCGTTTCCTCCGTCAGCATTTGTCACAGGTTTACATAGTGTACAGTACCGTGTATCATTAGTTCAGTCCACTTTTCGCCTCGCCTCACCTGCAAATTACATCTGGGACTCTTTTGAAGCGCACTTTACGTAGCTTAAGCGGTACTTGCTTTGGCTATATGATAGGTGCAATGCATTCCTTACTCTACTCTAGACACGCTGCTCTGCGTCGTACATATACCTTCGTCGTATGTGTACAAGAATGGCGAGCTCGTCTTTCTATAATCATATCGTGTCCCGTCCTATAAGTACGTTTGGCGTACCCGCCATCTATGATTGCATATCCCGTCCTACGAACGCATACACTCAAGCACCGAAAATGCACACATACACAAGCACTTGGAGGAATCTACGCATAATCGCGCGCCGTCATCGTCAGCCCCGCCGGCGCCCTCCTGCGGACCGTCGGCGCCTCGTCCTGGCTCTCGCTGCCCGTGCCCGTGCCCGTGGTGGCGACGCTCTCGGCCGAGGAGACGCGCTCGAGCCGCGCGCGCGTGAGCACGGGCGAGGGCGGCTGCGACGCGGCGGGGGAGAACACGCCGACGCCCGAGAGCGGCGCGGTGTCGTCCGTCGCGAAGTAGGCCTCGGGGTGCTCCGCCGCTCTGTCTTCCTTGGTGCCTGCACCCGCCGCTGCGCTGCCCTGGGCTTCTGCCGCGCCTGAGAGGCGGGCGGCGGTGCTAGAGCCGGGTTGGCTGTCGGAATGGGAGATGACGGAGAAGCTCGAGCCCGATGTCGATGCGGAGACGGAGTCGGTGGGGTGTTGTTGCAGGGGCGCGTCGGCGGAGGAGATGCGGATGGCAGGGATGGAGGGTTTATCGGATGTTGCTGCTTTGGACTCGTCGACGACGCCGAGGGTGCGGGCGATGACGTAGGAGGTGATGTCCTGTGTTCGTGTCCACGTGGGCGAGGACGCACGGATGTTAGCGGTGACTAAGAAGTTTGGGGAGAAGATATGACGTGGAAAAGGCAAAGAGCTCACAAGGAGGGTGAGGAACATGATGGGGAGCATCAGCAGCACGGCGAAGACGCGGAACGCGGTGGCCGCCGTGGCGACCCACGAACCGGACTCGTACTTGACGAGATAGGTCACATATGCGTCCCATACGAGCTGCGGGGTACCCAGGAGCTCGAGGCTGCCGCCGGCGGAAGAAGGCATGGTAAGTTTGATGCTGATGTAAAGGGATGCGAGACTCGGAGAGTTGACTGGAGCTGGAAACCTGCGTTGGAGTCGGTTCGGCCGGCGGGTTCGACGGTCGGAGACTGGGAGAAGAGGGGTGAGGGCGGCGTGAGTTTGGCGACGCGTACGATGAGATCGGAGTGCTTGTTCGAGGGACGGCGATTCAGATGGCGAAATGAGCAGAATGCGCGAAGGAGATGTATTGGGTGGATGTCTAAGAGGTCTGAAAGAAGGCGTGGGTGGATGATTCTGATTAGTTCGCCGATTCAGACTTTGCGCCGCGGTGTCAACGCGGTGTAGAAAGTTGCAGCATACGTACGAGTGTTTGCTCCTTAGTTCAATTGATCGGTCAAGTGAAAAGGTGAGAGGAAGGAAAACAAAAGTAGTCTCTTATCCAGCAGCTGGTCAGTCGCAACTGACGCTGATCGGAGCTGGCATGCGTATATGCTCGTCGGGTTTCGGTTCGCACATTGCCGAATACCGCGAAGCCCCTGTTTACCCGCAATGACCGCCGGCGCTGCTCGCTTTATTCTTCCTGGACTGAACCCACACCCACGTTCACCTCCGAGCACATATTCGACAATACGTCAACCGAGTGAAATCTATAGCGATGGAGACAAGACGCTCTCATGAAGGCGGGGGTTAAAGATAAGCTCATATGAAAATACCAAACCTAGTCTCGGGGTGTTCCTTGTCACCATTAATCTGTTGAACCGCCGGGGCTCCCACGTACGTACAAATCGTTCATGAAAAGGTTTATCCTTCAATTTCACGCACGCAGATGTCGCACAGAGCCAATGTCGTGTTCTTAGCTTCAGTGCTCTCCTCGGTGATGCGCGATATTCAGCTATGCTCTCTAATTGATTACTAGGTAAGCAAACAGTACGTAGACCCCCCTTTATGCATGCTGAGCGTTGTTTGATAGCGCAGCAATACAGTGCCTCCAGCATTTGTGTGTTTAGCTCCATGAGACATTTGAATACCGTGAGCAGTTCGAGTAGATTTAGCCATCCCGAAAGGAGCGGAGTTGCATTGTGAGGGTTTGACATCTGTGTCAGCTTTGCCACGTGGATTGGATAAATCAAGCATATGTTTTCTCCTTCATTGATGGCAGACAACGTCCAACACCAGATTCCAAAGGGAGGACCAGCTAAAGGACGATCGGGAGTCGACTCACCATCCAGCGACGCTTGTGCAACTATGGTAAGCCCTCTCGATGTTGCTGCCCAATTGCAACCCTAACATGAAGCATGGGAAAAGGCCTCAATCCTCGACTTCCCGAACGAGATTTTCCTGGCGATCTTTTCGATCCTCCACGAGTGGTCCTTCGAAGTAGAACGCAAACAACACGATCCGGCCTTGTTCCCCTTCGCGCTCGCGCAGGTCTGCACGCGATGGCTCGACGTCCTCTGCATGGTCCCAGAATACTGGCGCAGGGTCATCCTCCCCCTCGAGTCCCCTCTGCTTTCCCCATCGGTGCTCGACGCGTACTTCGCCGCGTCCGCCCCCGCTGGGATCCACTTCAACCTGCGCGCGTCGTACCACCAGACGATCGTCATGGACGCCGCTCACGAAAACGCGCGGGTTGCGATGCTCGTGCGCGCGCTGCTGCCGCATCTGGACCGGTGCTACGCGCTGTACCTCACGCTCATGTACCGCTCGTCGACGATCGTCGCGAGTGCGATCCTGGACGGCGCGTCTGCGGCGAATCTCGCCGTGCTCTGCGTCGAGTCGTTCGTTGCGGACACGCAGGCGCCCCTGCGCCTCCGGTACTTGCGGTGTCCGAGCGTGAACAAGGTCTCGCTCGACGCGAGGAGTTTCGTAGATTTTGTGCATGCCAGCAAGACGTGGGAGGAGTGGAACAGCTCCTGCATGAGCGTGCAGGCGGACTTCTTGAGGTATAGGCCGCCGCATGGTGCGCCCGGGCTGTCACCCGCCGCGCTGGTGGAGGCGCTGTTTATCCTGAACGACGCGAGGGGGAGCGGGTTCGTCACTTTTACGGATATTGGGTTTGACTGCTCTGCGCCGCTCGATGAGCGTGTTTTGACCAAGCCTCCTCTTCCTCTTCCCTGTTCTCCTCTTCGTTCATCCGAATCGACCGCAGACTCTAACCCCAATGGCGCCAGCGACCTGCGCCTCCTCAACAGATTCACCGGCACCCTCCTCTTCCAGCACATCGACAGCTCATTCATCAGCACCCACTTCCCGTGGCGCAGCATCCCCAATGCATCCGTGATGCTCGTCGACTGCACGGTGCCCACGCCCCTCCCGCCCATCGACGGCTACCAGCTCTCGCTGCAGGAGATCGACCGCACGGAGCACGTTCTCAACGCGCTAAGCAACTTCCAGGGGCACTGTCTAAGGGCAGACAGGTGTGCGGGCTTCACCGACGACATCCTCAGACGCATGACGCCTGTGGTGGTGATGGCACCGGCTGGCACCACACCCGCGCAGCCTCCCACTGACGCGGACCCGCCCCCACCGCCAGTAGAGAGCGCGCTCGGCGGGCCAGTCCTAGGCCCCAACATCGAAACGCTCACCGTCGTACGGTGCACCGAATCCTATACGATGCGCGCGCTGCGTGAGATGGTCCAGGCGCGCCTCGACCTCGACCACCCGCTCGTGGCGCCCATCGACCTCGTGGACGTGTACGCGGCGCCAGAGCTCGGCGCGGACGACGGGGCATGGCTGAGGGCCCATATTCAGCTTGGGTACAGTACGTCTGAGGAGTAGGAGGCGGAGCTGGCGGAGTCGAAGGCGAGATGACTTTCGCTTGCGGCGAGCGCTCGCTGAGGGCGGTGGTCGTTATGACGGCAAGGCAAATGTGGAAGTTGTCATGATAATGTCCCGTGTCCAAGGAGGCGGACGGTCCTGCGTGAGGTGGACCAACTCATTTCATTCCATGCCATGGACAGCGCGTATCGGACATGCTCTCGTGTTCCACCTTGGACGTCTATTGAAAACAGTTGCCAGCTTCCTCATCGTCTCTCCGGGTTCCCTTTGCGTCTCAAGGCATACAATACGTTCACCTCATTTGGGGCCTGAGCTACGGATGATCCAGGCTAGACCGTATTCATCTGCTGGTATCTACAATTGACCTGACGGACATATGCAATAGGCGTGAGCTCAACGAAGACGGCGAGGTGTAGCTCAGGTACCACATCCAGTTTGGGTGGAGCAAATTAATGGCAGAGGCGAGTGAATGCCGAACCTTCCTTTCTCTTTGTTTGACTGAAGCGCCTGCATCTGGCGGTGGCGACGGTGGCGCGCGGTTGTTACGGTGGCAAAACGATGCACCACATTAATGATCACGCCAAGGAGGCGGGTAGTTCTTTGAAGGTAAACTCACTCGTGTTATGAGGTATCGGAAATGCCCTTGTGTCCCGCCCTCAACGCTGTCTCGAAACCAGTGGCCTTTGCACGAGCTTTGTGGCCTCTGGCAAGTTACGGCCTATTGCAGCTCGCGTAGATCTGCTTCAACTTTCAAGCCTCAGGCTCTCACCAGCTGTGCGCCAGCTTCCACCCTAATGCGGTTGTTGGAAATATTCTTTTTTTCGTCTGGTATCTATAACGCTCAGGTTTGAAGCTTCTGACAGTTAGTAAAGCAATCATCCGCCCCTTACACTGTAACTTACACCTCGAGTTTCTGTTCGTCTTATCTGGACACAACGTAGGGCTTGAGCTACGGACCGTCTGTGCCAGATTATTTGACCTGGAGTCGGACGTGTACGCTGGACAGAGATCAGCGATGACGACAACGCGTAAACTTGAGGCCATCTGGCTTTGGTACAACACGCCGGCGGTCGGAGGCTTCGCTGGCGGAGGCGGGTGTGCGCTGATCTTTTTTCTTTCCCGCCTCCGTCGGTCACTTGTTTGAAATACTTTTTTTAATGTTTGGCATAGTTCTTCATTTGCAAATTTCCTCGTCCGATCTGTCTTTTTGTCTCTGTTCATGAATGTAAGCGCTGGAAAACTCGAAGTTTCTGATAGCGGGTCTATTATCGTTCTCCCTTTGCTGTTCCCGGTCGGTGCTCAGGTGCTCACATTCCCTGGACACGTTCTAGGGCTCGAGCAACGTCAGCGCGGTGGCAGCCGTCAGGAAAGCTGCTTAACTGTAACTCTAAATATTGCATGTTAATTCTTCCCCTTCATTCCGCGGACCACCTAATAGTACAGGAAGTCCTGCGGCGCCCCCATATCCATTCTATGCTCTGCTGTTTTAGTCTTTTTCGGTCATGTTACCAACAAACTAGTCGCCGCCGCTAGCAGATCCGAGTTATCTGCTAACTTGGTCGAGCGGATACCCGCCTCATTCGCTTTGTCGTCGCTCAATGTTTATTTCCGTCACCGGCATCAATGTAGCTATTCGTCTCCGCGGCGGCGGTATGTTTATCCACCCTTGAAAGCTTGACGTCCGCATGATCTGCGCCGGGGCACATTCTGTCGTTCATTACCGGCGGCAACGTTGTGGTCACCTGGCATATTCTGTCACCATCGCAGTCGCTGCCATTTCAAGTATGTCCATATATGTGGTTTTGTGGCGCAGGGGCTCAGCGCTCAAGGGTGAAAGTCAAAGCGGTTGATAAGAAGCACATGGATTCGCTGAATTACAGGAAAACATGACACGGACGAAGTTTAAATTCCGAAGTCTGTGTTTCGGAGGTTGCCGTCGATTAGCTAGCTGCAGGACTTCTGCGTTGACGCCATGCACCAACGATGTATAACAAGAACACAACGTTCTAGTCCCAAGGAGGTCACAACATGATGGTCGATCGGGCGCCGCCGGTCGGTGTTCTCTTTAGTAAAGAACAGAAGCGACACGTTACCTGATGAACAGCTCTGACAGGAGACTAAACCTTCCCGACATCTTTGGAGATATGTTGTTGTTGCAAACTTGGACACAGGACTTCACCGTCATACAGCTTCCGACTCGAGCTATACCAACTAGGGTGAGCCGTCGGAATCTGCAACTGGAGCAAACCCCCTATCTCTAATCTTACCACTTGGCGACGAGACGTCCGTCTCAGTCATTAGATACTAGGACTCTGAGAACAGATCGAAGCAAGTAAAATGAAGGCACTGTTCAGGCTTCGATCGGCTACTGTTAGGCAGTGTCGAACGTTCTACGATCAACGTTCAACACCTATAACGTTACCACGCCACAACCATGGTTCTACTCACCAGCGATCTCTATAGTTGCGCATCGGTCACCACGGGTGCCACAAGGCAGCCGCCAAGTTCAAGCTCAGCGACACGTTCCTGTCTTAGGAACGACAAAGTGCGTCACAGATGTTCCTCCTTACACCGCCAGTGATACGTAGGTTGACCGCGCGATCTGATATCCGCGCGTCCAGGGGCTTCTTCGATGCACCTCGAATAGCCATCTGGCTGTGCCCCATCATATCATCGTCGCGCTGCGTTCAATATTTTCTCCGCATTGTACCACGTACGTACTGGACATGCACGCATCGATATCATCTGATAGCGGCGTTCAAGCGTGCGGGTGCGGACTGTGCCTCTGCTACTACTGCACATCTACACATCGACATGCACATCTCTGGTGCGTGCCCGCATCTCTGAAGTTCTCTCTTTCCGCAGTGATTCTCTGATCCACTTCTCCGAGTCCGGATCCGAGCTCGAGTCCTCTGATACACGGCGAATCCCGGGCTGAGCATCCACACGACCGCCCCAGATATTTCCGTGCTCGACGGCCCTGCCCCAGTTCGTGCCACGACGATGGGCGCTCCGCATCCCTCCATCAACCCCATCATTATTATCTTTTAGCCCATCGCGGAGATGTAACCGCCAAACCCAGCGACCTCTTGTTTCATTTCAGCGGACCACTTTGGTCTCTGTATATCCCCGTAAGACGCGCAGTTAAGTTGCCGACACCTCGATGCAATGATGCCAGACCGGTGATGGTGGGTCTTCTTCATTGTTGGAGGCGATGTTGGGCTACCTATTGGAAGTCCGTCGGCTCTAGAATGAGCTACGCTAAGCCTTCATGGCATACGGCGGGCCTGTTGCGACCCATGATACCCGTTCCTCGAGCGAGCTCCGTTACGCTGCGATTCCCCCGAGACGGCTCCCCGTTCCGCTTTTGCAGGAAGCAGGAAGCTCCTGGTCAAGGAAGCAGATACTTCAGTGGTTGTTGGATAGATGGAGCCTGGCGATCTCCGGGCTTATTACCTGCCCGTCGGGCCTAGCTCTGCCAAAGGTCCGTCGAGTTCTCATCGTGTCCCAGGCTCAGCTGGGCTGTATCCGCGAATGCAACGAACTAATCTAGCCGAGATAACAACCGGACGGGAGGTAATTTTCGGGTTCGTCCATCTTGGACCCACTTTACCACCGGCCGCGGCCGGGCGGGTCGCGACAGCGATTGCGAAGGTTGCGAAGGCAGGAGGCAGGAAGGATAATGTTTAGTTGTGTCAACCGCTGGTAAATCGGCGTACCGGCTTCTTGGGGACGGAGAGGCTTGCCTTCTCCTTGGCGCTGGTGCAAAGGACCCTAATTCTGTCAAGACTTACGAGAGCGCCGGCCCAGCTGCACTAAGACACTTTAAAGCGCCTTTATCCCGCCGCCCTAATCCACGGCTGCGGCCCCGTCGGTGCCTTCCTCACCGAGCTGCGCACAGTAAGGCGCGTTGCGCCGCCGACAGCGACAGGGGCAAACTTTGTACGCCACCTACGTGGACCCATATGTTTTGACACGGACGCAATCACTCGCAGTCCGGATTTGCTCTATCGCATCTCGCACTGGATCTGGCGATCCAAATTATCATGGTGTACCTCAATAACGGGCAAGTGCTCACCTCGCCACGTCCCGTAAGTGGAGGGTGTCAGCCGCTCCGAGCTGTTGATCGAGATCCGCGGGGTTCACTGCTACATAGGTACATACTCCAGATGCCTTGCAAGGTGTTGCATTTCTATTGATCGGTTCAACTTGGGCAAGGGCGCCACGGCGTTTGCCAGTGATATGCATCATGCAACCACATGGACATGCAGATGCGCAGGTAATGCAGGGGTGCAACCCTCAATTAACAAGACATGATCTCGACCAACTCGCCAGTGCCACAAGTGGTAAATAAAGAAAGAGAGAGTCGAGTTTCTAAGAATACGGTCTATATGGCTACATCACGGCTTGATGATCGGAATCAACGCTCGTTTTGAACTTGGGGCGAACGGGCACAAACCTTAGACTGTATCTCTCCTCGCGCACCACCGATATCTCCCCAGTACTGAGTCAGCAGTTGCATTTGGCAGCTGCACGCGAAGTACGCGGCGTTTGGATCGGTGTATCTGTCTGATATGATCCCAACGCGCACCGCAGAAGCGGCGTAACCTCAAAGGTCGGGTTGGGACAAAGCACGGCCCTGCTCCTGATCATACCGCAGATATGAACTCGAAACAGACGCCTGCCGCATCACTACTTGGCATCAACGTCCAAAAGCCTGAAAAACCTCGCCGGCTTCCTACACAAACCACATCATCATCAAACTCATGCGCCTTTTGAAACAGCGAACAGCGCATAAACTGTGCCGTGCTGCCTTTACTGTAAATCTGCGCTTCATGCGGGCGCAAAGCTGAAAATAGCAGACCTCGCACTTACTTGATACCGCTGATAAGGCCTGACGGGACGAGTGGGCGTTGAAACTCAACCATGACTTCTAGACCAGCTTGGATGCCGTAACCTATCGTAGCGCACGCACGCAGAAGCAGAAACAGAAACAGAACACGATCAATCAGACCTTCACTTTCTTTCTTTCTTACTTGTTAAATCAATCCATCTCCTTCGCGGTCTCCTTGATGCCATCGCAACGCCGACCGGGCTGCAACGCCACAGGAACGTGATGCAAGCAACATGCAAGCGGAGTGCTACTCCTAAGCGTTCTCCGGCGGAGACCAGTGGACTGTCTTTCACAAATAACGCCGAGATACCAAGACGACCAAGACCAAGAGGGAAAAATTGTTTGCTGTAATAGGTAGGGTAGAGCATGCGCGGCGCCTCTTTTTTTTAATTCCAAGTCCTTTCTACTACTAGAATACATGCAGGAAAGAGATCAAGAGTAAGTAGATCCTATAGAAAACACGACGACAGAATATAATAAGTAGAGTAACCCGCAAAGGGTAGACCAGCGAGCAAGCACGAGACAAGGGGGAGAGCAGCGGCGACGGCAAATATTGGCATTGCATTGAGGCAGGCAAGATAGAACAACGGCGACAGAGCAGCAGCGGCAGCAGGTGAACCATCCACACACGACATACATTCGCGACGACGAGTGAGATACAGCACAGGAGGAGAGAAGCAAGAATGTCATAGTCTAGAAGATGAGTGCGATGGAGCGAAAGAAAGCCATGCAGGCGCGCAGCTAAGGGAACATCACGCTCGACGGGAACACCACCCCATCAGGGCGAATCATGATGATCGAGCGACGCTTGGGCACCTGCTGTTCAGGCGGGAGACAGCCGAGCACCTCCGTGCACCGTATCTCGACGTACGGCGACGGCTCCGCGCCGAAGAAGATGTGCACCGGGTCCGCCTTGTTGAAGTTCTCCCCGTACACCGTCAACATCTTGCTGATATGCGGATGCGGCTTCGCGAGCACGCCGCGCGACTGCGCGCAGTTCGACTTGGGCGCCTCCGCCGCGCGGTCGGGCGGGAGGTACTTAACGACGCCCGGGAACGGCGTCACGGGCTTGGTCGGGATCGGGAACGAGCCCGTCTGCGGCGCGTTCTGGTTGTCGAACAGCACGGGCGGGACGTAGAAGTTATACCGGACCTGGTCTGTAGGCACAAACAAACACGGGTGTCAGTTCCCAACGACGCGGCGGCGTATATGAAATCACAGAAGTGCTCACCGGTACCGACAATGGTCCACACGCTCGTCTCGCCGATGTCGATCTGCCAGAGCGCTCCCGAGGACGCGCCCGCGTCGCTCCCAGAACCCCTTCGTGATGACACGGAGCCGGCCGACGTAGGCCGCCGCCGGCCCTTGGTCGGGTTCTTGCCCAAGCCACCGGCGCTCGACGTCGACCGCTTGCCCTTCTTGACTCTTCCGCCATCGTTGGTAAAGTCGTTTGATGACGACGGCGAGGCCGGCTCGCTCGTCACGCTCGTCGCGCCCGGCGCGCCGTTAAAGTAGTCCCCGTTACCGCCCATAGACACAGGCGTCGAAACAACAGGCGAGCCAGGCAGAATCGGCGACGTCGGCAAGGGGGGCGTGTTCCACTGCCGCCCGTCGACGGGGCGGTACGTGTTCACCTTCTCGCCCATGCACGAGAGGAACGCACCGGTCGCGCCGGGCGTGCCGGGCTCAGGCATGCCCTTCGCTGGGTCATACACCTCGAACGCGATCTTGTGCAGCTGCGAGACGGGGTCGCCGCAGACTTCGCTGAGCGCGCAGTAGTGATCTGCGACGCCCTTGGCGCCCTCCTGGAGGCCACCGCCAACCACAGTGGTCTGATGATCGACCTTGCGAATGATGAGCACTGGCGAGACGACGCCAGAGACGAGGCACTGCAGCACGACGGTCTGGTTGTAGTAGATCGGAATCTGCGAGCCGTTCGTGGGGAAGGGGATCGCGTTGGGCGGGGGAGATGGATAATCAGGCTGCGGTGGTGGAGGCGGGGGGACCTCGAGTCCGCCAGCCGGCTTGTTGACATCGACGATGTACATCACGAATGGATCCCAGCTGGCAGTGCGGGCGATGAAAGATGGCGTATTGGAGCGAACACGGGCGTCGATACCCATGAGTGGAGCACCATCAGAACCCTTGAACGAGGATCCTGAGCCGGAAACGCAGAGGTACTTGGTGGACACCGTCTGTGACCTCAGCCGGTGGAACAGCGAGATCGTCGAGCCGTGGTTGATGCACACTGCCGAAATTTCTTCTGATTAGACACTTTTGAAAAATAAAATGCGCAAGCACGTGCTCACATTCAAGGTTCTTCGCGCTTTGCCGCTTCTTGCTGGGCTTGCTGATAACCTTGATGGGCCGAGAAGGGAAGGTCCCAATCACACGCTCGGGCTCATCGTCCGACGACGGCGCAGTGATCTTGACGAGCGCCTCGACCTTTTTCTTCTTCTCGTCGACATCAGAGATGAAGAGCTGCTTCCCGACACACCGCCCAATGTACGTCGTGCCCGTGGGCGCGTCGTTGACGTCGAAGATCTTGCCCGAGGCAGACGTCCACTCGATCGAGCCCTCCTGCGGGACGGGCTCGCCCGAGATGCAGATCGTCACGCGTGGCGGACACAGCTTGGGTTCTTCTCCGCGGCGCACCACGTCCGTCCACCACGAGTTGCCAATCATGATAGCCGTCGGCGGTGGGCAGAGGAAGCGCTTCTCCGTGCCGTACGACTTCTGCGCGACCTTGCTCGACATCACGATCACGGTCCGCTCTCCAAACGCGAGCCGATTCGGCGTCCGCACGTACTGATCTAGGTAGGGGCTGCGCAAACGGTACCGCCATCAGCATTGGCCAGCAAGAACAATGGCAAAGATTGATTTATAAGCAGGGGAGAAGAGAAGAACTGAATTGAACGGATGACTAACCGGATAAATGTTTGGAGATCGTTCGATGCGCCCATGCCTGGCTGGCCTGGACGCATGCCCGGGAAGTCGAGCATGGGCATCCCAGGATGCCGTCCGGCCTGCATATACTGCACGTCCTCGGAGTAATACGATGGTCGGAAAGAGGGATTGGTATCCTGAGGAGAGACGCTGTGGTACAAGTCGGGGGAGCCGTGCTGCATATGTGACGAGATGGGGGAGCCGTGAGCGAAGCGCGGGTCGCCCGCACTCATGCGCTGCTGGAAGTGATGTAGTGCCGACGGGGGATAACTGCCGCCGTTGCTCATCGCGAAGTCGTCCTGGAACGGCTCAGAGTGGTAACCACCCGGGCCGCTCATGCTGGGAATACGGCGGCCGTTGTCCTGCTGGAGGATATCGCTGAAAGAATGGTTGTTGGACCCGTTCATCCCTGACGACTGGGGGAAAACTGGGGACTGCTGGATGCCCGTCATGGGGTCTGTGGGGCTAAGCGGGGAAACCTTGCCACTGCTGTAGCTGGAGGGGACGCTCATAAGTTCGTACGGGTTGCCATTGGAGTTGCCGAACGAGCCCTGTGAGTCGCCGAAGTTGGTGTGATTGTAGACATTTTCGGAGGAGAGGCCGTAGCTGGGCCCTGAAGAGGATGCGGAGCTGGCGCGGTACCTCGAGGAGAAGTTGTTGGCGCCGTTGGTGAAGAGCTCTGGCACGTCCATGCCCTCCTGCTGGTCGAATGAGTGGTTCGAGATGTGGGGGTGAGCTGGGGAGTTGTTGTCGACAGAGTGGATGGGGGAGAACGCGTTATCGAGGTCTGGCTGGCCGTAGAGGGCGTTGGGTGGATGGTGGGGTGGCTGACCCTGGTGGGCTGCAGAGGACGAAAAGTCCATAGAGAGGGAGCGTTCTCGGGAGGAGAAACCGCTGGAGTATATGTCGGAGATGGAGGAGGAGGAGAGGCGGGGATGGTGGTGGTGAATGTTGCTGTCGATGTCGAATCCCAGGTCTGATCGGCGGTCGGAAATTGCCGCTGTCATCACGGACGGCCAAGCGGCGGTTTGAGCCATTCAATTTTACGACAGCTTTATGGAAATTGGTCCGTACAGGAGTCCTCAAATCTTGCTGATAATCTGCGACGAACAAGGGCGCCTCACCACCTGCACAGTCCAAAACAAGCCATCAGAAAACATGCAGAATGCGGTAATGAGCAATCAACCATCCAATGCACAGGACCAGAGAGCGCGCTTACCAAATTGCAATTGCAATTAAAATCAAAAAGGCGTAACGACGATGGATGGATTCGACGCGATGGATCCGGGCTGGCCGATTAACCGGGCCTATTGCCAAAACTCAGATTTGCTTCCGTGCGCCAGCAGGGACGCGGCCGCAAGACAGGCAACCCCACGCGGAGGGCGGAGATGGTCGGGATGTGTAAGGCAAGTGGTCGGCGCCCGATGTCCAAGTCAGAGTGGAGGCTAAGACCTTGGCAGACAATGCTCGTAAGCACGCGCAGGGTCACGGAGAGGTGGTAGATAGAGAGGTGCGACAAGTGTAAGACGCAGATGCAGATGCAGACGCGGGGTGCAGTCGACGAGGCGCGACTCGAGCCAACAAAAAATGACTAGTGACTTTCGAGATCGGGCACCCCTCTCTCCTCTTATATGCGCGTGTCCCCGTCTTCGAGTCTAATTCTGGGAGGCTGATCTCGCGCAGGCTCAGATTCGACTCAGCACTCAGCTGCGAAACCCGCGGCAAGGCGCTGATCCACGCACGAAAAGGAGCCGGACGAGGGCTGCAAAGATCTGAATTCGAGTTCTTGTCTCGGACAAACAATGATTAGAGCGACCGTTACTTCATCTCCTCATTCAGTGGTCTCTCGCTTCTTCCTTTCTCGTGCCTCTCGTTGTCCCCGCAGCCAGCCTATCGGTTTGCAGCTGTATTTCTGGACCACAAACCCTTCATTTCCTCCGATTGGCCCCCGCCCCCCAACCTTGTGCGCTCAGATCCTGCTCGCTCGCACACTCCTCGGTCCATATAGTCGCATATAACCAGCCATCTCAACACCCATCCCCCTCTTCTTGTTACAATCTCATACACTATTTTCTCTCCTCGGCCATTGCCGCAAGGTACACTCGCTCCTCCAGATCCAATATGTCGATTTTACACTTTTAAATTAGGATGCTTTGATGGCACTTGCCTTTTCCCTTTTCGCTCATCACGCTCCCTGTGTTATCCGACTCGCGAGACGTCCATGGCCTCGCAATGTAAATGCAGTCCCTCTTGGGCTTCTTCCTCAGCCCACGCCGCTTCCCGTTGGCAACAGGTGGGCCGACATGACGCGAGACGCCATGGAGTTCTCCTTCTGTCTCCGCCTCTCCACCACTCCCTGCTCACGAGCCCTCCCGTCACTCTTCCGTGCCATTGCCGCATCCGGGAAGCCCCTTTTCCTTTCCGCGTCTCGACGCGCCGCACAGGCCCGCCCATGCAAGTGATCATAACGTGCCCATCCTAATGAAACAAATGAAAAAAAGTTGTGTGGTGCATCGACGTTCTCGTATTGATTGGGGCCCCCACGTTACCCTTGAAACACTCGCGTTGTCGCTCGAACGTTGAATGCATCCGTTCAATCAATGCAATACGTCTCAGGCGGCTTTCCCGCTGAATGAGTCGCACTTCAAGGGCTTCACGGCGGTCCATTAAGCCCACGTACAACGAGGACGCGTTCTCCCTGGAGCGCCCGATCGCTTATGCCGTGCCCAGTTTTTGATGCTGATCGCGAGGACTCGGGAACTGAGACTGGGATCAAAACCCGCACTGCGTCTCGGCATGCTGCCGCCCCCTTCGCATGGGAGGGACCGGGTAACAACTGAGGATAGGATAGGACACAACAATCGTGCATCGTAAATAGCTCAGACCTGGCCCGGGCTGCCCTCGCGCCTTGCCCCGGCCGGCTGCCACGCGCTACGGCGCCATCCTTTCAGAGGAGGAAGCACGACTCGATGCGGAAACGTTAGCCTATTATCTTTTCCCTTCCCTTGAGGAGCGAGAGCGAGGGGACAGGGCGCAAGTCAAATGGCAACTTGTTAATAGCAATGGCAAATGGCAAACGCCAAATTGACTCCGCACGCGCACCGCACACAGCGTACGTCTCTTGTTGGCCGTGGCCGCGTTGCGTTCACACCCCAGTTTTATTTATTTTTTCCTCGCCTTCTCTTTCCCTTCAACTCTCCCTCGCACACTCACTCGGCGAATCCTCTGTATCTTAATTGCTGCTTCTTGCGTTCTATGACCCCGTTCTGTCAGCGGTGCTGTTGAGTTGTCACGCTACACAAAGTTTGTTTTGCCACGAGCTTATCTTGATTCAATTTCAGGGGATCTTCCCTCCGCTTTTGATTGATGCCGCCGCCACCACCACCAGCCATTTCAATTTCACTGGCAGCTGCCTGGAGGGGAGGTGAGCCAACAATACCCGATCTGCGAGAACGGTGGGCTCTTTCCTCTTTCCAACAAGCAGCTGGGGGTGTCCGATCGAGTCGAGTTTTCGAGAGCCGATGCGCTCCTCCCTCGCCTCGATCGAGCCCAATACCCTGGTTGTGGTGCGCGTACAGGATTGTGGCGCGCATAAATTGCTCACCGCCATCCGCGTTGTGGCACTCTGAACAAAGGAGGCTCAAGGAAGCCTTTCCGCCCGGCGTGCTCGCCCGTCACTATGCACGGAGGCAAATAATAATCATAATTTTTTGCACAGCACGCGCATCGCGCCGTGCGGGACATGTCTGGTCCCTGCGCCTCATTGCGGTGCCACCAACCTATTCATTGACGTAATGGGTCAAAGTTGGGCCCTTAGTGCGAGTCCAAGTCCTGGTAGCCGGGCTAGTCTGTTTCTGTTGTACATAACAATAAAAAGAAAAAAGAAAAAGAAAAAAGAGTCCTGACGTCCGTCCGACACATCACGGACGGGCGCCCGCTACGTCGTTCAAAACCGAAACGGTCGACATTACGACGTATTCAGTGCAATCGAAAAACTGAGATCTGTGCGTTTACGAGAGGTTTTTTTGACCGCAGCAACCGACATCTGAATCAGGCACATGTTGGTGCTCGGGCTCGGAGGCCTCGGAGATTGAGCGAGCAGTGTTGTCATCTTCTTCCGTTTCCCGCTGGCCCAGGGCCGCATCAGGGTAGCTAACCAGTAAAGAGGAGATGGGGAGGCAGGAATACATCATACCACTTCTTCGAAGGGCGTCAAACCGTGATTTCTCGGGATATGGGGAGCTTCGCCGTGGCCTGCGTGTCTCCACGCGTTGTCTGGGTGCAGACGCAAATCAGCCTGCACGGCCTGTCGAGAGGTCAGATTGCGCATCTGTGATTCATTGTCCAGGGCGTCTATGTACGAGAACGAGATAAGCGTGGCGTATGGGCAGTCGCCCACCTTCCCCCGGATCCGGCCCCGCGAGGCCCAGCGTTGCTCGTTTCTGTACGAAGGAGTTCCGTCGGCAAAGAGTTGACCCGGTGGTTGCGTCCACAAGGAGCACCTATGTCATATGCCCGCCACTGATCTGAGCGTGGGCCTGACAAAAGGTCGACCGACCGGCTATTCGGTCGGCATTTATGGGCGGCTGTCAGGGACCCTCCGCAGATCCTTGGCTGTTGGGGATGGAGACGCGAGATGAAGATCTGTCTTCGGTGGTATTTCTCCAGCCAATTCATCGTGATACGTTGCTATTGCGTATGTATGCATATATGCGCGTGCATACAATCGGCAGGGAAGCGCGGGCCGCGGTAACGCGCCGGTCGGTACAGAGTCCATCAGGGTTTGGGCGGCAAGTTGGCTTGTGACCTGGGCAAAAAAGGATACGGGTATGCGTCATTAGCTGCGGCTTATGGTTATGGACGGAGTTTGAGACGTGCGCAGGGTGCCCGGTGTGCCACCACTGGCGAGCAGACAAGTGGCACCGCACCTTCTGTCGCTATTAGATGACGAAACCGGAGCACGAATCTATTCAGAATGGCAGTGAATGGATGCAAAAAATCCCACCTCGAAGAAGGCCAACGGAGGCCGCGAGAACATCTGCATGATTGGTGACAACGGCTGAAGTCGTCATGTACACGGAACGGGTGTAGAGGGCTCGTAGAATGTCTGACTTTCATCAAAGGAGCGTGTCGAGTTGGATGTCCTCAATAGGCTTAACGCACCTTTTGCTCCTGATCCCAACAACTCAACTCAAGTGAGGAGACGTCCGAGCTGAAAGAAGGAGAAAAATAGGCGCCCGTTCTGGCCTGCCACTGTGTACGGCGCTGACATAATGGATTTCCAAAATAGGCAAGTGAGCAGTTTGCTTTCCCCTCTGTTTGGTGGCAGGGCGTCGTCGGTCAGGCAGCCTGTGTCCTGCCCGCACGACATCCTCACCCCCCCAGCCGCCAACCGCACACAGCAGCAGGAGCACCAGCAGAGTCCAGGAGATCTTGCTGTCTGTTTCTGTGGCTGAAATACCCCCTAATCTCCAGTCCGACTACCCGCAGCCAACCCCGGAAGAAGCGCGTGCGCTGAAGCAGCGTTCGCTCTCTGCTTGCAGTTATATCGCCTTTACGCGAGCCTATGGGAAGCTATGTCAAGATCAACAAATCTCCTCGACGCGCCTCGGTCCCGCCCCCCGCCGCCTCCTCTGCGCACGCAGAAGACTAGTGCAAACACTCCTTTGGTCCTCGCGGGTACTGCCAACACCAGCAACCAGTCACTCCTTTACGACCTCCCCACACCTACATCGCCCCTTGGCACCACCACAAGATCAGCCATCACATCGCCTACCTCCCCGTCCTTCCCGTCCGGCCCGAACGCCAAACGCAGGTCTGCCCTCCCGTCTCCGGCTCGGAAACGCAACAGCACGCCGCTGGGCGTATCCAGGTCCGACCTCGAAAAGTTTGCAGAACACTGCCGAGCATGGTGCGCAGCACAATCTCATTACGCCCTACTATCTATTAACATCAATCCGTTCCTTGTTCATTCCCGTTCATTCCCGTTCTCCCCGACGCGCCCGCAGGTACTTTAACCAAGATGAGCTCGCGGGGCGCAAGATGACCCAGACGCTCGCGGAGCTGCCACCCTCCCACAAAGCACCCTATACCCGTCTGCAGGCCTCCATCAGGTCCTCGTTTCACGCGAGCGTCAACGCCCGCAGGCATGCCGAATTTCAGGCCCACATCTCGGCGACACAGCCCGGTGCATCGCTGCCCGCGCACCTGCGTGCGGATCCTGCCAGCCCAGCCGCAAGGAAGGAGCGGTTTGATCGCTGGGACCGATTCGTGCGGACGTGGTGCACCGCCGGTATTCCGGGCACCAAGCCGTTCTTCGAGGCTCTCTGGGCCATGATGCGTCTGCAGGTTGTTCCTGAGAATCTCGGCGGCGCAGGGGAAAGCCGAATACAATGGGAGTTCGACGACGCAGTCTTCAAGGAAGCGGCGTAAGTTGCCCTTGTGCGCTGAGCAACGATGAGATTCATAGCTGACGTCTCTGTCTTCTGACATTCAGTGGCAAAGAATTCATGCTGGAAGCCATCGATGTCCTCAAAGGAGTGCGTTCTTTTATTCTTGAAAACTATGTTGTGCAAGTTGTTCTCATCACTGCGTAAAAAGGTTTTAGCATTCGAAGAAGTACAGAACTCCAGGTCCGCCGCCAATTGTGACGGGCTGGCAGATCCCCTCCTCCACTCGCGGTCTCGATCCCAACCTATGCCTGTGAAAGAAAGGTCTCCGACGCGAAATCCGCCGCCCGTCATGCTCTCAAAGCGTGGACGCGCTCCAAGCGACCCTTTCTTGGACATGCCTACTCCAGGTCTCTCGCACTCCCTCTCGTCTGCCTCGTCGCAGTCCTCGGGCGCCACGCCTCCCCTGCCAGCAACCAATGGCGACGGAGCCGATGACAAAGTCCGAGCGCTGTATGCGGCGTCGTCCCCGCAGGTCTCGACTACTGAGCCCGAGGTGGATAATCTGTCCCCGCTGCGATCAGACTTCGCGAGCGGAGACTCCGAAGAACAGTTCTTACGTACTTGGACCGCGCCCGACCTCTGCAACCCCGAATTCCTGTCCTTGCTCTCCGTCTTTCCGCCGTTCATCACTCGCCGCCCGTTGCCGCGTTTTCCCGTCTCGACGGGGCGTGTCCCCGATCTCGAGGAAGGCGAGGACGAGCGAGAGGGGAAAGAGATCCGCTTTGGTACTGGATGCATGTGGGTCGGCTCAAAGGCTCGCAGCGACGGATGGAAAGGAGACTGGTGGTCCAGGTTTGTTCTCTGGTGGCGCAAACTTTTCTGTTAGACCTGTAGGCTCCGTCTCGTTCGGACTTTTCTGCATCTGTCTCGAACATCAAAGATACGTCCATTGTACACTCCTCCCGCACATCAGACTCGCGACTCTGGCATACAGTACATACATACCCTTCCTTTGTTTCTATCTTTTTCTTTACTTTACACAGGCAGAATATGTTGCAAGACGTATTTCTGTTATGTTATTTAAGTCGGTTTCCTTATTCTTTTACCCCATTCGCATTCAGCGCTGATTTGTTCTTTCTTCCACTTTGAGAGAAGATCACCGGACTACTACTCGCGATACATCTTGGTCTTTCGAATTTCAGGGGGCTTGGTTTACATAAAGGGTTTGTTTTAGTCGCTCGTTATTTATTCAATCCACGCCGCCGCGCAAAACTCTAACGGTTCGAATATTCGTCCGTGTGAACTCTGAAGGTCCATGTGCGTTCGTCGTGCAGACACAGATTCACCCACTTGCGATCGCGGACCTGCCGCATCCTCTTGCCTACCCCGATTTCCGTGCGCTCACACCCGCCTTTTCGCTTCACCGATACGTCTCAGGATTGCTTCGCAATTCAAAAGCCTGTCGGGAAGGTCTGCCGAGCGAGTGAGCGAATTCCTCGTTTTGCGTTTTGCGCTCATTTTAGGCTTTTCACTACCTAGTACTGGGCCCGGGCCACGAGATTTGCCCTTTAGGGTTTACGCTTTCCACGCGATGTGGAGTATCTGCGCTCCCGGCCGGGGTGCGAGGCTCGAGAGCTGAAAGGGGGCCATCTCACGATATGTCAATCCGTGAGTGCGCATGGGCTCGTGCTTCGAGTTCCGTTCCTGACGACGACTGCGACGCTTTTATCATAGGATGCAGGACGCCGCTGGCGGCTAGGACGGGTACACGGCTGGAAGCGGTTGAAGCCGAGTTAGCCTATCTGAAGCTTGCATATGCGTCGCTCGACCCCCGTGTGATGCGCCACCGCGTCGGAGACTGCGAGTGGTCGTAAGGGTGGATGAAGATAAGATGGCGACATGCTTATCATTAAGAGTCGGCGAGAGGCGTGCTTATGGGCCATCTGGGCTGGCGGGGCCCTTGGGAACCGCGAAGCTAACTTTGTGTTCACAGAGTACTGCCAGAAGGGACGGCGATAGGGTGATCTTAAACTTCGCCCCGCACGTGCGCTGCGAACCCTGCAGCCGTGGCCCGTCGCTTCGACAGGCTCCGCGAAAGTTCGAAGGCAAGTACTTTGTTTGTAATCATGGCCCGTTGGGTAAATGGCCGAGCCACTGACGTTTTAGCTCCAAGGGTGCAACTAGGGCCTGGTCGCTGGATCGAGAACGTCGCGGCTGCTTTACTGGACGTATCACCTTTCCTTGAGGGGATGCCGGGGATTTCACTCGCGAAGCGTCGCGGTTGGAAAACGGCACACACTACGTAGGTTGTGCCCCCGTTTGGCCCATCAGCAAATCATGAAATGGGCGTGGCGGTATGATTTCATTTTTGCGGACGTTGAATCTGGTGCTCATCTGTTACGGCAGCGGTTCAGGCTGTCGCTGGCTCTGATGGACGTGGCTGTCAGCGCATGCGGCACTCGTGCTATATTCATTCATATAGAACAGATATGCCACTATTGGCACTGTCAAGGGCGCATCATCGAGGCCAAAAATACGGTGCGTTACGTATGTCTCTGTTGCGACAAGTGCACGTTATCTTTGATACTCTACTGTCCTCTCATCTTCTCCCTCGATAACCGCGGTGTTTGACACTGACACTGATGTTCATCTCTGTATACATGTCGACGGTGCTCGGTGCGTGTTGATGACGACAAGCCAATCCGGACAGCCTCAGAAGACGTGTTTGCTCGAATGTATTGCTGCAGGGTGTGGATTTCGCCTTCCTGCGCAGCTGGCGTGGAAAACGGCGGCCGCCCGTCCCATGCTTTGACCTTCCGTCCCTGACCACTCTGCCCCGAAGCGCGTCTTAGATGATACCATGTGCTCGCAAGCAGATGGGATAAGCACTCTCGTAATCGTTACTCCTCTCTCTCCTACACTGGTATAACGTCAGCACGCTTTCCGGAACATTGCGGCTCGAAAGAAAGAATAGCAACACATCTACATTGGAACGAGCAGAGGATCTTCTTAGTGTCCACATGGACCCAAGAGCCTTCCACTGGCGCATGGAAAATGAGTTCCGTGCGAGGGCGTAGTATTCGCTCCAGGAAGTTCAACAAGCTGGTGGCGTCATGGAAGAACCATTAACGTGCCTAATACGTTATCGAGGCGTTGTGTACCTCTGCCCCGACTCACCGGAGGTATGGAGATGGTGCACGAAGTGTGTGCGAGGCCGCGCAGGCCCGGGCCGGCTGAAGCTTTCTCCTCGCTCTTGCCCGTAGCAGTGCTGCCCTTCGGTTCCTGGACCTCAACGCTGGGTAAAGGTCGACTCGAACGCTAACGCATCAATCTCGTGTCATACCAAACTCGGAGAACAGAGTTGTCAGGTATGTCTATTTCTGCGATCATCAGGAGATGAGGCTACCGACGTAAATCAGGGCTTGATTGGCTTGGCCTTTCTTTGCCTACCCATTTACTCCGCAGCAATGATTCTGAATCCTCCATTGTTTCGCCGAGAATGTAGGCATGGGCGTGGTCAGCTGCAGCGGTCGAATCATCGTTAGCGCCGCCGACAAAAGATGCTTCTAATTTTCCCAGACATCAATAATTCACGAACCTCGGTGGTACTCCAGGCCGGCGTATAACTAGGAAAAAGTCGGGCTGACGCCTTCATTGCGAATCAAAATCTATTGAGACTTGCATCTATCGGCGTTTTTCCTGAGACCACAATCTTCATCAAGACGAATGTACGGTACAATTGAATTGAAGCAAGAAGCAGAAGACTCGGCTGCCTAGACGCGTGCAATATTGCCTCATTATATTATGATCATACTGTTTCCATTTTCTGGCATCTCCGTTGCAGTCGGGTTTCGCAGCCAGTTATGCTGTTATTTGAGCACGGTCATTGGCTAAACCACTCCTTATTCATTCCGAGTCTTAATCCCATGTGCGCAGGAGATTATCATCGTGGCGTAGACAACGTCAGTGGCAACTACTCCATACCAGGGCCGCAAGATAGGCGCGTAGAGCAATATGGAAACAAATACGACTCGATGTGCTCTCAGCTTCCGGGCCGCAAGCATGAGCTGCGATGCTATTAAACGAAAAACCGGAATGTCAGCGCCACTCGATGCTAAGCGCTGATCCTCGAACGTTTAGAATGATTTCCCAGTCCGCCCTGCGAGATCATGAGTACGTGTGCGCTTTGATGTCTACGAGTTCCTTCCGAAGTTTTAGGGTGATCACGAGCCCGATTTATCTGGTGGAGTGTGTAGAGTTAGCGCACAGACGGCAAGGGACGGCCTGGAAATCCTTTAGCCTCTCCCTCAATGTGCAGGAAATACAAATACCTCAACCCAGTCTGGGGTCAGGCGGTTGCGTCCAAGAACACTGTTTCCCCGACGTTTGAGCTCTGCCCCATTTTCTTGTCTTCTCGGCGGTGACAGCACCGTGCGGTGTCCCTTATGTTCTTACTGAAGCCGCGATGTCGAATCGGTCATTCCGCCGTACTTGAGCAAAGGAAAGTAACGGTGAAAAATAGGCAGAATCATTCAAGGGTGAGCAATCCGACCTATTTTGGATGAGCACAAGACTAGGACTTCCATCAACGGAAGAATAATTGTCTATGCCTTCCAAGCGCATTCACGGGCAATATCCATGAAGCGGTTGCGTCTTGCCCGAGGGTTGTGGCAGAATGCATGAGTGGGTCAACTCTGCTTAGCTGTAAGCCTGCGTACATGGTTTTTGAGACACACCGTCCAATCTGAGAAAACCTAATTCTCATCTGAGTGAATAGACGACCGTTATGAACGCGATCGCACGTCGTGGTATGTTCTTCTATAGGAAAGACAAAGAAATTAAAATGAAAAACATTTTCTGGCATCACTCGGTCGCTTTCATGTTACTCACCTCAGTGCGGCTCGATGTACACCGCCAGTACACATCCAAATTTCCACTGGTGACACTGCGATCCGTTAGGGTGCTGTCGATGTTTTGAAGAGACCGAATCTAAGAAATGTCGACGACAGAAAATGTCAACGACTCTGATAGACTCTTATCTCCATTCTGCTCACTACTGACACGGTCTGCATGGCAGAGAACGCCATCCACAGGCGATGCTCGGGTGACTGAGTAACATTGACGAAGTTGTAGATTGAGTGCTCCGTCGGTCACTCTTCCACCCGGCGGGTAGCTAAGGGGCCGTTGCGACCGCATCTGCGCACAATCGCAAAGGCGGGCGTAGATCGGCTGTGACAATGCGTCTGAGATCACCGAGCAACACAGGAGTCTCCGAGACAGGACATGAAACAACGCCCATTAGTTGTTGTCCGCAGGGACTACCCCACAAGATGAAGGCACGGATGAGCCTTCCGGAGTCTTTGAACGTGGGACGGCACCGTAGAACGATCGCAGAAAATCCCAAACGTAGAAAGAGGCCCCAGAATGAAAAGACGTGCCACGAAGCGCATCTGACCTGTCTCCATTGCAAAATCGCCGCAGCCTCAGAAGGGTTGAGAATAAGATCCAGCGCTTCGATGTGCAGGACGCAGAAGCTGAAACTGACGGAGCTTACACGGTGGTCCAAGAGAAGAACAAGAACGACGCGCTACACGACCTCAAGAATCGAGAAAAGGCAAGAAAGGACCTGGGTACGGCGACTTAATCGTGCCCACAACGTTAGCATCAGATTTCTCGAAAAATAGGTTATCGCACCTCGCAGAACCAACAACAAGGGTAAACCGACAGTTGAACATTCCCAACGTACGTATCCCTTTGCATCAGTCCCAGGGCGAGGGGTCTGAGTCAGGCTAAGGCGAAGATGGATACGACGATTTGCACACGCAAAACGCATAATTCAAAAGTGGATCTGATCACAGAAGAACGTGGGTCAACGCACTGCAATTCATACCTCTTGACTGATGAACGTTAAAGCCAAACAACGGCCCTCGGAGCCAAGGGGAGAACCTAGACGGTAGACCAAGGAGCCATATCGAGGACAAGAAGAAAAGGACCGGAAAGAGTAGGCGTTTCCCAAACCCTCACAGCATGATAGTGGCATCGTGCCATGTCAACGTACACACGCCCAACTGCGAACGGCGTCCGTGTGCAGAGGGAATGAGGAGGATAAGCGGGGTTCCAGAGGTTGCCCCAGCGATACTGTAGCAGTTGCCCCGCATGGTCTTTCTGGTGCTTCGGGATTACGTCTGAGAACCGCTGGCCACGGACTTATTTCAGTCTATGACACGCCCCGTCGTAAAGTGCACGTCGCTCGAGGTGACAACATATTTGGATATTGGTGAATCCTATCTGCGGATGCGATCGGGTGAAAAACTTTTGTACAGCGTATGGTTGCATTCATATTCAAGTTGGCATCAGCAGGCGGAACGTCGCCGCTTTATTAAGTACATCAGAAGGAGTCAGGCGCACGAACACAGGGGACAAACGAGTGGTAAATCACTAGAAACAAGAGGTTCAGATCAGTTCCTAGATTTACAGTATGAGCGTACCAAGGGTTTTTATTGTGTTCCAAAAACAGAAGGGGATAAGGTGTTGAATATGAGTCACAGCTGCAAGACCAATGGGATAATGTCGCGAGAAATCAAGGCAGCGCTCGAAGAGGCTCGTCGGGATCTGCTGCGTTTCCGTCACTGTCAGTCATCTTTAGTCCCGCAAGTGTGTTCGTCAGCTCTGCGACTCGGCGGGCCTCGATGCCTGCGACGTCCCGGTAGTGGGTCAAGTTCTGCTGGGCGACTTGAAGACAAGCCTCTAGAGTCTCTATCATCATTGCGCGAACTTGAAGTGTAGAGCCGGCGACAATACTAGTAGCAGATATAGTGTTATTGAGTTCTTGTGGAGGATGGAGGATGTGGGCTGCGGTCTGTTGAGGTGTGAGTTCGGAGTCAGCACCCAATATATGTATCGAAGCATTAGAGACTCGACGTATGGTCGTACTCACCCCTTCAATTTCCTTCTTAGTGTCAGGATGGCCGTCACTGTTGTTACTAGTAAGCCTCGTCTCGCGTACTGCGAGGTTCGCGTTCAAACTGTCACATCTACCAGTCGATTTGCCTTTATTTCCCTTCTTGGTGCTGCGTACAATACTCGGAGTCTGCACGTCCCTCATCGACACGTCGGTATTCTCTGTGTGGACACGTTCTTCAACGCTGCTCAGCCCTGACCTCGCGCTCGCGCTCGTGCGGTTGTATCGAGCAGTTCGGAGGCTAACACCTAGTACACCGTCCGACCCATTGCTCACACCTTCATTGATTGTGGAGTTACGCTTCAGAAGGGTTTCCTGGTTTCGCGGCAGTTGCAACGAATCCATATGCAAAGACGCAAGGTCGGGGAAAGAGCACGGCAGTCGCGGCATTGTATTGATATCCATGTCTGTGTCAAGATCATCGGACAAGGAGCATGGAGCGCCCGCTAAGATGAGCGAGATGTCGTTATCTTGAGCCCCATCATGGACGTCGGAGTCTAGCGACAGCCTCGGGTACGCGCCTGGAAGCTTCTTCTGCCTCTCTAAAGCTGATCGTGTGTTGGGACCAGGGGCAGTAGTGCGATCGCTTACGTCCGAACCCAGTACTTGTACCGGCTTTGCTGTCTCAATGTTTCCACGTTTAGGCTGGAACATGGGAAGACTCGAGGCAGCGCGGGCTCCGACGTCGAAAATCGTCTGAGCGTCGCGGACGACGAGAAACTCCCTGCGAGCAACGGCAGGCGCAGCACTAATGGGGGGATCATCTAAGGTGGCAGGAACAGCCATATAGGCTGCAGTATTGGTGGTTGTGTTTGAACCTCGCCCGGCGGCGCCAGCAATCCCCTCTTCCTCGGCCTTTTGCAGCATGGCCAGCCGCGCGGCACGCCCCTCAGGCGTCCGCTTGCTCGGCGTCTGGTTGAGGCTACCATTCACGGAGGACGCGCGCGTACGCGACGCGGCGGTGATGGTGCTTGCGGGGGTCTTATCAGCAGTGGATATACTTTGTGGATGCTCCTGAGGCTGTCGAGGCTTCCGCGGCGAGGTGCGTGTGCCAACGGTCTTTGACACAGGGTGCTGGGCCTTGTCCATGTTGGCACTCTTGGGCATAGAGGGTGTACAGGGCGCTTGTTCATTAACATCGAGTGTGGCGCTGACGTTATCACAGCCTCGAGGCACACCAAGAGGAATCGGAACATCAACGTAATCTTCACGGTCCTGGGATGGACTATGTGCTGAGAGCTGCAGCTCATGTCGATGCGATGAGTTGTCGCCATCCGACTCGGACGAAGTAGGCGGCAAGCCAAAGAAGGAGTTTGACCGAGGCCCTGCTGAACCTGGCTGGGCTTCCACCTTCACCCGGCGGTGTACGCGCGGTGGGTAGCTGTAGCTTTGCTCTGATATATTATCGTCAGCGTAAGAGGATTTTTCTGACGCCGCCAGTGCAGGCGTATAAGAGGAGGGTTTCGAAGAGGCCGGAGCAGGCGGCCGAGAGTTGGACTGAGTTTGAGGGGGAGGGGGAGAGTGGGGATGCGTCTGAGTCTGCGGATCCGGGTGAGATTGAGCATTAGCCTGAGCCTGAGCCTGAGTCTGAGCTCGGGTTTGAACCCGAGTTTGAGCTAGAGTTTGAACATTCGACGAGGGGGTAGCCGATGCCTGCAATTCCGAGTCCATTTTGGCGTTAGTGGTGACTCCGGTGAAATCTTGCCGAGTGAGCTCGTCTGCCCTAACTACACATGAAAATCGAGATGGCACAGCGTCAACCTACGCGATGAAGAATCTGAAACGTAGCTTGAGGTGCCTACCCAGAAATTTACACTGTCTCGAGTAGTTCCCAGGTTGAACGCGTGGACAGACGTAAAACGCCCTGTTCAATCGAAGCGCGGCCCAGCATACGTCAGCGCCGTTTGATGTTCTTCTCGCCTCTCGAAGACGTGTCATAACGGGAGGAAACAAGAGGACACACCTTCCAGACTTGTTTACAGTCCTATAGGCTGGTTCTCCGTGCTGGCAAACTGGCACTATGGCGTTGCCACCATCATCTGGATTGGATCTTGGTTGAACAGTGGAAGGTTCTTGGCCCGCTGGGGCTATCATCTGGGCCTTTCAAATAAAAATTTCAGGAACGGGAGAGTCGGACGTGCGCGTGAAATTTGAGACGACAGGACAAGGAGGACGAAACAACTTGCACTTAGAGGGAAATGGTGGGAGAGGAAGGAGAAAGATGTGATTGTCAGAGCACGGCACCATGTTATTGTGAATCGAGTTCATCTTCTCGGTGGGAACACCTTGTCCATCTCCGTGGATGTATTTTAACGACGCCGCCCACTGTGAGACTGTGGTCAGATTCGGGAAGAGGTTAGAGTCTGCTGACTAGTAGAAAACAAGCTTAAGGATAGATGGGGACCGAGAACATTCATAGTATCTGTGACGGAGATGAACTTTGAACTTGAAGCATGTGGAAAGGATGGAGAGAAGGTAGGTCTGATCCGAGTCCTAGGCTCGCGAAGTTTGATATCAGCTATCATGGCCCGTAAACCTTCTCAGTCCGATGTTCGTGAGCACCATAGCTTTCATTAAATGAGTCTTCGGTCTCCATTTACATCGAGCAATCGACGACCGCGCCTTGCGAGTTCCTCTGCAGTCCGCATCAGTATCGTACACCGCTCGTCGCCGGACACCTCGTCGCCCTGGTCGCTTCAAGCCTCAAGCTTCAAACCGTCTCTCCAGGTTCGCGATCCTCTCCTGCAGCAGCATAATCTCCTCCCTGCCGCGCTCCATATCGCGCATCTGCATCGTCGCGCCCTGGGGTCGGCTCTCTCCGACGCCATCCATCATCGCGCCCCCGTCGACGGGCCTCCGGGTCGCGGCGGCAGCCACACGCCGCAGGCCGTCGACCTCCCGCGTCAGCTGCGCGACGCGCGCCTCGAGGTCCGAGACGGCTGAGCGCAGGTCCGCGTTCTCGCCTGTGAGCGCGCTGTTGCACGCCGTGCGCGCGTTCACGCTCGATTGGGTGGCGCGCAGCATGCGCTCGAGATTCTCGAGGTACCCGGATGCGTCGAGCGCCTGTAGGGTGCGCAGGGCGGCGAGGATGTGTGCGCCTGGGTCTTCGGGGCCCGGACTGGATGAGTCAGGTGGAGCATTGGAAAGAGCGGAGGGATCAGGCGTGGGCGACGGGTGGAAGAGGGGGGCTGCGATCTGCACGCACGACACTCGTCAGTACTCATGTCGTTCAAAGTAGAGCGACGAAATGTATACCTTGCCACTGCTCTGCTCCTCGGTATACCCATCCCACCCCGGGTCGGCGCTCATCTCGCGCTCCATGATGTTCGCGTTCGTCCTCCTGGCGCTTTGCTTCTCTCTTTCCCGCTCCTTGCCCTTCCCCTTGTTTCTCGCACCAGACGCCATATGCTTCGCCCCCCGCGCCGCACTCGGGCTCTCGACCACGTCCATCGGCCAGCCCTGGTCTATCTCCTCGTCCTCGCTCCCCTCCGCGCGCGGCTGCTCCCGAAGCCTGCTCGGGCCCGCTCTGGCGTTCGAGCCTTGATTGACATTGGCCCCGCCTCTGCCTCTAGCCCGAGTTCCGTTGGACCGGTGCCCCGTATCAGGCGGGGTCATCAGCCCAGCACCACCTCCGCCGCCAGCGCCTTGTGCGTCCCCGCCGTTCGCGAGCCTGCGGCGCTTCGTCGGGCTCTTGTTCAACGTCGATGCATTCTCCGGGATGGAGAAGCCAACGAGAGAGCGCTGCGGGCGCCGCGGCGAGTCCTCCCCGTCCGCGTCTGCGCCCATGTCCAGCGGCGCGGTCTCGTACCCCTCCGCGGTGGTCTCGTACGATGTCTCGTGCCCCGCTAAGAAATCGTGCTCCGTCTCCATCTCCATTCCTTGCCCCTGCCCCTGCCCCTGCTCACGCTCTCGCCCCATGGCACGAGGCGGGTAACCCGGCGACTCGATCTGCGACAGCCTCGGATACAGCCCCGCGCCGCGACGCCCCTGTCCGCGCTCGGGCGGCGTCGGCGGCGGATACATCGTCACGAGCTCCACCTCTGCCTCCGCCTCGTCCCGCTCGTTCTCCGCGCCCGCGCTGAACCCCAGCGCCTCGGGATCAAGGTTAAGCTCGTGGTCGGCGTTAGCGTTGGCCCTGTTGAGCCTGGCATCACCGCCAGTCTCGCGCTCGCGCTCGGGATCGGGCGACGCAGGGCCGAGAATGGCGTCCAGGTCGGGCGCGCTGCTCGCCTGCGAGAGCGTGTGTGAGAGTGTCTGAGAGTGAGAATGCGGGTCCGAGTTCTGCGTATGCGGCTCTGCGTTCGTCTGGCGAGGTCCGGGTGGTGCCGGTCTTCCCTGCGCCTGCGCCTGCGCCTGCGCTCTGGGCTTCGGCCGGAACGCGGGCGGACTCGGCCCTGGTGGGGCCTCGTCGAAGATGGTGGGCTCGTCGCCGAAAAGGAGACCCCGGGTTCTGGCGTTGTTCGATGTTGAGGGCGGGGGTGGAGCCTGGGGACCGTTGTCGGCGGGACCGTTAGATGGGCCTGCGGCGTGGTTCGTGTCCGTCTGGCGAGGCGAGCGCGGTCTCTTCTGCGGCGATGTGCGCATCGGGCTGGGATCCGGTAGCTGATTGGGCTGGTTGGCTTGGTTGGCGGGAGGTCTCGTGGAGCCGGCTACTGGCTGAGGTTGAGGTGCGTTCTGCACGGGTACCATTTGGGCGGGTCTGAAGCGTGATGATGAGCCGGCGTTGGGATTTACGCTGGCGCTAGCATTGGCATTGGTGTTGGCACCGGGGTCAGCAGACTGCTGCCCCAACCCCAGCCCCGCCTGACCGAACACGCTAGCCGCAGGCCCCGGCTGTGCCCCCGCCGTGGCAGCCGTGGTATTTGCAGCAGCGGCAGCAGCGACACCGGAACCGTCCCCAGCAGCAGCCCGCCTCGCCTCCTCCTCGGCCTTCTGCAGCAGGGCCAACCGCGCAGCACGCCCCTCGGGCGTCCGCTTGCTCGGCGTCTGGCTGAGACTGAGATGACCATTCCCGGAGCGCGCAAGCGTGCGCTGCGCGACGGGCGTCACGGGCGCTGCGTTGCTGGGGCGCGGGAAGGGCACGATGGTGCTCGCGGAGGTGGTGCTCGCGTTAGCGGGAAGCGGATTCCCTCCAACAGGCGCAGGCGGCGGCGGAACCTGCTGCAATTCCGGCCCGGATCCCGGCCCCGACCCCGATGCCTGACCCAGACCCTGACTTTGCGTCGGCGGCGGCGGCACCGCCTGCGCCTCGTGCAGCGGCAGATCCACCTCGCTCTGCGCAGGCGTCTCTGGCAGCCCGAAGAACGAGTTCGCGTTCGAGCTCACTGCCGTTTCCTGGCTCTCGTCCTGGGTCTGGCCTGCGCCCTGGGCACGTGGTGGTCGGACGGGCGAGCTGGGCTGCGTCGGCACGGGCGGAGGGTGCATGTTGGTGTTGTTGTTCATGTCTGTGTCTGTGTCTGGTTCTGTGTAGGGATCGTCCTGTGTTGGTGCTGTGTCTGTGCGGGTGGTGATAGGGGGCGGGGCGCGCGTGCGGGAGGGTGGCTGTGGCTGGGGAGGATAGGTGTGGTTTTGATAGGTCGCAGAGCTGGATGCTGCCGCACGGGTAGCCGGCGCTGGCGCTTGGGGATGATGAGAGGCTGGAGTGAAGCGCGGACTCTCAGGCTGAGCTGGAGCTGGAACTGGATATCGGGGTGGGGGTGAAGGCGCTTGTGCCTGTGGCTGAGACGCAGGAAGATTCTGTTGCCCTTGTTCTTGTTCGTCCTTCAGAGTCCCCGGCGGCGCAGGCAGACCGTCTCTCCACACTAGTGTCATTTGGGAGCACGAGAGCCAGCCAGTCAGCCTCGCACGATCAGATACGTATTATACGCACCCCAGAACTTGCACTGAGCCGAGCCGTCCCTGGCGCACCTGTAGAATACCCTGTGCGGATGGCCTGATTAGCGCTCGCTCTTTCCCACCTCCCACTCGCCGAACGTAAAGCCCGGGTCGCACCGAGTACGTGAGCTGCTAGCAGTGGTAGCTCGTGGCACGCACAAGCGCACGAGGGAGAGAGACAGATGTAGAAACACACCTATCGGGGTTCGCAGCCGTATGCGACACGAGCCTGCGGGCGCGCTCGCCGTGGAAGCAGACGACCTCGCCGTCGACGACCGGGTTCGCGGAGTGTTGGGTGGGCGCTGGCGCGGCGGAGGTGGACATTCACGGGTGTGTCGGTCAGTAACTAACAGCTAGCTGGTTCACCGTCTGTTCTTCTTCTGGATTTCGGTTCTGCGGTTCGATATTAATCAAGGAAGATTGAAAGAGAGATATGGCAGTTAATAGTGATAGCTCAGATGAGAGGGGGTTCAGATAAGCAGGCGGTCCCAGGGTCCAGAGAGAGCAGGCTGTTCGAGTTGATTGTCGGGGATAGGCAGGCCTGAGCGCTTGCGCCGTGCGAGTGTACAGAAGGCTTTGGGGTCAGCTGCCCGAAGCGCTTATGATTCTGTGTTAAGATGTTAGAGTATGTGAAGGACACAGGTATCGCTCTGGTGCTCGTCGGGCAGAGGACGGGAAATCCGGGGAAGAGGACGACGATGATGATGCATTGATGTCCGGCCCCTGAGTCGCCCACTGACCATCTCCACGTGGCGATGGGGTTAGGGTCGGCGATCTCCTCGTGCGCGTCTGTCCTCGTCTACTTGCAAGTCCCTAACCACGTCCGTCGCGAGTCTCACTTCCTCGCCGGACTACGAAAAGATTCACATTATATATACAGCAAAGCCACGATGCCCTCCATCACCCCCGCCGACCCCACCATAACCACGCACACGCGCTTCCTCCCCGCACCCGACCCCTCGCTCCCGGGCCTCGCAGTGCACATTACCGCGCTCACAGGCTCATACATGATCTGGGCCGGCACCTCTTCCCACACCCCTCAAAATTCAACTCAACCACGATCGGCGACGGCATCGATGCTGCAGGCGGGACCGGGCGGCGCGCTCATGGAGCCCGACCAGGATCTGGACGGGGACGACGGTGGCGCGGACGCGGACGCGGAAGCGCGCAAGAAAGCAGACGAGCGCGCAGCTGTGGAGCGCGCGATGTCGGGCGGGCTTGTTGCGCGGGACTGGGCGTGCGCGATGCCGCCTGCGGGAGCGGTATGTCTTTGTCTTGTTCTTTCCCCCCCTGTCCTGTTCTCGGATGGTGGGGAGTGCAGTATATGCGTGCTAATGATGATCTTGTTTGTTTTTTGAATTTAGCGCGCTGAGAGCGCGGCGACGTCGCTGTTCCGTTCGTCGAGCTCGGATGTTGCGTTTGGGATGGCGCAGCGGTTTGGTACGTCATTCTTTCTCCTTTGTTTTGTTGGCTTTTTACGACCTTTGGCAAATTGTATCTTCCTTCGACTCTCTTCTGATTATATGCGCATCTCACGCCTACTCTCTTACGATTGTGTGGCTGTATGCGTGCATTTCATTCCATCTCGCCATCTTCGAATTCGCGACACAATCGTATTAACCGATACACTGTACCAGCTCGCCGCACACAAAAGCAGATCTTCCTCTCGATCGACGTCCCACCGGCATTCATGAGTGCCGGGAGCAACAGCTCCTCGCTCCTTCTGCGCCTCGAGCGCGGCATCATCGACTTGCTCAAGGAAATTGAAGCGTCCAGCTGAATCGCAACACCCGAGACGTTAAGCGGAAACGCGGTGGTCGGCTAACTGGAGGAAAAGTCGAGAAGCATCTTCGTTTCACTTCACTTTGCGGTTACCGGTCATCAGTGCCATGGGGACTGCATACACTGATATAGACGGTGATCATGCATGCATCTGTGCCTGGCCCTGAGTTCTCCTTGGACTTGGACGGTCGGCGCGTTTCGAGACTCGAGCATATACGCTGAGCACTCGGCGGCCTGTGTGACCGGGCTTTGGACCTTGATTTGACGTTATCTAGGCGCAGATCGATAGCCGAGCCAAGGATAAGGAGGGCGGCGATGCGAGTGTTCGTGTGCTCATGACTGCGTTGGTGCCGGTTGATGGTGGCTCCGGACTCTTCAAGGGTCAGTACTTAGACCTCGAAGGAGGAAGGCTCGTGGACTATGGGTCATGGGGCTTTCATTCTTTACGCTACTTGCACAATTCACAAACGGATATGTATCGTTGCGTCGGTCAGATGTTTTAGCTTGGTGACTGTTGAAACGTTGAAACGTTGGCTGGATCAATGTGGTGCTCTGGGCGGCGATTCGGAGTTGGATGGGGATGGCTTGGAAGCGAGGAAGGTGCCGCGAGTGTGAGGCTAGAGATGCCGGTGTTGATGAATCATGCGTTGCGTCGCTTTTTGCGTACTGACACGTTGAGGGGGACAGATATTTTTGAAGGGACCAATGGACTTTTGCAAGAAATGGAGGGGCTGCGGATTCAGAGGAGAAGCGAATACGGAGTCAAGGGAACAGGACACATGTTCGTGCCACCTGGCATTTGTTGCAAATCAGCGGCAACATAAGCAGGTCGATGACAGGAGGTCTATCGGTGGTGTCTGCTGTGTTTTCGCAGTGGATGGTGGACACTAGAATAGGACGAAAGAAAGGAGAGAGTGTGCGATATTCGATCGATTGCCTCCCCTTAAGCGTGTTTGTGTTTTCGTGTGGGCACTGTCCTGCATCCGCCACAGGCAGACACTACTGACGTCTCCTCACAACAGCCCCTTTGAGAGAACAGCACCCACGATCCTTTCCTTTCTTCCTCCCGCCCTCGTTGACGTCGCCTGCATCCGGCGATGAGCAGCGAACCAGAGCTGGCCTACATGAGCAACGCGAACGACGACTTCGACCTCCCCCGCTGGCAGACCCACCAGCACCAGCCCATCGACCCCCTCTCATCCTCGCAGGCAGCCCACGCAGCAGCCAGAGCATCCTACCTCTACCCGCCCCAGGGCCAGCCCCAACCCCAGTCCCAGAATCAGCAGCAACAGTTCGCTTCAGCCCCACAGCAGGCCCAGGGCCAGGGACAGCAGCAGCAAGGCCAGCTCCCGCTCCAGACCCAGCTCACAGGCGGCCACAGCCACAGCCAGTCGCCCCAGCGATACAACACCACCGCCGGCACAGCCCCCCGCCCCCCGCGCATCGCCCAGCTCGTCGACGAGCAGGGCCCGTACGCACCCCAGCACCATCTCCAGGGCGGCGGCGCACCCAGCATCGGCGTCGCCATCGGTGGACCCGGACCGCCCCCGCCGCTCTCGCGCAGCGCGTCGCTCAACAGCGCCGCCGGTGTTGGCGTGGGGTCGGCGACGTCGCCCTCGTCGGGCAAGACTGCGAGGAGACACCACCAGCCGGAGGACCTCGAGCCGTATCCGCCGATGAGCGGTGCGTTTGCGGATGCGCATGCCCATCCGCACGGACACGGGCACGGGCACTCGTCGCCGATGACCTCGCCGCGCAACGTCGGTGGGGGCGGCCCGCCGGCTGTGAACCCGTCGCTCTACCCTGGCTCTGTCGGCCATCACTCGGGCGCGAGCGGGAGCAGCTTGGGCAGTATGGGCGGCGCGGTGTCGCCTGCGTCGTCGATGCTCAGCAGCGGCGGGGGTATGGGCGCTGGCGACAATTTTGCGGATTTGTACTATAACGGCGGTGGTGGGGCCGCGGGCGCGAGGCGCTCGCAGAGCGAGCGAGGCGGGGGGCGCAGCCCGCTGCGCACGGGCAATGCGCTGCTCGATAGCTATGCGCAGCAGCAGGCGGCGTATTCGCCCACTCAGGCATCTCAAGCTCAAGCTCAAGCTCAGGCGCAGGCTTCGTCGGCTTATCTGCTCAGTGGCGACGGCAGCGCAGGGTCAAGGCACAGCCGAAGCCATTCGCAGCAGTCGCACGATCCCGAGGGCTCGTCTAACGGCGGCGGGGTAAGCGTAAACGTCACCCCGCCCTACCCGCCCACCAGCGCGGGCGCAGGCGCATACGGCCCGTCTTTGACCGAGACGTCGCCACCGCCGCCCCCGCCCCCGCCGAAAACGTTCGAGCACCTTATCCCCGGCGCTGCGGCATCCGGGCGCGCGTCGCTGTCGACGCCGTCGTCGCCGCTTTCGTATGGGCACCAGGGCGGGCAGGTGTATGCGCCGAGCCATTCGCCGTATTACGGGCAGGAGCATATGATGGTGGATACGCCGAATCCGCAACAGCAGCAGCAGCAGCAATTGCAGGGTCAGCAGGGGCAAGGGCAGGGGCAGCAAGGGCAAGGCGGGCAGGGACAGGGGCAGCATAGAAGGCGGGCGTCGGGGTTCAGGAGGGTGAGGGACGGGCGGGATTTGAGGCCGTATGTGAACCAGCAGCCGGCAGGGCGGAGGGTTGATGAGCGCGGGGTGTTTTTGTCGGTGCGTGTGTTTTGTCTGCTTTTGTTGGTATCGTGCTCTGACCGACGTTTTCCCTCTCTCTCTCCCTCATCGCCCGGTCGGTTATGATGCGGTGCGGTGCGCGCGGGCTCTGCTCTGCTATGCTACGTGGATACCACGGATACAGCCCCTGCGCCAGCTGACGACGAGCATCCTGGAGACGTACCGGATCTGCAACCCGGCGTTCCGCTATGAGTCGACGCATAACCCGCGGCGCGTGCTCACGAAGCCGAGCAAGCCGGCGCACAATGATGGGTACGATAACGAGGAGTACGATTATATTCTGTATGTGAACGATCTTCTGGGGAGTGAGGATGGGCATAAGTGAGTGTTTTTTCTTCTTTCTTTCCGTCGTTCAAAGTACCCGGTGGGACGTGCCCTGCGTTGTGGTGTTTCCCTGCGTTGTTGTGGTTGTTGGGATGTGTGCTAACGTAAGGTTGCGGCAGCCGGTACCTCATCCTGGACATACTGGGCCAGGGCACGTTCGGGCAGGTGGTCAAGTGTCAGAACATGAAGAATCATGAGATCGTCGCGGTCAAGGTCGTCAAGAACAAGCCTGCGTATTTCAACCAGAGTATGATGGAGGTCACGATCTTGGAGCTGGTGCGTCTTCATGCTCCCTCACCCCCTCCCACCATCTACACGTTTCAGGTATGCTGACGTCGTCGCTATGGGACAGCTGAACAACCAATGCGACCCGCAAGACGAGCACCACATCCTGCGGCTGCGCGACTCGTTCATCCACAAGAACCACCTGTGCCTCGTGTTCGAGCTGCTGAGCTCGAACCTGTACGAGCTGATCAAGCAGAACCAGTTCCAGGGGCTGAGTACGCAGCTCGTGAAGGTGTTCACGGCGCAGCTGCTCGATGCGCTCTCGGTGCTCAAGGACGCGCGGCTGATACATTGTGATCTGAAGCCGGAGAATATACTGTTGAAGTCGTGCGTCTCCTCCCCTCTCCTCCCCTTCCCTCTTATCGCTTTGCCTCTCCCCCCTCTTGTCGCTCAGAGTGGATAGCTAACCGCGACTATGTACGCAGACTGCAGTCCCCGCAGATCAAGGTGATCGACTTCGGGTCGGCGTGCCACGAGCGGCAGACGGTGTACACGTACATCCAGTCGCGGTTCTACCGCTCGCCCGAGGTCATACTCGGGATTCCGTACACGGCCTCGATCGACATGTGGTCGCTCGGGTGTATCGCGGTCGAGCTGTTTTTGGGCCTGCCGCTGTTCCCGGGCACGAGCGAGTATAATCAGATTACGAGGATCGTTGAGATGCTTGGGTGCGTCTCTCTTCTTCCTCACACCCATCTCCCTCTCTTCCCATTGCCCATTCCATATGGCGTCAATACATACCACACCACACCCATCGCTGCACGCCGTGACACCATTCTAACGCGGACGGATGGACAGGATGCCGCCGACGTACATGCTCGACATGGGCAAGCAGACGAAACAGTTCTTCGACTCCTTCGTGGACGTGTACGGGCAGAAGAAGTACAGGCTCAAGAGCCTCGAGCAGTACTCGCGCGAGCACGGCACGAACGAGCAGCCGGGCAAGCAGTACTTCAAGGCGACGACGCTGCCCGAGATCGTCAACCAGGCGCCGATGCCGAGCTTCAAGAGCTCGTCGAGGCAGGGACACGAGGTCGAGAAGGGTGAGCCCCATTCACGTTCAATCGTGTTTTCTTTGTCTTTCATGGAGACTGGTCCGGGGGGTGCTTGGTTGTGTTTGGGGCGTTTAGGGGCGTTTCTATCTTTGGTTTTACCTTGCTTCTTAAGTTTCGTTTTGCTTTTTGCTTTTTGCTTTTTGCTTTTTTTCATTTCCCTCTTCATTTTCATTTCTTGGGCCTTTGGCTCTTTTTCTGGCCCTGCGCTTCTTTGCATTGGATTCAGTCCCTGCCTGTTCAATCACGAAAGTGCCACCGGTGCCGGCGTTTTCGGGACCGGGGGCGGGCCGTGGGGGTGCGATGCGAGATCATGTCGATCTACGCTTGCCACGATGTCATGCAGAATGGGCTTCATGTTCCGTCCTTTGTTCTGGCTTCAGTTATCCAATCATCGTGACTTGTCCTCGCCGTGGAGTCGCGTCTGGGCGCCGTCTCGCTCCTTCTCTTCTTTCTCATTTATCTATTTCAAAACTTTGACATTTCGCGGGAGTGCTGACGAGCATGCGCCCCGTTCTTCTTTTCACAGAGCTGAACAATCGGGCGTCGTTCATCGACTTCTGTCAGGGACTCTTGAACTTGAACCCGATTGAGCGATGGTCGCCCCAGCAGGCGCGGATGCATCCGTTCATTACAGGCGAGAAGTTCACAAAGCCGTTTTCCGTGCGTAGTTTCTTTTCCTTTCAATGCCCCGCGGGTGCGGGGGAAAGTCTGCCGAAAGCTGACTGATCGTCCGTTGTCTATTCGTCAACCCCACTGCTGCGGTACTCGCGGCATCCCATCAACGTTTATTCGTCTATTTGGCGCCGTCACCTTGCGGTCCCAACGTTCTCGGGATTTATCTTGTATTACTTCTGGACTTTCTGATCTTTTCGGTGGGACGATGTCCATCTCCGTGGCCTTGGTCTCGGGACGATCGTTCGCGCTGGTTGGTCTTTTGCGATCAATCACCTTCCGCGGCATTGTCTCCTCGTCCTTCGCGACGACTCTCACTCCCGTCCGGCCAACCGCATGGGTGCGCTTGCGCGTTGTTGTACACCACATTGCGCCCCCATCAAACAGCCCAATGGAGTGTCCGCGCAGATGTCAACATCGAGCCCAAGCGGAAGCTCAGACCCCAAGCGGCCATATGGCGGACTCGTGCCCTCCCAGCCCAAAGGCACACGCGCGTATCAGGACGCGGCTTCGTACAATCAGCATCTGGCGCAGCACCAGGCGTACACAGCTCAGGCCCAGGCGGCCTCGCAGGCTGCCAACAACGTCCACCGCAACCCGTACATTTCCCCACCCGGCCCGGCGCACCAGTCGTCGTCTGGCGGCTCGTCCTCGGTGCCAATGCAAGTGTCAGGATATGGACCTAACGCGCCGCCTCAGCCGGACGGCCCGAGTGCATTCCCTTCGTCGACTCACTATGGCTACGCCGGGTCCAGCCAGGGCGCACCTCAGGCTGGGGGGCAGATGCAAAATGCACCCTCTGCAGGCTCTTCTGCGTATAATCAATCGTCAACTCTCAACCTGCTTGTGCCTGGCCAACAACAAGGCCCGCCAGCGCCCGCGTCGACGTACTACCCGAACGCGCATGCCCGCACACGCGCGAACACGATCAACCACCAGCTGGACGCAGTCCCGCCGGCGCTCGCGCGTCTGCAGCACATGAACACAGACGTGATCGGCGGGCGCAACGCGCTCACGCCCGTGCTGAACCGGGACGACGCGATGCGCGAGTGGGAGCGCAGGCAGGCGGGCAAGGCGAGCACCGCGCAGCCGTACCCGCAGCTCGAGTATCTCCAGCAGCAGGCGGAGCTCGTCGCGGCGGGTGGTATGCCTGCTGGTGCGGGCGCGGGCGGCTCTGGCGCGTGGCCCGCGGGCCAAGGTCCGGGCGCGGGTGCGGCGCGGTACGCGGGCTCGAAGCTCACGCATTCGTATCAGCCGACGATTGTTGTGGATGATGATCGGCGCGAGCAGGTTATGTCGACGGTGCGGAACGCTGCGCGCGTCGAGGCGGGTGGCAGCGGGTCGTATAACCCGGCTGGAGTCGTTACGAGTCCGACTGCGGCATATCAGCCGGGCGGTGGTGCTGGCGGTGGCGGCGGGGGCGGCGGAGGAGGCCCGCGATATCAGCAGCCGTATTCGGGCCAGCCGACGTCGCCGTTCGACTCCCTCGGGCAGCGGACAGATATTGGGACGATGTACGTTCCCATGCAGCCGGAGCAATACCAGTCGTATGCACCGGGCGCGCGCAGCGCAGGTGGCGCAGGTGGCAGCGGGATGGGCGGTGGAGCGGGCGGGCAGCCGTCGTTCTATGGAGCAGGCGTGGCAGCTGCGGTCTCGCAGGCGCGGGGGAATCCTTTCCCGGGCCAGGGACAGAGCGGAGGTGGCGGTGGAGGGCAGGGTGAAGGACAGGGTGTGAAAGATTCGCGGCGGATGAGCGGGATGGATATTTGGAATGCACGGTGAGAGTGCATAAAATACCAGCGGGGGCGGCCGACGCTAGAGCGCCAGTGCTGAGTGCCTGGCGCACACGCTGGTTGTCTCTTGCTAACTATCACCGGTCGATGTCAACGTCTGGCTAGAGGGGGAGAAAGAGGTGTCGAAGGAAGGTGTCGAAGTCGGAGTTGGAGGCAGATATGGGGACTGTTGTCGCTCTCTGTTTCTTTCTTGTCATTATCAGCGCTAACTCGCATATTCAACTACACGATCCAGTCTGCTTCCAAATCACGACGACGATGACATACACTCGTACAAACACCGTTTTATCATCCCCCGTCATGTCTTCTTTCTGTCTCCTCTTCTCCCTCCGATTCTATCGTTTTCGTTTTTCTCTTTCTCGTATTTCGCTCTCTTCTGCAATTATTTTTTGTCCTTGTCTTGCAATGTATCCGGTTTTTAACTCTATGGTCACTAGTATTTGCTCGGGCAACGCGACTACCTGCAGGCCAAAACCGCATATGCTTTGGACTGATTGCCACCTAGAACATCTGGCATAAGACGGTGTTACCCAATCGGTGTCTCTTTCCGTGCTCAAGCGCCTACCCATCGCTTTGTCCCTGCTGGCTGACTCTACTGGACATTGGCTGGACATAATGAGGTTGAGAGCAATTGACGGGTGCTAAGGGGACAGAGTTTGCGGAGTTTGCCTCTGGCGTCGCTGTAAAGCGTGATTGTAAACTTGCTGGCCACATCCATTGGTATGTGCCAAGTACACCATGTAGGTCAACAGTACACATCTCATCGTACCCGTTCTCCATGCTGAGGTGCAAGCAATAAGTAGGTTGGTGCGAACCGCTTGTTGAGTGAACCTATTTACCATAGCAATCGTGGAGGGTTGAGGCGGTGGAGAGATGGTAGCGTCTTAGTTCTCAAGGAAAGCAACCCTAAATGGAGATATGTCCTTCAAGCTTAGGCACAAATTAAGAATAGATCCACCGACAAACTGTACGCACCTACAGCTCAGCTAATGCCTCCCGCGGCACCAAACACAAGAAAGATCAAGCAAAGTCCACAATACACAGATTGCTTTCTTCCCTTGATGGATCGTCCTCAGACGGAGATGTGCGATAGTGGTACAGAATTCTTCCGCTGTGCGGCTCTTGTTCGAAGTGCTGCATCTCCGCGTCTCGAGTCACGAAGTCGTCGTAGAGCACGCCCAAGTAATCCAAGTTCGAGGTGCTGTCTAGCAACACAGGGCGCTCCGTGGCTTCATCATAGCAATATTCTAGGGCTCGTAGTTCCGCTGTGGCTGCCTCGTTAGAGTAGTAGAAGATGCAGCGTGCACTTCCGGTGAACGATGGCTGCATGTAGAGGCCTGGACGATCAGGGAAATTCACCACAATGTGGCTAGTAACACGAATCTCCTGTGATGCGTCTGGACCGATGTGAGATGGTATGAGTAGCTTGGACACAGTGAGCGTGTACACGCCATTGCGTTCTGCGAGACCATGCACAATGACTTCGGTGTAGCCAGGTTCTCGATCGACGATGGAGTCCCGAAGTATGCCGAAGGAGAGTGGCTCGAAAGCGTCGATGTCACAAGTAGGTGCCTCTGGGCGACATTCAGAATCAGAACCGGCAGAACTATCCATCAAAGGCACAGCGGTAAGACGCATGCACGTTTCCCGTGGGTCAGGATGGGGCTTCAGGAATATCAGGTGCGTGCTGCATGCGTAGAAGTCCGGACCAAAACCTATGTCACCGTCAGAAATCTGGGAGGAAGCAATGTGTTATCAGTCATCACAGCACGATATCTGGTACTCACAACGAGGGTTTCGTCTGTGTCTTCTACTTCAGCCAAAGGACCGCCTTCTAGGCCAGAGATGTCAAAGACATGTGCCATGCTCTTGTTCTTGAGCATATGACCAACTATGATGTGGCGAGGGCTTGCTACGAGAGAGTGAAAGGAGTTCGCATCCCGAGTATAACGGTACACGAGCTCAAACTTTAGCTCATCCCCACTGTCTTTCATCTTCATGATGAGTCTGCGTATAAAAAGTCAGAGCTCTGAAAGTTTACGCCATGTTTAAGCTAAAACTCACACTTCAGTGTCTCTGGATTCGGAATTGGCCGTCTGAAGCCCAACGTAGGCGTGACCTTGACCTCTAAAATCGTGAACGTCGACAGAGTCTATAGATATCACGGAGGCGTGCTCTCCGTCGAACTCGTGCACCACCTGCGGGTCGCCTAACATGTCGTCATCCAGATTATAAAATAAGACACTCTCCTTGCGAGTAGATGACCCAGGATCGACGTAGAGTAAGACCTTTCCGGCAAGAATTCGAGCGCCCCAGCAGTCCGGACCATATTCCACGACCCGTGATCGTACCGGAGAGCCCTTGACAAACATATTATGGCCGACTTGGGCGCTCCTCGCGAGAACGCTTTCCAGATCCTGCTGAGACTGTGAAGGGAGCGGACCGATGGTCCGAGGTAGGTGTGAGGATCTGTAGAGCTCGTCCCAGAGCGCTCTCTCGAGCGTAACTTCTAGGAGACGCGTAGATACCTAACTAGGCCCTATAGCGTCGTGTTCTAGATTAATGAGAAAAGGGCATACCTGCCGCAATCGTAGCACATCGGTAATGTCGAGTTGTGCGATGATTTGTATGAGAACGTCAAATGTAATGGTCTCCAGAGTTGTGACCATGGCGTCAGCAGCTCCAAAAGTGAGCTGCTAGTGAGCTCTGTCCTGCGCCTGACTGAGATACAGGGACGATCTGGATCAAGAAGGCAGATGAGGCGCTTTCGAGCGGGGTATCGCTAGGTCGTCGACCAGTCGTCGACTCGGAGGGACAGTAAGCCGCTGTACGATTTCCGGATTTAGGATGTGGTAGCTGATGAGTACTTCCTTGTGGATGATTGTGTGGACGGTACGTTGGCGAGGCGGTAGCCAGGACTGAGCGCTGAGCGCTGAGCGCTGAGCTTCAGCGAACTTCACTGTCAGTGGTAAGGATATACCGTGAGAATTGAGCTCAGCTGGCGGCTCATTAATTGAATTTCTCAGGCTCGGTTCGATTTCTTTAGACCACAATGACGGTGACAGACCACGGCCTCAGCGGCGATGTAATAAAGGCTTTTGACGGCGAGGCAAAAATCCCAAGCTTAATTAAAATGAGGCATGCACATAGAACAAAAAAAGGCCTGCAGATGTTCAGAAAATGCTGGTGGCCAACCCGGTTGTTTGTTTAAGTACATTGTAGAGGATATTGACAAGGATATTGATGCAGGAAAAGAAATTCCTTGAAATTTCGCTATGCTACCCTTGAAGGAGTACATATCGTCCAGATTTTATTCATTACTCTCCGATTACCTCAGTGTGTACTTCTTTCTCGCGACCATCTAATTTGTTCTGGTATTGGGTGCCAGGCAATGGAGAGTCTAAAAGTTGAAGACTACTAGCGAAGGCAAGGCATTCATCCAGGTGCTTCAGAACCAGATCTCGGAAAGTACACTGTCTGTACGGATAGGCTGATGGCGCGAACGAGCTTCAAGGAGGCCCTAGTAGGACAGAGTAAGTCATGAGAAGTTTTCCGGGTTTCTTCAAATAATTGGTATCATATCAGGGCCAGGAACTTCTACGCTCGCGACTTCATGGGGGCTTACCTGAAGCTTTCTAGCGAACCGAGAACAATCGTGCTATGCAAAGTCTACAATGCCCATTCTCCATCCATAGTCCCCTTCGTCGAGGCCATCATCAGCAATCTTGTAAGTAAAGCTAAACCTGCCAACCTCCGGCTCGTTCTCTCCGTATTCAAGCTGGAAATGATCCGCACTTTTCTCGTCGACGCATGCCTGAAAGCTTACGTTCGACTCGCAAGTCAGCTTCGCTTTCTGATCGACCTCGTCATAGACAATCTCCAGCACCGTGATTTCCATATCGTCGTTTTCGAACATACAGGTTGTCGAACCGATCGACGAGGGCTAAACCATATACCCGTTGTCGGCGGATTTGATCTTCGTGAGGACTTGTCTATGGATCTCCATCGTGCTTGGCTTTGGGCTTTTCTCAGCGTTTTTAGGAGGAATTACGAGGCGAAAAACGATGAGTGTGTCCATCTCCCCCTGGGTAGTATCCTGCCCTGCTTCAGTGATTGCGAGGAGAACGACCTCAATCGCTCCTGTCACAGGATTGAGGACGGAGTCTCGAAGCATGACGACAACCCGGATTTGGTTGGCCACAGCGTCTAGTAATCCTCGGGAGGTCAAGGAAGTTTCGTTGCAAAGAACGGAGGAGATCGGTACCGCGCCGATGTGAGTATCTAGGGCTGACGTAGGTCGTTGATCCAAAGTGAAGCGAGGGGTGACCAAGAGATGAGTACTAGTTAAAACGTATATTTGTCTTGTACACGTCAGATTTTCGATGCTCTAAGTAACCCGTTTCAATAGATGAGGAAGTGTGTCTTCACGGATGGAGAATTGTGTCCTTACGAGGTTAACGTCATCCAACTCGACTTGAACTCGGCCGCCTTGGCCGTCTGGAGCAAGATATACCAACACGTTCTTGTACCCATGGGTGGGGACAATGCAGTGAACGAGAAAACCCGACGGACCCAAGGTTACTTCAATAGAGTGGATCCGATGAGGTACAACGAGCGTGTGCCGCCGCTGGTACACTGGCTCTAGGTGAACCTCGGAATCACCTCCATGGTGAAGTTTCAGTATGATCCTTGATATTAATTGAGTATATTGCGGAATATTGCAAAGTATTACAAGAAAAACTCACAGCTCTACTTCCCATCGCGTAGAAGGACCATGATGGCCCTCAGGGGGCCTAGCGCTGAAAGATTGTTCTAGCACAACAAAGGCATGTCGGTTTCCTTCATGATCAGTGAAATCAGCACCTTCCATCACGTGTATGGTGTAACCCTCATCAGCTTCAAAGATCTTTACAGGTCCGGAGTCAAAATCGTCGATATTACGACAGATGACTTCATGAAGGGATGCAGTCAAGACCCATCTTCCTCCCAGGAGAACACCTGGTCTCGTGAAGTGGTGCGTAAAGGAACGCGTCCGCACAGGTTTATTTTGGACGAGAAGATGAAGGCGGACGCGCGTTGCTTGAATGAGTATGTGCTCTAGTCTCTGCTGCGACTGCGTTGTAAGCGGGCCAGGAGGACGAGGAAGCCACGAAGATCTGTAGAGATTGCTCCAGATGAATCGCTCTCTCGTTAGATCGGAGAAAGTCTTGGAAACCTAACCATTTCCGTCATGAGGTAGATGTCTCGGGAGACACTCGTCAATATGATGACCAACCTGACGGAGGCGTAGGACATCGAAGACGTCCAGATATAAGTTGATTTTAATCAGAACGTCCGTTGGAAACTGGTCCAGTTTCAGAGACATTTAGTATGTGACGGAATCAACTTGAAGCGATTTAGTTTATCAATACACGCGTACGTGAGTGTGCGGCGAGTCACGGATGGGGTGCCGCTAGGTCGTCGTGGGTTGTAGTAGATGGTAGTCTAGCAGGCCCAAGAAGTTAACCGATCCTGGGATGTCGCGCGAGAACTAGAGTAGGCGCTTAACATTAAGCGCCCGATAGATGCCACCTGCGGTTGGGCGCTTCACGGGCCTAAACGTTAATGTAACCCTGATCAAGCCTTGACATTTGTGCGCCATTGTCATCGACTCATATGCATGTTAACTTAAACCCTTGTTCATACAGATTCATCTCTAGAGATATCTTATCCGCGTAGCTCCCTAATGATCACCATCAAAGCTTCTGCTTGAAGATTTCTTCAACCTCCCAAGCACCAGCCCATTTCATCACGCTGCACTTGACGATACTGCCTGGCTGACCAAGACGACCCTCGTTCTCGAGGCGACCCTCCAGTCCTCTAAAGCGGCGACATAAGACCAAGTCCTGGCTGTATGCACGGTCAGAAGGGACCCCAGATCAGATTGACCTAATAACTTACGCGCGCAGACGTAGGACAGGGCAGTAGTCATTCGACCCGTCGCCGACGTAGATGACACGATCAAAAGTCTCCCCGCGCTCCTCGCGTTTTCGGAGGAATTCCTTTAGCTCATCACCTTGAAGACTAGGTCAGGTGACAACGGGCGAGCAACTTGAAGATCACGTACCCTTGCACATGTTAGGGTTGCAGCCGACCTGACACGAGTGGGGAACTCCACCAGCTTCCGGGTCAATCCGAGGACGAAGGTGGATGAGACCCTCGTCCGTCACTGAGGCCTTGTTCGTCACAATCTCGTCGAAGAGATCGGAGAGTCCTTGTTTCTGCACAAATTAAGGCAGTCAGGCATCGATGATTGAGAGGTATGTGTCCGGGGAGCTCACCTCGAGGATGGTGTCGATAAAGACTTGGTTAGAGTTCGAGAGGCAGAAAAACGTCGTCTTGGGTGATTCAGCTTCCTTGAGGTACCTGACCCCCCGAACCATGGCAGGATGCTGGGCGTTCGCCAATCATTTATTTGTTCCAAGGATCAAATGCATAGGTGGAGTAAGGACATACGAAAGGCATCACTCTCAGAGCATTTTTGATCGAATCACTGGGCATCTGACCAGCAGGAAGAGTCTGTTGAAGACGGGCCTGAAGCTTCCCGAGATACTTGATCCTGGGGAAGTTGACTGACATCAAAACAGAGGCATCGGCGTATATCTGCATAAACTGACACGAGTGAAGTCCAGTTCTGAACTTCTTTGTTCTTCTTGATAGCCTCCTTCTCGTCCTTCATCTCACGTCTGAGGTCTGGTGCAAGGACTTCAAAAATCCAGCGATCGGTATCTTGGTCGGCCAGCGACCTATAATCCGTCAGGTTCTTGCTCGCAGTCTAACACTGAATCTCATACCAGTCAAAGTCAAAAACAATCAGCTGCTTCTTGATCTGAGCCATAGCAGTCTGCGAGCAAGAAACGAGAGGGGAAGCAAGGAGTGTGATTGATTCAAGCAAGCCGAATCTACGCGAGGCGCGTCTGGACGTGACGAGTTTCCAAAGAAAGCAAGTAATTTGTCACCGTCGCGTGTCTCGGTAAGGTGAACAGCGTTGGGGGTTGGCTCCGCTCGCCTTTAGCGCGCAAGTGTCTGTCGTCCTGCATGCCGTGCAGCGCAAAGGCGTCGTACAAGAAGTTACCCGGCACTCTCGAGCTCAACGGCACCCATATCCAATGGACACAGGACGGCAAGAAGGCGCCAGCAGTACGCGTACCTCATGCTAGTTTCTTTTGTACGTCTCCTCTCCGAGTTTTGTCAAATGCTCGCAGCATCGTAATGGTGATTCGCTCTTGAATGAACATGCGTGCTTGGCACCTATCGTTACGACGACGGATGGATGAACTCTTCTGAACACCCCACTGTCGGCAAACCGAATGTCTTACAGCCCTGTTCTGCAGCAAGGATGGCTCTCCTCAGGTTCGCCTCAAGTTAGCACTCGTCAACGATGACACAGGCCACAACTTCACATTCATCTCCACCCCTCAATCGATGGCACTTGCGGAACGAGAGACCTTCAAGACAGAGCTTACCAACATCATCGCCAAAAACCGAAGTGCACCTCAACAAACGCCCCAGCCGGCTGCTCCTCCGTCTCACATCAAACTCCCCACCAACTCTGGGCCCATCACCGCCGCCTCCTCAACTCCTGGAACCCCAGCTTCGTTCGCCCCTGCAGCCTCTCGTGCAGCTTCCGTTTCAAGCGATGGGCGCACTCCCATTATACCAGGAACAGATGCGGCCAGCGATTTCAGACTTCGGAAACGCGTTCTTCTCGCCAACACGGAGCTGGCTTCCCTCCACAGGGAGCTTGTCATGACGGGTCAGATCACCGAAGCAGAGTTCTGGGAAGGGCGAGAAGTAAGTTATAGCATGCTTTCCGTAGAAAACCTCAGATCTCCTAACACCGTAGTCCTCAGCACCTTCTTCTTGCCGAGTCAAGCTCAACGTCTCAGAAACGAGGTCGACCAGGAACTCTAGTAGACCCACGCCCTCAAGCTATTGAGGGCGGTGAGGTCAAAATCATCATTACGCCTCAGCTCGTGACGGATATCTTTGAGGAGTTCCCTGTTGTTCAAAAGGCATATGCGGAAGTGGTGCCCAAGAAGGTACGTCGTGTCTTAAAGTTTCCCTCGATTTCGTTGTATACCGATGTCTGATACCGTCTGCATCGTTCATTCATTTTCTTGATCTTTGCCGACCTGAACAAATTTAAAAATACGCGCATACATTCATATCCGTCAGCTCAACGAAACAGAATTTTGGAGACGATATTTTCAGTCAAAACTCTTTCACGCCCATCGAGCAAGTATCCGCTCATCCGCAACGCAGCACGTTGTCAAGGAGGACCCCATTTTTGACAAGTATCTCGAGAAGGATGACGATGGTTGGTGTTGTCCCTTCCAATACGAGCGAAGATGCTGGGGTTAAATTTTCTACTTTCTCCTTTGTTTAGAGATCGAACCTCGGCGTGCACGAGACGAGATACACGATCTTTATATTAATCTTGGGGCAACTAATGAAGACCACGAGGAGGTAGGTCTTACGCTACTTTTTACCTATGATTTGGACAGCTCATTTATCAATAATATCCTAGACGGGGAACACGAAAGACTTTACTATGCAAGCTGGTCGCCAGCGTGGAGCCCTTCCTTTGATTCGAAAATTCAACGAACACTCTGAGCGATTACTAAACTCGACATTGTGCGTTCATGTTTAAACTCTACCAGCCGCGTGCTAATCCATACTCAGAGGAGATGGTCCAGCGAAAAAGAAGCGGAAAACAGATGATGACGACGTAGGCTCACCATTTGTCCTTATTGCATTGACCTGCGCTTAATAATGTGACTTTGGTTAGGAATATCGACGAATAGAACTTGAAGACCTCAATGACTTCGAAGCATCTTCCGGAATTGTTCTAGAGATGCAGGACCGTCAACGATATTTCGAGGGCCGAGGCTCAGGTGCTAATGGAAACGCTGACGGCGATGACCCTGCGAAGGTAAGACCGACGATTATGTATATCCGATCATGAGTTTTGATCCCTTTCTCTTTCATCAGGCCGTTGACATCAGGCACGTTTTTGCGGAGGCCCGGAAGAGTACAGTGGATTGGTCGTCAAGGTTCTCACAGGTATGCGAGTCGGTTCGACGTCGACATCAAATAATAATTTCGAAATAGCTTAAGGTTGAAAAGAAGGCGGGGGATGCAGCGTTCCAAACCATGACCCAGAATGTTGCTACTCGACTAAAGTCAAAGGGGCAGAAGAGTACGTTAAATTATTTGCGTCAACATTCGTTAAGTTACTTAACTTTATTCATGTGTAGATGATCTTCCCCCGACTCTCTTCGCCTCGATGCGGACGTGTCAAACAGCAGCGAACGAGTTTCTTCGGCAATTCTGGACGTCGATGTATCCGCCAATAGCCCTCCCCGGGTTGTCGAATGGGGCTTTAACCACCGCTGCGGATCAGCAGAATCGTGCAGCCAAAGCTGCCAAGATGGCAGGGTACCTCGGTAAGACGCACGAGAAGGTCGCATCTCTTGTGGAGATTGCGAAGCGAGAGGGGGCAGATGTGAGTAGGGTCGAAGTGGTGAGCCGTAACTGTTTACCTTCGGTACTAAACACACATTAATCTTGACATTTGCTTTCCCCCACCAGGCTATGAAGCCTATGCTCGACGCCGTCGACCACGCGACTACTTTTTGGAGCGCCAGACAAGCGAAGGGCACCAAAGCTCGGTAGCGCTTCGATGAAAATTTTCGTTTACTTCCATTTACCAGTAGACGGCGCTAGCGTTTCTTAGGAGGCTGGCTGGCTCTTGACTTGATTTATTTATTGGACGCACTTACTCAATTACAGCCCACTGCAACACCTCGCAACCCCACATTATCGCATTGCACTTATCCGCCCCATCCCATCCCAATCCATGCTCTCGCACTTCGCGTCATTCTTGATACAGCTAGCTAGTGTCTCATCCATGTCCATACATCTGCTATGGAGCGTGTAACTTCGTGAATGTATGAAGGACTCATGGTCTACATTTGTGGAGGAGGTCGGGATGCAGGTGGACTGTTTCACTGGCTTCGAGAGAATTTTAAGATGCGTTTCGGGATGTGACATGGACATTTTGTTCTCACGTTTCTTCCCTTACCTCCGTCGAGTCCGAATGGTGGCACCCGCTCTTAGCTTCATCATTCAAACCACCATGATTGCGTTCCTCACTGAACTATCGAGCTCTCTACGTGTATGAGCTACATCCCAAATACTGGATCCAATATATTCTACCCTGACGGCTGTGATCCCTGCCAGTTTTGCAGCGTCATCTTGAAGTTGACCGTGGACCGGCGTGACGTTCTCGTGATGGCGGAGTGCTGGGCTAGTGCTGGGTTTCTCAATATCTCGAGACACCTTTGTGATATCGAACGAATCCAATCGTATTACTGCGCTTCCATGAGACAGGTGAGCCAACACTGACGACAAGCTTAGAGACTCCCGAACATGCAAACGTTGGAAATGTGTCAATGGCTCGTTCGCCTCTGCGCAGGAGTTTTTGCTAGCCTTTATGACTCTATGATGTCCAAGAAAGGGAGAACATTGCACCATAAACCAAGTCGCGCAATTATTCTCAACTGTTCTTGTCAACAATTTTCAGCCTACCTACAAAGGCAACCTGCGCGCGTTGTTTCTAAACGACCTCTATACTATCATCTGGCTCCTTTTCCATCGATGATGGGCATGCAACCCACACACTACTGGCCCATAAGAAACGCAGGAGGGATATCAGTGGCTGATGCACCCAGAATCTGCTAGGGATCCTAGAATTGAATTGGACGGATACCCAAAGAGGGAAAGCTTCTTGCTAGCCCATATCTCCCTCAAACGTCTGTGGTCCAACAACGTAACCTCGGTTATTCTCGTCGCGGATTCGCTCAGGGCGGAGCATTATCAAGTTTCGATCTCTGATGTGGGCTTCAAGCATCACTCCATTGGCTGTTCGGCACGTACGGGTTTGAACCCAAATAGATGCCCTCGCATTCTTTGTGCCGATGAAGTCACAGCCTGAGGAAGAAAGAAAAGACAGGAGGTACGTTCGGGTATAGATAAACCAGGGCACTTGTACTGTTCACTGGTTTGCAAACGGACTTGGAGTCCGGTCAAATGGGCGTACTATACTCGAGTACAACTCTTATGGGTGAGTTACGCTTGTTTGCCGAGGTCATTTAAAGTGGAGCTCGAGTGATCCTTCATTCTCGCGCATTCAACATACGGTAAGTGTGCTTGGGCTTGACTTATTGGGCGTTTGGCAGGAATAAGCACAGACCGCGAGATCTGACTTTTGCCAATAGGGAGTGCTGTGACACCTTAGTACATACTTATCAAGTGTTGCGCTCATTCAGACTGAATGTAAGTGCCTGTCACATCGAGAGCACCTGTTTCACCCCGTCGCTGAAGCCGTATAATCATTCGGGAGGTGCGCATTTTTTGCCTAGGAACCTTGTTGAATTCTCGTTCATCATCAAACACCATGACCCCTCGGTGCTTTGTCACTGCATGCTAAGAATAAAGCGCAGGCATGCGGGTCTTAGCTTTGCACTGGCAATCGCATCGAAGTTCATCTAGCGGTGAGACCGCGCCTCGTCATGCCAGCGAAGCACGCTGATCGCTGCACTGTTGCGACGACCAAGGAAGATAATAATAGGACGTTGTATGTCACGCCCGCATAGCTCGCGTAGTCTCGCGCTCATTTGCGCAGTGGATCGGCTCTCGTTGCATACTAGCGCGGAGCCGATTCGGACATAAGAGCGATCATACCGCACACACGGCCAGGCACGACCATTTCCTGGTTCTATTTTAACGAACAGGCTGTGGACGATCATGATTCTAGTTTCTAAGACGCATCACGGTAACCTTTCCGTTGAGCCCCATCGCATCCTTACACAGGCGCATCACTCTGTAGTATAAAAGCAGGATGCTTTTCGAACGGAGGTCTTCATCCCCTCTCCAAGTTTCCAAGCTTTTCGCTAGTTAGCCCAAGTCGCCTTCCCTATTTTTGATATTATGAAGACTTTCATCGGTGCCGCTCTCGCTGCAGCTCTCGTCGGGCCCGCTGCTGCGTTCAACATCAACTTCCAAAACAACTGCGGTTACAGTAAGTTGAATTTAACTAGGAAATTGATATCGTCTTTCTGACCGCGACTCTACTAGCCATCTGGCCTGCCATTGGCAAGGCGCCGAACGGTGTTCCCGACACCTCTGTTGCATACGGAACGACTCTTGGCGCCGGAGCGTCGGCGAGCTATAGCATTGCCGACACGGAAGTGGTGAGCATTCAGTCTAAATGAACGTCTTAACTTCCATATTGATCCTACTTTCTAGGGCATTCGTGCTTGGGGACGCACTGGCTGTGACAGCACCGGTGCCAACTGCGCAACGGGCAACTGCAACGGCGGTACGCACGGCATCCACCTGGCACCAGGTTGTTACTTCAATGCTGACCCATGTCTTCTTTGCCAGGTCTCGTCTGCACAGATGGCGGAATCACCGCTGGTGTCATTCTCTCCGAGTACGGCTACGGCGACTATGGCTCTTGCTGCGGCGGCGACCGCATCACCTGGGACTTGAGCATTGTCGACTCGTCGATCAACATCAACACTGAGCTCTCATCGAGCGATGGCCAGTCTGTCACCTGCACCCAGTCAAGCTGCCCCGCCGACCAGGCATTTGACAACGCTGGTGACTCTGCTGCGGACCGCAATTCGGCCCTCGGCGTCACTTTCACCCATACTTTCTGCCCTTAAATATCAGTTTTAGGTTGGTTTTGGGTGTCGGATATTCTATCATTAATTATGGGAAACTGGGGTTTGTAGAGGGATTGAAGGGTAAACCTGTAGCGATGCAACGACAATGAATTTGAAGGCATGTTTAACTTACGCGATATGTTTATGTCATAGCAAGGTTCTTTGTCTTGTGTGATATTCTGCCCTTGACTTAGGCGCTCGAGGTGTTAGGCGCCCAGTGGCATTCTGAGGCCAGCGACTCAAGTACTCAACTCTTGACTCAACTTGGGCAGATCGCTCTGGTCTCTGATAGCAAAGTTCGCTATACACCCAACTCAACCTTTGATTTGCTCATAGCGCATCGTCACATGCGATCATGACTGGCATGGAGTGCTGGCATATGAATAAGATTTTCTTAGCTCTCCGTATGATGCGGTCTGCGATACGCTTCGGAGATAACCAAGAAAGAGACCGTGACAAAGAAACTGCGTTTGATAAGTAGCAGTGAAAACGCGTTACATCACATGTGCTACGTCACGCGTCAGCAACGTGACAGAACAGGCTCTCCGTCGTTCCGCCATCATCTCCCCGATGCTTTCTCTTTGCGGCTTGACTAGTTCTAACAAAAGCTCTCGATGCTAACGTTACCTGTGGTGCGCAGTGCTTTCGTGGATTGGCGCTGAAAACACTGAAAAGGTTTGCCCTTTGCATCGTGCATATTTTAATCGTTGCCACACCTGACCATGTTGACGTACCTCTGCGGAGATACAGTTGAAATGTTGGCTAAACGACGATATATGAGATGTATGAACTTAGGTTCTCTTCTGCTAAACAGCTTGAGCTCGCTTTCGATGGCGCACTACTCTGCATTCAACATCTGCATAATCCTTGTGCTTGCTTTAGGCAGCCTCACCTACGGCTATGCCTTTAGCGTCATATCTAATACTATCGGACAGCCCGGTTTCCTCAGCTACTTCAACCTTGACTCCAATCCTTCGTACGCCAGTGCGATAGAAGGAGCAACCAATGGTCTTCTGAGCGCCGGCGGCATTTTTGGTACGATAACCGTCGCATACACCTGCAACAAGTATGGTAGGAAGACCACCATGATCGCTGCGTCCTGGGTGTGCATCGTCGGCGGAGTCCTGGAAGCTGCCTCCGTAGACATCTCGATGTTTCTTGTTGCTCGCTTCGTCACCGGCTGGGGAGTTGGCATGATGGGCGTCCTCATCCCTATCTACCAAGCCGAGGTCTCGCCACCGGCTTCACGTGGGCTCTTCGTCGGACAACACGGTACGTACTATCTCCAGCTGACCTACCCTTTATTGAAGGTTTATGTAGGGACTTGGCATGTGGCCGGTGACGCTATTTCTGGATGGGTTGGTGTAGGAACGTACTACTCGACTAATCCTAGCTTTCAATGGCGCTTCCCGTTCGCGGTACAGTGCCTTTGGCCGCTTGCGCTGCTTTGCTGTAGTCCGTGGGTGCCTGAATCACCTCGATGGCGTAAGCTTCTATTGGCAGTTGATTTGTCAACGCAGCTCATGCCATAGCACCACAGTTCTACAGCAGAATCGACCTGATGAGAGCTGGAAAATCATCGCTAAGCTGCACGTCACATCCGCGGACGAGTCAAGTTCAGACAAGGCATCTTTCGCTAGAAAAGAGTTCCATCAGATGGTGACACAAGTTGAGGCAGACTCGCAGGCATGGGCTTCTGGCGGTGGAATACGGCAGATCTTCTCAAAGCCCTCATATCGTAAACGTTTCGTGTTGGGATTCCTTACACTATACGCCGCTGAGTCCACTGGGTCATTGGTGGTTTATAGTGAGCCGTCAGCATCTCAATCCGTAGCACCCCATTAATTCGTCGCGCAGATTACATTGTCGTCATGTACCAACAGCTCGGTCTCACCGGCGGACTTGTGCTGATTTTAGGCGCTCTTTACGTGACGATAGCGACATTGTGCAATCTCTTAGCCTCGTTCATCATGGATCGAGTGGGCCGAATCCGACTGCTATGTAAGTACATTCGCCTTCTAACTTCATATTCCCTGTTGACACCGCGTAGTGATGGGTCTGACCGGATGCACCATATCGCTAGCTCTTCAATGCGCAATGGAGGCCAACTATGTCGGTACCACAAACCACGTCGGCAACTCTCTCGGTATCTTCTTCATCTTCTGCTTCATCTTCTTTTACGCAACTGGTGTCGACGCAACGTCGTTCGTGTACTGTTCCGAGATCTTCCCGACGCAGATACGTCCCCATGGCATGGCGTTCTCAGTCTTTGGCCTGTTCATCTCCACACTCGCTTATTTGGAGGCGGGGCCGACTGCATTGGCGACAATTAAATGGCGATACTATGTCATGTTCATCATCTTGACTACCATTAACATCGTCATAATTTGGTGTTACTTCCCCGAGGCAAGTCGCACAACGTGAAACCCGGCTATATTCACTTACGCTCTTGCTTCTCAGACGAAGGGCCTTTCTCTCGAAGAGATCAATGCCAAGTTTGGTGATGATGTTGCCGTTCAACTAACCACCGATTCAGACAAATTCCAGTCACCGGTTGGTGACGGGTCTGTCAAAACTGAAGTTGTACAGGTAGAAAGCTTTGACCGAGCTTTACCGTAAAATACATCCTCGACCGACTATCCACTTGTAACCTCGGCTCATTCCTTTTGCTCGTACGTTAACATCTATGCAATTTCCGGTATGTCATAGTCCTTGATTGTTTTTCTCGCAACATTCTTGTCAGGACACTAGTTACAGTCTCACGCAGAAGCACCCAGCGTTCAAGGCCAAACTATTTTTGTTTCAGAAGAGTTTACGTTGGCGTGATGCCCCACAATCTGCGGAGTCGACAAGGTAGTCATTGACGGAGGGCCGCATGTCACGATGGTGGTGCCTTCCTCCTACCTTGGATGGTCATGACCGTCTTCAACTCAATGGTGGCCCTCCTCAGCTGACATCCTTCGTGGCCAAGGTTGCCGCTCCACAAAACTGGCTCGCTAGCGCTCGAAACCCACAAGGACGCTCTTCGCTCTCGAGTACTAGCGTAGACGTTTATCATGGCTCACCACTACTCCGCATTCAACATACGCATCATCTTCTTCCTTACCCTCGGAAGCCTCACGTATGGGTATGCATTCAGTGTCATCTCTAATACGCTCGGCGAGCCTGGCTTCCTCGCCTTCTTTGGTCTCGACGACGATCCGGCCCGGGCGAACGCCATCGAGGGTGCAGTCAACGGCATATTCTCAGCAGGGGGTGTGTTCGGCGCACTTACGGTCGCCTTCATGTGCGACAGGTATGGAAGGAAAGCGACGATGAATACGGCGGCGCTCGTTTCTGCCGTTGGAGGAGCGTTGCAGGCTGGTTCGGTCGACATAGCTATGTTCTTGGTAGCGAGGTTTATCACGGGTGTGGGCATCGGGATGATGGTGGTCCTCATACCAATTTATCAAGCTGAGATATCCCCTCCGGCTTCGCGGGGCTTGTTAGTTGGCCAGCACGGTATGTAAAAACAGAACGAAAGCTGGCTTGTGAATCTGACGGGGTCGACGTGCAGGAGCTTGGATTGTGGCAGGCTACGCAATCGCTTCATGGGTTTGCGTCGGTACATATTATTCTTCAAATGCCAGCTTCCAATGGCGCTTTCCCCTGGCTTTGCAGTGTGTCGCTCCTCTGTTTCTTCTCGGGTGCAGCCCGTGGATACCAGAGTCACCGAGATGGCGTGAGTCGCTTACCTTGAGATATCCTACGTATCAGTGTGTAGCTGACATGCAATAGTTCTCATGAAGGGCCGTTCTGACGAGAGCTGGATAATCGTTGCAAAACTTCATATCGATAACAGGGACCTTCTGGATGTGCATGAATCCTCATTTGCGAAACAAGAGTTCCATCAAATGCAGAAGCAAGTCGAGATGGACTCGCGAGCATGGCGAGCTGGCGGCGGGATGCGACAAACATACGCCCGGGCGTCGTTTCGCAAGCGGTTCCTCATTGGCTTCTTTACTCAGTACTCGGCACAGGCCACAGGTGCCATGGTCGTAAATAGTACGCCCCTTGACCTTTCCCTTGCTCCAATGAGGCTCAATATTTCATTTCCTTGTATTAAGACTACATCATCAAACTGTATGAAGATCTTGGGCTAACCGGCGGGATGACTCTCATCCTTGGTGCTCTTTACGTGACCGTCGCCACAGCGGCAAACTTCTTGGCGTCATTCATCATGGACTACGTGGGACGCGTCCGCCTACTTAGTAAGTCGTAGGATTGTCATCAGGATTCAGGTTCCCGTGGCTGACTTGTGGTCCCTCACGTCAGTCATCGGTCTCACAGGGTGCATGGTCTCCTTGAGCCTTCTATCTGCGATGGAGGCACAGTTTGCGGGCACAACAAACCGGGTAGGAAACTCTTTAGGCGTCCTCTTTGTTTTCACCTTCATATTCTTTTACGCCGGAGGCATCGACGCAACGTCCTACGTCTATTGCTCCGAGATTTTTCCGACCCATGTACGCTCTCAGGGGATGGCGTTTTCGCTGATCGGCACCTTCCTCTCAACAATCGTGTTCCTAGAGGCAGGCCCAACGGCACTTGCGAACATCCAATGGAGGTACTACATCATGTTCATTTGTCTGACACTGCTGGACATAATCATTATATGGACATATTTCCCCGAGGTATGTCAGTTGGTACTTATGGCTGAAGAGTGCCGGAACCATGAGGCTGACGCTTCTCCAGACGAAGGGTTTGTCACTGGAGGAAATCAATGCACGTTTTGGTGATGAAGTGGCGGTACACTTCTCCGGACCGGATGCTGAGAAGCCGGGGCATTCAACAATACCGCCAACACCACCTGAGGAGCTGAAAATGGATGTACAACACCAGGAGAGCGCTCCATAGTTGACTATACACGAGTGATTGCATGTTCGTCTTCAATTACTTGCGACATTCATTATCGCCATAACGTACACTAGTCCAAATTCTGCCTGAATCTGAGGGACATCCTTGAACGTCTGGTTTCCTGGCCTGGGAATAGCGCCGAAAACCAAACCACCTCACACAGCGGTAGAAACTCTCACGGCCACGTTTGCATGAACATGCCGTGGCTCAGCGCTGCGCTCAGCGATGAGAGCAAGGTCGGTATCACAGCACGGTGAAAGCACAGAGTGTTGCCTGGGTATAGGGCATGAAAGTGATATCGGCAATGAGGACAAGGCGAGCCAAGCTGCCGTCTGAATCTGCTAATTTAGGGAATAAAAATGTTTGATGAGCAGATGAACCTCGAAGCCGTCAGTTTGAACCTCGCAGTTTAACGATCCTGGGCCTGAAACCTATTCAGCCGAGTTTTGATCGGAGACCCGTGGCACTTAAGTATGTACCAGTGTACCACCATGATGGTAATACAATGTCACACGCGATGGATGGAATTACTGTATGCTGGCCTGAGCATGCACTCGCTGACACAATCCCTTCAAAGTTCAAACGCAAAGCATCCCCTCACCTGTAGTAAGAGGTGCGGTATGTTCTCGATGTCGCACATTTGATAGGAAGCTTGGCTTTCATATGCTGATTTCCAGCAGCATGATGAAACTTCAGGACCTGAGGGTCGTCGGACGAGTTCAAATTGCACCATTGCACCGCGCGCATTGCAATTGGATTGATCCTTCGACAGGGGCTAATAATTTTCCGCGATTTTTCCGACCTCCCATATCCTCCACCCTGTTGACACGGAAGTACACTGGCATGAGCCTTCCATTCTCTTCAAGGCAGCATTTACCAATTCATTCCATCAGATGACTCGACGAAACACGTAAATGCCCAGACTTCGTATTTAGAGCTCTTAGCCCGGGTGAGTCCGAGTCCCTCTTCGTTTCTTTCCCCCATCATGGCCACGCGCACTACCACTATAGCGACTGCACTGCCGCCAGCTGAGGAGATCGAGCTCAGCGCTATCAGAGCGGTCGGTAAGCGGGATTCTGATAGTGTGTCCAGGATTTCTGTGTCGGCTATGGAGGCCCCGCCGGGCGGGGAAGCAGACAGCAAAAGATCGAAAGCTAGACTTTATCTACAGCTTGCAACACTCTACTGGACCATGTTCCTCTTAGGCTGGAACGATGGTACACAAGGTCCATTGCTGCCTCGCATTCAGAGCGATTACCGCGTATGATACTTAACCCTCTTTGTCTCCCTGTAGCATTAACCGTCCATCTAGGTGGGATTCATCCCCGTATCTCTTTTGTTCGTCTTCCAATGCCTGGTAAGTACTGGCACCTGGACTGCTAATTGCTGCTTCTAAGTTGAGACTTGGCCTCGTGCAGGGTAGCTTTATTGGTGCCATGATGAACGTCACTCTTGCACACCGAATTGGATTTGGAAAGGTATGCTAACGGCAATTATTTGAGCCTGCAGCCAACCCCACTGACAGGTTTCTAGATGATGGCAGCTGGTAAGATTCTATCGGGATGCCGCCTAATGACGGGTTTTAACGCGCTCTAGCATCCTTGGCTCAGCTACTTGCCTACAGTCTGCAGGCCGCCATGGTTCCCTTTCCAGCTTTCATTTTTGCTGCGTGTGTCAACGGCATTGGCATGGCCATTCAGGTAAAACACATAAACATTTTGTGCCGATAAAAGCTCAAAAATCGATGTATACAGGATGGGCAAGCAAACGGGTTTGTCGCCTCTTTGGAAAACAACTCCATCATGGGCTACCTGCATGCCGCTTACGGTGATTCTATCCCCGGGACATTCTGCCCTTCGCTAACCTGGGTTCGCAACAGGTGCTGGCGCTTTTGCTGCACCGCTCGTTGCGACGCAGTTCTCACAACTTCCCCGCTGGTCGTTGTTCTACCTGATTTCTCTAGGTATCTCCGTTGCGAACACCTTGCTCCTCAGCTATACATTCCGCTTTAAGAGCCTGGAAAGTAAGTGCTTATGCCTTCTCCTATTGGTCAAAGGTGCTCACTTCTACAGGCTGTCTAGCGGATGTCGGTCGCGAATCAGGCGAGCAGGACACCACTGAAACGGCCCATTTCAAACAAATTATGAAGAACAAGACCGTCCATCTCTTGGGAATCTTCATCTTGCTCTATGTCGGCGTCGAAGTTACTCTGGGAGGTGAGCGGTTCTAATAAAACAGAGGCGGGATGACGTAGCTAACGTCTTTCTGCAGGCTGGATTGTGACCTTCATGATTGACGTCCGCGGTGGCGGCTCGTCCGCTGGTTATGTTTCCTCTGGGTTCTGGGGCGGTGCGTTATTTTTCTTACTAAAATTGTTATTGTTTTGAAATAGTGGCTGTTAGGATTAATGGTCGGTCGTGTCATCCTCCTCTGGCTCAATAAGAAGGTACGCTTGCTTGCAAGTCATCGCCTTGGTTCACTATCAACTAAGGCATTATGAATCTTAGCTGGGCGAGTACCGGGCACTACTACTTTACTCGTTCGTGGCAATTGGGTATGCGAGGATGCTCTAGTAACAAAGCATGGGATCCCTAACCTCATACCGTCTCAGACTGCAGCTCGTCGTGTGGCTCGTCCCGTCCTTGATCGCCGGTGCGGTGGCGGTTTCTTTTATTGGCGTCCTCCTCGGGCCTACCTATCCTCTTGCGATGAACCACGCAGGGCGCGTCTTGCCTCGCTGGATCCTGACCGGGTCAATTGGCTGGATTGGCGCGGTCGGGACAGCCGGCGCTGCGTTCTTCCCCTTCTTGACCGGTATTCTTGCGTCGAAGGAAGGTATCAAGGTGCTTCAACCGCTGTACGTCCCAGCCATTGGCTTGTGCTTACTAGGGTCCCCTCAAACGATACTCATGTCTACTTTCCCCAACCAGTGTCGTAGGAATGATCTCAGCGATGGCTATCGTTTGGGCAATTATTCCACGGGGTCGTCAACGCCCCGAATGAGTAAGACGTAGCTAACGACAACGGGCGAGTCCATTAGTAGATGCGTAGAGTCTGGTGGATGTATGTGTGCTGAGTATGATGGACATGGTATGCTACAGGCAATGCGACAAAAATGCGATTAATAATGCCAAGAAAATTATGCAAATGGTTGTAACCAATAAAATCATGCAAAAGACTTCAATCCTCTTCCTCTTTTCGCCTTCGCCTTTAGGTTAGCGCCAGCCTTTTTCGATGCAGGTATGTAGGAGGTATTTGCGTCGGAGTTATCGGAGTCATCATCACTAGACGAATCGTCATCCTCCTCCCAAGCGGTCTTCCGAAGAGTTGACTGGTTCAGCTTGGAAGTAGTCATCGGTGGAGTGGAAGAATAGAGGCCGGCAAAGCTAGGTGCTTCCCGGGCTAGCTCAGATAGTCGGCGATATGGACCTTTCGGTGGCTTCGGCCTCAATTTAACTGGCGGCACCGTAGACGCTTTACTACCCTCTGCCTCGTCAGAACCTATGGCCTGTTCCTGCTCCTGAGCGCTCATCCCGTTTACCTGAGAGTAGGGATAAACAGGATTTTGAGATAGCATGAAAAGAGGATTTGATCGTCCTTCTTGGGTCGAAGGTCGTGTTTCGGGACTAGAGCGCAGTTCGTCGTGGTGGACAGATGGTGACGATGGTTCAGCCTCAGCCATAGTCTCCCATTTCGCGAGTGATTGGGGTTGAGAAGACTGAGTCGTCTTAGGGGTCGCGGCGGGCGACAAAGATTTAGCGCCTTGTGATGATGCGACTTGGCTCCTTGACGAGGCGCGTGTCCGCCTGGGCGACGCAGTGGGATGCTTTGCAGCACCTTGAGAACGAGTCATTCGTGCATTGGGGGGCGCTTTTGGTGTCGCGAAGTCCAAAGGAAGGGGCTGACTAGCCAGGACGGGGTACTCGTAATTTTCATCAGGGATTTTGCCGTCACGAGTTTTCAGTCGCTGACTGAGCCGTGACGAAGACGGGGGTATTGAAACCTGAGATGAAGGGGCTAGTTTGGATTGAGTGGGTGGGACGTCCTCAATAGGGTCTGACTGGGAAGCGGACACCCCGCCATGTCCATCAGTTTCGATAGAATCGTGTTCCTGATCGTCCGCAGCTTTCTCTCCGGAGGCCTCATCCTCTTCTTCCTCTGCCTGCGCCCCCTCCGCCTCTCCTGGAGCACCTTCTCTTGGTGGTACTGGCGTCTTTTCGGTGTCGTCTTGCGCTTCTTCGACCAGCTTCTCTGGCGTCGACTGTCCTTCTCTCAGATGTGCCCTCGCAAGCGCGGCAAGGGCAACGTGGGGTGCATTTACCTCTTCGCAGGGGGATGAAAATTTCCCTTGCTCTTTGGGTTCTTCGTTCGCAACTTCATCAACCGCAACTTCATCAACCGCGCCTTCATCAACCACATCTCCATCGACCGCACTTTCATCGACCGCATCTTCGCCACCCACATCTTGATCATCCGCATCTTCATGTACCGCATCCTCGCCGCCCACATCCTCGTCATCCGCATCTTCATCTACCGCGTTTTCACCGCCCGTGTCCTCATCATCCTGACAGTCCTGGTCTACTGCAGTACGCTTAGCGTCGGCGTCTGGTGAATATTCCTTGGTGGGAGTGGTGGTCGACGTGTTCAAAATAATTTCGACGTCTGCTGCGCTTGAGCGTTCGACAGCTGTGTCCTCTCCGCTGTCTCCAAGACGAGAACCGCCAATTCTGTTATCCGCGCTACCCGAAGTATCCGACTTGGACGACTCTTCCACAGCTTGAGGACATTCCTTGCGCTGGTTCGTCACTTGTTTAGCGGCGCTTACGACGGAAGGAATCCCAGATGGCACCCGGCCAACGTTCAAAGAGCCATCCTCCTCGTCTTGCTCTTCATCAGAAGACGCAGCGACGCTGTGTCCGCGCCCAAAAGCACGGTTAACTTTGACACCGTCGTCGTCATCATCGTCTTCCGGCTCCGAAGAAGTCTCATCCTCGTAGTCGCTTTTTATGGGACTGGGGCTCTTCGAGGGGATATCTTGAAGTGCGCTCCTTTGAGGAAGTGGGCCGCGCATGATAGACTCCAGATCAGCATCGAGGCCTAGTAAACTCGACCTCGCCAACGACTGAGACGATGGCTGAGGTGGTTCGTCGGCAGGCTCCGGTTCCTCATCAGAGCTTTCAGAGCTACTGCCCTCGCCTTGACCCTGAACTGGAACTTCCTGTATACGCGCCCCTTGAGGGATAGATGGCGTCCATGGCGATGAGACAATGCTGGCGTCACGAAGGGTCATAACCGTTCTCGGAGGAATGGCGATGGGATCACGTGGTTGGACGGGAACTTTTTTTGTAACGGACGTTATTGTTTCTAGATGAGCTTCCAAATCCTTAACCAGGGCAGCGTGATCTCTGGAAGAATCTGCCGTAAGTTCCGCGAGCCTGTTTTGGATAGAATCTGCGCCTGCTGTGACTACGGAGCAAGCAGCGGATGAATGGAGAGGTTGGGAGAGGCAGATAGGACACTGAGGTTCCTGGGCTGGTATCGTCTTCTTCTTACGCTTCTTGGGAGTCTTTAGAGCCGGTGGCGGCGAGGCAGGGGAAGACTCAGATCGGCCAGCAGGATTCGCGGAGGCAGACTGTGATGCCCCTCGAGAAACTTCGCCTGAGGTGATGTCTTCGGGACCCGCTCGTCTAGACGCTCGTCTTGGTTTCGAATGCGCGGATGCCGTAGGACCCTTTTCGTTGTCCCGGGAGCTCACGAGAAGCACCAAGCTCTCGGCAATGCGTGAGGCTATGGTATCAGCTTCAGCTTCAGCTCGAGGCGACGGTACGAGTGTAGGCTGAGTGGGGGCCAATTCCCCCGGTACTACGCAGTAAATATCAGGTGACGTGACGGGTATGTGATTTCCGCTAGAGGGCCCACCATCATCACTGTCAACTATATCTGTTGTGCGTTTTCGAGCTTTGGACTTGTCTGCCCTTATGTCAGCACGTCATCAAGTGTTAAGGTCACATTTAATACCCACTCGGTGCTTCGGAAGTTTCGGCGGCATCATTACCGACTTCGCTCCTCCGCCGTTTCTTCTTCGGTGCTGAAGATAGTAAATTACTTCCAGCAAAAAACGACAGCCGTCTCAACCTTACCGTTCTCAAGCTCGGAGGCCTCACTGACAGCAGGAAATTTGCTGCTTTCGGATTCATCGGCGCGCTTTTCAGTGCGTGGGTCTAAGGAAGAAACGAATTTTATTCAAAGGACAGCCTAGCACCATCGCCAAATTTACATACTGGTTTGTTCACCAGTTCCCTTGCGCTTTGATTTAGTAGCGGGCTCCGACGATGCTTCACGAAGTCAGCAGGCGAAGAAACCTATGATAGGGTTGACTCACGTTCAGCCGCGTCCTTGAACTTCTTCTTCACCTTGAGCCTCTTTTTGGGCTTGGCGCCATCTTCGACTGTAGCTGACTCAACCTTCTCTGGTGCTGGAGTTTGGTTATCCTCTGGGGTCTCAATGGTCTCTGGGGGAGGCTGAGGTTGAGAAGGAGATAGCTCCGCCTTCTTGTGCTTCTTAGCGCGTTTTTCAGTCGGAGGAAGAGGCTCTGTCGCGTTGTCGGGGAGCGGGGAAGAGGCCTTGGAGTTCGCCTCCGCCTGCCCAGCCTTTACCTTTTTAGTCTTCTTGGGTATCTTAGTAGCATTTCGTTCGGGAATAGAAGTGGCGCTTTCCTGTGGGAGAGCGGTCTCTGACGCTGGCGGAGTTGAGGGAGGGATGATAGGTTTAAGCTTCTTAGCCGCAGGTTCGCCCGCTTGTCCAAACGAAACCTTGCGCTTCTTCACCGTTGCCGAAGGCGTAGGAGGGATGACGGCGACTTCAACTTCAATGACAGGAACGTTATACGCAAGTGCACGGAGTGCGTCGAAATCATCGTCTATATGCGCCCCTGCGTGTCAGATGTTGGTCACGCGGAGATAGACATCGCGACGAACCATCCTCTAAGTCCAAGGTAATACTACCCCTGAGCTGCTTAAGCCTGATGTCTGTATCGTCAGAAAGCTCCAATTTCCGTCGAATCGCTTCCTTGGTCTCGGCCAACGACTTCTCTGTATATCAAGCTGAGTCTCGGAACTAAAGCAATAGCGGCATGGCCAACGTACCTTTGAAAAGCCTCTCGAACGTTCGGGTGCCAGTGTGGTAGGTTATTCGAGCTAACCTTCCAGGCCCGCTGTCCATTTCTTGACAGACAGGGACTCACGCCAAAAGAACTCGTGGCTGTTGGCGCTATGAAGCCAGTAGGAGCTGCAACAAACGTCGCGAGATTAACATTTCAATTTGCACACGGTCACGTGTAATTAGCCCCTGAGTCGGCCCGGGGAACCAGACTCAGAGCCGAACCTCCACCATCTCCACTGACAAAACTATGCATGTCCAGGTAGTACCGCATCTCTAATTGGTCTATATTTATGACAAGTGTCGTGTAACTACAAGCCTTCATATATCTATATATCACCCCATTTCGACTTGACTGCGACTCGACGCCTTGTCATACCCAAGTGTCGTACATCCATTAGGCCATTCTCGGCATGTTTCCTCCAGAAAAATTGGGCAGCGAGCGGGGGTCTCTTCATCCGAGTCGAAAGATAATACCTGTTGACGGTAGTCACAAATTATTATATCAAGGAGATTAGACGGACAAGTCTACCTAGCGCTACCTAACTTATGATGTAAATTACCGGAGACGTTTATTAGTCTCCTTTTTGCAGCTATTTTACACGTGTCGCTGAGCTCTTTTGACACTGTAGAAATTTAAATATTTATCCCTCACACAACAAACGCTATCAAGTGGTCCCCCGTACAAAAACTGTGGCTTCGCCATTAGTCATCAGTTAAACATGGTTCCGCCGGCTTGCTCTGCCGGCACTGAGAAAGTAGACTCGACCGTAAAAGGCTCAGGATCTCTGACGCACTTCAGCTTCAAAGCTGACAACTGTCTACCTGTCTTTTTCGATGTGATACTGGACATAGAATTTCATTTAAGCGTCACTGAATTGGCCTTACGATCCGCCCTACGCCAGAAAGTACACGTGTAAACTATGGTTTATGTCAAACGCGCGACTGAGAGTTACAAAAGACTCTCATTGAGTGCCAATGAGAAGCGAAGTATGGGGGTTCTTCTAAATAAAAGTCGCAACGTGATTTGTCTTCCAATGTATAATATGGCCCCGAGGACAGCGGCATCTTTTAGCGGTTTCCAAAAATCGAAGCCCCCATTTCAGATGCCTGACAGGAAAACAAATGTCTCGGCGTATCCAATGTGCGCCCTGACCAGCAGTATTTTGAAAAGATATATTCAGAGATAAAATGACCACTAAGAATACGGGAACAATTGGGCGCAGCATTTGGGGCCGTTCCGACTCGACGTTTCTCGCGACAGTTGTTGACCCCATTAGCACAAGGCGCAAGATCACTTACATTCCGATCTTTAGCTGACTTGCAGGGGTGACCGCGTCGAGGTGTAATCCTGAAGATTCATGGCCTCGAGCCTGAGACAAAGGGTATGGAATATGAGCCAACAGCTTGGCGAGGAGTATCGAATCACTCACAGGGGAAGGAATCTGTAAACCAAATCTACACGTTGACTAAATCCACCAAGACGACACCAACAAACTCGTAAGGCTGACTAGAGAACCATGCCGGCGTTTAAGGAGTCATTTGAAACCAAATGCTCATGAGACGTTGATATCCACGCTGATGCGGCCTGTTCTGACAGAAGAAGGGTTGATGATGAGCCGAGCAAGCTGGTAATTCAAGGAAAAGCTCCTCACCTTGGCTGCCCTCGCTAACTGATCGTCCTAAGGATAGGCAGTTTCTTGTTGTAGCGCTGCGGGAAGCGGTCTCGGCCTCAAGGCACTGATTTGAAGGCGAACCCCTTGACGTTTATTTCCGTTTGGGTAAGTGTTGACACGATGTGAATTGAAGAGGTTCTTGGGCGGTGAGCTGGGTACGAGTAGGCGTAGCGTATGTCCAAGTAGCGTGGTTGAGAGCTGCGGAATGGGTGCAGACACCTGCCAGCCTGTCGAAGGACGTAGTAAAAGAGGGACAGCATAGCAGCGAAGCCAAGGGTAAAGCACCCTCAGCTGGTCGTTCTAGAATCGGCGTCTGTTGGATAAAAGACGTTGGGGGACAAGGGAGGGTAGTGACATTCTTTAAGGGTGTACGTGGTCGAACGAAAATGCTAAGTGGTCCCCCAGGTGGATCTGAACAGTAGTCGGAGTTGCGGCAACAAGTGCTCCCGAAAAATGCACGTTTTTCAAGTCCGAAATATGCCCCCACATCTCCTGAGTCCCGAGGTCGTGTAGGTTTTAGTTCCTTGGCCTTCTCCTCGGGGATGGATCATTTTATTTCTTAGACTGTTCCACGAGGAACAGGCTAGAGTCCTCAGCCGATTGGCCGCGGCTGGAAGATGTTATCGGCTTGATGAGATTCGGAGAAGGGATCCGGTATCTCAGCGAGAGAATATGCACATGCTTGTCGCTGAGTCCCAAATGTTTATTTGGGTTTTTCAATCGATAAATCATGCACCAACACACAAATTGCGCCCGAATAGGATCAGCGTATTCGGAACGCTGGAAAAACTCATCATGAAAGGGTTGCAAGTTGCAACGATGAAATGTCCGCGCAAGGGCATGCCTCCCCCATAATGGTCACGGTGGCGCTTCTACAGCTTTCTCGAACTGCCTATAAATACGGAAGGTATTGTTCAGTCTTGAGCCTCACCGAAATCTTATCTACGCGTACCTTCATACCCAGATTGTCCTAAAACCTGGGCGTAACGGTGTCACCATCCTCTTGTCACTCTCTTACCAGTCGTCATCTGTGTTCACCAAAGAGCCCTCCTAGCCAATGCTCTCGAGGACAGAACGCAATTCTTGGTCGAATGACGGAGGTAAGGACTCCCTGGCATAGTCGAAGGGTTGATAAAGCTCGACGCTATGATATTGCTCCATGAACAACCAGGTCAATACATGATGCCGGAAAAACATGTCCCAGTTCCGCGGTGTATTTATGCGAAGGTGAGATTGGCCTATACAATTTCAGTCAATATCAGCACTCTTTCAACTCTGGTGGCCTGGCACTTATCCTTGGTCTGGGACTCTTCTGTCTCAATGGTAAAGCCCTGCTGACGAGATCACGTCCGAAAGTGTTATCGTAGTAGGACATACCATGAGAATGGAAGACGTCCAGCCCTTGGTAAGGTAGCTAGGACCACTAGAGAGCGATCTCCTACTCTGTACTTTGCCTAACGACAGTGAAATTCCTGCCAAGTCGTCAGCGCTACTCACAGTGACGTGATAGGTACGTGTACGATTCTGTTTCTTTGTTGCGCACTCTTCGAGCTTATGGAGGATGTTTTCAGATTCCAGGAGCTCGAGGTACGGAATGACCAAGGGCACCGTCCTCGGGTTCCATAGCCTCTCGAGCCTGCGACAGAACGCGTCGTGGGTCCACCAACGTGTACAGTTAGCGCGGCTTTACGTGATTTCCAGCGAGATCCGCAATATGTTACTGAATGCGGCTAAGAGTATTAACCGATCTACGACCCACCGGCAACCGCCGCGAACACTCAGTACTCACAGTGACATAGCGAACACGACAATGCGCGTATGTTGATGATCGATGATTTCTGTAGATGCCATGAGGCTCCTTCTGCATTGACGGAGTGCAGCTTGCGACTTCATGTCGTGGAAGGAGAAGCTTAAGGGAACACATCTTGGCCTATAATTAGGTACTTAGCTTGACGTTTTTTTTATCGTGCATCCTCCAAGTCAATATGTTATGGGCAGTACTGTTCTTCTTACTTTACGGTCACCGATGGCTACTGGACGCGTGCAGGGTGATAAACGATACCCTAGTAGCCGTTTCTGAATTATGTGTTTCTTATTTGTGCCTTCAGCACCCTGTTCTATCGACCAAAATACTTCCCATCCTTCGTTCGAGTACTTTGGGTGGTCTCCCTCTCTCTCCAAGTCTAATATCCATTCATGCGCGGTGAATCAACTTTTACGCCATTCCATGGGTAAAGACAACGAATAGAAACTCCGCAACAAATGTGGCCATTTGCATGCCAAATCTCGCCTACTAAGTCTAAAGTTCTAAGAGGGCCGGGGCAGTGGGCAGTAAGCGTGGAGGCAACATAAAAATTATTACTTTCCGTGGCAGTCTGATTGGCCGCGTCGTCCTTATCTGCGCTGCGCCTGAGGTCCGCTTGAATACCGAGAGGTCGGTAGCTCGGGGCTAGTCTGGGTTAGTCGGACACATGGGTCACAGACTCATCACAGCGCACGAACCATCCAAGCTCATCTGCCAAACTTTAAGCCCCGCGGTTCTCATTGAGGACGCTTCGATTCAAGCCTCGGGTAAAGTTTTGCTTTATAAAGTATTGCAGGACTAACCACATTGAAAGGGTGCCCTCTTGAACGGAAATTTAGTAACTTCGCAGTCGCCGAGCAGACGATGTTCCGCCGGGGTAATACAAGCAATATGCACTCCGTTAGTTTTCTCGCGACGGGTTATGGTAGTGAATGGTGTCGCGCCTCGTGCTTCTACGACCGTGATTCTCCACCCACACAAAGCACCAAAGCTCATTAGCATCGAATGACACAAGCCGCAGCAGAGCATGTCGGGATTGCATGATTCGTAGTTCGAGGGACTGAGACAGGTCCGGAAGTACATGGACTGTTCAACGGCTCGTAAAAGCCATCGCGTCGAGAGCATCTACCAGATCGACGGGGCATTCCGGCAGTCTAAACTTGCCCAATACAAAGCACGAATCCTCACCTGTTTGGGGCTACCGGAGAGCTTGAACGGCGCCCAGAACGCCAACAACGTTGAAGAGTCCGATCGACTCCTTCCCAGCCCCTGGTCCGGAATGGAAGGGGATGAAGAAATGTTCCGACCTATAACGGGGCCAAAGTGAATGCCTGACTTAGACAGTCCAGACCGCAACACTATTTGTTGAAAGACAATGTCTAGACCTTCAAATCCACGAATGCATGGGCTTCTCAAAGCTACGCCGAAGTGGGTAGGGGGTAACTCAAGGGAACCTTGCTTGGGAGGAGCATTGCATCAAGGTGTCCACACTCGGAGCGATCGACTCATGTTCAAACGCACAATAGCGAAAGAGTGGCGGAAGATAGATCCTCGACCTACCACAGCGGAAGGAAGGTCAAGGTCAGGTAAGGTTATGAGGAAGATACGGCTCGGAGATGCGAAGCACCGGCGTATCGCCCACACCCAGAAGCCTTTGTGGAGATTTCCGACGATTTAACGGAGGCGGGTGAGGCACAAGGCAAGATTAGACGGTCAATAGCTTGGCGATTGGAGGCTATTGCAAGTCGGTTTACGGTGCTGAGGTTGCGGGTCCCTCGAACGGAGTTTTAAACATGAACAAATATGCTTCTGCGTCCACACCGGAACCCCGACAAGCTGCTCGAGTTGCTCACTCGTGGACAGCCAAGAAATCGACTGCAGTTGAGAAGAAAGCGCTAATCAGGCACCACCATACCGGCATTTTGTTCACAAGGCCAACGCCACGTCCTGACACGTCCTTCGGTGGGATGTGGAGTTCTCGACACCTCTTCTCAAGATGTCTTCATTCATCCTCGCTCGAGGGGCATGGCCATCGTCGACTCTTCCCCGGAAAAAACCTTCTCCTGTGCTTCTGTCAATGGTGTTTCAACATTTGCATGTGTCAAAGACACGCCGTGGTTACTTCAAAGGGCTAAATGCACAAGGAGGAGCTTCATCATGGCGGAGGGGTGGATAGGTTCTGAATGGACATTGTTGGTAAGTCTCCTTTTTGCAAGGGAAGCAGTCTACGATGAACGATGGCGAACTGACCAGATATAACCCTCCTCACGATAGATCAGCGACAACCGTGCCACTACGAAAGGGGGATATAAAGGAGGTTCATGTTTGGGGCGAAACCATAGCTTCAAACCCCCGCGCAGATTCGGGCCCTGAGTGTTGGTCAGCACCTTTCCTTCTCATATGTACTGTCCCCAGTCGTTTCGCCCTTCAGGATGCGAGGCGACGTACATACCATGAGAATGGAAGGGTGGTTGACCACATACAGTGGTCTTCCACTCGCATGTCTCCATCCATTCATCTTGTCTCCCTGCTCGCGTCATCCTTCGCTCTTGATTAGAGTACTCACCTGATGATTCTTCACTATAGGTCTCGCATTATATCGACTATAAGTCATACCTCAAGATCGCTTCAAGAGTCGTAACGTCTTGGAAGAACCGAGTAAAATTACCCGAAGCTTCCGCAACCCAATGTCTTTTCCAAACCAGTGAGTAGGACATCGCCAGAGTACTGCGCCACCCCCGCGCTGATACCTGAGACAGCAGATAGTCTAAGCCGAGATTATTACTGGATGATATAGTGAAATGCAGACGGTGGGGGGAGATTGATGCTCACCAGTGTTCACGTCCCAAAAGTTCTGATGAGGTACGCCGCCTAGCTTCAGTACTTACCTCCGGATGCCTGACAACAATGCTTTAGTGAATGTTCTTCGGACTTGAGCCCACTTTCATTCTTCCCGTCGGAACTACATCTAAATGTGGCTTTATCATGACCGCGTCTTCGAGTCGTCGGATAGCCCTGGAATAGGTTACCGCTTGTACTGGAGGGATGGTGCACCAGCGAATAAACGACACTGACTCAAGTGGTCTGCCTGCTTGATGACGCCATGTTTTGCAACTCGCAAGGTCTCTTCAGAGAAACGCGGCTTTACCTCGACCACGGCTGCGTCATGGACCTAAAAGACTGATCTTGAGAGATTTTGACATGAAAGTTGGTCACTGACCTTTCCTTTTCTGGGCACGACCGAAGAGTACGCATGGGACAAGGAGAGCAGGTCAAACGCGCAAGTTCGAACGTGGAGCAAGTTAGGTTGTAACGTGAGCGCCTAAAGCTGTAGCTTCGTTAACAGGGCCGGTTAGCGCTCTACGTTTCCTGTGAGACGCAGTATCAAGGTCAGTCATCATGCATCAGTCATATACATGATAGATGGTCCTGCTCCTAAAACCTATTCCAGGTTTCAATCAAGAACCTCGTTTCAGCAGTCCAATCGTCCCTCGATTTCTCCGAAGGTATAGTGGTAACATCTTCGAGATGAATGCCGGTCACCCTATGCGTGTGTCATGTTTTCCCTTCAAATGCTGGTCACATTACTGACATGACCTATATAGACGGAGTGCATCGGTGCACCAGTCTAAATTCTGGAAAGATCGATTATACTCACGACAATAGATTTACCCGTGTATGCGCGTTGATGGTCAATTTTCGACCGCGTCGGCCGGAAGAATCGATGTTAATGTCAGGAGTATGAGCGCTTGTACGAGTGATAAGAACCGAAGACTGATCTGATTGATCATATATGATACAACTCGTGGTGAGTTTTATGTGGCTTCAGAAGGCTGATTAGTACTCACGCGCTGGATGGAAGTGATTAAGAATTACGGTAACGCCAAGCCTGAGTTCGGTGACCATGGTGAGCTCAAATATGAGGACAAAGCCTGCGAGGCTCGAAGATTTGGCCGTAGTGGGATGGCACGGTTCGTAGCTCCGGTGGTTCGACAAAAGGTACACGTATTTGCTCAGGCGTTTGAAGGTAGGTTGTACTGGTAGAGCTATAAAGGGAAGCCCATGGTCGAAGTCAAGCGGTACGACACACCTCGATTTCTTCCGTGTGACTGCTCTTCGCTTTCTCATGCTGTTCTCGCACCGCAGGCCACGCTGTCTTTCCTTTGTCTGCCCATTTCTCGCATCCAACGTCGGTTTATGATAGGAACTGAATCAAGATGGGAACGGTCAGAAGGAAATCACCGTAGTGGTGTCCACGTGCAGATGCGTCTGGTGCCGACGAAGTAATTTCCGCACCCTGGGTTACGCGTACGTGTCGTCTCTTCAAGCTCTCACATTTTACTCTAGCTTACTCCTGCTGCTCCTTGTCATCCTGCTTCGTGGTATTAACAGGACCTCTCCCTTCAAACTACGGTTAGATCAGTCACTCGATTCAACGGAATGAGTCATATCTCAAGTCCCGATTATGGACGGTCTTTCACCAAGGTAGCAACGTCCCCTGCGATGGGGAGCGGTAAAAGATGTAGACGAGAAGGACAAGCGGGTATAAAATTGAATGTCAGTGTCTGGGCTTGAGGGGGTTACGTTTGCGATGCACATCACTGTGAGTCCGATGCTTGCTTTGACATCCAGGACTTGGAACTCAGGATTTTCCAGTGTATGATACGCTCACATTGCGGGGAAATCTGGGAAATTAAAATAATCCAGAGTTCTAGTTGAGTCTCTTCGATCAAGATTCAAGAAGACTGCTGTCGGTGCTTCGCTCTAAGCGTCTTTCGACTCCGCGTCGCTGCGACGGGGGGCGCGGAGTGTAACTGTGATTGAATCGAAGGCGGTTGTCACATCCACCAAACTGTCGGGTACAAAAACATGAATGGGATTTACGGAAGCATAATATCACGATCAAAATTCCCAGCCACGTCAGTTACACTCTAAACTACAGTGCGAATTTATGCCCATCTCCCAGGAACGACAGGCAGTGAAGATGCGAGGCCTCCGTCGACAGCAATATTCTGGCCGTTGACGTAGCTGGAGTCGTCCGAGGCCAGGAACAGGGCCATTTGCGCGATTTCTATCAAAAAGAAGTGAGGAGACGTGTTCCATGGGACCGATATAAGACGGACCTGGTGCAACACCAAAGCGGCCCATGGGGTTGAGTTGTCCAATCTTTGAGCCGCTTCCACGTGTGCGGGCGAAGTCAAACATGTCCTTGGTCATGTTGGTCTCGATGAGACCCGGGCAGATCGAGTTCACCCGAATGTCCGTCTTCTGCAATTGATACGTGCTTGTCTTTGCCATTGAGTTTACGCTAAACGCCCAAGGGAAGGTTAGAATAGAAGGCGGGTGTTACAAGCAGTCACACGCACGCAGCCTTGCTGGCGCTATCTGAGATTCAGTTCAGCAACAGGTTCCTTATACAGCAAAATGAAGACTGACAGTCAATAGTCCCAGCTCCAGACTGTAAGCCGGCAACTATGATATTCCGAATCAATGTTTTAGTCTCGGTATAGCAGAAAAGACGCACCAGACGCAGTAAGGATGATGCTACCCCCGCTAAGCTCCTTCCCCCTAGACACATTGGTCTCCATCATGGCCTTGGACCCGTACTTGATAGCGAGGAAACAGCTGCAGTGAATGAGGCAACATATGAAGATATAGCTTGACAGGACGTACGACAAGGTGTTGATCCGCATGGTCTCCATCCATTCACGATCCGTAGTCTCATGGAGCGGATTCCTGCTTGCGTATCCGGCCTGCGTACACAGTAAGCACTGCCCGATCATAACGAAGCCTTCCGTTGACTCACGTTGGCAAAGAAAACATCTAGTCGCCCTTCTTCCTTCAATGCAAGGTCGCACAGGCCCGAGATAGCGTCATCATCGGCAGCGTCGGCCTGCACAGTGGTAACCTAGAAAATAGGCTTCACATTACCCCACGACTACAGCATAAGGTGACGCACTTTGACGTCAGGGTACTGTTTCCGAATAGTGGACTCCAAATCGGGGAGATTCTCTCCGGAGAAGTCGAGAAGGTACAAGTGTTGGGCCCCTGGAGGAATGCTTTGGTATATGCACTCGGTGAATGGTTGGAGTGCTTACCTTCGTGGGCGAAGAGCAGAGCAGTCGCACGCCTAGAAACGGGGCATGTGATGAGTGAGTTTGGGGAGCTTAGAAGGGACATACCCAATACCATGAATTGAGTTAACACCCGTTATGATGCATGTCTTGCCTTTGAGACGCTGCGTGCGGGGAGCTTTGGACAGGTGAGACTGGATCTGTTCGACACGGTGCAGAGTCCGCTTGTAGTGATCTTCTGAGCTCGCCTGGGCACCTTTGATCTTGTAGGCAGACATGCTGTAGAGTCTTGGTGAGTGTTCGGGAAAAAGCAAGGATTGGACGTGGAATGATCGTACCGGTTAAAAGGAGGCCGGCGGCCTGTCTTGCGGTGCATGATTCACGCTAGCGAATTAACTCGTCCTTAGGCGGACCTGACTTTCAGGTTCGGGTACCCACATCAAGGCCAGTAATTGGGAGCACATAATAAGCCGTAAAATAAATCTCCAAGTGATGTGCCACTTATCATCGCAGCGACATGCGAGGCAACAAATCTCTTGAAATTTGGGTTCAAGACGCGCCCTCGACCTGTTTTGCTTCCCCGCGTTGGGCTATACGCGTACCGGTACTCGGGTTATATCAATGCCGACAGGAGGATCAGGCTCTTTTAGTTTTCGCTCTCGGTCACCCAGGGAAGCAAGCAGGCAATTGAGTCCAATTTAGAGTCAAAGTCCGGCTCATCAAGAGCGACTATAAATTAGATACGTGGAGATGCAAAGGCAAGATAAGTTACATGTATGTATGTACAAGTCAATGCGTACAAGCGGTTCAAGAATAGTACACGTTAAATGCAGGTTGATCAGCGAGCATTATTCTCCAGAAGTCAAAGTCAGGATAGGGTAAGAACCACGAGACGACCACAAGCCTACCGTCGGTGCTGATCCGGAGGACCGGAGCCGTACGAGGGGTTGGGGTTCATGTGCTGGTAGTGCCCAGGATCGTACTGCTCGTACTGCACATGGGGATTCTGCGCCTGCACCTGGTGCTGATACTGAGGATACGCGGGGTCTTGCCCTCCCTGAGGATACTGGAGGTGTTCAGACACGACTTGATAGTTGCCCATCCCCGTGTAATCTACCGGATACTGCGGGTGATTGACCTGACCAGGATACCCTTGAGCTTGACCAGCAGGCACTCCGTACTCGGGCTGATAGTTAGAGGGCGGAGATGGATCATGACCTTGATGGTGCCAGATGCCGGCATCGTAGGGGTTGAGAGGTGGCTGTCCTACATGCACCTCAGGGCCCGCGGGGTTATGAAAGGTGGACTCGTCGGGAAGGGGGAGCTGAGGGATGGAATGAAGATAGTTTTGATCCGGCATGTTGTCTTGGGAATAAACGGGTTGCTGGTATGGAAATGACGTCTGAGGCGTAGGGGGCGTTTGGGTAGAGGGCGTCCGTCCTGACGGAATCTTGCTCTGCGCTGATGGGAAGCTGAGAGCGGGGGTGGTGGGCTCAGGTCTCTTCCTCTTCTTGGGGGGTGCCTGGGGCTTCGGCTCGCGGTGGAGAGGCAACGGTTGGCTCGAGAAAAGAGGCTTCTCGTTTTTCTGTAACAATTTGAATAATTGTCAGCGAAAGGCGCCCATAGTGCAGGAAGTTGAATACAGACCGGTGGCGTTCCCCGGCTAGACCCACCATGAGGACTCTCGGATTGACGTGAATCATGAGACGATCCAGAATGTGCCAAGTTCGCATCTTGTCCAGCTGCCATGATTGATGAGGTAGGAGCGTTAGACGTCGAAGAGCAGTAGCGAGTTTGTGTTGTTCTGCCCACCCTCTGAGCTCGGTGGGCGACCTATATACTAGCAGCATAAGTAGGGCGGGGGTATTTGGTTAGCCATTGTGCTCGGAGCCCGTATCGCTTATCCGAAGTAATAGTGAGCGTAGCTGCAGCATGCAGGGTGCAGCAAGAAGTGAAAGCGCGGTAACGGAACCTAAAGGGAGGATCGTTGTGAGCGACATGGTGTTGGTCGGAAAGAAGCCAGGAGGCTCATAACTCATTGACATTTAACACTCCGCCAACGCTAAACTAACCCGTCCCGGCAGATGCCTTCTTTAGCAACAACGCGACTCTCATCCAAGCTCACATTAAGATCGTACCCATTATCCTTTGCTTGACACCATCATGTCGTCAAGCATCGAGCTCATCAACCCGAAGGCTGAGAGCGTTCGCCGAGCCGCCGCGCTCCAGGTCAATACCAATGGAGCAATGGGCCTCGCAAACGTGGTCAAGGGCAATCTCGGTACTTCGTCACGATATCTCGCATTTCCGTCTTGGATGGGCTCATCGATCTTTTTCCAGGTCCTAGAGGCACACTTAAGATGCTCGTAGATGGATCAGGGCAGATCAAAATGACGAAAGACGGCAAGGTCCTCCTGTCAGAAATGCAGATTCAAAATCCTACCGCAGCCATGATCGCGCGAACGGCTGTTGCTCAGGACGATCAAGTAGGAGACGGAACAACCTCTGTTGTCCTATTGGTGGGCGAACTCCTCAAGCAGGCCGATCGGTACATCTCGGAAGGTGTCCACCCGACAGTGATTGCGGAAGGATTTGATTTGGCGAAGAAGGAGTCATTGGCGGTGTGCTTCATGTCTACCGATAAGTCGTCCATGATAGCTAACAAAACAATAACCGCATAGTTCCTCGACACGTTCAAGCAACCGTCGCAATTAGACCGACCTACCCTAGTCAACGTCGCCTACACATCACTATCAACAAAATTACATGCATCTTTGGCCAAGCAGCTGGCCCCAGATGTGGTAGACGCCGTGCTGACAATCAGACCTCCGCCTCCCCCTAAAGGCACGCACCTAATTTGTGGTCCTGACGTTCGCATGCTCATGTTCAAGTCGCAGACGCAAAAGATCAATACCAAGATCCTATCGACCTCCACATGGTCGAGATCATGAAAATGCAGCATCGAACCGCGTCAGAGACACAGCTCGTGCGCGGACTCGTGCTCGATCATGGAGCCCGACACCCGGACATGCCAAAACGTGTTGAAAATGCGTTTATTCTAACGCTAAACGTCAGTCTCGAATACGAAAAAACGTTTGTCGTCCCGACTGTTCTAGCCAACCATTGATAACTAACTATATCCTAGGGAGGTCAACTCTGGATTCTTCTACTCTTCTGCCGAACAGCGGGAGAAGTTAGTGGAATCGGAACGCCGTCATGTAGATGCCAAAGTCAAGAAGATTGTGGAGCTCAAAAACCTTGTTTGCGACCAGGCTGTCGACGGAAAGGAAAAACAGAAGCAGTTTGTTGTGATTAACCAGAAAGGTATCGACCCTCTCAGTCTAGACATCCTGGCAAAGAACGGCATCCTTGCCCTGCGTCGCGCGAAGCGAAGAAACATGGAACGGTAAGACCGCTTTTACGTAACAACGGATGGAGCGTGCTTACCTTCGTCCACGCGCAGTCTGCAGCTCATTTGCGGCGGCACAGCCCAGAACTCTGTCGATGACCTCACCCCAGATATTCTTGGATGGGCCGGATTGGTCTATGAACACACTTTGGGTGAAGAGAGGTATACGTTCGTCGAGGAAGTGAAGGAACCAAGAAGTGTCACCCTTCTCATCAAGGGACCCAATGCCCACACGATCCAGCAAATCCAGGACGCGCTTCGGGATGGACTTCGTGCCGTGAAGAATGCGTTAGAAGATGCCTCCCTCATTCCTGGTGCCGGCGCGTTTGAGATCGCGTGTTCAGCACACCTGAGCGGACCCGTCAAAAGGTCCGCGAAGGGCCGGGTCAAAATGGGGGTGCAGGCATACGCGGACGCACTACTGGTCATCCCGAAGACCCTCATTCAGAACGGAGGCTTTGATGTGCAGGACGTCATCAATGAGCTGATCGTAAGTCGACCTCCAGCCTCTAGATGCATCGCAAAGTTCTCATCCGAACCCTCAGGACCAACAAGCCGAAGGTAACATTGTTGGGGTTGAGCTATCCGCTGGCGAACCGTTTGATCCGACGGTGGAGGGAGTTTGGGACAATTACCGCGTGAAAAGGCAGATGCTTCATTCATGGCAAGTTTCTGTGGAGCTCTTCTGAGAACGTTCACTCACAGAAGATTTAGCTCGGTGATTGCTGTGAACCTTCTGTCAACGGACGAAATCCTTCGGGCAGGCCGGAGCTCGTTAAAGCCTGACGGGGAATCATGACCTTAGAGCAGTGCAGGTGGCGACGGAAAGGCACCGCGCCCTTCCGCCCTTAAAATTCTTGTCGCGTACATCGCGGTTTTCATGCTGCCCAATCGACCTCTCAATTATGAAAATTTGTTTGGTAATGTCACCGCAGATTGCCGTGCTTTAAGTTGGAGATTGAGAGTGCCTACTGGGTGATGTAACTATGAACATTGCGTCCAATGATGCGTGTGTTGAATTTCAGCCTTGAGGTTGCAATAAGGCCCATGCATTAATTCCGGCTAAGTAACTTGAACAGTTTGTTCGTGTTGAATTTGGAAGCCTTTGCCAAACACCAGCAAACTTAGACCCCGACCTGTCCCTACGCTGCCTGGCTGGGGGAGGTCACGTCCACATACGCTGTCAACCCCTTCACCCTCCGACTCGCTGTAGTTCTCCCGTGCACCACACAACTAGACGAGCGAGTTTCATTTGAAGACTATGGCGGGCCCGGCTAACTGTACGTCTTACGCTGCGCTGCAACAAAGTGCTCGCTACAACTGCATGATTTCCATATAGCATCTGGATTCCACCCTCACCTTCCTGGCAGAGGGTACAACTTCATGGCGAAGGCTCTCGGCGCAACCATGTGGTTCTTCATCTTCTACCGTGCTCGGTGAGTCAGCCCGTTATCCCCTTGCCTCCGCAAGCAAGCCATGCTGAACCGCGATTGCCCCAGCGAGGACGGCCCTAAGCTCCTGGTGCGCCTTACGTCTTCCACTCTTTTTCCGCATACCGACCATGATTGTTTTTGATCCTGCAGGGTCTGCGGCATCCTTGGGAAGGACATGGTCACGGCCATGGAGAGCACGACGAGCACCATTGATACACTTTGCCTGTCCCCAGTCATCCCAGACCTTAGAGAATTATCAACAATTATCCAAGTGATGAGCCTGGTTCATGATTCCGTCGCGGCACTGGCTTCCGCCTCGCGCTCCGCTGAGGTTCCACCTTTGGGAGTATCCTTTGACACATGTCACAAATTCGGCCTCGATGCTTGTGAACGGCGACGTCAAACCAATGTCAAACAGCGCGCTGTAGCCATGACGAAGCTCGGCTATCGCTGACAGCATACCACATACCGCCTCAATTTGCTTCAGCAGTTACGCCCAAGGCGTGATAGATAGCGTTGCGTGTTGAGCACCGTCAAGATTACGCTGGCCTTGTCGGGGCCCTCCACAAAGCAGAAGCTATGTTCCGAGAGAATGGTTTGCATGTTTAGGCTTGCGGCATGCAATTGCTGCATGCTACCACGGTGCCTGAATTGTGCGTGCGCCTGAGATTGGCTGAGGCTGAACTTATCTACATCTATTGCAGAACTTTTATTGCTTCGAGACGTGCATGGCTTCGGTTCTTTAGGAACACCTTCAACATCCTTCAAGGGCTGTGGTGCGGACGCCCTTGAATGGTTCAGGAGCCGGAAATATTGTCTGGGTGGCCCAACCTGGACCCTCCACTACGCCCTTCGGCCCTAAGAAAACATTCAATTTTAGTGAACGGATCAGATTAATTATTTTCGGGGCGCCACAGCTATGACAATGCTCCTGAGAGTGTCGATCGTGCACAGCGCGGCGCCAGGTGAACGCGAGTTTACTGGTAGGCAGGCACTCTGCTTGTCTGATTGCCAGCTATGACCCTCATTTGTTCTTCGATTGACGTCGGTTATTACTAGCAGGACCTCACGCAATGGGCGAGCCCTTGCGACCTCCGGTCAGCGGTTAGCAAGGCCGGCGCGTGTTTTGACCGAGACTTGGGGTATTGCTGGGAATACGTGACCCTAAGTCCGACTCTTTGGCTCCCCTAATTTCCGCGCTGTGTCGAGTGCAAGGATAGCAGAGGTTTGCTTGGTGCTACGGTGTCGCGGCACGATGCACTATCTTCAGGGCTAAAACCGTGGTGCGGTTGTAGCTGATACGCCAACGCTCCGGGCTCACAGACTCATACCCCCCGCCCGGGACAGGTGGCTCCTCGCGTACTAAATGGTGAATGTTAATCAACGCTAATCCACAAGATGCGCCATTCATCGAAGGGTACCCTTTTCTGTTCATGACTGCTCGACAGATTAATTGCTAAACGCCTACCCACAATCGCTACATCGAAATCTCGGAGGGATCGAGATGTGTTCGGTCCGGTAAGCAAACGATACGCACACCACATACACCCTCGTTCCACCTATCAGCGAGCCGCGGAAGGCACGCAGTACCGGGCGTAAGCAGCCTGTGGGCGGGATGCGCAAAAAAGGAGAAAGTTCATCTCGTGTTCTAGTGGATGCTCGGGTGCTCTACGCTAGAGAGAGCTTTTCGTGAAGGAACCACGCCTCCGAGGCGGATCCGTTTGAGAACCTCCTCGGCTCGCAAATTACAACCTCGTGGCTGCTCCCCGGGCCCAAGGTCGTCACTTAATTGCTGTGGTGAATAACTGTTTATTATAATACCGACAACACATCGTCATAAGTCATCTAGAGTGGCCATGGAATACAGCTTCAATGTGCTTGTGCTCCGATATTCTACAAATGAATAGGTAGGCAGGAAACATTGTCATAAAACTGTTGGATTTTCTTTTTTTTAAGTGTAGCTTATGATGAATTTTAGTTGTTTCGGAATAACAAAAAAAAACCTGAGAAGATGGAATGTATATTATGTTTTGCACGCATAATCATCATGGTGAGGAAGATGGGCACTTCCGGAGAACGCCGGACGGAGTTTGATATGCTGGCAAACCTTGTTTGTGAGGCTATCATCATCAACACCTCGTTTCGACTACACCGGCCCATCCTCAAGCTCAAGACTCGCCGCCATGGGTGAGTGTTGCCTGCTCGCCGTCTTGAACATCGGAGACAACTTTGCTGACCGCGATGATTCATTATAGGTATTTCCCGCTCGTCCAGGTACAAGCGTTCCGCCTCCGGTGCCCAGCGTGCCCACTACCGCAAGAAGAGAAAGTTCGAACTCGGCCGTCAGGCCGCCAGCACCAAGCTTGGCCCGAAGCGTGTTCACACTGTTCGCGTTCGCGGTGGAAACCTCAAATACCGCGCCCTCCGCCTCGACACTGGCAATTTTGCATGGGGCTCTGAGAGCATAACGAGAAAAACGAGGTTGATCGGTGTTGTGAGTACCTCGACCCTGAGCGCGATCGTGCATAATTTCCATGATCTGACCCAACTATCAGGTTTACAACGCCTCCAACAACGAACTCGTCCGCACGAACACCCTCGTCAAGGGCGCCATCATTCAGATCGACGCTACTCCTTTCAGACAGTGGTACGAGTCGCACGTACGTACTCGAATGCAGATTGGCCGGATACGAGGCTGATGAAGATATTGCAATAGTACGCCCAGCCTATCACGAAGAAGGGTGCCAAGGCTGCTCAGGCCGCCGCCGTCGCTACCGAGGAGGCCAAAAAATCCAACCACCTTCAGCGTATCATCGAGGAGCGGAAGAAGGGTATGTGTGCCTCATTGTATCAATATACCTCACAATTCTGAATCTGGTCTTACTCCAGAGGCTAAGGTTGACCCTCTGCTGGAGAGTCAATTTGCTGCTGGTCGCCTGTATGCTGCCATCTCGAGCCGACCGGGCCAATCTGGTCGGTCTGACGGTTACATCCTTGAGGGCAAGGAGCTTGAGGTTCGATTGCAACACTTCTTTCTCCCTTCAAAACTGACCGATTTCCCTCCTTTAGTTCTACATCAGGAAGATCCGGACGGGCAAGCAGAAGCACGCGCACAACGCATAAACGTTTGTTTGTGTTTCGTTCTCCTCCTTTTTTCGCATATGTATGATTGGCTAGAGCGTCCGTCCAGGGGGGCATGAGTGTAAAAAACTTGGAACACCGTACTGCTCTAGCTATGACGCCCATGCTATGTCCGCCATATGTTTCTACTCCTGCAATATAGCCATGTCCTCCGATGCTGTGTGCTCTTGTTCAGGGATGGTTACGCACAGCAAAGGATGTGTGATCCTGCTAGGAAAGGATATGTTCGGGGTCGAGATGGTGCACTTGTTCAGATTGCGGAAGACTGAGACGAAAGCGGAGGGTGGCGGTTGTATCGGTGGTCGGCCTTTGGAGAGTGCACACAACGCGGATATTTTAGTCGAGTGCTGCCGTAATCATTGCCGGGTGTGGATTGCTCCACCGAGTCGCTCACTTGGCCGTGTTCAGGTGCCTTTGTCCAGTCGCGTCATTAGTATAGAGTCCTCTTTCCGTGTCTCACCGTGTCCTCTCCTCTCACCCCCCTCCTTCACGCGTCCCCCTCCACCAGTCACTGAGCTCATCGACGACCACGTCCCCGGTCATGAGCTCCAGCTGTTCTCACCGCACAAGGTGGACATGGCGCCCCACCAAAATGATGAACATGCGCGACTTGTCCAAGGACGATGACTTCCTCAGTCGCCTCCTTGTCGAGAAGGTTGGCACAGGGGCTGTACCACTCGTCGTGCATAAGATGGACCCTTCAAGGCGTTTACCCAAGGTTGACGAAGAGGACATTATGACAATCGTCCAAAGCGTGAGCGACACTGCAGCCATCCCGCCTCCTCTGTCTGATTTCCGTAACTACGGTCCTTTTCATCCCCTCTTCATTAGCTGGTGGCCTCGAAAGCACCTGCGCTTTTATCTGTGCGGCAGGCCGTTGACGACTTACTCAGGTGCGTGCGACCATGTTGAACTTCGGCTAGCTTTGGCGCTCACAAACCCCCCCCTTCGTAGCCTTGACCCCATCACGTATTACCTTAGGCATGAGCAGTATAAACAACCTCAAGTAAACGCATTTGCTACGTCAGCCTCTTCAAAGTCGCCACTTTTTTTTTCTGTTCCTGACCCTATATTTGCAGGCATGCTTCCCGGTACCTTGAGCTCTACCACCCCTCTGGATGCATCGAAATCTCGCATACATCCCGATACTCGCACAAAACTGGAAAGTCAGAGCTCTGTATTCTCGCCACCAGGCCTCTCATCCCCGGTCAAGTCATAACGGAGCTCAAGGGCTCGATGGCCCATTTGACCGACGAGGAAGACAAAGAGCTCAAGCGAACAGACCTCCGTAACATCGACATCCGCCGAGACTTTAGCGTCATCCACTCCCGTTCGATGAAAAAGAACCATCTATTTTTGGGGCCTGCTCGGTTTGTAAACGTGAGCTCTCCCGGCCCGCTACGCGCGACGACTGTATGCTAACGTTGAGCGTCAGCACGATTGTGAGAACAACTGCGAACTTTTCCGCGAGGGCAAGTACATCACGTTCCGAGGCACTTATATGAGCTTATCATAGCCCCACAACACGTTGACCTAGACAAACACGTACCGCGGACATTCCTGCTTTAGCTTCTTCTTCCTGCCCCGTTTGTGAGGGGCTTCATTGCCAAACGTCAGACCCCACACCACCTCCGAGTCGACAGAGATGACAGGCAGGACATTCGAACACGTTATGCATGTCGGCAACGGCTTTCCGTCCTTGCCCCTGGGCACCTCCGGTTTGGGAGGTGGTGCAGGCACCGAAACCTTCTCAGGGACAGGTGGTCTACCACGAAGCGTGCGCGTTTCCGGCTCGTCTGATGCCCGCTCCTTGCCTTTGCCCTTGTCGACAAGCACAGTTGACAGGCGGCTTACGCTCCGTACGCTCCTTCGTATGGCAGGAGGGCACGACGCGCTCTCTGATAGGCCGGGCGTGCTCGTCTTCCGATCCGCTTCCGGGGTAGCCGATGCCTCAAGCTTCTGCCGACGAGTGGAAATGATGGACCGGAATGGCGTTTTGCGTTGTTCCGAGGTTGCGGTGGACAAGGAGCTGGATACAGAAGGGGGCCGTGCTGATGATGGATCCGGTGTCGCAGTATCTGTGAGACGTAGCGCCGACCGAGATTGAGTTTCAAGGCGCTGCATCGACGAAGCCCGCGATGAGCCACCTTCAAACTCTATTCCTTCGGATGGAGCAACTGCCCCCGTGCTGGCCAAAGGATCTGCTATATCCTTCTCGTCTTCGCTATCATCGGAGTCCTGTTCTGCTGCTGCGACAACGGCATATACTCGGCTCCGAGTACGTCGCTCGTTGATGTTCAAGTTGACGGGAACGGTAGGGGTGATGTCGGTGGTATCCACATCACTGTCAGAAGCGCTTGTTTCTTCGTTGTCCGATGCCACTGGAGCGTAACCGCCCCTACCGTTCTTCTCGCAAGTTTCGCACAAACAGTGCTTGTTTCGACGACCAACTGCGATCCGCGGATTAGCCCCCTCTTCATTTACCGAGAAGGTCAGAAACCTACAGTAACCATCACCGTAATGCGCTGTTATCTCCTCTCCAACCGCGATGGGCCTCAGCAACCGCGTTCGTTGCAGGTGTCTGCGCCATTTTGCCATTTACTCCCTCCCGTGGCCCGCGCGCCTGCTGAGCCATCTCCCCCCGGGCACGGTCCTGCCAGAGGTTGATCGGGATAACGTTAAGAAGCATGTCTCGGAGAAGATTTCGTCGCATGCCGCCGCTGCTGCGAGCCGCAAGTCTGCCACGGAGGAGCCGTCCACCAAGAAGAAGATGATGGCTCCACCGCCCGCGTCTCCCCCTCGTCCTCCGAGTCCGCCGGTATCAGAGTCCCCTCATCATAAAGTCGAGGTGCCCGTGAAGGCGAAGGAGATGCTTGTCGTGCCGAAACGGCCCAGAGGCCGACCACGCAAGCACCCACGCCCCGAGGATCTCCCTCCGCAGCCGAAGCGGCCTCGCGGGCGCCCCCGGACGCGTCCGCTGCCTGTCCCGGTCGTCCAGGAGCCTGTAGCCATCGTTGGAAGGGAGAGCATCTCTGCGCCCGGGTGGCTCAAGACGTTCGTTATGGAGATGGAGGAGCGGCAGCAGCCGCGCGATGCGAACGGGCGGTTCGGGCGGAAGTCGCTCGCGAATAATTTGCATGCGCGGAGGGATTATCAGCCGTTCAGCAGCTTGACGCGGGAGGAGCGGATAGCGAACCGGGAGAGGAATAAGGCTGGGGGCGGGATGGGTCCTCCGCCTCTTCCACTTCCACTTCCTCTTCCTGCCGCTGAGGAATATCGTGATGAGGAGGGACTGCATCGGCGGTTCAAGCAGGAGGAGGAGGATGTGGATATGGGTGTGCCTGAGGACCTGGACGATGCGATGGATGAAGACGATGGGCGGGAGCCGCCGTCGAAGAGGCTGAGGATGTCTGACGGGTCGGACGAGGAGGATGATTCCATTTCTGCTCCTTCGAGGTTTAGAGGATGGGGCGGCTCGTTGTCATATCGGCCGAATCCGAACAGCTATGCTCGGCGCAAGCGTTTCCCGCGTCAGTCAGAGTCGGAGCTGGAGTATCAAGAAGACGATGACGACGAAGAAGTAGAGGAGGAGGAAGAGGAAGAAGAGGAAGAGGAAGATGACCGTCGGGACACCGAGGCGGGCGAGTCGCCCGGGACAAGCACGGACGAGACGCCTCCGCCTGTGACGCCGCCTGAAGACCCTGTCACTGTGTCTGCGCTGCGGAATGTGGTGTACAGTCATCAGGAGTCTACTGTGGCTGCAGAGGACGAGGACGAGCCGTTGCTGGGCAGGCCGTCGCCGCTCATGACGAGTGTGCTCACGCTGAAGCCTTCGCCCGTCAACTTCGCGAAGAAACGCTGGTCTTCAACGATCGCGGCCGACATGGCGGTGAAGAATGGTGTTGGCTCTCGTCTCAACAACGGGAAGTCGCAGCTGCTGCAGTTGTCGAGGAACAGTTCGGAGACGAGCGCGTCTTCCCAGCACGGATACGAGGGGGAGCTCGGTGGAGAAAAGGGCGGACATGACGGCTATGTACGTACATGTGTTTCTTGATCCCATGTACTAGTTTTGTTAACGTTTACGTTGTTTCGTTCTTTTTTTTTCGTGATCAGATTGACTTTGGTGGAGAGGACGAGATGGCAGTCGATGCGGCCTTGCACTCGAAAAGCGAGAAGCGCGTTGATGACGGAGACGCCGATGACGGCTCGGGACTGGAGCCGCGCTCGTATGTGCGCGCGCTGGTCGGCTTGGGCGGAACACTTGTCACGACGTCGAAGGATATCAATGTCGACGTAAATGTTGTGGAGACGGCTGCGTCCATGTCGATGTCGATGTCGATAAAGAGCCCGGTGTCCAAGTATTTGCGCAAGACGCGCTCGTTCTGCGCGGTGGATGACGAGAGCGTGCAGCCTGCGCTGGTGAATGCGGGGTGGGAGTCTGGCTCGGACGGGTCTGCGGACGATGTCTGATCTGGGGACCTTTTGCAAGTGGACCTTTTGGGCTCTAGGACCATGTTTCCTTGGTCTCGAGCTTGCTTGTTTCTGCGGTTCTCCCTGGGTTCCCCTCTCTTATATAAATAATTGGTGACATTTTTGCACTCCCCGCGAACACGACAGTTTATAGGCGTGCGCTTCACGATTATACTTATCCCAAGGTTATTTTATTTGCTGGTACAGCAGCTCTAAACGCATCTTTCTCTGCTCATCTTCTTGTTCTTCCTTTCCTTTCCTTTCGATTAGTTCTGTCTTTACGGTTGCGTTCGTACTTATATTTTCTCGATTCTTGGTGCTCTGCGCACGCACTGGCACTGTCGATACATCTGCTTGCATACATAGTATTGTACGTTTACCCCTCCCGACTGTAATGCGACACCTCACTTCCCCATCCTCAACGACTCTGGAGTTGCGAACGTTATTAAGTATGTCCAAGCGTGGTTTACTGTAAATGGTTAGGGCAGGGCTGGATGCCGCGCGTTCGTCTGCGTCGCGATTGGCTGCTCCGCTTTTGAATTCGTTCATCCATGGTGGGGCTAATTATATCCAGTGGTGACGACAGGGCTAGTCCCTTCGCAGGCTGCACTCGATAATATTAGTATTAATCTTCCGGCGCGCAGCTGCAGCGTTTCACTCGTCTCCACCTCTGGGTTTACTTCTTCTCTGCACACTAGTAGGCTGACTCTAGGTTCTCTCCAAGAAGACAACCATGGCTCGCGGTGGGATCGCGAGCAAGCGTACCAGGACAGCGCTGTGCACCGGCACACAGGTTAGGACGAGACGGCCCGCGGTGCTCGCGCTGCGCACGGCGTGGGTCGCGATCGTGCTCTGGTACGAGATCGGGGTGTTCGTGCGCGCTGTGCGCTCGTGTCCGTGGCCCGACGAGCGGCGGGTGCGTTCTTGTCTCCTCACTTTCTTCCTGCCTTACTACTATCTGACTTTCACACGTTTCTTTCTTGTGCCGTGATCATGATGCCATGACGTTGCGCATGCTACACAGGCCCTAACACCAGACTCGCGCCTCACCCGCGTCCTCATCGTCGCGGACCCGCAGGTGCTCGACGACAACTCGTACCTGGACCGGCACCCGCTGCTCGCGCGCCTCACGCGCGTCGTGGTGGATGTGTACCTGCGCAAGAGCTGGCGCGCGGCGGTGCGGGTGCTCCGTCCGCATGCGGTGGTGTTTCTGGGGGATATGATGGATAATGGGAGGGCGGTGATGAGTCCTGCCGAGTGAGTGTTTCGTGTTTTGTGTTTCATGTTTCATGGTTGTGTTGGGGTGGGGTTTGTGTTGGCGATGAGTTGGCTGATTTGGGTTTTGGTTTTTGGTTTTGGTGTGCAGGTATGACGCGTACTATGAGCGGTTCCGGCATATATTCAAGATGCACGGGGAGCCTGTGCCGGTGTATTATGTACCGGGGAACCATGACATCGGGTGCGTATCTTCTCCTCTCACACGTTCTTTGTAAATACTGACAGGACCAAAAAAGAATAGGAGATTCGTTCGCACTCGAGGCACCCGCGCGGTACACGTCCTCCTTCGGCGCGCGGAACCACCGCGTCGGGATCGCGAACCATACGCTGCTGTTCCTCGACGGGCCCGCGCTCGTGGACGAGGACATCGCGCGCGTGAGCGCGGGGAAGAGTCTCGACGAGTGGCCTGCTGTGCGCCGGGGCCCGGTCGAGTTCGTGCGCGCGCAGACGCAGGAGAGGGACCACCCCGTTGTGCTGTTCTCGCATGTCCCGCTCGCGCGGGATCAGAATGTGTGGTGCGGGCGGTTTCGGGAGCACAGGGCGAATATTAGGCAGGGCGCGGGGCTGGGATATCAGAATACGCTCGGGAGGGAGGTGTCCAGCTGGGTGTTGGAGAGGCTGAGGCCTGCGATTATATTCAGGTTTGCGGTCTATTTCTTCTTTGCATTCCGTATCCAATGAAAGCTAATGGATGCGCGGATCATAATTATTTCTATAATTATATAGCGGGGACGACCACGACTACTGCGAAGTCCGGCATACCTACACCTACACCGACGCGTCGTCGAACACGACGCGCGAGGAGATCGTGCCAGAGGTGACAGTCAAGTCGTTCTCGATGGTCACGGGCGTGCGCCGGCCGGGGTACCAGCTGCTCTCGCTCGCGGCGCGCGTGCCCGAGCCGGAGCTGCTACCGCAGATCCCGCAGGCGCCGCCGCCCGCGCACGCGCCGTGCACGCTGCCGGACCAGCTGGGGATATACGTGCTGACGTATGTGCCGCTCGCGGTGCTGTCCGTGCTGGTCCTCGTGGTGGTGAATGTGCAGAGGGTGCGGAGGCGGTATCGGAAGCGGGAGTGGGGGAGGAGGGACTCCGCGAAGGATGGTTTGCGGTCGGGGTATTGGGAGCCTGAGAGGAGGGAGACGCCGCTGCCGCATGGGGATAGGAAACGGAGGATGGAGGGGGGCCGGGGGAGGGAGAGAGATGTGGAGGAGCTGGAGCTTGATGATCTCGTGTTCGTCAATCCCGACGCGGACACGGTGGAGGAGCCGCCGGACGAGGTGGAGCGGTTTAAGCTCGTTGCGCGGAGAGCGACTGCTGCGTCGGAGCAGGGAGTATCGGGGTTCTACGGCGGACATGGGCGAGGCGCTGGGTTTCAGCCAACGTCAGAGGAAGAAGAGGGGCTCGAGGCGGAGATGGACGTTCTCCCCGAGCCGGCGACCAACGTGAAGAATCGGAACAGGAGCGGCAATGGCAGGTTCTCTCGGTCGTCGAGATGGCCACGATGGACGTGGACGTTCGTGTTGCGTGGACAGGTGAGGCGGGTGAGTGTGCCATGGCCGTTTGGGTGCTGTGCACGCGGGACTGGGGCTGGGTCGCGGCGGAGGTGGATCATGCAGCAGGTGCGGGATTCGGGAGAGGACGAGCGGGGGTTCGTTGGAGGTCTTGTGCGGGATGTGCGAGATGTGGCTTGGCCTGCGATTGTGGTGTTTTTGGTTGTGAATTGGGTGGTGATGTGGTGATCTGATCGGGGCAGTGGTATGGTCGGTGGTCGGCGGGTGGTTGCTTTCGATGGTTGGGGTCGAAGCTCGGGTTGGTCGTTCGGCTCGGGATTGGTCTGAAAGGATGGTTTCTGCTTGGGTATTGCATTCTTTGTCATGTTTACTTTGTCATATACGGATCTAGTTTCCGCCGCATAGGGTTGCGCATTTCGGTGCTGTCATTAGATTTATTAGACGCGGGCGAACATCCCGGGAGACTGGGTATAATAGTTTGTGGTGCAACTTTGACTGCTTGGTGGCACTCGACGGCGCAAACAGCCGAAAGCGAGGACGTTGCAGTGATTTGTCTTTTCTGAGCACCTGTCACTCCCACATCAGACCCGGTATATCGAGGGACTTAGGGTGCCGATGTCACTGGATATAACCGGGTTGTATCCAGTCCCCCGCTTCCTCGAATAATTATGAATAGTGATGGGGGACTTAACGCTCTCCAGCACTGTCCCCCCGCTTTCCCGTCCGGCACGTCAGAACTGACGTTGACACCTGTCAATGCTCGGGTTTCCCCGTCCCTTTAGCCAGCTGTAGAAGCCCCGCAGACGTGTCGCCTACTGATCCCGTCGGCGACAATCCCGCCCTTTCCCGCCCCTTTCTACCGACACGTCATTACCACCAGTCATAGCCCCTACAGATCCCGCCCCCCCCCGACGCGCCGGGTACTGGTGCCGGTACAGAGCGGCATCACTCCCGCCCGTTATCCCTCCCGGTGAGCAATACTAGGCCTTATCACATAGCATTTGCGTTGTAAAGGCAAATGTACCTGACTGTAGCTAGTAAATACGATTGATAATCTAATAAAGACAGTAGCTTGAATAGTAGCTAGTCTCGTCCGCCAACCGTGGGAAGCGCCAGCGCAGCGACCGTTCTAGCAATTTCTTTGGTACACGTCATCAATGGCGTGCGATGGCGTGCCCGGTAGCCACGTGTATCTTTGTTGATTCGTCAAGTCGCGATCACGTGATGTTTGGGACCACCTTCCCCTCGTAGGCGCGGCTGGCCTTATATCAAGAAAAGAATTATAATAGCTATATCACACCTGTTATAAATCAAGTAGATGCCAATAGATTGAGAGAATACGAATACGACATAAGCACGATAGCTACTCCTCGTCCTCCTCGTCCTCCTCCTCCTCGTCGACAAACTCAGCGCTCTTGTGCTTTTTCGATGCAGCAGCCGCGGTTGCCGGCGCCTGCTTGCGCTTCTTACCCTTGTCACTCCGGGGCTTGCGCGTCTTGAAGACAGCTTCGCCGTTGGCGGCGCGCCGGTTCAGCATGGCTGTGCGGTCGCGAAGCTCCGCATCAGTCAACTTAACCCATTGGCATGTGTTAGACTCGAGAGCCCTCCACAGCCTGTGGGCGTCATCGCGGTTGTGGAGGACGTCGGAGGGATTCCCGAAGGTGATGCCCTCAGGCCAGCCGATGAGCTCGACCTTTTGCTTGAGCACAAGGTCCCAGTAGCTCTTGTACATCATGCGTATCGTCCGGATCCCGGTGACCAGGCCTAGTAAGACATATGAGCGAGTTAATGATAATAATGAAAAAATGGTACGGAAACTTACGGAGACCAAGGGCGATTTTGTCCGCGCATGCGTCCCGAACATCGTTGAAACCGTCCGCCTCTCGCTCGTCAAGATCTACGCGAAAGGGTTAGCTGACCATCGCTGACTTTGGAGCTAACAGGTGGCTTACTTTTGCTATTAGTGGTTGAGTACAAGTCGAACATGCGCGCGACTTGAGCAGGCTGAATCCCCAGGACTTTTGGGAAGAAGTCGAGGGCGTGCGCGTTGCCGTAGAACGTCGGCTCTAACGTGTCGCTGACATTGCCCTGGACCTGGAAATGGAACCCGAGGGTCCCGTTGCGACGACCGCTGTTTTCGATCTAAAAGCCATCAGCGGTGAACGCGCATTCACTGAGGATCGCTTACCTCCTGGTGCACCTTCCCTGTTGACCAGGTATGGTCCTTGGCCGCCGACGAGTTCGTCGCTCGTACGCCTCCCTTCTTGTGCACCTTCTTTGCCACGAAACGCGCCATGAGCTCTTCCTTCTGCTCCAGGCTCAGGTTTTCGGGGTGCATGGACTCGTCCTTGGCAAGGAGGGCTTCGATGTCTTTCAGCGGGAGCCTCTTCTCGCGTCCTAATATAGTATTGGTGAGATACCTTGCGTCCGAGATATACCTAATAAACGTACCTTCGTTGACCTTCTCAGCGTATGCAGACACGATCGCGTCCCGCATGCTCGGTTGCCGGGTTCGCTTGAAGACCGACTGGCCTTGAACAAGCTTTTTGAGACGCTCCTCCTTGACGTTCAAAACCCCCGCTTGGGCCTTGATTTCTTGCTCCTGCTGGCGGATGATGTCCTGAACCGCTGCGATAAGCTTCTCCTTCTCGAAGCGGCCATGAACAGTGGCCGCCTCACGCGATGCCTTCTGAGCCGGGGTGAGCGTCGTCTTCGTTCCCCGGCGAGGTTCTTGAACCGCATGGCCCGGATTGCGACCCGGCCAGGACAAGCTCTTTTGAGCGAGCTCGGCACGCTCCTCCGCGGTGGTTTGGCGGGCGAGCTGCGGTGCAGATGGCGCAGGAGGAGCTGAGAGCGGCATCGGCAACACCGGACTCGGCTCACGCGTTGACGGAGTTGCCGAAGACGACGAGCCGAAGTTGGATGGCACCGGCGAGAGTGGTACAGGGAGCGCTGGGGGGGGGGTTCACGGGCGAGGGGCTCAGGTCCGGTGTTGTACCCAGATCTGTAGTCTCCAGGCCTGGAGATGACCAGGAAGAGGCGAACGGTGTGAGGGGCGATGGCAGGATGGTTTCAGGATAAGAAGGGTTGAGGAGCGCGTCGATAGGAGCACGTATGGACGTGCTTGGTGCCTCTGCGTGGGGGGGTCCGTGCTTTTCTGTGATGGACTCCTGGGCGGCGATCTCCTGTGCGAGGAGTTCGAGTTCCTCCGGCGTGAACACGAAGGCATCTTGAAACGCGGTGTTCTCCGCGAGCGATGAGCCACCAGTACCCTGGCCATAGTCGCTTGACCAGGTGCTGGAGGGGTAAAAATGGCTGCCGTCCATGGATATTTTGCAAACGATAGGTAGATCGGACCTTCAGTGAAAAATTTGAGTCACGCTTGCTTGCCAGCTTATCAGGCAGGGCTAGCCGAAGACTCACAACAGCGTGACAGAGACGTTCAACGCTATCACCTGATAAATTTACGCGCTGGCGCGTCTGTTTACCTGCGCGGGCAGCAGCGCCAGCTAGGCGTAAATTAATAATTATGCAAGCAAAATAATGCTCACTTACCAGTTTCACGTCGGTGTCACGTGATGCCGACGGGCGCACGTTGCAAATGTGCTGCAAGCGGCGGGCGCAAGGACCTTTCGCAGGTGCATAACACGAGTACCTCTCAGTAAGTACACCCTCCAGTTAGTCCCGCATCAAATCCTAAGGAAGCAATGTACTCACCGGTGGTTGAAAACATTGCATGCAGTGGCTGCACAGCGCGTGCCACTTGAAGGCTGCACATGGCATCCGACAAAAGCCCAACCTGCCGAGGGTGCAATTAATACCTATGTGAAACATAATAGCACATCAGCTACAGCAGATCAGTGAGCGTGTTGTATGAAGTTCCTCCGACAGAGACCTAACATCCCAATACCACCGTGATAGCATCGTTGACGATGTGGACGTCGTTGGGCATAAGGCCGACATGGCCCAACTGAGCCATGTCTAGGTAACGTGAAGGCAGCGGTCGGAACAAGGTGAACGAAATGAGGACGAGTGATGCGTACCAAATGTGACTTAGGATAGCAACTGTCCTGCAGACCACCAAAACACTCTCCTTGTCATGGAGCTGTAAGATGAAGAGCGGCGGGCGAGCGGGGCAGCGTGAAGACACTTGCCTTAGCATATATCCTGCGTGTCGTGCTTGGGATTTGTACGTGCAGTGCATGAGTGTCGTTTTGTCAAGTCGTGCTCAGCCGTGGTATGGGGTGTTTGTGATCGATCGGCGTGCCTGGACATTTTGCTTCCGTCTGTCAATGTAGTGGAGCGGGCTAGAGCGGGAGGTGAACATGTTGCACTTTGTTTGGTCACGCCATATTACCGGCCCCATCACTGCCACCACAAGGCGCCAACCGGTTTGCTCCTACAGCCGATCCGACCCTGCGCGCCTTATCATTGCCGCTCGCTGTTTGACGCTCAGCGCTCAATGCTAAGGCCTTCAATTCCCCCATGGTCCAAACCGAAGCGCAACGCAGGGCCACACTCAAGTGGCGGTCTAAGGCTGAGTAAGAACTTCCTCGCACGATTCATACACAACCGTTCTGACCAAGTTTCTGACCATTATGTCTAGCGTCAAAGAGGTTCAAAAGGCAAAAAATCGCGAGCGAGCCCGCGTGTAAGTTGCAGACCTGTGACAAGGTGTACTCTTACTGAAACTTTTGAACCTCTGCTCTAGTCGTCGCGAAAAGTAAGTTCCCGACCTTTATTTCTGTTCGAAAGCATCTGAAAGCTTACCAGTGAGCGTTCTGCACGGGTAAACCATGCACCGACCCCAGGCTCATCCCTCCCCGCCAGTACGCGTTTACCATCCTCCGCCGGCGATCCCCCCGCCGCCGTACTTGGTCTTCGCACAACGCGTCAAAAGATTGAGCGCTGGAGGATGGGCTGGGGATTTCATGAAGACGGCGACAAACGTTTTCACGAAGTGCTAAAGGACGCCCGCAAGCGTGGACCTACGGCCACTGATATGTGGTTCAAGGAGGCTGATCAACACACTCGAAGGGGGAGGGCTCTTTTGGAGGAGTTGCGGGGAGTCGACGTGACATCATTGGCTCATGACCATGGCGCTTTGCAGGATGTGTACGTGCAAATATTTGATCTCATCATGTCGGTTCACGCCGAAGTCAAATTCATGGAAGTGAAGCTTCATGAGTATGCACCCACCACCCCGTTATCTCAAATTACACGCATACGAAACTATACGTTAGAATAGTCGTTTTATTCTCATGTATTGCTTCAAAATCTGGTACCTACATTATACAAGTCGTGACCCAGACAAGCATGAATCGGAAAAGTCGCTATCTGTGGTAAACTCTGTACATGGTATACGTATGCATGTTCAGAGAATGACAGTACCCGCTAATAATATGTATTCGCCATCGACTCGGCCAGAGCATGTGCGATACAATGTGTAGCACACTATAGCACACTATAGCACACTATAGCGGACGTCCGCTATACTAACCTTTGCATCACATAACAGCATGATTAGGCGTTACTATAAAGCCCTGTTGAGTAATCATACATCCACTGAGTCCATAGAAGCATCTATGATCCATGAGTTGTTATCTTTACAGCTTTTTTGTTACATTGAACTTGAGAGTGCCGTGAAGACACTCGCACTTGCATAAGGAACGGTTAATGCAAACGCGCGACGCGGCAAACTTGTACACTGCATGGTCAACCTCTTTGCTCATACTTTGTATCCTGGACCTCGCAATATCACACTCATCGTACGTATATAGTATATGCAGGCATTGAGTTGATATGAATGTAATAAACTCAGTCAAGGAAGTTGTTTGCCTCGTCTCTCACAGTTGCGGGCACAAGCAAGAATTGATTATGTATGTACGATACATTCACCGACAACAGATAACAACTACTAATGGGGACGGCTCGGACCAGCGCCGTCGGAATCTTGCATCGCAAGGAACCTAAGCTGGTGGGTTATATCATTGGTACCAAGCCAATAAGGGTCAGCCGACGACACAGAGGCTACCGGAGATGGGCTACGCGGCCAAAACGGCCCACCCGGCTGGGGACAGGCCTCAAGAAGGCCGTCCTCCCAATGGGTGCGATACTGAAAGACGGCCTCAGCAAACGTCTTGTACGACTCGCAGGAGGGATCTTTAACGTTCTTCAAACGGGCCTTGGCATCCGCCCTTGTATTACTCAAGCTGAGCGTTCGTGTACGAATGTAGCCAAAGTACCACATACCATGTGTAGAACAGGCCGACCTCCTGCCCGCTAAATACTATATAGTACTTCTTGACGGGATGGCCAGGCGGGGGCGGTTTGAGGTCATTGGGGTGGGGGATGCGCCCAACACTGGCCTTGCCCTTGTTCACGAAGGGCGTTTGCCGAGGCGATGCATGCTGCTCGTGCTTGTGGGCGCGCGAGGGCGTTTTGACAGGCGATGGTGTTGGGGTTGTGGTGTTCAGCATTCCCTTTGTGGGCGTCGAGGGTGTGGGCGGGTGGGCGTTGTACCATGTCACACTCTCCTTGGATGTCCGTGTGGTTCGGGTGCGTGTGGGTGTCGTGGTGGTTGTTGTGGTTTTCGTACGGGTTCGTACCACGGTTGGGGTACCATGAGCGGCAGGAGGAGGAGGAGGAGGAGGCGTAGGCGGGGGGGAAGGGGGAGGACTGATATCCGAGTCCGAGTCGAGTGAGATCACACCTGTGATTGAATCGTAAACCTATCGTATCAAAGATTACTGATGGAAACTTACTCGATGTGTCCGCAAGTGTCATGACACTTGCTGTAGATACTCGGCTTGGATGACGAACAACAACCATGGTGGTGAAACGAACAATCGAGAGTACAGGGCTTGGGTAAAGTTGAACATTGGACGGGGATTGATCACGTGTGGTCACATCGCAAGCGCAGAGTCCTCGCGTTGGCGCAGCAAACACAGATTGGCGCTCTAGGTCTACAGATGGGAAAACGTAAACGATCCGGCCTCTCAGCACCAAGGATTCGGGCGCCTGCTCCGCCAGCCCCTAGCAATCAAGGAAGTACGTACCGACAGGCAAAGACAATATCCCTGGGACCCCAAGGTGTGGCAAAATGGACCTATGACTTCGAAAAAAAGTGTGCTAGTCGGGAGGACGGTAAGTATATTGTGAGTGCTTATGATGTAAGCTCACATTTCACAGCTATGCCTGCTGATCAAAAGGCAGCCTTGGAGAAACTGTCCGACCAGCCGCTTGACCAGGAGCAGGAGGGTATCGTGAACAACTCAGATGAATGGGTCGACTTTGGTGGAATAGTTGATGGGTCTGAGGAGATATCGGTGAGCCACGCCGGTGGCGAGTTTCAAGAACTTGCACGTCAGTTCTATGAGGATTTGAGAAAAAGGTATTTGGGCTTAGAACGAGGCTCATGGCAACTTGACTGACTTGCTCAAAGTGTCTCAGACCGGGCTGGAAAACGCGTGGATTACCGCACACGCCGGGACCGTGGACTTCGTCGCGACCAGACGTTTCTTCGTCAGCTGCCAGCGATGGTCGACGCATACCTCGAATGGTCGTATCGGCGTGATCGTTCAGGTCGCGGCAGTGACACGCCGGTGGGAGAGAAGGCGGAGGAGTCCGTTGGCGTACAGATGCGTGTGATAGACGTCTTTGGTGAGCACTTCATGGCATTACGTGTTTTCTGTCTGATCCGATTGAATGGGGAGCAGACGCCCGTACAATCTTTGTAACGGAAGCTCCCACCGACAAAAATATCTTGGCCACACTCGTGAGACATGGTCTAGTGCCGTGTTCCCCTTGCTCTCCAAATGTTTCAATTACCATTGATGCCCTCGAACTCCTGCGAATATCTCGTGTCCGCTGTCCTCACTACTCCATCCAAGCATTCACCAAGACGCTTTGTGATCTGCACGGGGTGCATCATATATTTCTCTTGACCAATGACACTAGCTCACACTAACACCGCAGGTCGCCTACCAGCGGTACCTCACCCGCCAAGTAACCATTGCATTCGACGTCTACCAGCAAGTCCTACACGAGGTGCGCCAACGCGTCAACCGCGTCTTGGAACGTGACAAGCCCGACTGGAGACTCAAACATGTGTGTCCGGCATGCACATATAATCTTCAAGACGAGAAAAAGCTACGTTTCGACATTCTCTATACAATGGATGGCAACGATTCGCTTAAACGAATCTATCGCCGCTCGAGCGGCGAAGACAATGGTGCTGATGCCGACATATGTCCATCTGCTGCAAATGACCTCCCCACCGCGTTTCAACTACACGATGATCGGTATATCCCCCGAGAGATTGTGGATAAGTGGGCGGTACGCAATGGGAGAGATCTTGTGACTGATGAATCAGCGGTAAGCTTTTTTGACCATTGGTGGTTTTCACACCCGTAACATCCCGCAGGAAGTTGACGAGAACAATCCGTGCGCGAGTCGCTGGAAGAACATGAAGGATGATAAAACTAAGCGCATGTGGGGCATCTTCGATGAGACGGGCCTCTTTGGATCTGTCTGTCGTCATGGGTTCTCACTCGTGATCGCAGACATGGTTAGAAGCGGCGAACTGTGAGTGATTTTTATTTTATTTCTCATTCCATGATATTCGGTCAACTGATTTGTATCTAGGGCCAAGTACCCGCTGGCAGTCGTTGAGAAAATGCTTCACGTATACAAGTGTCACCACGGCTGTGGATACGATATCGGATGCCGCTTCAAGACGATCCTGGCGAAGAGCGGGCTGGGCAAGATCGCAAAGGAGCTCAACCACACGTGCCTGGTTGGCGCTTTCCATGGGCATGCACACCGCCGCCTCTGCCAGGTCATTCACCTTGCAACGTATGTGAAGGGCCTCGGTATTGAGGACCTCGAGGGCTGCGAGCGCCTCTGGTCGAAGTTGAATGCGTTGGCGGCGTCCGTTCGCTACGCGTCGCCGTTCCATCGCCAGCAGGCAATCGTCGCCTTTCTTGCCCATCACGACACGTACGAAATGTACGCAAACCTCAGTGCGTAGCATTACTTTTGATTTATCTATGAGACTAACAAGACTCGGATGTGCCTTACTCAGCATTATTCCTGCTGAATAATTATAAGCAGGCCCTGAACACTATCAAGACCAGCCGGGCAACAGTCACGAACCTCATGTCCGACCTCAACGTGACTGACACTGCCGAGTTTGAGCGATGGCTGGAGGATGAGAAGGTTTATCTTGAAGCACTCCAGCAAGAACCGGTGGAGGAGAGTCTCAGGATGGAGTATTGGCAACGGGCTGTTAATCTCAAGGCTTACGAGTATGTATTCACTATACTTTCATTTCCGAGTCCTCTTACACGAATATCAGACAAGAGCTGGCAGCGACGCGTGATACGTGGCACACACACACACCACAGATGGCGCCCGGCACCAATAATGACACATCGAAGGCCCTCAAGACGGCACACCGCCACGCACTGCAAAAGTACGAGAAGGAGCGTGAGCTTGTACACGACCTCGAGAAGCGTCTCGGGATTTCGGAGACGTGGACACCGGACTCGCCTGAGTGGCAGGAAACAGGGCGGCTGGTTGGACGTCGGAAGTATCAGCGTGCTCTCGACACACTCGAGGGTCTCATTGTCGCACGTGTCTTTGAGTTAGGGAAGATGAACCGATCTCAAACAGGTGAGTACTCATTGTTATCTACTATCTACTCTGGCTTATTACAATTTCCAGGGTATGCACTTCGTCAGCACATCGGTAAAGCGCTGAAAGTGCGCTCGGCCGCCATCCGGACGGCCCTGGATCGCTTCAACGCAGCGGCAAGGGCATTGGGCCAGCCAACCGTGAAGTGGGAGGATGTAACCCAGTACCGGTTCCTCGCCGACATCGACCTGCTCCGACGCGGCCGCCAAGACGTCTCCAAGCGTGCCTGGTCGACACCGGCCGCGCGCTATCTCATGGATGAATCCTTCAAGATCTTACGCGCTGAGGAGGAGATCGACCGCCTCAACGTGGAGGTGCGACGTGTCGCAACGTACCTGCGGGACGAGATGGAGTACCTACACGGGTGCGAGGAACGTGCCCGGCCTACCCACCCCTTCCTTGCCCACCAGATCGCCCTCCTTCGCGGGGAACGGGACCGGTTTACCCAGCAGCACGCTGATCGCCTGCATCAGATCGCCAACCTCGAGGGGTTCACCGGCACCATCGAGCCCGGCACGTCTGTACACCGGGAGCTTGGAGAGAGCGCCGGCCCCATCCCCTATCTCACGGGCTTCGGCCAGTTCGGGACTGCCAAGGAGGCTATACCACCCGAGGACATTAGTGAGGGAGTGCCGAATGCTGCCGCTGAGGACGACGACGTCGACGTCGACGACGACGGCGAGGATGAGCAGGAGCGCGAGGACACCGTCCTCACTGCTGTCATGTCAATTCTAGGTGTATCAGACGATGCTGACGAGATCTAATGTACTATATTAATGTAGCCTTAGTGTTGTAGCATACTAATACTATTCTTATTGTTATTTAAGTTGTTATACACCCTCTACATCGCGTGCGACGGCGGGAACGGCGCCGGCGTATGATGACGTGTCAAACGGCGCGTCGGGATGGGGGGGAATGCCGCCGGCGGGGCCATAAACGGATGCGTCGGGGGCGGGATGTCTCTGGCGGTCTGGGGCGGGCTCTATCGTCCGGAAATAGTGGGATTTGACAGATGTCAACGTCAGACGTGACAGGTCTGACAGGTCCGAAGGAATGGCAGCGAGGGGACAGCGCTAGAGAAGGCTAGAGAGCGACAAGTCCCCCATCACTATTCATAATTATTCGAGGAAGCGGGGGACTGGATACAACCCGGTTATATCCAGTGACATCGGCACCCTAAGTCCCTCGATATACCGGGTCTGATGTGGGAGTGACAGGTGTTTCTGAGCCAATGACGATTGTGTCATATCTAACACTGGCACATGGCCTGTCGCTGTCCTGCCCAAAGGTGTAAGCCCGGTGCAGTGGGCCAGCGTTGACGCGTACTATACATATCGAGGCTGTTTATAAGCCAGCTGTCATCAGCAATGAATCAGAAGTGAAGCCATCTTGGACTTTGTACAGCCGCGATCGTGCGAGTGCGCCAGTTGTGCGACGCGCAGTCTCAGTCAGCGCCCTCTGCTTATACCGCGACAGCATCCCGCCACCGCAGTCTCAAATCCCCCTCTCTGGCGTTCGTCGCTCTCAACAGCACACCAAGGACACCTCAGGCTTAGAAGCCAAGAGAGAACATGGCCGTGTGCGGTGGCAGCGGCCCGTTCGATTTCTCCGAGCCCTGTGTCCGCCAGACCTGGGCCGCCCTCTTCCCCGCTGCCTTCGTCCTCCTCCTCTGCGCTGGCTCTCTACCCCTCCCCGCGTTCGTCAAGAAGCGCGCGCAGAACCCTTTGAACCCGTTTCGGAGATTCATCACCCTCCAAGAGGCCGAGGCGCTCGCGCAGGTCAAGGCCGATGATGCGGCAAACCTCAATACAGAAGCAATAGCAGAAGCAGCAGCAGCAGGAGACGTGCCTGCAGTAGCGCAAGACAGCAACGCGAAACAGCCCATCTACCTCTGGCGCACGCTCACACTGGCCCTCCTCGCCCTCCTCGAAGCCCTCGTCTGGCTCGCAGCCGGCTCCTACGTCCTCGCCACCCGCGCGCCTGCCGCGTCCAGCGCCTCCGCCTCCTCCGTCTGGACCGGGGCGTCCTTCATCGTCCTCGCGTGCTCGTGGGTGTACGCCGCATGCGTGCCCATCGTGCGCCCGCGCGCGACCGTGCACTACGACTTGTTTGCGCTGTACGCCGTGCACCTCGTGTGCGGCGTGCTGATCCTCGGCGGGACGCTGTACGAGCACCGCATCTGGAACGTCGCGCTGCCGCCTGTGTGGGCGTTTGCGGGGATGATTGGGAATCTGGTGGTGGTGTGCGTGCTGCTGCTCGCGGTGATGACGATGCCGATGCAGGTGCCGTGTGGGGTGGTCAAGCCTGAGGATGTCGTGAGTGTCTTTTTGTGCTGAATTTGTTGTTGAGTGGGGTGCTGATGGGCAATTTAGGGTGTTCGTGTTTCTGCGGAGGATTATACGACGTTGTTGGGGTGGATTAGTTTCTCGTGGGTGTATCCCATGATCCAGAAGGTTCGTAATGTTTCTTGGACACGCAAACATCATTAGGCTAATTGTTTTATTCGACAGGGTGCAAACGCGACGCTCAACGAAGACGATGTCTGGGACCTCAGCCCGACTCTCCAGTCTCGCCCAGTGTTCCTTCGTTTCGATTCCATTCTGTATGTTGACCTAATTCACCTTCAAAAGTTATGCTAACGTCTTCTTCGTAGTCGTTCGTCGCTCCTTAAACGTCTCTGGGCTGCTAATTCCCTCGACCTTATGTACGTATTTCTTTTATACGGTGCTATCAATGTTACAACGGCTGACGTGTATTTAGACTGGACTTTACCCTAACGGTCTTGAGTATTATCTTCAACTACGCGTCACCCTTCTTCCTCAAGTACGTGCTGTGATATCTTCGCGTCTTTTAATATGCATTGCTAACTTCTCTACCAGGCGTATTCTCGACTCTGTCATGGACCCAACCCCCGAAAACCAGTCGCGCGCAGTTATATACGCGCTCCTCGCGTTCCTGTGTACCGTCCTCAAGGTCCGTGCCTCCCCGTCGCTCCTTTGTTTTTGTACTTATTATTACCATAAATCACATTCGCGCAGGCCCAAGCCGACGTCCAACACCTCTGGTTCGGACGACGCGCGGCGACGCGCATACGCGTGGAGCTCGTCGGCGCCGTGTACAACAAGGCGCTTAAGCGCGTGGACTATTCGGGCATCGTTGACAAGTCGAAGCAGGCGGGCGCCGGTGCTAGCGCCGCCTCGTCCGCTGCCGCTGCGGATGTGAAGGGCAAGAACGGGAAGGCGGGTAAGGGGGCCAGCAAGGACAAGGGCCCGAGTGTGAATGCGAGTGCGGGCGGGGACGAGCCGCTTGCGGGTGCGGATGTGGGGAAGATTGTTAATCTGATGGCTGTTGATGCGAATAGGGTAAGTGTGTTGTTGCTGGTGGGGTTTTGGGAGGACGGTGCTGATGTATGTTGGGTCTTTTAGGTCGCCATGATGATGTCGGGCCTTTACATGTTCTACGGAGGTGCGTTCGAGTTTTCTTCTGAGTTTCTGTGTGAATGCAACTCTAACATGAATGTTTCTATGTAGCACCCATCGAGATCATCATCGCGAGCATCTTCTTGTACAAGTACGCCTTTCCCTCTCCCTCTTCTATCCACCTCAAACTAACCTCTCTTGCTTCTCCAGCGTCCTGGGCTGGTCCGCCTTCGCGGGCTTCGTCGTCCTCCTCGCCGGCTGGCCACTCAACTCGTTCGTCGCGAAGCGCCGCATCCGGATCCAGAAGGGCGTGTCCGCGTCGCGCGACCGGCGCATGGGCGTGCTCAACGAGCTGCTCGGCGCGGTGAAGTTTATCAAGTTCTTTGCGTGGGAGGAGCGCTGGATCGGGCGGGCGATGAAGGCGCGGGCGGAGGAGTTGGCGTGGATCGTTAAAGGTGTGTGCCTGTCGCTTTTTTGTTTGAGATGCGATGTGATGAGGTGCTGATGATGGTTTTGATTTTGTGTAGCGCGGATTAACTCGGTTATTTTTACGGCGATCTGGACGAGCGCGCCTATTTTGGTGTCGCTCGTGTCGTTCTTTACGTATGTGTATCAGGGGAAGGAGCTTACTGTTTCTATCGCGTTCACGGTGAGCAAACATCGGTCTGCGTTGTTATGGATGATGTGCTGATGGTTTCTTGCAGGCTATTGCTTTGTTCAACATGATCAGGTGGGAATACAATCGAGAAACTTTGTATGAGTTCCGTATGCTGACGATTATCTATCAAGGCTGCCTTTGAACGCGCTCCCGACGTTCACCGTCCAGATTCTCCAGGTACGTTTCTGGTTTCGAAATAGAGTTTATCATAGAACTAATTCCATCCGTGTTCTTTAGACGCTCGTCGCCGTCCGCCGTCTCGAGACGTACCTCGGTGAAGACGAGGTGTCTTCGCAAGTCTCTTCTTTGAAGCAGACGGAAGAAAGTCTAGCCGCCGAGAGCGCGTACGAGGGACTTGCGATCGAGAATGGCTCGTTCAAGTGGAATGAGGTCCCCGAGAAGGTTGAAGAGCAAGCTGATGGCAAGGGTAAAGGTACGCGTGATACTTCCATTGTTATTACGATTATGATGAGCTGACATATCTGTGTTCTAGACAAGAATGGAAAACACAAGGAGAACGGCAGCAATGGCAACAGCAACGGCTCGTCGTCCTCGACCCGTGTCCAGGCATCCGAAAGCGACGCCGAGACGGCGACGCTGGCGGACTCTGCGTCCGTCGCGGAAAGCACGTTCCAGGACCACCGGTTCGAGCTGCGCGATATCAACGTTAGCTTCCCCGAGGGCGAGCTGACGGTGATCACGGGCCCGACTGCGAGCGGGAAGACGGCCTTGCTCGTACGCATCATCATCTTTACAACCCTTAACCATGTTAACTTACAATCACACAGATGGCGCTCCTCGGCGAAATGACGCTCACACAAGGCAAGCTGCTCATGTCGAAGAACACGCGGCGCGTCGACGCGTTCGGGCACACGCACTCGTTCTCGTACGCGGCGCAGATGCCGTGGCTCCGGCACCAGTCGATCAAGGAGAACATTCTGTTTGGGTACCCGTACGACGAGGAGCGGTACAATGCCGTTGTCGAGTGTTGTGCGCTCAAGCCGGATTTGGATATTCTGGAGGACGGGGATGCGACGGAGATTGGGGCGAGGGGCGTTAGTTTGAGCGGGGGGCAGAAGGCTCGGTGAGTTTTTTTGTTACCTGATCTTCAACTTGAGCTGGGCTGACCGGGCGAATGACAGGGTTGCTCTCGCGAGAGCGGTGTATGCGAGGACGAAGTATGTTCTTTTGGATGATCCTTTGAGTGCCGTGGTATGTTTTCTATAAATTAATTCGGTAGCATGAGATCGGGCTAATGCTGTGTTTCTCGGTGGTTAGGATAGTCATACTGCTCGGTTCTTGTACGAAAAACTGTTCCGTGGACCGTTGCTGGCTAACCGCACTGTCGTAAGTATCTCGCTTTATTATCAAGTAATGCTATAATGTCTAATGCCGACTCAGATTCTCGTTACCCATCACGTCGAGCTGGTACTGCCAGGGACGTATTACCTCGTCCGTATGCTGGATGGACGGATTGATACCCAAGGCACTGTCAAGGACCTCCGCGCACAAGGCATTCTGGACGAAATCGCTCAGGACTCCGCAGCGGAAACCAAGGAAGAAGAGCCTGTTGTCGCCCTGGACGCTCCTGTCGAGGCCGCCGAGCCTGTCGATGAAAACGCGCAGAAATCCGCCGAGGTCAAGAAGCCCAGGAAGTTCGTCAAGGACGAGCACCGCGAGGAGGGTGGGGTTAAATGGTCGATTTACCTGGCATACATGAGGGCTTCGTCGTACTGGACGTGGTTCGGCCTTTCGATCCTCATCGTCATCGCGCAGTGTATCGGTGTCGGCGAGAAGCTCTGGATTAGCGCGTGGGGTTCAGCGTATGACGCCACGAGTCAACTTGCACCGTACACTCACGCGTCCATCGCGTTGGTCGACAACGAGGCTGCGTACAGCGAATACCCTTTCCAGTCCCACCATTATGCCCAGAACACGTTCTATCACGTCCAGTCCTCATCCTTCAACACATGGGCCCTTCCAGACGTTCGCGAGCACCCGCTCTTCTATGTTGGCGTATACGGCTGCATCGGTCTCGCCTCAGCGCTCGTCAACATCTCCTCCACCCTCATCCAGTTCACGGGCGCGCTGCGCGCCTCGCGCCTCATGTTCCGGCAGCTGCTCGAGCGCGTGACGCGCGCGACAATGCGCTGGCACGACGTGACGCCGACCGGGCGGATGCTGAACCGGTTCGGCAAGGACATCGAGACGATCGACGACAACCTCGCCGGGTCGCTCTCCGCGGTGAACTCATCGCTCGCGACGTTCGCGGCGGCGATCATCACTGTCGCGGTGTTTTTCCCGCTGTTCCTCGTCCCCGCTGTGATACTCGGATACGTGTACTATTCGCTTGCGATTGGGTATTTGAGCACAGGGCGGGATTTGAGGAGGATGGAGAGCAATTCGCGGAGTCCGATTTTCTCTGGGTTTGGGGAGCTTTTGGAGGGGATTGTTACGGTGCGCGCGTTTTCGGCCGAGGGGCGGTTTATGGATGGTTTGCATGGGAAGCTGGATGTTACGATCAAGGTAAGTTTATTTTCGTATTTGATGATGCATTTATGCTAAGTATAGTTTTGTTGTAGATGTGGTACATGTTCTGGATGACGAACCGTTGGCTACTACTCAACTTTGACACCCTCGGCGGCCTCGCCGTCTTGATCACCACGCTCTTTGCCCTCTCGGGCCTCGTGGAGTCCGGCGTCGCTGGTGTCTGCATCACGAGCGCGATGACGTTCACGAATAGCGTGTACTGGGCGTGTCGGTTCTGGACGGCGCTCGAGCTCGATCTCAAGTTAGTCTTCCTTTTCTCTTTCATATCGTCAATTCCCTAATGTATTTTTAGTTCCGTCGAGCGTCTGGTCGAGTACCTTGACCTTCCTCAAGAACCCGCTGCCGTCATCGAATCAAACCGTCCTCCTGCGTACTGGCCCTCAAGCACAGGCTCGACCGACCTCATCTCGGTCGAGAACCTCGTCATCAAATATGCACCGGAGCTGCCGCCCGTTCTTCACAACGTCTCGTTCACGCTGAAGCCGAGAGAGCGAATTGGGCTGCTCGGTCGTACTGGTACGTGCATCTCGAAAAACATCTTTTTAGGGGAACTTTAGTAATTAATTCTATTTCATAGGGAGCGGCAAGTCGACGCTCGCGATGAGCATTTTACGCTTCGTCAGTGCCCAAGGACGCTCGAATTATTCTGCTGTACTAATTATATTAATCCGTGTGTAGGTGGATCCCGCGAGTGGGCGCATCATGATCGATGGAATTGATATTTCGAAGATTGGTATTCACGACCTTCGCTCGCGTCTGGTACGTTTATATGTTCTCATGTAGGGGCGTGCTGCTGACGTTGGCGTGCAGACTTTTATTCCCCAGGTAATTGATACGCTTCGCTGCGTGAGATGTGGTATTGATCGTTAATTTTAGGATGCTACGCTGTTCTCGGGCAGTCTGAGAGAAAACTTAGATCCCTTTAGTGAGTAAAATAATTACAGGTGTGATACAAGAACTAACTGCTTTGTGTAGACGAGCACGAAGACTTCGAGTGTCTCGATGTGTTGTACCGCGTTCGGATGTTGACCGAGAGCGCCTATCAGTCCCAACGGACTTCTCGCGCTCCATCTCGTGCCCCGTCCCGCGCATCATCTTCGCAAAGCGGTCTGCCCGACGAGGCTGCTTCCTCCGTCGTGTCTATTTCTCCCACGGAATTGGACGCCAAGACGAAGATCTCGCTCGACACTCAGGTGTCGGCAGGCGGCACCAATTTCTCCCAGGGCCAGAGGCAGCTGATCGCTATGGCGCGTGCGCTTCTCCGCCGTAGCTCGATCATCGTTTTGGACGAGGCTACGAGCAGTATTGATTTTGCCACGGACGCCAAGATTCAAGCGACGATTCGCGAAGAGTTCAATGATTCACTTCTTCTTACCGGTAAGTCCAGTCGTTGTGGCTATGCGTCTAGCCATTGTTGACGATTAATATGATTGCAGTTGCTCATCGCTTGCGCACCGTCATCGACTACGACCGGCTGATCGTCCTCGACAAGGGCGAGATCGCCGAGTTCGACACACCCATGAACCTGATCCAAAAGGAGAACGGTATCTTCCGGACAATGTGTCTCAAGAGCGGAACGTTTGCTGAATTAGAGGCTGTTGCAAGGGCCAAAGCTGAGGGCGACCAGGGGCGTCTATGAACGTGTTCGCGAACGTAAAATGCCTCGCTGGCCAGTTTATTGTACATGATGTTTCTGATGTTCTTGTATATATTAATTTACCGTGCTATGCTTTCAAGTCGATCCCGTCTTCATGGTTATTTCTTCCTATGGTGCACCGTGCGATGTTCTTCGAAGCATGTAGATAGAATACCCTACTATAAGATCTGGCATATCTTTGCGGCGCAGCGAGTTCAGGAACGTACATAGGCCGAACCCATGAGCTCAACTTGCCCCGGTCTGATGTCGCGTTTTGAGAACCAAACAACTGACTATGTTCTATGTGCGGCAACCAGGAGCGAAGGTCAATCGCGAATTCTTCTAAGTTTAGATACTGGCTGCACTACCTGATATCATAAGGGAAGTATGATAATGATTATAGGTCATCGGTCCCATGGAGACTTGGATAGTAAAGTAGTACTCGCACAAGGAAGCAGAAGTGGTTAGAATCTCTACAGAAGATCCGAAACGTCCAAACTTCAACATTGCCTCGGAAATAGCTCGTAAGAACGAAGCGATGTAGGACCAATACATGAAACCCTGCGCCCTTGGCATCAAGCTGGTAGCGATTCCTCCCACTCAAATTCGAATTGAACACTCCCTTCAAACCAGTCGCGGTCGCCAGGAGACAATGGAGGTCCCCCGTACACTACAAGCTCCGCGATTCGTGCATCCGGGTGCTCAGATCTAGACTCCACCAGAAGTCGTAGCACTTTGACCGAGCACGCAGGGTTTTTTACGTGCATCTCGTCACTGCTGGGCACAAAAGGCTGCGTGCCCCTTCGATGTTGACGATCTTGAAAGAGCTGTTGATGAATTCATCGTTGAATGCCGGACAGTCCGCAATGTCCAGGAGCTCCCCGCTCCATTGATTGCAGGCCCTGTGAATGTCGGAGGGATCAGTAATACCCTCCAAGCGCAAATTCCAGGAAGACACGGGCGGAAGCGGAGCAGATAGGGAGCAATGATCGAGTCCGAGCCAGGTTCTGGTGGATGTGTCGAATTGCGCGATGTGGTCAGAGATGTACGAGCCTCTAATGCCCTCAAAGCGAATGCCATTGATAAGATGGTCCTCCAAGTCCAACGGATTGGGCTGAGAGGGAGGCAAAGGTGACTTCTCGGTATCCTCTTCATCAAACTCGACTTTCACAATGAAGAGGTTTCTGAAGCTCGACTTGTACAGATATTGGAGAGCTTCCGTGAATGCAGCTGGCGAGACCGAAGATGGGACCAAAGATGGACAGTATCCTCTTGCTGACAATGTTGATTCAGGTGAACGAACCCACGCGTACGGAGATGCGTTTTTCACTGTGAAGCCCAAGTCGATGACGCTCCTGGCATCGAGCTTTAGGTATCTGAGCCCCGACAGTACCTGGTCCAGTTCAGCATAGTCGGAGGTGTCCGAGATGAGCGGGAGTAGCTCCGCTGAGTCGAGCTTCGTAGATACGGGCTGATCGCGACGTTGGCTGGTGAAGGACCGGTTTAGACATCGGCTGGCAATTACGACGGAGGACGGAGGAGCGATAGACGGTATGGAGCGTAAGATGTTTGATGCTCGTGGGTAGAGGGCAGATAGCTTCCATCACCTCTGAAACGCGATTCTGCTCGACACGGTGGTCCATGATTACTTTGCGTTGGTAAACGATATTAAGGGTGAATACCGGCAGATCCTTTGCTTGGGCAGCGGTTATCCAGTCGCGGATGACCTCATGCGAAACTTGTGCAGAGTCCAGCGGGATAGTGATGCTCGGAGTCCAGTAGTGGGCTTGAAGGCACAACACGGCGTGCCATTGACGACAGACCATGGCGCATGCAAAGGGAAAGATGGTTGGATCGGTCTTTGGTAGATTACCATTTTCCCTCTCCATCCAATCCCGCTCATCATCCTTTTGCCAACAATAAACGTCGTTGAAGATCGTGAACAGCGTTTCCGTGGGGAGTGACAACGCTGGTGTACTCATTGTGGGCGATCCCTACACATAAATGGTCTCCAGTCAGAAATGCTAAAACCACAAATAAGCCGGAGAGAAACCAGTGACTCGCCGAGAAACCCAGATTGTTCTTGATGCGTCTTGACAGATTCTGTCGTTCCCGACGTCGCGTCCCTAATTAGCGTGCGCAAACAATTTGGGATTCAAAGACACGCGGCAGTTTGTCCACAATTGGGTATGTGATCAAACCCGAAGCTTTATCACAAATGTCGTTCTGAGCAAATTCTGAGCAAACAAATCAAACACGTCACTCTTTTCAACGGCCCTACGTGAAGAGTCCTGAGTCAGTGTAAGTAGCGAGTTTCAGCCTTTAGGATATCAGTAGTAAGTACTACCCAAGTTTAACCCTAATCGTTCATCGAGCTCCTTACCTTCGTTGTAGCACGACAATCCCAGACTCTGAGTCAGATTATTCAGAGCTCGACGAGCTTATCACAGTGACGTCGCTATCAGAGTCGTCAAAGGCATACCTAAAGCTCAGTTCCTTGAAAGTTCCGCTTCTTCCATCGAGCACAGAAGTATGCAGATATGTAAGATGAGGCATAGACTTACCTGGGAGATAGTGGGAGACAGCATGACAGAAAGGGTAAGCCCACGACGGGGATAAATCGAGTGCGTCCGTTGCCAACATGTTGTAATGCAAGACTGCTAAGAAGGTCAAAACCGAGACCTACTTCCAGAAGGCATAAGCCCCTAACCCGCCTTTAGGATAGAAACCATCATCTTCTTGACACCTCAAGGCCTCAGGCCTCCGAGACTCACCATTAGCCGCCACCAGTAAGCTCTTGATGAGATCAGGCAAGGTCTCACGTCAATACGTCTTTGAACTCTGCTTACTGGATGCTCCTAGATGACTACCGCGTTGGAAAGTACCGATATCCCAATCGCTCTTGATGGCACTTACACGCACACTTTCTGCCCTAAAGTTACGGCTTTGAACACCCATGTTTTTAATGAGTTATTAGTAGGAGACTAGACTTTGTAAACAGACTTGAGCGTAGATCTTCGGTAACCGGCCAATGTTTCAATATGACGGTATGAACTTGCATCAAACAGTGCATTGTTAATGTAGGGCATCGGGGACGACAAAGAGGTGTAGGCTAGAGGAAGATGCATTGAAAGAGGGCGTCTCAACTAGGAGTCTCGCTATGTTCAACGTCAGCTTTGCCCATGTCATTTTCAAATGGTGACTTGGGTTCGCTAACGTCCATACGCTCGGCTGCAACTTCATCGCCGAACTGGGCATTGATCTCTTCCAGAGAAAGGCCCTTTGTCTAAGAACAACGGTTATTAGTCTAAGCGTGCTTCCGTTGGAACTGTTGACTTCACCTCAGGAAAGAAGCGCCAGACTACAACAATATTAAAAGCAGTCAATATTGTGAACATCAAATAATACCGCCATTTGATTGTGGCTATTGCAGTCGGTCCTGCTTCCAAATATGCGACGGTGGAAAGAAAAAGGCCAAAGATTGAAAACGCCATGCCCTGCGGACGTATCTGCGTTGGGAAGATCTCTGAACAGTATACGAACGATGTCGCGTCAATGCCACTAGCATAGAAGAATATGAAACAGAATATGAAGAAGACACCGAGAGAATTTCCGACGCGGTTTGTCGTACCGACGTAAGTGGCTTCCATAGCGCACTGGAGGGCGAGTGACAGCATGCATCCAGTAAGTCCCCATACTATGAAGTGTCAGTCGAGAATCGAGAGCCAGCGGGAAGCCAGACTCACGCAGCAATCGGACGCGACCCACTCGGTCCATCAACAACGAAGCCAAGAAGTTGCAAGAGGCGGCTACCGTCACGTAAAGAGCACCCAATATCAAAACTAGTCCTCCGCTGAGACCGAGCTGCTGGTACATTACGACCATATAATCTGTCCACGTTCTTGAATTTGGAGACGCGCGTGAAACATCGCAGACTTACTATAAACCACCATTGAGCCAGTGGACTCCGCAGCGATCTGGGTGAAGAACCCAATTGCGAAGCGTTTACGGTATGATGGCTTCGTGAATATTTGCTGGAAACCACCACCAGCTATCCACGCCTTAGAGTCTGCCTCAACCTGCGTCCTCATTTGGTGGAACTCTTGTCGGGCGAATGAGTTTTCATCGGAGTATAGGTCATCTGATGCGCCGACGTGAAGCTTGGCAACAATACGCCAGCTTTCTTCAGGTCGATTCTGCTGTAAAACTGTGGCTCATGTATCAGTCATATGGACACCAGCGTTGGTGAGTACTTACGCCACCGAGGCGACTCGGGGATCCAGGGACTGCAGCACAGCAGAGAAAGAGGCCAGACGCACTGCACCGCGAGCGGGAAGCGCCATTGAAAGCTCAAATTAGGCGAGTAGTACGTCCCAACACCGACCCATCCAGCGATAGCATAGGCAGTCACGAGCCACGCTCCTACGGAGAACGCTCAGATCCCCGCAAGGTCAGCTGTGTGGAGTTACGCACCGTGTTGTCCGACGAGAAGCCCACGTGAAGCCGGCGGCGAGATCTCTGCTTGGTAGATAGGAATTAGCACGGCCATCATTCCCACACCCCACCCAGCGATGAAGCGGGCGACCAAGAACATTGCGATGGCCACAGAAGCGGACTGTAAGGCTCCGCCGACGATGCAGACGCAGGCTGCTGCTATCATGGTAGCCTTCCTGCCGTACTTGTTACAGGTGTACCCGACAGTGATCGAGCCGAAGATGCCGCCTCCATTGAATAAACCGTTGATAGCACCTTCAATTGAGTCGGTGTATGTGGGATCAGAATCAAGGTTGAAGTAGGTGAGGAAGCCAGGTTGGCCGATTGTGTTGGAAATGACGCTGAAAGCGTAGCCATACGTAAGACTGCCTAGAGTGAGCGCGAGGATTACGCGAATGTTGAAGGCAGAGTAGTGAGCCATCTTGGGAAGTGTTGAGAGTCATGGTAGGAAAGGCGGAGAGGCTAGCTCATATACGGGATTCCTATCCACCGAAAGATTGGTAAACTATATGGCTCGTGGTCAGGTGGGGTGAAGATTAAAATATGTATGGAGCGAGGTACAAACCATAACGGCATCTTCAGCGCTAATGATTGCATTGGTGATAGAGTCCTTCCACGTTTGCTCAATCCAGGGGAATTTCAATGAATTGCCTTATGAAGAGACACCAGAAAGGGATCGAAGTGGTGGCACAGGCAAGAAGAGGAAGGGTGGAGGTAGGAAAGGCGGAAAGCAGGCGCGCGTTAACGCGTGACGTCACGTATCTTTGGTCCCACGTGACTCGACGCGTTAGCCTGAGAACAATTTGAAACTTAACTTCGAGGTTCCGTATCGATAGTCACCCGCGTATTACTCTGACTCGGGGCACAGAACATTCATAAGGCCAATTTTACGCAGCACTATAAATCTTAAGAAACAGTCACACGTTCGTTTCGAGGCAGTGCATCTATATTTTCCAACAGATGAACTACCGAATGGCCTACCCAGCGTTGCTGGGGAGGGAGTAGGGGTTAGAACCTTTGACCGCATGTGAGGCGCGTCGCAGATGACTGCGTCCGCCCTGCCCTTCTATGAGGGATCTTGCCGGACAAGGAATGCGGTGACCAGTTTCCTGGAGACACTGCCAAAACTCCCCCCGAGAACGGAAGCGCGTAAGGCGCCTCGTTCCCACCGCTACTCCCTAGGCTGCTACTGACTACAGGGGAAAAGAGAATGAATGGTGTATCACGGAACTGGGCTGACTCGACGATCAGACCACCTCAACGTGAGGAAACCAAGATGATGTCCGGCCGTGGCCATAGCATAGCGCATAGAAGAAAGAGAAAAATGAAGAAAAAGCACGCGCCGAGGTTGAGAATGGATTGTGAAATCTGCTTGGATTCTGCTTGGATTCTAGACACTATGAGTCCATCGTCAGAGAGTCAAAGATGATCATAAAGAAGGGAAAGACGTACGATTGAATGGCTCAGTTTGAGGCAAGCACACAGTTGGGTGCAATGTCTGCGTTCGTCAGCAAGTCAGAGATGACAGAAGCGCACCCCGCGCAGTGGCTGCCAGTGACCGCCCAGCCACCCACACAGCCACTGATTCATTGAACTTGTAATGTTGAAGCTTGAGCTCGTCTCGTCGAAGTCTTCTGAGCCCCCGTGTACGCTGGGACAGTGGAGCCTAGTCCGTCACTGCGGACCTGTGGGTCGGCTCGGAACTACGGCCGCTTCCTCAAGTACGCACATCTAAGTCATCGAGCTGTCGGAGGGCGTCCGCTCATTTTAGCGTAACGCGCCTCTCAGTCGCTGGGACCGTTGGGGCTCGGGCCATAGCACCAGTTACAGGAGCCGCGGATCCGGAATGCACCAGCGGACAACTGCCGTGGGGGACATCCGTACACTCTGCGTGGTTGGTGTGCCTGTCGACCTATGCCACTGCCTGTGTTTACGGGCATGGAATCGGATGGGAGTGGGACCTCGTCACGAACGCCGGTGTGTCTCAGTGGCCAAGCCCGGGGTCACCGAAGGCGTGCGGCATGGGTACAGGTTGACGTCGATCGGATTTGGGCCGTGGCACGCTCTGCAGCTCGGCGCCCTTAGGTCCAGCAACGGCTGCAGACAGGCGGGCTGAGGCGGCACTATCGACCGGTCGCGCTGCCCTCCGGTGGACTTGTGCAGGTGATGACCCTTGGGGAAGGGCTAGTGTCCTGACGAGTGATGTTAGTACATGGGCGAATGGGGTCGGTGGCGGCGGCACTCACTAGCTTCCTTCCGTTCGATGGACATCGTCGTTGTAAAGATAACTGCGAGCACGTTAGCGACGGAACTTATTCGACGAGTGGCGTCCTACCTTGGTTATATCATGACTAGCCACAGGCTGCTAGATGGCGAGGATGAGGGTATGAACAATGAGCGAGAGTGAATGAGGGGGAGGCTCACAAAGTAAATGATGAGGGAAGAAAGGAAAGGAAGCTGAGGAACGAAAGACCGAATGGCTCATCCTTTTATACGCAAAAAGCGGCTGGCAGAGCCAAATATGGTCAACAGCCTGACCACAGTGCAATGCCCAGATTGAGATTCTGCCCGAGCACGCCTCTACGCTAAGGTATGCTCGCGCCGAATTTGGAACAATAGGCGGTTCTATTATTTTACCCTTTCGGGAAAGTTCACAGCACGTTGGCTAGTTATCAAAGACAATCGTTGAGAGAGTGGACCCACAAAGTATTATAAGCGGATGAACATGGGCTGATATGGCGTTTCAGGTTGACAGAGAAGGCGCAAAACGTTGGGGATCCTATCAAAAGCTGTCATGAGACCGCTCTTTGAACTACGCGTGTCGGTAGGAATGCAAGAGAACAATGGAGGAGTGGAGGAGTGGAGGATGCCGAGGCCCGTAGACTGGCCACTGGCCATTCAGAGTCTGATAGCCCTGACCTTCTTATCCGGTGTAATCGCCTCATGTGAGATCGGTAGGTGCATCATAGTTCCGAGTCAGACGTGTGATCTCTGTCATCTGAAAGGCGGCAGCGGCAGCAAGAGGGCAGCAAAGTCAACGAGTGACACATGGTCCCGTGCACGCACTACATTTAACGGACTGTTCTCGAATTGTAAGTCTGATAGACTACCGTCAAATCAGACTTCAATGGCATAAAAATCGGCGAGCAGCGAATGTTGGTCAAAGAGCGTAGGTAGGGAAACAAGCAGCTTTGAATACGCGCGCGTCGTGAAGTTACCATATTATTTGCGAATATTTGTCCCTCCTTCCTTTTCCATTTATTTCCCCTGTTTCGAGTTCCCCTGTCTTCTAACGGCTTTACCTCATGTCGACGTATTTCTATGGGCTATTTGCCTCAAAGAGGCCACAAAACATGCACCAGTATCACCTATTGTCTTCTTATTCCACAGCTGGCTGAAAACATGGCTCTAGTGCTAGTATCAAGCAGATTCCCTCCAAATGAATCTATTTGTGCGTATCCAAGCTCGATCTTTAGGAGAAAGCGGAGGACCCTTCTGTACATAGACCGGCAGGAGCTGTGGAACATGGGTACTCGTCCTGGCGTCAGCAATGAAGGAGTTCGGCCACGACTTTCGGAGGTTTGGGATTTCGGCAACGCCAAAGTATCAGCTGGCGAGAACAACGGATGAGCGATAGTTGACATCAATTCATGGCGATTTCTCGAAGAGAGCGAGAGAAATGTTGGAAGATAACCTTCATCACGGCGCCAACGACTGCATGTTCGACATGGTAGTTCATGACAAGACCACTGTAACATATGTTGAGGTGCATGCACACTCCTCGAGAAGCAGCCTTCCAGTCTGCTGCAACTGCGAGCCACGCTTGAAGCTCCGGTGAGTCGACTGCAACGACAATGAGTGTCCAGTAGCTGGATTGCGTGCATATTACTTCATTCCATCTACGATGGAACATAGCACATGCGAATGGGAACAGTGCGCTGTGGTCAGAGGGAAAACCGAGAGTGATATGAGGCTTCTTCGCAGCAGAGAGAGATGAGCAAATATATCGAGTAGTAGTTCATTGGGAAGCGACATAATGGAGGTCGGAGCATCGGATCTAGAAGAGTCGCTCAGCGTCATAGACGCAATGCTCTCAGTGGAATCATATCTGGTGATCATCGATCACCTTGCTAATTCCTGTTGTTGTGTGTTGAGATAATTCATAAATATCTTCGCGACTGTAGATGCGAAGCTTACCTAGTAGAGATGAAATAATCAACCTGAAGGATTATGGGTTTGGCCAGCAGCCAACTTGCGTCGTGGTGGGGAAAGATAAGATACCGTAATGGCACTAGTGCACCGCATGCGCCTCTCTGTACGGTCCTCCTTGTTTTAAGGACTGCATCCACAAAAATCTCGCGTGATGAGGGCACGGTCTCGAGCAGTTTATAAACATTCACTATGACTTGTACTACAGATGCTGCCAAGGTCAATAAGCATTACAATTATAATTCAAGGCGATCGGTTACAAACTGTCGTAGGCACGCTTCAACAGCAGTGGGTACCCAAAGAAGTTGTATATCTGGTGGAATTCATGAGGAAGGAATTACTGAGGAGATATGTTATGCGCCGTGCAAGCACTATCGAGACTCGGACCACGTAAACCCCGAGTTGGCTTGAATCCAAGCTCGATCTTCGGCATCAAGTGCTGAGCCTTTGTACACAGACAACCGCTGGATACGTCTACCCGCGATCTTCGCCCTAGCATCCACGAGCCCGCGCAGGGCTGCAACGGAGCAACATGGTCCTGTGATGTATAGATTCGTCATCATTGGGCACAGGAAATCGCTTTCGCCTTCGCTGTCACGAAACGTGGTGCGTTCGTGATATACGTCGTTGAAGAGAGCCATGCGAGCGAGGAACTCGTCATCAAACGCGGGGCAGTTTCTGATGATGAGGCTTTGCCCGAGCCAGCGCTTGATGGCTCTATAGATGTCGGAGGGATCCGTGATCCCTTCAAGTGAGAGACTCCAGGCAGAAAACGTGGGAAGGGGAGATGACAGAGTGCATCGGACGAGTGTGACCATGGTGGAAGCGCGCAATTCTGTTAGATGTTCGGCAATGTAGAGTCCGCCAATGTCTTCGCAGTGTAGGAAGTCAACCTGGCTTGACGGCGGTGAGGTCGTTTGGTCGGTGTTCTCCTCGTCGAAGCCTACATCTACGATATAGAGGTTCTTAAATCCTTTATCGGATAGCCACACAAGAGCATCTGTGAACGTAGTCGGGGAAACGGCGGGGACGTTGAATGCTGGACGATATCGCGCGGTACGCAAGGTCGGATCGCGAGGTTTCCATGATGCCCAGGGAGAAGACTGTGCTGATGAGAAACTATACAAATCCACGATACTCTTGGAATCAAGAACAATGTTTGATAGATACTTGCAGCTCAGCGCATCTAGCTGAATAGGGTCTGCTGTGTCCGCGATGAAGGATTCTAGCTGTAGATTACGAAGACTCGGGAGACTGGCATGGTTGAGGTGAAGACCAGCGAGGATAGATGTCGAGCGGTAGCTAACATTAATTGATATAGTCTCAAGAATAGATTCAGAAACAGCGAAAGGAAATATTTCCCTAAGAATAGCATCGACGTGCTCGTGTTCTGCATGGACGTCCATGATGACCTTGTGCCTATAGAAGACGTAGAGATGATTGACCATTCCTCGGGAGGCGTTCGCCCAATCGCGAACAATTGAAGGTGAAACTTGCTGTGAGTCAAGAGCGATAGCCATTCGTTTCCAGTAAATGGGTTGCATACACAGCACGTCGTGCCATCTTCGACAGACCAAAGCACATGAGAAGGGGAACAAGGTAGGATTCGCCGATAGTCGGCGGCCGTCTATCTTGAACAAATAGTCAAAAATGGCTAGCAGCGTTTCTGTAGGTAGCGAAGCACTTGATATGGGAAGGTCAAGGCTTGGGCTGACGAGGGATGTGTCCGTTACAGCACTGGCTAGCCTGTCTTCGGCCGTTTGAACACCTGAACGGTAGATATAGCCTGTCATAAGTATTGCCTGCTAGCTTGTACAAAATATTATTGTTGCGGCCTTATACATACGAGAAGATAGCTTACCAGGGAACCTGAGACCGGCCGAAACTCTGCAAACAAAACACTATGTAGATTGCGTCAAGATCACAGTGGTGAAGGGGAGAGTCTTGGAAGTATGTGCGGCGGCAATCGGCGCCGCGGATATGAGGTGTGACGCACTCAATCACCCATCACGCGCACGGATGGCTGCGCGTGACAGAACGCGCGTGTGACGCGTCGCGTTCTGCCCTTCCCAGTGACGGAGACAATAATTAGCGTCTTGCTCAATGACTTAATACTACTCAGTCCCCCTCCCGTTTCTGCCCTCCACTTCTATTGCAAACGGTTGACGCATAATTATCTTTCGTGATGGCTGACTCCATGCCAACACCATGGATCTGTTCTTATCTCGTTGGTATCGCTGAAACACATGGAGGTGACCTCATGCAAGTTCCCCGATTTCCGAAAGGGAAAAAGGCCCAAATCCTCGAGGTATGTTTTGAAGCAACAAACGAGAGGAATTGTCTTTAGCTAACCATCTTCCTTAGTTCTTGACGTTTCAGGATGACGATTGGGTGTGGGCCTGTGTTTCCGACAAGGATACCAAACTACCAGCCAAATTCTCGAAGGAGGCGGTCATGGATTATCGCAGGTGTGGATACGTGTGCCGCCTTCTCGCTTGTATCCATTGCTCAACAGAATGAGAGCAGGCGTATGGGTGGGCGCAGATTTACTGAGAACAAATTTGCCGTCGTGACGATCAAGGAATTCCGTCCATTCTTTGCCCGTGTGCCCGTAGGAAACAACCGTCCAAAGATGACCGACACTGCGCGTTTGTTTCTCAGTATAGACTCTGTGACGGTATTCGCGACACCAGAACACAAGCTTGGCTCTCCTGTCGAAGCGGACACCAACGAAGACCTGAAAGTGTGGGCCGAAGGAATGTGTAAAGACGGGGGAGAAGGGTATGTCATAACTCGGCCCAATATTCTTCCGCTGATGCCAGCAGAAATGTTCTGAAGATACGGAAACAAGAGCGCGACCAGGCTGCAAACGCTGCTCCATCCAAAGATGTGACCGTTGTGCCGCGGCCAGCACCAGCTGCTCTAACGAGGGCTAACTCAACGTCATCCTCAAAACCAAACGATAGGGAAAGGAAGAACGATATTCGTCGATCTGGAAAGAGTAAGGTCCATGAGTGGCAGCTCGAGCTTGAGCGCGAGTTTCATAAGGTATTCATGGTGCGTAAATCACTTTGCGTTGACCCTAACTTTCGAGCTGATCGGATGTTAGGGGATGGAAGACTGGAATTATCGGATGATTCCCAATTCTTACTGCCTATCTTGCAATAGCCCTTCTCAGAAGAAACAAACCACGCCCGCACCCTCCGAGTGGCCTGCATCTAATCCACCTAGCCCTTCCTGTGACGTCGAAATGTCAAGTCAAAGCCGAGAGCAGGATCGCGGGCTCGGTGAAGGGTCTGCGCTAACCTCTTATCTCTCCCTGCCAACGCCTGCTCAGCGCGCTCGAGCCAAGTCTACTCCACCTCGAGACGTTGAAATGCTCACAGCCGATCCTCCGACTTCATCCCTTCCGTTCTCCTTGAATATTTCGTCACCAATCTTCCCTCACTTACCACAACCACTCCCCAGGGTCATCAATCGAAACGTCGCGCCCCCTGCACAAGCTAGGACGTCTCGTCCCACGGGGAAGGTGCTCGTCCCAAACTCAGATACTTCGGGCACTCAGCCTTCGCAGCACTCTCAGAGTTCGCATAAGCCGCAAGCGGTCGAGGGACAAATCAACGAACCGCAACCGATTAAGAGCGAGATGTTGCCTCCCTCATCTCTGTGGAACGTTGAGCTCCCGATGGCCGCATCCTCACAACCACTATCACCCAGTCGCTATCAACCTTCGTCTCAGCCCTCACAGCAAAATCCCACGCGAGGGGTGGCATCATCGGCGCCGCACGGTTCGCAGCCGCTCCTCGCTCCTGCGGGCGACGGTCCTATACTGTCTCCAGCATGGTCCCAAGTCGTGGACTTGGACGAAGACGATGACGAGGATGCGCCAGTGGGCGACCTACAATCTAATCACCAAGCTCAGCTAACTGAGGACGCGCCAGAATCACAAGTCGAGACGTCCCACCTTATCGAAGAACAAGAGCTCCATCGAAGGGACAGTGACGACGACGCTAGTAACTTATCAGAGGACGACCAGGCCGTTGATGACATGCTCAACAGCGACTCTCGAGCCCAGTCCCCGCAGGACGCCAGCATGGCTTCTGCGTCCGTGCGCTCCCTGTCCTCTGAGCCCTCTAATTCTCCACGCCATTTAGCTTCGACGTCGATGCACTCCCTGTTCTCGGCTCGCTCTGAGTCGCAGACCGGTCCTTCGCAGAGTACAGCTCTGACGCCATTGCATTCCTTGTTCTCCAGTGGTTCCGGTCCCAGCCCGAGCCCTAGCCCTAGCGCAGATCCGGAGTCTCCGTTGGCTGGCAAGTCGTCGAGGCGGCAGAGCGAGGATGTGGCTACGCATGACCCGGTATCTTGGAGCGAGCCGAGCTTCATGAGGGATAGGAAGGGGAAGGGGAAGGCTGTTGTCGATGATGTCGCCTCTGAGGAGACTCGATCCGGATCGTCCGGATCGAAGGACAAGAAGGGCAAGATGAAGGTTGTTGCTAAAGATACGACCCCGACCGAGGCCCATTCGGACACGACCATAGTGAAGAAGGCCAAGACGAGAACCATGGCTGACGAACTAATGCGACAAGAGGATCGCATCGATTCGAAGAAACGTCCAAGATCATCTGTCGGGGCTCCGTCCCCTCACAAGCGATCGAAGTACGCGCCAGACGAAGCTATCCCGTCACAGCAGCGCATCACATTGCAACCAGATGCCGATGCAGACCGCCAACACCGCCCTTCTGCTTCTCTTCAACGCGAATCCGAAGCCACTGGGTCTCAAGAGGCCTCCCAGCTCGACGCGAGCCAAGCATCAACGTCGTCAAGGTCAGGCCGACGTAGGCGGCTAGGCGGCTTCGTCGTAGACTTCGACAACATCCCCGCAACACCGGGTGTACCGGAGATGCGGACGACGTGGGCGGAGCTCGAGCGCATTCTACTGCGCACAGGCATTATACGGACGCAGGGCGAGGATGCGAATATACCCGATTTGTTGTGAGGTTTTCTTGTTTACTGGGACCTCACATCCGAGATTATCAGTGCGTTGTTCGTGTTTGTGCGTCTTGAGGGGCGTGTTATGCTTGATCTTGTGGGCTGTGGCCGGATGCGTTGTCAATCCGCCTTAGTTTACGTCTCCGCAGCGGTAGTTCTTACGCAGAGTCGGGACATGCAGCTTTGGTTGCGGTACTTTGTTTTAGTATAGCTGGTGATGTGTACACGAGCTTCCCCCGGTGGTCCGCCTCCCTCTCAGTTGCGATCCTGTGATCGTCGACGTTCTGACCATGGCTATTTCAGTTGGACACTAGCGTCAGCCTATTTCTGCTCTTTCTTGATACGCTGTTCTCGGACTAACACTACTCCGATAATCAATTATATCGCTGCAGAAGCGATACAATTGGCACAATGCTTATCTCTGGACGAGTCGATTGACTCAACGCTTGTGCGACAACGCCATCATGGCACCCAAAGTCTGGTTCAGTGAGTGCTCCGAGTCGAGTCTCAATTAGGGCGCCTTTAGCATGCGCTAGAGGTGTGCTGAATCTTTGTTGCCTGATCAATTAGTTACCGGCGCCTCCGCCGGTTTCGGACGCTCAGTCACAGAATGCATTCTGAAGAAAGGAGACATAGCCGTCGCAACGCTGCGCACACCCTCAGCGCTCGCGGATCTCTCGGAGCGATACCCGTCCTCACAGCTGCTCGTGCTCCGCCTGGATGTAACGCGCCCCGATGAGATCAGCGTGGCGTTCGCCGCGGCCTGCGAGGCTTTTGGACGCGTCGATGTTGTGTTTAATAATGCTGGGATCTGCACGATCGCTGAGGCGGAGGGCATGAGCGATGGAGGCGCGCGCGAGCTGTTCGAGGTGCTGTTTTGGGGCGCGGCGAACGTGACGAGGGAGGCGGTGAGGGTGTTTAGGGATGTGAATGTGCCTACTAGAGGGGGGAGGTTGTTGCAGATGTCGTCGAGGACGGCGCTGGAGGTTGTCCCGGGTGCGGCGCATTATGGTGCAGCGTGAGTACTTGGTACAGTGACTTGTGTATGCGGTGGAGCTTATTTGACTCTTTGATATCAGGAAAGCTGGTGAGATACATCGCATCGGCGGCTGAGGATGAGACTGAGGTTGGTGGACGTAGCATTGGAGGCGCTCACGGAAGGGTACAAGGCTGAGCTTGACCCAGCGTGGGGTATCAAGGTGCGAACCCGCCTTCAACTTAGGCTCATCACACCGGACAGATATAACATTCTCACTTCCCTACAGATAACCCTTGTCGAGCCTGCCCTCTTCCGTACCAACGCCCCGTGGAGCAACACCCTCGAGCCCGTGCATCCCGCATACAGCGATCCATCTCTTCCGTCTCGAAAGTACCGTTGCCTCTACCCTGGCGCCGAGCGATTCTCAGATGGAGACTCGGATAAGCTGGCCGAAGTGATGCACCGGCTTGCCAATGAGGAGGACCCACCGTTCCGCTTGCCGTTGCATCGTGTCGCAGTGGCTGCGGCGAAGAGGAAGGGGCTGGGGCTTGTTGAGGCTGCCGAGAAGTATGGGGGTTGGTCTGACGATGTCTACCTTGATGAACTTGACACTGTTAGTACATAACGAATGACTTCTAAATAGACTGCAACTTCGCAATGTCCGTCGACTGTCTCTGGTGTCAATGGCGAGTGTGTCCGATGGAGGCATGCTCGGAAGAAAGACCTCAAATGGGAACGGGATGGGAAGGGCTAGGGAAAGAGTGGGGGTTCTTATAGGGGGCCATTAGCAGCAGATAAGATACAAACACCGCGGAATATCTGGCTCGATTCATTACATATATTCCTCTTCGTCCATGTCGTCAAAGGGCCAATGCGCTGCGATCTCAGCCCGATCCTTCTCCGACTCGGCCTGTGCCAACATAGCCTCCTTCAGCTGCCTGCTGCGTCTCATGGCCTCCTCGTAGTGCTCGACGGTCACCCAGCCCTCCGACCCACAGCCGATTACTGTGTTCTCGCACACCTCTAGATTCGCGTCCGCTCCTGTCTGTTCTGTGTCCAGCTTCCTCGTCCCGCATACGTCGACGGCGTCGAACACGACAGGACACGGCGGACCCCCATCCGTAAGCGTCTCCCAGTTCTCCGTTGCATCTATCAGCGCAACCTTCAGCGCGAGAGTTTCGCCCTCCCACAGGTCACTAGCGTAGCAGAACAGGCGGCGGCGGAGCATGCCCACGGGGTCTGCCAATGCCGCATAATGAAGCTCGTTGTACTTCTTCGTGTTTTTGATGTAGTGGTAATGAACAAGACGGCGGCGGTAGAGTTCAAGCTCCTTTTCTCGGGATTCACGGTCTAAGTCGTCTAAATTCGCCGGTAGCAAAGGCTGCGCCATAGATTGCGAGACAGGATCATCGTAGTTCTGTATCCGTCCAGGTATGCCGGCAAGGAGAAACTGGGGTAGGATTGAGGTGTGTTGCCAGTCAATCAGGCCGACGACGCGCATGTTAGAGTTGACGATGATATTGCTTGGCTGGAGGTCGGGATGGCGGATGCGGAAATGGCAGAGGGTTGGGTCCCTAGGGATGAGTGACGGTGCGATGGAGAGATAGCGGTCGAGGTTCTCGATGTGATCCGATGGCGGCTGCTTCTGGTACTGGTAGCCTTCCCTCCTGAAGCGCCGGAATGGCAACAGCGGTCGACCAAACTGCTCCAGATAAGCTCGTTCCTTGTCGGCTCCTTTGACGAGTGCTGCTTTGGCATTTTCGTCTGTAGTTATTGGGTGGTTTAAGGGAGTAATAAAAAAAAAGCCAGAGAGCGACCTACATGGTCCTCGATCTACGTCGAGCTGTGATCTCCTACCATACCACAGAGGCAGTCTTGTATCTGGGCCGACGCAGAAACGCTCGTCCTCTAGCGGGATGCCCGGCCTCTGGACCTTTTCCAAGTCTTTCGTATAGTACAGACTTCCGCCAGCGGGGAAAGCAATCGACATCATCTTCGACTCGAGTTCAGCAAGTTGGCGTGTAATTGAGATAATGTCGCCTTCTCCCAAGTCAAACCATGTGTCGCTTAAGCAAGGGCCTTCCACGAACTCCATAAAGATATACTCAGTCTCTGCCGCGTTGTCCGGCACAGGCGAGTATCCGTATACCTCAGGTATGGGCAACCCAGAGGAACGGAGTAAGGCCATAGTAGCCACTTCACTAGCGACAGCAAAGTACTTGGGAACCGTAACCGGGTACGGGATACGCGCCACCATTTGGAAGCCACCGCGCATGGTGATGAGGAAGGAACGGTTAAACCCACCCTCGGCGAGTTTCTTCAGGTCGACGATGTCACCAGGGCTCCGATCAACGGACTCCGCTGCGAGTCGACGTAGCCCGTCGACGTTAAAGACACGTCTGCGCTCTACGTGGCGAAGGGCATCGTTGATACTAAACATATTGGATTACGGGTTAGACATGTACCCCATAAAATAACGGATATGAGGCTTACATCCACCGCCCTGACGTGTAATTAAAAAGGTCGTTACGAAGATGCGCCGTGACAGAGAACGCGCGATGTAGCGGCCATCGGGTCAGGGTGACAGTGGAGCTCGAGTAGGACAAGTGAGATAAACGCAGTGCAGAATGAGGACGGCAGAGAGACAGCGAGACTGGAACCAGCGAGTTGAAGACGAGCCTCGCACCCCCAAGACAGGGCATGCTAATATACGTGAAGGGGCGGAAGAAGGGATGAAATTAATGTAAGAAACCAGCCAGCACGGGATCTAAAAAGAGAGGGGCTACATAGCTACTTTTGTTCAGCGACCCCTGAGGCAGCGCGGTTAGAGAAGCGTCGGAACTCCGGGCCGATTTCCAATCCTGGTCATTGTCGCGTCGTCGTTGTCAGTGCTGCAATCAACGCTACTTTCATCTTATACTTTCATGGACAAGGAGAGCTGCACGCAACTTTGCTCAACTTATACCTCCCCCTTGCGCGTCCTCGCGCGCGAGTGGGTGGGCATTCATTTCCCAGTGACATTGCGTTATCACACTTACATCGTGTGACACCCAGCCGATATTTTGGGAGCCCTCATTAGCACTGCCGTCTCCCTCAACGGGTACTAGAGGCCGTGCGTCGGTGTGCGCAGCTATCTGCAGCTATCTAGTCTCCTTGACTCAGGCCAAACACCTCGAGGCTCTTGAAGAGGGATACAACCTGCGTAGATGCCTCTGTGCAACGGGAGCGCTCCGCTCGATTTCTCCGAGTCCTGCGTACGCTTGACATGGGCTGCTCTTTTCCCTGCTGTCGTCGCTGCTCTCCTCTGCTTAACATTCGTACCTCTCCCCGCCTTCGCCAAGGAGTATGCATACAGCGCCTCCAACCCGTTTGCGCGATTCATCACCCTTCCCGAGGCTGAGGCTCTCGCCGCAGGAACGTCTTACGCACCTCAGGCTCAGGCAGACATCACCAGCTCGGATGCAGCCGGCGCGACAGCTCTTTCGGGAGTAGCTCTTTGGCGCACGCTGGTGCTCTCGCTGCTTGCCACCCTCGAAGCTCTCGCATGGCTTGCCATTGAGGCATCCATACTTGTAATCCCCACTTCGCGCGACGGCGTTTACACCAGTGTCTTGATCGGCCTCCTTGCATCCTCATGGGTGTACGCAGCCGTCGTGCCCGCAGCGCGTCCTCACGCGACCGTGCACTATGACCTCTTCACACTTTACCTCGTGCACTTTGCGTGCGGCGTCATTCTTCTCGGTGGAACCATCTACGAACACAAGATACGCCATGTACCGTTGCCGCTGCCTTACGGGCTCGCAGCTATGATCGCCAACTTGCTTATTGTAATGGCGTTGCTTGTGACGGTAATGACAATGCCGATGGGGATCCCAAGTGCAGCGGTCAGACCGGAAGACATAGTAAGCACTTTCGACTTTAAACGTTCTCTCGTGTTGAGGCTTGTTTAGGGAACGAAGTTGTCGGCAGAAGATTACACGACTCTTCTTGGTTGGGTTAGCTATTCATGGGTCTTCCCGCTTATTCGAAAGGTCAGGATCCTTTCGTGTTCGCATCCGTGGCCATACCTGATGCTGTTACTGGGCCTAGGGCTCTACAACGACGTTGTACGAAGATGATGTGTGGGACCTCAGCCCGACAGTGCAGTCGCGTCCAGTCTTTTCCCGCTTTGATGATCTTTCGTAAGACTCGACTTTATGGTGTGCGATTCAGTCTGACGCTCGGCTATTGCTGCTAGCCAAAAGTCTTTGCTTCGCCATCTTTGGCAAGCGAACTCGTTGGATATCATGTATGTAGCATTGCAGTATCCATAGGACCCACCTGACATACGTGTTGCAGCATGGACACCATAGGAGCTGTCACCAAGATCACCCTCAAGTACACGTCTCCTTTCTTCCTCAAGTACGTAGCCTGTCCATCGCGCGCTTTGTCGTCGACCAGTCCGCTTATTTCGCCTCGCTTAGGCGGATCCTGGATTCCGTGGCAGAGCCGACCCCGGAGAACCACGCCCGGGCGTTCGTTTATGCCCTTCTGGCGTTTACATCCACGCTTCTCAGGGTATGCGCCGTAGTTACTACACATGCACCCACTATCTTCATGCATTTATGTCTTGAAGGGCCAAGTCGAAGCACAGCAACGCTGGGTCGGCCAGCGCGCCGCGGCGCGTATCCGTGTCGAACTCATGGCGGCGGTATATAACAAGGCGCTCAAGCGCGTGGACTATTCCGGCATCGTCGACAAGTCAAAGCTGGAAAGGCGTAGTGCGGACGGGAACACGAAGAAAGCGGAGAAGGAAGGGGACGAGCCGACGGCGGGAGCGGACGTGGGCAAGATTGTGAATCTTATGGCTGTCGATACAAATAGGGTGCGGTCGATGGTTCCTCCCGATTGTGATATACTTAATGGGCCACTTGTTGTATGTGCAGGTTGCGGTGATGATGTCCATGCTGTACATCTTATATGGAGGTGTGTTTCCTCGCGCTTTCACCGCCGCTCTATCTGACGTCTATTCATTCCCAACAGCGCCCATCGAAATCGTCGTCGCGAGCATCTTCCTATACAAGTACGATCTAGTGCCCGGCCCTTTCTCGATCCTTGTCTGACATCCTTGACCCGCTCTCAGCATTCTCGGCTGGTCCGCCTTCACCGGCTTCGCAGTCCTCGTCGTCGCCTGGCCGCTGAGCTCGTTCGTCGCCAAGCGGCGCGTGCGCATCCAGAAAGGCGTCTCCGCGTCACGCGACCGGCGCATGGGCATCCTCAACGAGCTCCTTGGCGCCGTGAAGTTTATCAAATTCTTCGCGTGGGAGGAACGGTGGATCGACAAGACGATGCGCGCGAGGGCGGAGGAGATTGGTTGGATTGTGAAAGGTGAGTCCAGGGTTTATTGTTTGTTGTGTAGTATGGGTGGTGAGGCGATTGTGACTGACGCGTTGACGCGGATATTGTAGCGCGGATCAATTCGGTGTTCTTCTCGATGATCTGGACGTGTGCACCGATTTTTGTTTCGTTTGTTTCGTTCATGGTGTATGTGTCGCTGGGAAATGAGTTGACGGTGCCAGTCGCGTTCACGGTACGTACGTTGTACTTTGGAGCTGATCTTGGATGGGAATTCTGATGTCCGCTCAGGCTATTGCGTTGTTCAGCATGATTCGGTAAGAGCGGCTCTTTCAACTCCCAAATCTCCAGGATAACAAATGCATCATAATATCCCGCAGTCTTCCTATGAACTCTCTACCTAGCTTCTTGATTCAGTTCTTGCAGGTAAGCGCCACACCGCCACGATTCGGTGCGTAGCCGCTTCATGTCACTCCCTTAGACCCTCGTTGCCATTCGCCGCCTAGAGACGTTCCTCAATGAAGAAGAGGTCTCCGCCCAAGTCTCTTCTCTCAAGCAAACAGAAGAGTCTCTCGCCGCTGAGAACGCCATAGAGGGCCTCGGCATTGAGAACGGCTCGTTCACGTGGAATGCGGTTCCGAACAAGCCCGAGGAGGACTCGACCGACAAGAACGCTAAGAACGGCAAGAAAACGAAGCACGGAAAGGACGTATCGAGGGGCACGGTCTCGACTATGTACAGCCAGCCGTCTACGAGCAATGTGGGGTCGACGACGCTCGCGGACTCTGAATCGGCGAGGAGCGCGAGTACGAGTGGATTCGAAGACCATCGGTTTGAGCTTCAAGATATCAGCGTACGCTTTCCCGAGGGACGGTTGAGTGTTATCACCGGGCCGACGGCGAGTGGGAAGACGGCGTTGCTCGTTCGTGTTTTCTCATCACACGCCCTCCTTACTCTATTCTAATCACCCCATGACGGGAACGCGTAGATGGCCCTCCTCGGCGAGATGACGCTCACCCAGGGTAAACTGCTCATGGCGAAGAACACGCGGCGCGTCGACGGGCACGGTTACATGCACTCGTTCTCGTACGCGGCGCAGATGCCGTGGCTCCGGCACCAGTCGATCAGGGATAACATTCTGTTTGGGTATCCGTACGACGAGGAGCGGTATAATGATGTTGTCGAGTGCTGTGCGCTCAAGCCGGATTTGGGTATTCTGGAGGACGGAGATGCGACGGAGATTGGGGCGAGGGGTGTGAGTTTGAGTGGGGGGCAGAAGGCTCGGTGAGTGATGTTTTGCTTTGATTTCGAGGGCGTGACGCACTCATCTATTAATTGATGATAGCGTTGCACTGGCGAGAGCGGTGTATGCGCGGTCGAAGTATGTGATTTTGGATGACCCGCTGAGTGCAGTTGTGAGTGACCCCTGTTATCTACATGTGTCCATCTCTGAACAACGTGTTTTTACCAGGATAGTCACACCGCTCGCTTCCTATACGAGAGGCTGTTGTGTGGGCCGCTGCTAGCTAATCGTACAGTCGTAAGTCGTGCTTGAGGGATATGCACTGAGCGCTTATCATAGCGCATTGTCAGATCCTTGTTACCCATCATGTCGAGCTTGTCTTACCGGGAACTCACTACCTCGTCCGAATGCTTGACGGTAGAATCGATACACAGGGCACTACCCAGGAACTCCGTGCCCAAGGTATTCTGGAGGAGATTGCACAAGATTCCGCTGCTGAGCTCAAGGAAGAAGGGCCTGTCGTAGCCTCAGAAGCTCCCGCCGATGCACCAGCTGTTGCTGCGGCCGAAGACGAGCAAAATCCTGATGAAGCTAACAGGAAGCCAAGAAAACTCATCAAGGAAGAACATCGCGAGGAAGGCGGCGTCAAGTGGGCGATTTACAAGGCTTATATTAAGGCTTCGTCATACTGGACCTGGATCATACTATCCACTCTGATCGTCATTATGCAGGTCATCAGCGTTGCAGAGAGATTGTGGATCCGCGAGTGGGGTGCAGCTTACGGTACCAATGTGTCCCAGCCCACTTCGTACGGCCATGCATCCATGGCGCTGGTTGATAATGAGGCTGCGTACGGCGGGGTCGTGTTCTACGCACACCAGCTTAGCCAGAACAGTCCCTATCAGGTTCACGCCCAAGTTTCTCCTGTTGAAGCACAGGCTCTTCCAGATGCACACATTCACCCGCTCTTCTACGTCGGAATCTACGGTCTCATCGGGCTCTCCTCAGCGTTCGTCCTGATCATCGCCGTCCTGGTACAATACACCGGCGCGCTGCGCGCCTCGCGTCTCCTGTTCCGGCGGCTGCTCGTGGGCGTCGTGCGCGCGACGATGCGCTGGCACGATGTCACCCCGACGGGTCGGATGCTCAACCGGTTCGGCAAGGACATCGAGACGATCGACGACAGTCTTGCGAACTCGCTCACGTCGGTGACCCAATCGCTCGCGACGTTCGCTGCGGCCGTTATCACGATTGCCGTGTTCTTCCCGATTTTCTTGCTTCCAGCTGTGGTGCTCGGATATGTGTACTACGTGCTTGCGCTCGGGTATCTGAGCACGACGAGGGATCTGAGGAGGATGGAGAGTAATTCGCGGAGCCCGATTTTCTCGGGCTTTGGGGAGCTGTTGGAGGGGATTGTTACGGTGCGCGCGTTCTCTGCCGAGGGGTGGTTCATGGATGGGCTGCACGCAAAGATCGACGTCACAATCAAGGTTTGTCACCTTTCCGTTGGCACACAAACTGTAGTGGCTTACTTGCACCATCCAGATGTGGTACATGTTTTGGATGTCGAATCGTTGGCTGATGCTGAATCTCGACTACCTCGGCGCCCTGGCGGTCCTGATAACGACGCTCTTCACGCTCTCGGGCTGGGTGGACGCTGGTATTGCCGGCATTTGCATCACGAGTGCGATAACGTTTACGGATAGTGTGTACTGGGCGTGCCGGTTCTGGAGCGGTCTTGAGCTCGAATTAAAGTGAGTGGTGTACACAATAACTTTGGGTGTCGCCTTAGTTTAACCATGGATCACAGCTCTGTGGAACGCCTTGTCGAGTATCTCGACCTTCCCCAGGAGCCTCCTGCCATCATCGAGACGAGCCGTCCCCCGGCGTACTGGCCCTCGAGCACCGGATCGTCGGATCTCATCTCGGTGGAGGATCTTGTCGTCAAGTATGCACCTGAACTGCCACCCGTGTTGCGTGGCGTTTCATTTACTCTTAAACCGAGGGAGCGAGTCGGGCTGCTTGGGCGCACTGGTGAATATACTCGGTTATGATGTCCAGCTTGTGCTGAATTCGTGGTGACAGGTAGCGGAAAATCGACGCTTGCCATGAGCATCTTGCGTTTCGTGAGTGGTTGTCAACGTGGATATGAATGAGAAATTGACATTATGACAGGTGGACCCTGCTAGCGGGCGTATCGTCATAGATGGCATCGATATCTCGAAGATTGGTATTCATGATCTTCGTTCGCGCATAGTACGTTTCCGTCCTTTGACCTGAGATATCTGTCACTTACCTTGTACCTTTTTCAAACAGACGTTCATTCCTCAGGTATATCCTTCGCCATTGACATAGACAGGCCGTTCGTCTAACACTGCATTCTACAGGATGCTACCCTCTTTTCCGGGACTCTTAGAGAAAACCTAGATCCGTTCAGTGAGTGAAATCAGAGACTTATCCTGACCAGGTCTGACCATCTGCTCGCAGATGAACACGAAGACACTGAATGCCTCGACGTTCTCTACCGCGTCCGGATGATCTCAGAGAGTGCTTACCAATCCCAACGAACATCCCGAATGCCCTCTCGCGCGTCGTCTTCCCAAAGCACTCCTTTCGATGACACCGCTTCATCCGTCGTCTCCACGTCTCCCACCGACCTAGACACCAAAACGAAGATATCGCTGGACACCCAGGTTTCCGCAGGCGGAACAAACTTCTCACAGGGCCAGCGACAGCTAATCGCTATGGCGCGTGCTTTACTGCGCAGGAGCTTGATCATCGTACTCGACGAGGCCACAAGTAGCATCGACTTTGAGACGGACGCGAAGATCCAAGCGACGATCCGCGAGGAGTTTACGGATTCGCTGCTGCTCACCGGTACGTGAACTCGGGCCTATCCTTGGTGTAGAACATATAATAACGTATCATTGAAGTGGCGCACCGCCTGCGCACGGTTATTGACTACGACCGGCTGGTTGTGCTCGAACAAGGCGAGATCGCCGAGTTCGACACGCCGTTGAATTTGATACGGAAGGAGAATGGGATCTTTAAAACGATGTGTCTTAAGAGCGGGACGTTTGCCGAGCTGGAGGCGGCTGCGAAGGCGAAGGTCGAGCGAGACCAGAACGCTGGTCAGGCTTGATGTTCCGGGCTTGTTGATAAACCTCTCTAATCGTTCCGACCGGACTTATGCTATCTTCCTTTATGTGTATGTGTCTTGGTTGATTAGTTTGTATGCGTTTAACGGCAGTACACGGGAAACCTAGTATCTGAAATCCCGAGGTATCAAGCAGCTGTCGAGTAGCAGGTATAACAACTTGAAGTTCGAAGTCAAGCTCGCCGCCGAAACTCCCAGATACCAGATACCGCCGAAGTGAGTTTCCGCACTGTTACCCTGTGCATGTCAGCTAGGTCCTTTCATGTTGGATTTTAGCCCTCAGTGGAAGCTGCAGCGGTTCGACTCTTCCGACTATCACAGCATTCTTGGGTAGCAAAGCGAAGAATTAAACGAATACAGTCTCATACAGATGACTAGATGGAGGAGTAAGTAGAGGTCTAATGCGTGGTAGCACACCATACGGGCAAGTCCTGCAACAGGCGAGTAGCTACTCGCTGGAAAAGGGATGGATGAATGGACGCGCTGGCTCTCAGCCGTACCACTTCCCCTTGATGCCTGTCCTTGCTGCCGCACGTGTGGGGATCATAGCCTCGGTTATGTTGAACACCTCGATGGCGCGCTAAACAGGAGCACGTCAGCTACAGAACGAAGATCGAGCGTCCAGTGGACAGCACTTACCCGCCAGGTGGCCATGTCGAATTCCATCACGACCTGCTGTTTCCGCACGCCCGCTGCGCGATCCTCGTCGGTCGGCTCTTGGCATGCCACTGAGCACGAGGTTGGGGTTAGCTTTAGGGCTACATGCATCCTGGGGTAAAGGGGAAGGGAAGGAGGAGGGGCTCACTGAGTATAGGCTCGCCGCTGCCGTCTTCATCCCATTGGAGCGCGACGGCGGCGTCGCGGATGGAGAAGGACAGGTAGAATATGTTTTCGACTGACTGCGCGAAGTCGTTGGGATTGATGACAAAGCGGAAGAAGTTGACGGGCTCGCCGATTGCGAGAAGTCGCTCGAGGATCTGGTCGTTGTTGAGCGTGTTACTGTGAGACGTGGAGTGGGTGAAAGAAAAAGGGAAGGCAGGACGCACCGCTGCAACGTTTTTGCTCGTCTCGTTCTCGGACCGCTGGATGTCCTCCTCTGTGATCGCCTGCGGCTTCTTCTCTTCTTCTGCCTCTTTCTCGAGGCGCGCGCGTTTGATCGGGCCGCGCTTCTTCTGTTCTACAGAGAGCGGGCCAAGCCTGTTGTACGAACAGCGAGCCAGCATTTTCAGTAGACCGCGTCTGGTTGCTCAGCTACGCGCCGACGTACATAAACCCAGACACAGGCACTCTCCGGCTCTTTGCGAGCGCCCTGCGGCCGATCCTGTCCCAGTCGAGCGGGACGCTGTCGTCGTCCTCCACAAACTCTTCTTCATCGTCGTCGTCCGCGGCAACGTGCCTGCGCCCGCCCATGAAGGACACGAGCTTGGAGACGAAGTCGTCCAGGTCGAACGCGCCGGAGCCGAGACGCATCGCGCGTGCCTTCTGGGCGGAGATGGCGGATACATTGCGCAGGACGGAGGAGTCGAGCGTGGCTTCGGTCGGGTTGCGGACTGGGAGAGCGATAAGCACCTATGCTGTGCGACGGGGACGGTAGTGAAAAGTGGTACGCGCCTTTTGAGAAGAGCGAGTCGGCACGCGTGACTTGGTCGACAAGGTCTTTGGCGGTGTAGTCCTGAGGTCTACCTCCATTGTCTTTTCGATATAGACGTCAGATAGGGAGGTCTGCTATGGCATCTGTGGCCCAAGAACACGCACCTGTCAACCTCTCGAGCACGCGGTACTGCTTGCGGATATCCCGCTTCTCCGCGGCATCCTGGTCAGGATCATATGCAAGGCTTTGTGCACGATCAACGTCCATTCTTTCCTGTCTCGATTCTTGCTATCTCGCGTCTCAAGCTCGAGCAAAGGGTTGTAGAGGTTGTAGGTGAGGAGGTGGTGGCAGGTGACAAGCGCGTGGAGTAGACGCTGGTACCGCGCTGTGGGTCTTTGCCATATTAGGCAGGAACGCGTCGCGTGGCGAAATATCAAGGCCTTGGCAGGCATCCCTGGGACCAAAGAGGCTACGATATCAGACGCTGGGCTCGTCGGAGTAATCACTGCGTTATAGTTATAAACAGGCCAAACATGTACAACTACAGGAGTAAATGGCACAAATGGTAGAGCAAGCCTCCTTGCAGAGCGCAGCGAGCGAGGCCCTCTCGTTGAACAAGCGACAAGGTCTGCTCGGAGACTAACTCATATTCTATGCACCACTAGTGCCCTGTGAAGGATGTTCAGTGTCATGCTGCGGGACATGAAGCCCTCTGCCTTACGCCTTGAAAACAAACAAAGCGAATTCTAGATCACCGTTTAACCACTGATGAGGTGGCGCTGATTCCACATGAGAGTGGTGAGAATGTAATCCTTAGAGACATCCGTAGACCAACCTGCAAAGAGGGCGCAAACAGAATCACGAAGTTCATCCTCATCGGGTGGTAGCACCTGACGTATACGAGCAGAGTCCTGGAGTAAGACCGCAACATTTCCCTTTGTAAATCGTTGAGATTGGTCTCCGGGGCGGCCAGCAGACACACTCCACTATTTTTTGCGAGTACACATGCATGATTCGACTACTACACGTGCGCGCGCAATCAACGCCAAATCCATGGGCAAAGCTTCACAAAAAGCGCATGAAATGTCAGCAGGCAAACATTCATAACAATAATATAAGAAGTTCACCGGAGCTGCCTTAGGTTGTCTTGGAGGACGCGCATGTAATGCAGAGCAACAAATCGGACACACACGCAGATCACCGCTGTCAGCTAGACCATGCGAAGACAAGATCGCGTTATCATATAAAGAAATGTCATATGGCTGAGGAAGGGCGTGACGGCAAGTGAGGATTACAAAGCACGTATAGTGAAACCTATTCAGGAGAATATGTGGACAGAGACCTGAGCAGAACATCGTGCCCGCACACCACGCAAACCTCATTCCGTGATAAACCATCGGACATGATGTCCTGCCATTCCCGCAAAATATCGAAGTCAAGCGCGGGATTAACATCAGGAGGAAACGAGGAAACGCGTTGCTGGTCAAATGTGCTCGGTCGCTCAGGAGGGTTGGGCTGAGGCTGCATAAGGTTGGATCGGGTAAACCAGTGAGCATCCAAAGCCTGGTTACGACGTTCCGTGACGGAGAGCCGGTCGCTAGAGTGAGTATGAGTAGACGGTAACATCACCAATGCAAAGTCTTTACGAGATCGGAACATCTGCTTGAAGATGTATATGATGTCACAACACGCAGGTCCACAGTTGTGCATACGGAGCGCGTCACGGAGCCATTCACGACGAGCTGCCGATGTATAACGGATCCCATGGGCAGAGCACAGGACAGTGATGTCTTTTCAAGTGAAATGGTTGAAGTGCTCAACCAGCAAAGATAGATCCATACCGAACACAGGGAGCATCGGCCCACGGGGACAAACGCACAGGTCGGATACATCCAAGAAAGACTTGTGGCCTATACGGCTCATTCACAACTCATGCGTAAGGACGCGGATGTGACGATTAACCGATCACAGTCGATAGAGGGAACATTGGAGATCGAAAGAGAGAAAATGGGAATGGACACCATAGGTTGGTAGAATGAAGAGAGGAAGAAGGCAAAGATCCGAGGATAGGAAGGCTGAGACGAAGCGCCATCGGCAAAACGAGGAATTGAGCATAAACGACCCGCGAAGTGGTCAGAAAGAAGCCGAGTTAGACTCAGACCGGGCAACGGTCGTGTGGAGTAGAACGGATGAAAGCGGCCCGAAAAGCGGCCCGAGAAAAATCGCGATTACCGAAAAGGAAGGAATTGACGAATTATACCTGGGAGCCTTTGGCCCCAGGAACAAGAGCAAACAGGCGCGCTCCTGCCCCTTGACGGCTGGCAGCGGCACTTTTTGGATCAACTGTTAGACCCATTCATTTCTCATCTTTCTTCATCCACCGCACGCTCGAGGAGAGATCAGCGACGAAGTAACAAGGGGCGCTTTTGCGTGGAGATACGATGGATAAAGAGCATCCAGAACACTCAATCAATGTGAGCACTCTGCCCTCGGTTCGGCTCAGTTCGTCGGGGGCAAGTGCTAACGATAGGAGCCTTTCAGTACAGCACAAGCCCTCGTGCGACGTGCAAAGGCCCAGCGCCTTGCACAGGCTCACCGATTGAACCTGGCACACTGAGATACGGAACTGTTGTCCAAGGACAGTTTGGTGGACAGACTGTGGAATGGCGTCACTGGTGCGCTCTAGCATTCCATTGTCTTCAACGCGTCCTTAGCTTGTATGCTTTGTTTCAGGGGCTGTGTCACCCCTGACATTTTTAACAAGTTGTCGACCGTCAGGCCTGCTCAGATTCTTGGTTTCAGTAAACTCAAGTAGGTCTCCAGCCGCAACCATGGTGCATGTCCTGACCTCACGTTCGCAGAGCCGAGGACCAGACAAAAGTCCTCCGCGCCATAGCCAACAAGCGCGTCGACCCGTCTGACGTGCCCAAATCCGCCAAGCCTCCTATCATCATAGGCGGCCCCAAGCCCACCAAGACCCAAAAGCGTAAGCGTGCGGCTCTCCCGGCCTCGCAACCTCTGGCTAGCTCCTCCAAGAGTTCCTCTCATGTGCGCCAGCCTGCTGGTCCTCCGCGTACTTCGGGGAACACCAGCGAGGACGAATATGATCGATACTTCAACGATACGTCTCTCTTCGAGGCTGAGGCACTCGATGAGCTGTATGTTGTGCTGAAGACGAGCATTGTTGGCGTTCAGTACTACAACGGTAGACGTTTTTCTTCTTTCTCAATAGCATTGACTGACACAATGCAGGAATGGTCGGTGCCGGGGAACAGGTGACCATCGTCCGAGAGCCGCATAATAAATACGATAGGTACGAGACTGTTCGAGCAAGGGAGCCGCTGCGAAGGTCTCAGCTGACTGTGTCATTTAGGAACGCGTTTAAGATAACGAACATCAGCGGACAGCAAGTCGGCCACCTACCTAAGAACGTGGCCTCAAAACTCGCACCACTCTGGGACCGGCGGACCATAACACTAGAAGGCGTGATGATCGAAGGGAAAAGTGCGTGCCACCACAGCGTATACATGTTTCTCTCTCTGACTTGGTGGATGCATAGTGGGACACGTGAAGCAATACACTCTGTCCATGTAAACCATGTCCCCATTTTCTCGTGTTTTGCATTGCTGACGCAACCCCGTCAGATCAATCAAGATCTACGGCCCCGCCGATAAACGCGACCAGCTCGAGCCCCAGCTCGTCTGGGCCACGCCCCAACAACGCGGCTTCCCCGAGCGCGGTGCCCGCGCCCCGGGCGCCAGCCAGATGCCTTCCTCCTCCCAGTCCTCCTCGGCGCACAGCCTCGCATACACCTACGTGGCTCCGGCGCCGCACAGCGCCTCGCAGCAGCGCAATCTCACGCCCGCGCAGCGCCTCGAGCTCGAGAAGCAGCAGGCGCAGCGGGATGCTGCGTACAAGAAGCACCAGGAAGAACTCGCGAAGCGGCAGGAGGCGCTCGCGCGCGCGGCGGAGCTCACGCGGGTGCTCAGCTCGCTCGAGAAGGTGGACGATAGCGGGCGGAGGCAGGGTATGCTTGATACGCTGTGCTCGACGGAGGACGTGTTGACTTTGCCGGTGCATCCTGATCCGCCGGGGAGGGCGAAGGGGAATTTGATGGTGGATTTGCTGAGGCATCAGGTAGGCTTTTGTGTTTGAGGTGGGGAAGTGAAGGAGTGATGGCTGATGTGTGCTTGTCAGAGTCAAGCGCTGCAGTGGTGCATCAACCGCGAGAACCCTGTGCTCCCGAAGCAAGAGACGGATCCGCCGGTGCAGTTCTGGAAGTACACTAGAGCTAGGGATAGGGTGAGCACCCCTGCTTCTCTCGGTGATCTTCTGACTGTATTTCTCACTTATACCCGCATATAGGCTTACTATTACAATGGTGTGGGCTTCCAGTTCCCCCTACCTGCAGCAGTACTTATGATGCGGCAGTGGCTACAAAGACTCCGCAGGCGCTGGACAGTCCGCCTCAGCTTGGGCGAGGCGCGCTTGTCGCTGACAGTATGGGCCTGGTAAGCTCTATTGTATACGTCCCAATCCCTGCGTTTCACTCACCCGGCGTTCGCAGGGCAAGACCCTCACCATGCTCGCCCTCATCCTTGCAACGCAGAATGACACGACAGAGGACTACTCCACCGCGACCCTTATCGGTGCGTCTCCCTCTTTCCCCCCGGAGCACTGCAAGAGAGCTGACGCCCGCATACAGTCGTCCCCCTCTCGGTCATGTCCAACTGGGAAAAGCAGATCTCGGAGCACTGCACACGCGGCACGATCAAGTCGTGCACGTACTACGGCAGCACGCGGAGCATGTCGCCCGCGCAGCTGCGCGCGCACGATGTTGTGATTACGACGTACCAGACTGTCGTCGCTGATGCGGACCTTGATGCGCCTCGTGCTGATGGTGCGGTGATCGATGTGGACGCCGATAGCGACGACACTGGGGACGGGCCGAGGAAGAGGAGGAAGAGGGGGGCGAAGGGGCTGTTCAATGTTAAGTGGAAGGTGAGCGATTTTACCTTGGTGAAAGTGACGACGTTGGCTGACGATGGTGATGCGGGCTTTAGAGAATCATTCTCGATGAGGGACATAGCATCCGGAACCCGAAGACGAAGATGGCAAAGGCGGTGTGCAAGCTCGATGCGCAGCGCCGGTGGATACTGACTGGAACGCCTATCGTACGCGTCTTTTCTGTTCTTCCCGGGTTATGTGCTCCGTTGACTTTTGGATGTTATGGATATTAGATTAACTCGCCAAGGGTGCGCCTCCAGTCTGTGATTATTTTGATTGACTGCTGACCGCACACACCGCAGGACCTCGGCTCGATGCTCACCTTCCTCCGGATCTGTCGCCCGCTGGACAACGAGGAATACTTCAAGCGGCTCCTGCTCCGCCCGTTGAAGGAGGGCGACCCGACCGGTGCTGAATTGCTCCGGGTAAGTCTGCTTACCGTAGGATCTCGAACAGCTTGCTGATACTGCGGCGACTGCAGGCGCTGATGGCCCACATCTGCATTCGCCGGACGAAGGAGATGCAGGACAGCGAGGGGAATCCGCTTGTGCCTTTGCCGCCGGTGGGTTTTGTCCGCGTTTGCTTGGGTCGTTGGGGTGCTTACTGCGTTTACGTTTGTGTTGCTGTAGGTGGAGATGACGCTCATTCCGGTTACACTGACTGGCGAAGCAAGGGTGTGTTTCCCGGGAGAGCGTGTTGACCTTGGCAATTGATTCGTGATATGCAGGAGCTATACGATGCCGTCGCGAAGGTCACAACAGAATGCGCCAAACGCATCATGAGCTCGCGCGGGACCTCCACCGCCGTCGTACGTCTCGTCGCCAACCCATTGCATCACATCAACATCTAACCGGTGACCACGCTCGCTCCAGGTGTCCTCCAACTTCCTGAGCATGCTCACCCGCCTGCGCCAGCTCGCGCTGCACCCGGGCCTCGTGCCCGCAAACTACCTCGAGCAGCTCCGCAGCGCCGAAGAGGAGGCGCAGCACCCGCACGCGCAGGCACCGCTCACGCCCGAGGAGCGCGTGCGTCTCCAGGGCCTGCTCGCGAAGGCGATCGAGGAGTGTGAGGAGTGCTCGATCTGCCTATCGGAAATGGCGAGTCCGCGGATTACGGCGTGTGCGCATAGGTTCTGTTTGGCCTGGTGAGTTGTTTGTCTGGCGTGGCATAGGACACCGAGGCTGATGGTGGTGGGATAGCATCACGGAGATGTTGTCGAGAGAAAACAAGTTTTGTCCCATGGACCGTCGGCCGCTCGGCTGGGGCGACATCGTTGAGCCTGCGCAGCCTGGCGAGCTGGATGGGGTGCCGTCTTTGATGATGGAAAGCGCACAGGACGGCGGGGATGGCCTTAGGACAGGCTCGTCTGCGAAGATAGACCAGCTTGTGAATCTGCTCAAGCTCACGCCGCCTGGCGAGAAGTCGCTCGTGTTCTCGCAGTTTACGTCGTTCCTCGACAGGGTACGTCTCACATGCCTCCGCTCGTTGAACCCACGCTAAAAGAAGGAACGGGTCCGTGTAGATCGCAGAGTCGTTCGAGGCGAACGGCATCTCCTACGTGCGCTTCGACGGGCAGCTGAACGCGCGCAAGCGCCAGGAGGTCCTCGAGCGCTTCAGCATCCCGCTCGATGAGAGCGAGACGACGGTGCCGGCTAGTATGCCGGCCTACCATGAAGACCTGTCGTCCCAGCTTCAGGCAGCGACGGCGATGCCCCCGCCGTCCTCGTTCCCGCTCGGGCCGCCCTCGTCGCAGATATCGACGTTGGAATCGCAGAGCCAAGAAGAACCGGCGCCGAGCGTGAGCCAGAGCGGGCGATTGCGTCGGAAGGCGTCGAGGGTGATCAATGTGGAGACTTTGATTGGTGGGGACGACGATGACGACGACGACGATTTCATCGATGGGGATGGGGTGGACCCGGATGACTCGGATGAGGAGTTCGCGGTGGAGCTGTCTGCGATGGCCAAGGGCACAGTCGGTTTGAAGGGTAAGGGCAAGGGCAAGGGTAAAAGCGGGGGCAAGGGCAAGGGCAGGAGTAGCACCATGGCGAGCATCACCAGCGCTCGAGGCGGTGGCAGCGGTAGAGGAAAGGGCAAGGGCAAGTCGCGCGCGGACTCGTTCGTGGTGGATGACGATGTGGATGACGACGACGACCTCGGCATGTTTCCCCCGCTTATGGCTACGCCGAAGCCGACGTTCGACGGCGCGGCGTTCAGAGGGGAGAATCCGAGGGTGATGTTGATCTCGCTCAAGGCGGGCGCGTTGGGGTTGAATCTGACGGTCGCGAATAATGTGTATTTGTGAGTTTCTCTGCCTGATGTGTTCGTGAAGGAATGGAAGCAGGAGGGCTAACGATTGTGTACGTCGTGCAGGATGGACCCGTGGTGGCAGGAGGGCATCGAGAGTCAGGCCATCGATAGATGCAACCGGTGCGTGGCGCATCTCAGTGACTGCTAACTCCTTGCTAACTCGTGAGTTGGGATCGTTCTAGTATCGGGCAGAAGAAGAACGTGCACGTGTACCAGCTGATTGCGGAGGACACAGTCGAGTCAAAGGTGATCGAGATCCAGGACAGGAAGAAGGAGCTGATTAGCAAGGTATGTGCGAGGCCGCCGTGCTTCAGCGGTTCGGGATGAAGAAGGAGTCCTGACGTGTGCATTTTAGGCGTTCTCTGGGATGAAGAGGCAAGAGACGCAGCGCGAGAAGAAGGAAGCGCGGATGCATGGTGCGTGCAGCTTCTCAACTTTAGTAATGGGCCTGTAGCACTGAATATATTTGATTTTTGCAGAACTCATTGAGCTCTTGAGCAACCGTCGTGAGATGGCGGCGAGCCAAGCAGCGTGATAACTCAGCGCACGAAGTTGGATTAGATTGTTTCTTCTGGATTTCATCCTCGGCCGCGAAGTTACCTGCCTTTACAGTTGCTTCATACACCGGTACCCATACTTTACTATTGCTAGATCACATTGATGTGTGCTAAAGCTTATAACTGCTAATCCCCAGATTCTAGTGTATTCGTACTTCCGCACTAAGTGCTTTATCAATTTACCAGCTTGTTGTTCCACCACCACGCTCCTATCGTATGACGAGTCATTCGGACCCTGACTCGTTTGTCTCCAATGATGTGAAATACTGAAGTTCATTTCATATCTCTTCACAGAGCCCAGTGTTTCCATGCTTCCGAGATTCTAGAAGGGTCGGGCGCCGCACTCCTGTCGACGTACGGGGGACGCCGTGACCTCACTGTTCTCGGCGAAGTCTCCGTTTCTCCACAACCATCAAGCTTGTGGGTCAGAATGACGCGCCCCAGGGAACGCGCCACGCGCATGACGCGTCGGCAAGTACATGCATTTTGACCCTGCAGAGCTCTTCCTTTCGCGGAGACATGATTCCTTGCAAAGGCAAGTGTTTTGGAGACGCAGCGGTTACCTGACTCCTCTTGAGTGCCACACAGGGGCTTATTTGACTTTCGAGTCACCGCGAATGCATGTCGGAGCGTTGATATTGGTACTACACGTGATGGACGCGCCACAATCGACGTCATGTTACGTTGTGGTTGGCGACGCGTTCCTCTCCCTTGGGCCCCTGTTGGATGATGGGTTATAAGAAAGAGACCTTTCCGTCCATTCGTCTCTCCATCCCTTCAGCTCCTACTCACTACCACAGCTCACCCGCATATTCATTCACGACTCATCAATACCATGTCTTACTGTACGTCTACCACACTCGACACCGCGATACGATGCTGACCTTCTCCACTCGCACAGCTGACAAGGACTCCTCCCGCGTCGCAGCCGGTCTCAAGGCCGCCATCCACAACCCCTCCGTCAGCGACGAGGCCAAGGACAACGCCGCAGCGCGCCTCGAGCGCATGGAAGGCCGCACTCACACTGGCACCCACACCGGCCAGTCCAACTCGCACGTCCTCGGCGGGTACAAGGCCACCTTGAGCAGTACGTTTCGCTTCGCTGTGAACCGTGAGACACGGGCGATGCTAACGAGTGGCACTTCTCAGACCCCAACACGTCCCCCGAAGCCAAGCGCCACGCCGAGGAGATTCTCGCGTCTGCGGGCATCGGCGAGCGCGCACACGATACCTCCGAGGACGAGCACGAGAAGCGCGTTCTCGCAGGGTACAAGGCCGCTCTTCACAGTACGTCTTTGCCTTTCGTCTTCCCAAAGTGGGCTAATAGCTCATTATGGTCGTATGTGCAGACGATTCCGTTTCTCCAGAGGCCAGGGCGCACGCTCGGGAGGTTCTCACTGCCTACGGTGTTGATGTCTAGAGTAGATCTGAAGATTGTTAAAGGACAATGTAGCATATTTACTGTACTTTTAGCTATTGTCACAACATAAGCTTGATGAATTCTACCTCTATATTCTAAACGCGTGTTCGACGTTGCAATCGTGAGGCGTACGCACTCGGTACGCAACTCGTCTAGCAGAAAGCAAACACTGAAAACTCGAGACTTGTATGGTGTCGGCTTGGATGAGAATTTCAGCTTCGCAGACAGAAAAACCAAGTTCGATTCAGGGTATTACAACGACAGAACGACACCAACATCCCCCAAGACAAGCTGAATCTACTCCGTCCCCCTCCCCAACTCCTCCAACCGTGCCAGAAGCGTATCCACCCGCCCATCCAGACCCTTCACATTGCCCGCGACCGTGGCCCGATTCGCATCTATACTGCCCTCGACGCTCTCCACCGCGCTCCTTAGCGCCTCAAGCGCCTCGCGCGTGCGCCGCTGCTCCTCCTCGAGCGACGACAGCGTCCCCTGGAACTCGGCCGCGCCCGCGTGCAGCGCCGAGAGCGTGCGGAGGCGCGTAAGGATGTGTGGGATGTGCGGTAATGCCGGGCCCAGGCGGGTTAGCAGGGGGAGGAGGGTGTCGTGCAGAGGCGTGCCGGGGACCGCGGCTGTTTGCGATTGGGAAGAGGATTGTTGGTTGCCGCTACCGGCGCTGCCGCCTTGCTGGCGCCGCTGGGTCTGCGCGGCGGAGACGCGCTCGAGCTCGGAGAGCAGGAGCTTGAGGCGGCGCGAGATGGAGTCGATGTGGCGCGGTTGGGTGAGCAATGTTAGTTGGGAGCTGAGCCGGTTGACGAGCGGGAGGAGGGGCGGGGTGAGCGGTGTAGACTACAGAAGCAGCGGATGAAATTCATTAGTGCAATAGGTCATTATGAAAGCGAAGAACGCACCTCGTCTAGCGTCGCGCTAGCAGAACCAACGAGCTTCTCTAGCTCCCCGACCCGCCTATCCATCTCAACCACACTTCTCACATCCGCTGGTCCATCCTTTCCTTTCTTACCTCCCCCACTTCCATCTGTCCTCGGCTCCTCCGCATCCCCGGCATCCACAAGCACCCCGTCCTCGCTCCCTCCCGTAGCACCAGCACCCACCGCACCCGCTGCATCCCCACCACCACTACCTCCACCTCCACCACCTGCACTACCCCCAGCTCCACCTCCACCTGCCCCACCATCCCCCGCAACAACATCCACAAGCCTCCCCCTCCCCTCCCTCCGGTTCCTCACCCCCGCCAACCGCGCACGCACATCCACAAGGCCCCTCACCATCTCGCCCACATCCACAGGCGGCCCACCCGCGCTCCCGCGCAGCGCCGGGTTCGTCGGGTCCCCGATCTCCGTCTCGAGCGAGGTGAGCTCAGCCTGGAGCGCACGCAGGCGCGCCGGCAGCGGCAGCCTGCGCGCACGGGCGAGCGGGTCCGCGCTGGGCGACTGCGAGCGCGATTGGGAGCGCGAGGAGGACGGCGAGGGCGGGTAGTTGTACAGCGTGCGTTCGCGGCCTGTCGGCGTTGCAGCATTATGTTATGTTATGTGCACGATACAGGAGGACAGATTGACGCACGTTTACGCTCGGCTTTCCTGAACATCTTGCTGGCTTCGTCGGCGGGTATCAGGTTGCTTCTGTCCAGCTCGTCTGGATTGGCAGCCTGCGCGCCACCCCGACCCCGTCCTCGTGCACCGAGCTCATCGTCGCTCGAGTCATCCTAGAGAGTTGTTGTATTGTCAGTGATGAGAGCGATCATCTCTTCGAAGTCGTGCGCACGTCGTGTTGTGAAGACGGGACTACATCCTCTGTCTCATAAACATCAGCCGCAGTGTCCTAAAGCCGTGGTAGATTGGTGTCAACCACTGTGTATCAAGATGAGGATCTGGGTCACGTACGATATCAGGAAGATGGGCGAACTTGGCTGCTGCACTCATCGAGATGACAAGTCGTGAAACCGAAACAAAATATGCGGAAGGGGGTTACGCGAAGGAAGTGGCCAAGTCACGGAAGTGTGAGTCCAGGTTATCGCGTGTCGCGTTGCCGCGCGACTGAGGAGCCTGACAGCAGTAGAGGAAAAGTGCAAAAAATGCGTCACCTGAGCGATTCGAACACTCGCGGGCAAAGCCCAACCGCTGTGCTGAAAATAGCAGGCGATCCCGTTAACCACTCCGGCAAAGTGACTGTTGAAACCTCCTTTCCCAACCTCGCATATATAGCCTTTTTGCTTCGTCAGAAATCCATCATTTAGCATGGCTTTCAAATTTCATCCTTGGCTTCAATCCTCGCAAGGAAGGCAGACTAGTGGCGGGGCGTACCGAGCGAACTTGTAGGGATTATGCTCATAGACCCGACGAACGTATTAATAATGAGGTAGGTAAACAATTTAGTGAAGTCACAAAGCCTTAAGGAAGCATGTCCATGACCGAAGCATGATCAAAGAAGCGTCATAGTCACGTCACTGCGCAGAACCAAGACATGAGGACAGACACAAACTTCCGAGAAATTAAGCTACACAAAAAGCAAAAGCGGAGAGCGAATAACTTCGGCAACATGGGTATAACACTGTCCATTGTGTCGACCCCAGAGCAACATCGGACAGCTTCACCGCGTCACCGCCTCGGGTACTCAGGCGGAGGCATCGAATGGTCCTCCGGCTGATCGATCCGTGCTGCAATCATCTCCAGAATCCGGTCGACCTCCTCGTTGTTGCCCGTCCCCCCGGGCTGCTGCACCTGCCCGTGCTGAACGTGTTCCTGCACCAACGAGCGCACGACGTCCCGCGAGTGTTGTTGTGGCGGATGCATGTACATCGAATGGATTTGCACGGGAGGCGATGAAGGCGTCGTTCCAGGTGGTGGTGGCAGGGGCCGCCCGCAAGTACCTGCACCTGCACCTCCTTGTCCATGCGCCGCATTCTGGCCCGGACCCGGCGTGATGGGCGATCCAAGAGCCGCGGAAGACGCTAACGAGCGCAAGCTCGGCGACAGCACCCTCGGGCTCTTCTCGTTGTTCCCAAGGCTTCTCGTCTCCTCGGACACGCCTGCCAATCCCTGCCCTCGCCACGACGCGTGCTCGCCCGTCGAGTTGAACCTAGACAACACCCCGCTCGACGCAATCGCCGTCCCCTCAGGCACACCGCTGCCCGCGTCTGACCCGAGATCGCTCATCGCAGCCACATACCCGAGCGACGGCGTCTCCGTCGCGCTCCGAGGCACCGAGCGCGCGGAGTCGTAGCCGCCACTGCTGCTCGCGGACAAGGATGAACCGTGCACATGACTGAACTTTCCACCTTCCCGTCTACCAGCGCCCGTGTCAGCAGAGATGAGTGGGGTGGCGCTGGGACTCGCCCCGCACCCGAGCCCTATGTTGCCCATGTCCATTTTCGTCGTACCCACCTCGGTCAGGAGTTCGATCCTGTTGGGGCGAGTTCGAGTGCGGCGTCTGCGCCACCAGACAAAGACGAAAATCGCAAGGCCAAGGGCCAAGGCGCCGACGACGGCACCTGCGACAACGCCCCCTACAGGCGATTTGTGGCTCGAGGTCGAGTTGTCTGAATTTGGGTTCGTGGAAGACGAGTTCGAGGATGGACTGCAAGAAAGCACACAGGTCCCGCTGTCAGTTACACATGCCTCGGCGGCCAAAACGATGGCAGAGCAACATGAAACGCACTCCTGATAACCATACACCGCCACATAATCAAACCCGAGCTTAAGTGGATCATCCGTCGCCTCGAAGCTCGTCTGCGTTAGGTTAAGCGTGTGCACCTTAGAGGCATCGAGCCCGCCCTGGTAGAACAGCGTCGTCTCGGGGACGAACCAGTACGTGCTCGAGTTCAGTGTCGGGGATTCGGTGCCGTCCAGTGTCTGTACGTACGAGTCAAATTCATCAGACTGAGCTTATTCCCATATCGCCATATCAGAATCAGGAGCGATGCGTGGGAGAGGTACGGGGCATAAAGCGCCAGAGACGCGAGCGAACATGCGCCCATGCGCGAGAGGGTGACATTGAAAGAGGGAAAGGAAGGCGCAACGAAAGGGAGACGTACGACAGTGTAGTTCATATTTCCCCAGTTCGTGATTCCCTGTACAGCAACAACCTCGCCCATGAACTCCATCCCGACGCTCGCGCCCGTCAACGCAGTGGAGTAGAACGTGCCGTTCTGGATGTGCTGATCTGTGCCCTTCGTCCAGCTGCCTTGGTACTGCATGAAAGACGTGTCTGCGCTGGAGAAGAACGATGGGGACGGAGAGGGTTGGCTGCTTGTCAAAGAACAGACAGTCAGCCGAGTCAACAATATGAAAAGACTACGAAGTGATGCGATGAAACTCACCCGCTGCCAACCGGGTTGGAAATAAGCGCGTACTGGAACCCCAGCATCTGGTTTGACAACGAAGGTTGAGCAATCAACGTCACGCTGTGCGTCCCAGCTGTAAGCCCCGTCTGCGAAAACAACGCGCTTCCATTGGCCGTGGTGTACGTCGAGGAGCTCCCATCAAGCGTAACTTCATACGAGCTGTTCGCACTACCGTGGAGCTCGATTCCAACGCCTACATAAAAAGCGTACAGCGAAGCCAGGTCAGCTCGAGAAACCCACGAGGCGTGAAAAGGACAAGTCCTGCATAGGCCGCTTACCATTAAACTGAAGTGATACGCTAGCCCCCGCGAGCGAGGTGAAATGCTGCGACGTTCCGGCACCAGCGCTCCCGCTCGGCGGGTACTTGCTGAATCCGCTCCCCGAGTACCAGAGGGACCAGCCGAGCGACGTGTTGACTCCGTCAGCTAAGCGAATAGCGCGTTTAGTCGTCAGCGAGACGGCCGATAGCTGAATGTAGAGCATGAGGGAACTCACCGTACGGGGAGTAAGTGTACACAGGGCTGGTGTCGTTGAGCATGAAGCTCCATGTCGACGATGACGACGACGACGAGGGAGAAGAGGAGGACATCACACTAACCTGCGATCAACACTTCAAAGGAAAATCAGCAAATAGGAAGGAATAATTGGAGAATTGAGGGGACAAAAGCTAAGGGAGGGAGGAAAAAGAGGACGTAAGGAGCGAACGAAGATGGGCAGGTGAATCAGGCCAGAGGCGAGGGTAAAGACAGTCGTTGATCGAGAAAGGGTGTACACTCGAACGAAAACGGCATGGTCTCTTCGAAAACGTCACGAAACAGCGCAGCGCAATGCACAGGCCTCAAATGGACCCCCTACTGCTGATCGGGCATCACGGTGGCGCACCAGCTGTATGTAACTACCTACATTTCCTGGAATAGCCGTATTGGGCGCCCGTTGCAGCACGGCACGCAGCCACCCGTGTGTGTCGGTCACACTTGGGCGCGCACCGAGGTGAAAGCCGAGTGCGAGAAGGGGGAGAAACCGAATCTCGCAGAATCGTGTTGCGCGGAGAAAGTTGAGCCCGGTTTCGCTCGAGAGAGGGGCCGGGGGAGAGGGTGGCAGCATATAGTGTGCGGGTGCTTCAAGTTTAAGTTTATCAAAGGATGGGTACGCGTACAAAACCTGCGTGTCCCTGAAGCCCGAAGAGGGATAATCAGCACGATGTGACCCGACCAGAATTCAGAAGCTGAGCCCGCGCCTGTACTCGCTCCCGTCGATAATAGAGTGTGGAAACCCAGCCGCCCAGGTGTCCACGATTCTTCTTAGATCTCTTCTCAAGGGAGTTCAGGGCTTGATCTTTGAGACCGTATGTAGAAGATGTCGAGATAGAAGATCAGAGGTTCCGATGGTGACAATGAACGGATCGTTGCAGACGCAGTTGATGGTTCCACGAGAAAAAGCAAGATCCGCCGCTGTTGCCATCACCTTGAATGTACGGAGGCATTGTGTTCATTGTCTTGGCTTGTCTTGAAAAAAGACGCGGCTTGGTCTCTCAGCCCGACAGCCCACAAAGTCGCATGTCTTGTCTGGATCACGAAGGCATAAGAGCGTCGGAAAGAATGAATTGGAAAGACTTGACATCTCCATTGTCGGGCTAACAATTCGGAGCGTGTGAACTTCTGCTATTTTCACCCCTGAGTGAATCTGTAACATGATGACCTCTGCGCAAACGCACAACATGGAGGATATTTATACAACGTACACTCTATCGCATGATAGCTTCGACGATCTCTACCTGTTCACCAATCAAATAGTATCTAATCGCAGAAAATCCTGATGATCTTCACTCGGACCGTCCACGCCACAGTTTGGTGAACGCCGAGTTGCTGCAGCGATCGATATCAAACCTAGCCATGGCTGGGATCGAGTTCGGACACGTCCTCGTCGAAGAAGATCGCTGTCTTGGGTATCCCGTCTGGCTTGACGACCCCTCGATACATCCCGCTAGAGTTGAGCGGGAGCGAGTCTGAAGTCACAAACGAATGAAAGGCATGAGCTACACGGCAGCGAGCTCATTCAAGCTGAAGAAAACGTACAGTTTCCTTCACGATCGAGAGCGATGACACCACCTATACCTCCCTGCGTGAACAGGTCACTGACGACGGTCTGGGAGGCCTGTTCTACAGACTCGTCGAGGTACTGCATGCGGCGCGCGATGGTGGACGCTGCTGCCTGACGGATGAAGTACTGTTCGCACATATCATCAGCTTAGAGTCCAACAACCGAAGAGAAAAGAATCCCTCTCACATCGCCATCGCCCGTCCCAGAAACACCGACGGCCTGCACCTTTGCTTTCCCCCGGAGCTTGTCCCACGTCTTCTTGAAGAAGCTCCCGTCGCGCTTCCACTCCTCGGCCCAGAATCCAGCCCCCATGATGGGCGTGTCGCCCACGCGCCCGACGAGCTTGTTCGTTCGCCCACCGGTGGACGTAACAGCGGCGATGCAACCGCGTTGGTCGAGCGCGACGGCGCCAACCGTACCGGTCGGCATGAGATCCAGCGGTGTCCAGTCTTCTTCTCCTTCCACGCCTTCCTTCTTCATGCCCTCAACCGAGCCGACGTCCGTCGTGGACTCCACGTCTATCTCAGAGTCAGGGGTACCAGGGTAGCGCACGGGCTCCTCTGGCAGCCCAAGCCCGCGCTGATGCTCGCGCCAGCGCGCCTCCGTCCAGAAATAAGATGGGTCGACGAGCTCGACACCCAGCTCCGCGCCGAGCTCCTCGGACGCGGCACCGGAGAGCATCGGGTGCGGCGCGAGGCCAGGCGCCAGGTAAATAGCACGAGTGAGCTGCGACGGATTGCGAGCGCGTGTGAGGAGCGTGAGCGATGTGCCACGTCGCGAAGCTGGCATTGCGGGGTGCGAGGCGGGGGACCTAGAGAGCATGAGGGAGGCTTCGAGCTCGTTCTAGCGATAAGACCACTTCTTTGTAAATACCAGCTCTCGGAAGGATGCTGGAGGAGCACGCTCACCTTACCAGCAACGTTGAACACCGCGCCCTTCCCTGCATTGAACAACGGACAGTCCTCCATGACGCTCACAGCAGCGACAGCAGCGTCCATCGCCTCCCCACCACTCTGCAGCACCTCGTGGCCCGCCTTGAGCGCCTCGCCGAGCATGACTCTGTATCTGCGCTGCTTCTCGGGCGTCGATCCGTCCCTGGACATCGTCCCGGCGCCGCCATGGATGACGAGAGTGAACTTGTCGGCCTGTGAGCCCTTCGTCTGAGTTGATTTGGTGGATGGCATGGTGAAGGACTGTGCAGCCGTTCCAGTCAGCTTGAAGGTCAGCTGCAGATGTCCTGCCAGTGGGGTATCAACCTGGGGAGATAAGATGTGAACATGGTCGGTTATTATGGAGACAGTTCCCTCGGTCCCGTCCGCCGTCCACATGCACCATGGTAACAGTGTGGGAACTTGCTTCGGCACTATCCGGTGTCTGGGCCGCGAGCTTGACATCGAACTCGTTGGACCTATTGCCTACCTCTGAATTTTATGTGTCAAGCCAAACACTCATTATGCAACGGACCAGCTTTTTGAGAAGTGCCAGCCTCCTAATTATACGGTGAAAATCACAATCAGTAGACACATACAAACAGGCAAACTAAGCAAGATAGAGTTAGGTCAAGCAGTCGAAATCTTGAACGAGGCGTAGTCCCCGCGACATCAAGCCCTATGAAAAATGACTCCGTCGCCACTCTTTGATACTCTTTCGTACTTATATCCCAACGAGTGGCAATATTCAAATTTCCCTTAAAGTAAGCCAATAGAGTACAAAGAGCAGCAATGATATTTCGAATCGAAACCGTAGCGACAAAATGGTAGTGAATGGATCTATTTACACTCTTTGACGATCGTTCCTACCTGTTGCCAAAGAGTACGAACGAGAGCCAACGAGAGCCAATGAGCAATGAAAATGAAAGGATAGCACCGAAAATCTCACCGAAACGAAATAGTACGAAAGGGTGGCAAATGATAGCAATCGGAGAGAACGAGTGAAAAAGAGCAAGGAAAGTCGAATGAAGCAGCGTCGAATGGAAAGGGATGGGATCACGTTGTGTTGCGCTTGCGTTTTCCGAGAGCGGCTTTCGTCCTTCGCGTCCTTGAACTGCTGCTCGTAAATCTGCCATACAGATGAGCATTGCACGCAAGAGGGGCACCAAGATGAACCTGTTATAGGTCCTCAGAGAGACTGCAAAAGTAACGACCAAGTACATGTCTTGTCGAGCGCCCAGGCTAAAATATATGCCTATAAACACCATTAGACATGCGAAGGGGAAAAGGAACCTGGAACTCACATAGTACATATCTCTGTTGGCATACTAATCCATCCAGTGCTTATCTTCCCGGTATCCTTAGGCCCTTCTTCTTCCGAGGCATCTCCTGAGACTGTGTCACGGACGTGCTGGCTGACGTGTTTTCGGGAGCTTACCTCAATCCCGAGTCGCTTTGCTACTCTTTCTCCCTCCATCCTGTTTTCCCCCGCCTCTATCGTCTGTTTGCTTCTCCAGATGAGACACGCTAGTAGGCTTGTCTACATCTGTGGCATAATGCTACTATTTCTATTTGCATACTTTATTAGCACAAGTAGTCGCAGGCGCACGGGAAATAAGTAGTACTCACATACCAGGGAAAAACCATGCTGTCCGTGACCAACGCAGAGGGAGAAAACATGCTGAAACAGAGGCGAGACGGCACCAGCGTTGGTGCTGGCTGGGCAAGGAGGATGTCGTCGAGGGGAGTGGGAGACGTTGGGGAGAAAGGTGCATTTCAACAAATCTGCTTTCCCCAACGCGCCTTATCACGAAGTCAGGAGCACGACTGGATTAGGCAAGTTCTTTCAGACCCCGCAGTGGCGCAGCCCCCATAGGATCTCATAAGGCAGCAGGCTGTTGTCTTCGGCTTTCACTGTTACTGCTGCAACCGGCTTGTTTTATTCGGAATTGACACTGAGATAATTAGAGCCACCTCAATCTCAGATAACCTAGTTAAAGCAAAGCTGGCATTGTATATAGCTCCCAGTGGATATAAGAAAAGACACCACCCTTTTACCAATCAGGATTAATGGTGCTACTGTGCCAAGTATACCGACATCGACGTCGCGACTCTTAATAGAATGGATTTGTGTTTGCACTGACACGATTTGGTTCAAGGGGATTCGAAACGGAGCCAGAATCAATATCATAAGCTAAGATTCAGATTGGAATCGAACACCAGGTTGACGATGTTTGGTATGGAATTCAAATTCCATTCTCGCATTTTGACAACTTCTGTACTATTTCAGGCTATTATCTAGGCCCAATGGAGTAGAATGAGTGCCAAAGAGAAGGAACCTACTACAATGAGTAGCGACGGAGTCATTTTTCATAGGGCATCAAGCCCGACTAGCGTTCTGTTCTCGCTCAACCTTAGCCTTTGCAGCCGCCTCCAGCTCGGCAAACGTCCCGCTCTTAAGGCACATCGTCCTAAAGATCCCGTTTTCCTTCTGTATCAAATTCAATGGCGTGTCGAACTCGGCGATCTCGCCATTATCGAGCACAACCAGCCGGTCATAGTCAATAATTGTACGCAGGCGGTGCGCCACTTCAATGATACGTCAGTACATGTTCTACACCTAGGATAGGTCCGAGTTCACGTACCAGTGAGCAGCAGCGAGTCCGTAAACTCCTCGCGGATCGTCGCTTGGATCTTCGCGTCCGTCTCAAAGTCGATGCTGCTCGTAGCTTCATCGAGTACGATGATCGAGCTCCTGCGCAGTAAGGCGCGCGCCATAGCGATTAGCTGCCGCTGGCCCTGTGAGAAGTTTGTTCCACCCGCTGAAACTTGGGTGTCCAGCGATATCTTCGTTTTGGTGTCTAGCTCGGTCGAAGACGTGGAGACGACGGTGGAAGCGGCGTAGTCTGGTGGAGCGCTCTGGGAAGTCGACGCGCGAGAGGGCATTTGGGATGTTCGTTGGGACTGGTAAGCGCTCTCTGAGATCATCCGGACGCGGTAGAGAACGTCGAGGCATTCAATGTCTTCGTGTTCATCTGCGGGCGGATTGTAAGGCCTGGTCAGGATAAGACTCTGATTTCACTCACTGAACGGGTCTAGATTCTCCCTAAGGGTCCCAGAAAAGAGGGCGGCATCCTGCAATATAAGGTTAGAAACGGACAGCCTATCGAAGGCGAACGGTATACCTGAGGGATGAACGTCTGTTTGAAAAAGGTTTGAGGTGAGAGTGGTATCTTGGGTTGAAAGACGGAAACGTACTATACGCGAACGGAGGTCATGAATACCAATCTTCGAAATATCGATGCCGTCTATGACGATACGCCCACTAGCAGGATCGACCTATCAAAGTGTTAATTCCTCATTAACGCCCATGTTGACAGCCACTCACGAAACGCAAGATACTCATGGCAAGTGTAGACTTTCCGCTACCTATTACCGCAAATTCAGCGCAAGTTAGACATCAAAGCCGAATATATTCACCAGTGCGCCCAAGCAGCCCGACTCGCTCCCTTGGTTTGAGAGAGAACGAAACTCCCCGCAGGACGGGTGGCAATTCAGGTGCATACTTGACGACAAGATCCTCCACCGAGATGAGATCTGTCGATCCGGTGTTCGAGGGCCAGTACGCCGGAGGACGGCTCGTCTCGACAACGGCAGGAGGCTCCTGGGGAAGGTCAAGATACTCGACGAGACGTTCCACAGAGCTACGTGCAATTGTTAAGCTAAGGCAACACCCAAAACATGTGCGCACGCTACTCACCTGAGGTCAAGCTCAAGATCAGCCCAGCACCGACACGCCGAAAAGACGCTATCCGTAAACGTCATTGCGCTCGTGATGCACACGCCGGCGATACCAGCGTCCACCCAGCCCGAGAGCGTGAAGAGCGTTGTTATCAGGACTGCCAGGGAGCCGAGATAGTCGAGGTAGAGCAGCAGCCAGCGATTCGACATCCAAAACATGTACCACAACTAGACCACGCAAGTAAGCCACCACAATACGGGGGCCAATGGGAAGGAGACGAACCTTAGTAGCGGCGTCGATCTTCACATGCAACCCATCCATAAACCGCCCCTCGACCGAAAACGCGCGCACCGTGACGATCCCCTCCAGCAGCTCCCCAAAGCCCGAGAAAATCGGACTCCACGAATTGTTCTCCATCCTCCTCAGGTCCCTCGCCGTGCTCACATATCCCATCGCAATCATATAATAAAAATACCCGAGCATCGCAGCAGGGACAAGGAAGATCGGGAAAAACACTGCAATGGTGATAATGGCCGCAACGAACGTCACGAGCCATATAGTCATCGAGGTGAGCGAGACGGCAACACTGTCGTCGATCTTCTCGAAGTCCTTGCCAAACCGGTTGAGCATTCGTCCTGTGGGCGTGACATCGTGCCAGCGCATCGTCGCGTGCACGACGCGCTCGAGCAGCTGCCGGAACAGGAGGCGCGAGGCGCGCCGGGCCCCGGTGAATTGCACCAGTATGGTGATGACCAAGGCGAGTGCTGAGGAGAGCCCGATGAGACCATAAACTCCGACGTAGAAGAGCGGGTGGATGTGTGCATCTGGAAGAACCTGTACTCCAACGGGAGAAGTTTGGGCATGAACATGATGGGGACTGTTCTGGCCAAGCTGGTGTGCGTAGAAAACGAGCTCGCTGTACGCAGCCTCGTTGTCAACCAGCGCCATGGATACATGGCCGTACGAAGCGGACTGGGACACATGGGTACCGTAGGCCGTACCCCACTCGCGGATCCACAACTTCTCCGCAACACTGATGGCCTGCCAAACGACGATCGAGGTGCACACTATGATCCAGGTCCAGTACGACGAAGCCTTCATGTAAACCTTGTATGTCGCCCGCTTGACGACGCCTTCCTCGCGATGCTCATCCTTGACGAGTTTCCTCGGTTTCCTACCGGAATCATTGGGGTCCTGCCCTACCTCAGTCGCAGCGTCTGCAGGTGACTCGGCAGGACCATCTGAAGCTACAAGATGACCTTCTTCCTTGAGCTCGACGGCGGAGTCTTTCGCGATCTCCTGTAGAACACCCTGTGCACGTAACTCCTTTGTAGTGCCCTGTGTGTCAATTCTACCGTTGAGCATGCGGATGAGGTAGTGGGTTCCTGGCAGGACAAGTTCGACATGATGTGTGACAAGGATCTGCCACAATGCCACGGTCAATGTTCATTACATACCCATATCAAACGTGACTTACAACAGTGCGATAAGCCAATAGCGGCCCACATAAGAGCCTCTCATACAGGAAACGTGCGGTGTGGCTATCCTGGTATCGGCAGAGTTAGCGAAGACAAAAAAAACAGGAGATGGGCCAAAGTTCTTACCACTGCACTCAGAGGGTCATCCAGGAGCACGTATTTTGTCCGTGCATACACCGCTCTTGCCAGGGCGACACTGTAGCCAGTCACATTATTCATCTCCAACGTCTTCCGCTCTGATCAGAGAACGAGCTGTCACTTACCGAGCCTTTTGCCCTCCACTCAAGCTCACACCCCTCGCCCCAATCTCCGTCGCATCCCCGTCCTCCAAAATATCCAAATCCGGCTTGAGCGCACAGCACTCGACGACGTCGTTGTACCGCTCCTCGTCGTAAGGGTACCCAAACAGAATGTTGTCCTTAATCGACTGGTGCCGGAGCCACGGCATCTGCGCAGCGTACGAGAACGAGTGCATGTACCCGTGCTCGTCAACGCGCCGGGTGTTCTTCGCCATGAGCAGTTTACCCTGGGTGAGCGTCATCTCGCCGAGGAGGGCCATCTACGCGTTCCCGTCATGGGGGTTGATTAGATAGAGTAAGAAGGGCATGGGATGAGAAAATACGAACAAGCAACGCCGTCTTCCCGCTCGCCGTCGGCCCAGTTATAACGCTCAGCTGGCCCTCGGGAAAGCGTACGCTGATATCTTGAAGCTCAAACCGGCGGTCCTCGACTCCGCTGGTACTCGCGCCCTTCGCCGACCCCGAGTCCGCGAGCGTCATCGACTCCGCATCGCTCGTAGATGGCTGACTAGACATAGTCGAGATTGTGTCCCTCGATACGTCCTTTCCGTGCTTCCTTTTCTTGCCATTCTTAGCATTCTTGCTGGTTGAGTCCTCCTCGGGCTTGTCGGGAACCGCATTCCACTTGAACGAGCCGTTCTCAATGGCGAGGCCCTCTATGACGCTCTCGGCGGCGAGAGACTCTTCTGTTTGCTTGAGAGAAGAGACCTGGGAAGATACCTCCTCTTCATTGAGGTACGTCTCTAGGCGGCGAATGGCGACGAGGGTCTGAGGGAGTGACATGAAGCGATTGCACACCGAATCGTAGTGGTATTACACTTACCTGTAGGAACTGAACGGCAAAGTTCGGCAGAGAGGTCATGGGAACACTGCGGGATATCGTGATGCATAGGTTATGCTGGAGATTTGGGAGCTTAAGGAGCCGCTCTTACCGAATCAGGCCGAACAACGCGATGGCCTGAGCGGAAATCAGAATTTGCGATCAATCGGCTTCAAAGCACAACGTACCGCGAACGCAGTTGAGACCGTCAACTCATTTCCCAGCGACACATACACCGTGAACGAAACGAACGAAACGAAAAACGGCGCACATAGCCAGACCATCGAGAAGATCGCCGAATTGAACTGCGCTGCAATGCGCCAACTCGTTAGTCACAGCCACCTCACCTCTTGTACTACACAATAAACAATCAGCCTGGCTGTCGGCTCACCTTTCACAATCCATCCGATCTCCTCTCCCCTCGCCTGCATCGTCTTGTCGATCCACCGTTCCTCCCACGCGAAGAACTTGATAAACTTTACGGCGCCAAGGAGCTCGTTGAGGATGCCCATGCGCCGGTCGCGCGACGCGGAGACGCCTTTCTGGATGCGCACGCGCCGCTTGGCAGCGAACGAACTCAGCGGCCAGATGAGGACAAGGACTAAGAAGCCAGCGAAGGTGGACCAGCCGAGAACGCTGAGAGCGGGTCGAGAATGTCAGACGAGGAATGGGAATAGAGACAAAGGGGGTACGTACTTGTACAAGAAGATGCTCGCGATGGCGATCTCGATGGGCGCTGTTGAAAAGGATAGCGTCAGAGTAGCGTGGCTATGGAAGCACGAGGGAACATACCTCCGTAGAACATGCACAATAAAGACACCATCATTGAAACCTACACCGACGATAAATAGCCCATCCAATTGACGACCTCAAAGGAGAATGTTGATCTCACCTTATTCGCATCAACAGCCATAAGATTCACAATCTTGCCCACGTCTGCCCCCGCCGTCGGCTCATCCCCATCCTTTTCCGCTCCCTTCTTGCTTCCGTCCGCGCTATCCTTTTGCAGCTTTGACTTGTCGACAATACCAGAATAATCCGCGCGCTTGAGCGCCTTGTTATATACGGCGGCCATGAGCTCCACGCGGATGCGCGTCGCGGCACGTAGGCTGACCCGAAGGTGTTGTGCTTCAGCCTGGCCCTGTAGGACATGGACACATGAGGATGTGAAGGCATGTGATGAAGTGTGAAGATGCATACCTTCAAAAGTGTGCATGTGAACGCCAGAAGAGCGTAGACGAACGCCCGGGCGCGGTTTTCCGGGGTCGGGTCTGCTACGGCGTCTAGGATTCGCCTCAGTAATGTGAAGTCAGCCAAGCGACCGATGATGATATGAGAGAGATAGGTTACGCACTTGAGGAAAAACGGAGACGCGTACTTGAGGGTGATCTTGATGGTTGCTCCTATGAAGTCAATGCTAGGGTATGTATATCAGCTGGGCCCCTATGGATACTGCACGGCAACATACATGATATCCAACGAGTTCGCTTGCCAGAGATGGCGAAGCAAAGACTTTTGGCTAACAGCAGCAGCCGAGCGTCAAATTGAATCACACACGACTAACTCAAGCCTTACGAAAGATCGTCAAAGCGGGAAAAGACTGGGCGTGACTGTACTGTCGGGCTGAGGTCCCAGACATCATCTTCATACAACGTTGATTTAGACCCCTGCAGCCAAACACCATGTTAGATTCGGCTGGAATGGCAAATACGGCGCAACTCGGACCTTTCTTATCAACTGGAACACCCACGAGAAGCTTATTCTACCAAGAAGAGTGATGTAGTCCTCCGTGGACACCTTCGACCCCTGACCAAACTTTAGCATGAAAGTGCACTAGCGCTATCAAAGTACTCACCAAGTCTTCTGGCTTGACCGCTGCCCTCGGTATCCCCATCGGCATCGTCACCACAGTTAACAGCAGCAACAGTACCACTATCACGTTGGCAACCATAACCGCAAGTCCGCAAGGCAAAGGCAACGGGACATGGCGTATCTTGTGTTCGTAGACAGTGCCACCGAGAAGGATGATACCACCCGCGAATTGCACGAGGTAAAGTATGAAGAGGTCGTAGTGCACTGTTGCGCAAGGACGCGCCACGGGCACGACAGCCGCATACACCCATGAAGATGCAAGGAGGACGATCAAGACGTTGGTGTAAACGTCGTCGCGCGAAGGGCCGGTGGGGATTATAAGTATGGATGCGATGGCAAGCCATGCCAGAGCTTCGAGGGTAGCAAACAGGGAAAGAACCAGTGTGCGCCAAAGGGAAGCCCCTGAAGGAGTCGTCACGCCAACTGCATCTGAGTTGGTGTTGCTTGCTTGAGCCTGAGGTGCGGATGAGGTCCCTGCGGCGAGAGCCTCAGCCTCGGGAAGGGTGATGAAACGTGCAAATGGATTGGAGGTGCTATATGCGTACTCCTTGGCGAAGGCGGGGAGAGGGATGAATGTTAAGCAGAGGAGAGCAGCGACGATAGCAGGGAAGAGAGCAGCCCATGTCAAGCGTACGCAGGACTCAGAGAAGTCGAGCGGTGCGCTCCCGTTGCACAGAGGCATCTACGCAGGTGTTTGGCCTAAGTCAAGGAAGATAGATAGTGGCGCACACCAACGCACGGCCTCTAGTACCCGTTGGGGAAGATGATGGTAATAGTGAGGCTCCCAAAATACGGCTTGGTTACGGCTGGGTGTCACACGATGGGGGCGCGATAACGCAATGTCACCGGGAAATGATGAATGTCTGTCCACTTGTGCCCGAGGACGGGCAAGAGGGGAGGCATAAGTTGAGCGAAGTCATGAGTGCAGGACACCTTATGCATATATGCATGATAGTAAGGTGAAAGTAATATTAAGCAAACACCGCCGACTTCGGGACCGGAAGTCGGCTCGGAGTTTCACTCCGAAGCTTTCTCCGTCTCGGGTCTCTACCTCAAGCTCTGCCTCGAGACCTCATCAATGCTCTCAAAGCAATCTCAAAGTTCCTACCCAGCTCAAGATGTCTTTGACAATTGATGAACTCTCATTTGACGTCCTCCATAAGACAAGTGCGTAACATGCATGCCTTGCGCGATGTTTTGACACGAGGAACTGATCATGCATCGAATTACAAAACACAAAGGAAACGTGAGCACAGCACACCCATTGCCAGGAAACAAAGTATACGAGACGAAATGATACAGTACATCAATGATCCTAGAGAAAACCAACACAGGCTCTTCGGTCGTTGTCACCGCGTCCTATACTCTGGCGGTGGCATCGAGTGATGCGTAGGCTGATCGATCCGCGACGCAACCATCTCCACAATCCGGTCGATCTCGTTGTTAGAAAGCTGCATCCCAGATTCGCTCGTTTGCTCAGCCTCCTGCACTACCGCCCGCGCGAGCTCCTGCGCCGGGGACTGCTGTGGGTTCCCCATCGAAGGCGGAGGAGACGGTGTTGCTCCGGGCGCGGGTGGTACTGACAGCGCCCGCCGTCCCGCTGAGGCGAGTTGCGCGTCGGGAGAGTCTCGAGCTTGAGACCTCGCGATAAGAGATGGGGAGCTTGGCGAGCCGGACATCGGTGGTTTCTAGGTTGACTGCGCCTCGGCTTCTGGGGGCAGCATATCAGAGCGGGGTTCTACACCGCTCGAAGCGATCGCAGTGCCCTCGGGCGGCCCGGCGCGCTCGAAGCCGAACTCGCTCATCGCAGCGGCATATCTGGCAGATGGCGTTACGGAGTCCATGCGGGCAAGGTCACCTCTGCCCTCTGGTGACGCTGCAGGCGACCAGTTACCGTTCAACTTTGCTTTCTCGCTGCGTCTACCGGGTGCGATGACGAGTAGCGGGGGATCGTCATCGCGCGCTTCTTCCATGTCCATGGCGACTTCGGTTTTAGATCGCGGTCTCACTTTGACTGGCCGACGCCGCCGCCACCAGATAAAGGTGACGATACCAACAACCGCTGCGAGAGCTCCTACGATTGCTCCCGCAATAGGGCCGGCCAGATTCATGCCGGACGACGAGCCGCCGCTATTCGCTGATGGATTCGAATCAGGCGGTCTGGCAGTTCCGACATGGCTTCTTGAGCCAAGCAAAGAAAGATGCGTGGAGGACTCACGCTTGGTATCCATAAACCGTGATATAATCAAACGCCAGCAAGTACTGATTGCTCGACGTCTCAGCGGACGTCTGCGTCATGTTCAACGTGTGCACCATGGTCGGATCCAGGCCGCTCTGGAAGAACATTGTCGTCTCAGGGACAAAAGAATAGCTGCTCTGGTTCATTGTTGGCGTCTCATTTCCATCGAGCGTCTATGCGCTCGAACCTGGGGGTTATAATCGAACGCTAGGGACAGGGAAGAAGCGACGTACCACTGTATAGTTCATGCATATGTAGTTTGTGACCCCAACGACCTCGACGGCTTCTCCCATGAATTGCATGCCAACGCTCGCGCCTGTGGACGAGGTTGAATGGTACGTCCCGCCGTTCGGTATCGCCTGGTCGTTGCTGGTTTTCCAGCTTCCCTGGTATGTCAAAACGTCCGTATCTGTATTGGCAAAGGTGGGGACGTTTGACTACATACGGAAGGAATGCTACTGGATCAACAATGTAAATAGCGAAGGACGAAGCCTGCTTACCCATTACTCGATGGAATGACCATCGTCGCGTATTGAAGACCAAGCATCTCATTCGCACCGGCTGGGAAAGCGGTTAAGGTGACACTGTGAGATCCAGGGGCTAACAGCTGCGAAAACAAGCTGCTTCCACTAGCTGCCCCAGTGCTTTGACTGCCATCGAGGGTCACTTGGTACGAGCTGTTCGTAGTTCCATAAAGCTCGATCCCAGCGCCTGGTAACCCATTCATCATGACCCTCGACCAACAGAATAAACCAAAGTCTTAGAGCTTACCGTAGAACTGCAGCGTGACGCTCGCCCCCGACAGCGACGTGAAGTGCGTAGTCGACCCACGACCGGTATGGGAGACCTGTGTCCCATTAAACCCGCTGCTCGAATACCAGATCTGCCAGCCATTTGCGACCTGCCCGTCGGCTACACCACCCGCATCTTGGTCAGAAGTGCGTGGAACAGTGATAGCAAGAAGCGCTCACAATACGGCGAGTACGTGAAGACGGGACTCGTATCATTGAGCGTGAAGTTCCATGTCGAGGACATTGGCAGGCAACACGACGCGGAGGCACCGCGGGCAGAGTATGTCGCAATGTATGTCAAGGGGAAGTCACGAAAAGCCCGCCTTGACGAACAGCTGTTTCAAGTCGTGATCAGCGCACAACTGTTGGGCGTAGGGCGGTTCTCAAGGCAGTGCGGATACGTAATGTCTGGATCTCTCTGAGCACATGTGCCTTCCCGTGAGTGGCTGTATCGCTCATAGATGGGACAATATACACTCACTAGGATATGTTCTGCCCTTTGCGAGAAGCCGTGAAGCACACCAGAGAAGTGAGAAGCTCCAGAAGGACGGAGAAGGAACCGACGAGTGATGGCGCGGGCATACTAGCGCATGCACGATATCTCAACTTGAATGGGCAGGAGCAATGGCCCCGGGCCACAGATGGAAATTCAGCGCGAATGTCAGCTGAGCGCATTTTCGGAGGATATAAGGCACTCGTTTTCTGTGGCGGAGGCTTGGCGGTTAGCGGAGGCAAAGCGTGCGTGCATGTTCTAGTACAAATCAGATGCCTGGATGACAATGAACATATTTACAGTTTGCATTTTCAAAGCCTCCGAGATAACAATGGCGTCCCCAGGAGTAAGCAGGAGTAAGCGCCACGTCAGAGTTGCCGTTGAGAGACCTTTTCCAAATGAGAGGATGCTGTACTAGACAGTGAGGCGGTGGTCTCAACGTCACTCTGAGGGAAGTTTTCAAGTTATAAATCGACGTCCACGCGATGGCGTGTCAAGGCCGATTCTGTGCGGACAGTCGGACTTGGAAATGGCTTCGGAAAAGACCGAAAGTTTGGCTGGTGTTTCCGCTTCATCAGTGTTCGAAGCACATCGTTCTCAAGCTCCAGAACGAGGAAGATGCATGGGTTGGAACCCTCAAAATCATTTACAATGAGGAGACACAGAGCGCGTCAGCGATCAGGGCGTCTGATATTAGCGCCTGCGTCGATGTCCATGAATTAGAACCATCTGAAAGGGAAGCTACAGTTTTTCGAGATTGACGCTGGTTCTGGGATACTCATTTACACCTATTGATTTGTGATATAGTACGCAGGGACCTGTATCCCATAAATTGTTGATTATACACTCTACGTAAATATCTCCCTTTACCCCAGATTTGTACGTCTCATTATGTATGGCTTTACATTACTCAGACCTCAAATTCTAGCTGCTCACCTATCGCGTCACCCCCGCAGCTGCGATATCAGCGTCGTCAAGATAAATATCATTTGACCAGCTTGCAAACTTGTCAGCCACCTGTATAAAGTTCAGCCCTTTCTTTCTCGCGGCGGAGACTGCAACGTGATGTAGCGGCAGGCGGAACGGAGGATCATCCATGCATGTGAGCCTGTAGATCGCTTGTGCAAGCTTATTCGAGTCGCCGTCCGAGAACTGATCAGCCCCTGGGTAGATGCTGCGATACTTGCGTGAAGGCAAGGAGGGGTCGCTGTAAGCGGGGTGGACCGGTTCAATGATGTTTCTAGGTACGCAGCCGGTGCGGAAGAGTGCTGGTTCTATGATTGACATCTGTGAGAGTGGATATAGCGGTCAGTTGAAGATAGATTATGATTAAGAACGAAGTGCTGGACCTTGATACCCCAAGTTGGATCCAGCTCGGCTTTATATCCTTCTGTTAAGGTCTCCAACGCTGAAACAGTCACGTTAGATCTCCCTCGTCCTGGATCAGTATGACCAAGAGCTTACCACTTTTACTACCAAAAGAAAGCACGATTAGACAGAGATCAAGATCAAGATTTGAAGTACACGTACGCTGCAGCATAATGCGCCACCCCGGGAACGACCTCCAACGCGGTCCTAGAAGACATCTGCACCAAGTGGCCGCCACGCGGTTGGTTTGCGTCCCTGAACACACGAACCGCCTCCTTCGTCACGTTCGCAGCGCCCCAGAAAAGAACCTCAAATAGACGTCGTGCGCTGCTCTCGCTCATTCCTTCGGCTTCTGAAACTGTACAGTGACCTGCGTTGTTGAACACCACGTCCACGCGTCCAAACTTCGCACAAGCCTCATCGAACACGGATGTTATCTTTTGAGAGTTTGTCACATCAAGGCGGGAGACGAGGAGTTGCGAGGCCGGGTACTTCGCCGAGAGTTCTGATAAGACTTTTGGCGAACGCATTGTTGCGACGACTTTGTCGCCTTTCCGTAGAGCTAGCTCTGTAACGGAGCGCCCAAAGCCGGTGGAGGCGCCGGTGACTGTAAACGTCGATCAGCACTAAAAGAGATCGAAATGCAGGTAGTACTCACTAAACCATACTTTTGAGAACATTATGGTATGAGGTCGTCGTATTCTAGGATGCTAACTTGTCTGGTCTGGTGAGCGAGCATAAGACGGTTTATATGCCTCCCAGAGCAAACACAGCAAAATTTCAGAATGGATAATCTGGAAGGTGTCAAGCCGTCCAAACGAATACGTGAGAAATGGATGGAGAATATGCTATCCATAGCATGGCAACTTCACGTTCCTCGTGAAGTATCGCGATTCTATCAGCAATGATACAGCCAACGCTGCCGGAACGTCAAGGGGTCCGATCATTAAAAGGCACAGTATTCAACGAGCTGATGGTATTACTCTGGCCTTGGAGGATCCTAGCTTGAGTTAGAGATGTATTGTAGGAAAATGGCTCACATCACAAGGCGTGGAATGATATCAAGACGCCCACAATCAGCCTCCGACTTGCTGTGGTCGCTCGTGGCTTCATTGATGTCCAACGAGAGTGATTAGTGCCCTTTGATCGGATCCTCGACGTCGACGAGCAACAGAGACTGTCCAATGGTGTGGCAAACGGAACGATGTTGACCGGGCTGTGGGCTTTGAGATCACCGGAACCCGAAACGAACGGAGCTAAAAGCCAGAACGGATCACATAACTCCGCTCGGGTAATGCCGGGACGGCCACTCTAGATCTGTCTCCTCTTGGTCGCATTTTCGTTTCTTGGTTCGACCGTTCGATGGATCCTGCGGAAAGATCGTTGAAGTTTCCTACGAGGACATATGCCTCTGAAATCCGAGCAATGGTGCGTACCACGTAGCCCGACCGGAGCGTCACCTCGTTCAACCTCTACGAAAAGCTGACGCATACAGACAGACGTGCTTTCTCGGACCCTGGAACACACCTAAGTCCGACTTTCTCGATTTACTTGAATTGGTAAGGAACGCACAAACGGGCCTCACCTGTATCTGGCACGATCTCGACAATCTCACGGCTTCGCCTATGATACCCTCGTTGGTCTGCGGAAAACCATGCTAAGCCCAACTGCAACGAGGTCAGAAGGTGATGAAGAACTCGCGCCGCATATATACACTTCCTCGTCTGCGATAAAGTTAGCCGTAATCCAGTTCGTTGTCGCAACGATGGTTCAGTACCACTGGCTCTTTCTGCAACCATGACATCCAGCTTCAAGTTGGCTTCGAGGTTCGAACATCTTTGTTTCTTTGGAGTGTGGACGTCACAATCTACCCAGTGTTTTCTGACCCCGAGCGACCTAGAAATCTACATCGTCTCTATGCCGGGGCTATTCGGCTTGTCCAAAAAAGTTCTTGGTTGCACCGAGAGTCGGATACTTTCAAAGATCGTTCGGTCGGGCTCGTGAGATGGCTAGAACTCCGAAAGGCATTACATGGGTTCTTCTAGCGCTGTTTTCCGTATTAGGCCCTACGCTTGCTGGTTGCAATTACGCCACTTTACGCTGCAAACAGGTTGTGTCAAAATCAACGAAGGTCCTCACACAGACCGAGACCGATCAGCATGATAAGGTATCCCACATCCACTCAACACCACCCATGCACGGGACCTTCGCGGTAATGATTCGCTGATACGCGAGCCGAGCAGGCATCATGTGGAGTGTTCCTGGCCATCGCGAACTCCATCTCAGGGTCGCTGCATCTTGGAACTTCGGAGCGTCCGATAGCCCGCACGGCGGAGCGGCGGCATGCGTATATGATCTAGCGCACTCGGCCGCGGCGCGTGCGCGCTGAGCTTAGCTTTGCCCTCCGCCCGTCTCGCCTTTCGTTGAATGCGCTCTCAGAGCGATACCTCCTTCATCTACATGAACCATGGGATGATGGCGGCCGACTCCAGCCTTCGATTCTTTGATTCTTCGCTCAATGAGACAGCTTACTATGATATGAAGGTGGCGGACGTGCAGCATGCGTGAGTCGACGGTTGTTACTATCGTGACGGAGGGCTGCTGACCATATATGAAGCATGGCGACTGTGGTACGCTTCATTTCACATATCATCGCCTTGCGTTGGGGTGTAACCTTGAAGGCCTCGCAGTATGTCGGGATTTTTGGATTCACAGTTCTGGTCTGGGACCATTTCTTGACGTTTTCCGATGAGGTGAGCCAATACGTCGTCACTTTTCATGTCACTCATCATTGACGGAAATGTTGTGGTAAACCAAGGTTGAGATAGTATGGAAAAAGCGCAAGACGCTCAGTGAGCTGATTTAGAGGCTTCGTTGATGTATTGGTCGTTCATATGGCCAGTGTCTTATCTGTTTATTGTCGTGGGTATCCTCACAGAAGCTCAACCGTCTCCGGCGTTTTCACACACTCTTCTCGAAGTAGAATCGTTATGCCACCCCTTTCGGCTTTATTGTTAATCTTGTCGGTGCGTCATTCGCATGCTCCTGAAATTGATTAAAAGACCATTTACCATATCTAGCATACACATATCCTTCGTGGAGTGTTATCGTACGTTCATCCTTCGTGTTACCTGCACTGTTAGCTAATGATGCAGGAGTAAGACATTCCTCTTTCGGCCATGCAAGCGATACTATGGACTGTCTGACTCATCGATAGCTGCGAACGGTTCATCAAGTACGAACCGATCATGTCCGAGATTGGCCAACATGTTGCAGGGTTTATGATGTTTCAGAGGTACGGCCATACTCTGCGCGGAACATGGAATTTATTGACTATCGGGATAGAGTCATGGCGCTGTACGGGGCTTATCATGTTGTATGTCTCTTTTTGGCCCTTGTATATGCCGCATGGACCATAGTTGCTCTATGGTTGGTAGTGGGTGGAGGGGGTGAGTTTACCTCTTAACACGATATGGCACCATCTCTGATGGGATGAGGTCAGCGGTTATGCACACGTCTGCCGTTCATTGTGAGTTCAAACAGCTGAGACCATCACATTGGATTTAACGAATGATCCATGTAATAGCATGCACATTTCATTACTACGGAAAACCGTACGCATACCGCTCACAGCCCGTTACCTCCAAATGTTAATCTTCTTGCTTAGTGCGGTCATGGCGCCAATCTGCGTCTGGCTCCCACTTCTGTACGACACAACTGTGCTAGCGTCTATACTGAAGCGCACCCTTCCTTACCGTCCGCATATGAACGCAAACACTATCTCACGAACAATGGCTACCGATGGGATATTATACTACGGGTAAGCCGGGTGATTTGCTATTCGTGCTGGAGATCATTGACTCACACGTGAATCGCATCACAGGTTGATCTGTACCGTCAATGTGCTACTTGTGATTATGATCGAACGTGCACCAGTTGGGATAAAGGATCTTCTTGGACAGTAAGTCTCTTCTCTTCTTGGGTCACCCACGCCATGGAGCTCAACAAACCGCCCAGAATACAGTACCTGTAAGCAAGGCTTCGCACATGTCTCAGATGTTTCGCACTCACGACCTCGCCCGTACTAGATTCGTGATCACAATGACGTCTCGCATCACTCTCAGCTTGCCCAAAAGCTATCACAAACTCACGCTGGGGGGCTCGAAGGCGCCTTCACGGTGGGAGAACATTACGACGCGGACTATGCCGTCACTCGAGTTCGCTACAGTTGACGAGAGCATACGTGGTTCGGTAGAAGATCTCGAGTTGACAGATACATGTCCTAACGAGGCTTCGAGGGCTCTTACGCCGGTTGAAGAAGAACTCGAGGCGCTGGCCAGTGCGAGCCCTAGTCTTCGCGTGGGCGGAAGTTGACGTAGTAGCAGAAGAAACCTATTGTTGAGTCATTGTTTACCTAGGTCATATACCTTCAATATGCCAAAGACATTGAAGAGAACGCAAACATCTGCACTCATGACGCCGAAGGCAACGATAGTAAGCTATCACAAGCGTGTGCGTTCACAGAGCCGCCACCGGGATGGTACATAGTTTGATTAGGTCACCAGGGTCCGGCTCGTTCAACTTGCCTCCGATCCAACTCCGAGCCTTCAAAAAACTCATGTATTCAGGGAGCTGCCCCGCACCCCGCACGAATATTTGCATGTTCAGAAAAGTTCTTCGTGGTACCGAGAGTTCGGTTCCTCGCGAAGACCATTCTGTCGACCTCATGAGATGGCCCCTACTAGCGCCCACCAGCCCGGATTGAGCCCGTGACGCGTGAGGTGGACCCATCTAACGCTATCGATCACTCCATGTGGACTAGCCCCTATGGTTGCCCGCCTCGACTCATCAACATCAGGCCACTTTCTTTTAGCAAGTACTCATGTCAATATTTGTGTTGGCAAAGTTTCCGACACAGACCGAGGCTGATCGACACGACGGGGCTTCCCGCACGCCCACAGCTCAAAACATCGGTACTTCACGTTGCGTATGCGCCGAACGTTCGTCGTATGATGTCGGATTTGGTTAGCTGATACCTTGGTTGATACGCGAGCCAGGCAATATCATGTGTTCCTGGCCGTAGCCAACTCCATCCAGGGTCGCCGCTTTTTGTGACGTCCGAGCACCCGATAGCCCGCACAGTGGACTGGCCGCAGGTACATACATATGACCTGGCGCACTCGGGCGCGATGCTCGCTGAGCTTCACCTTCTGCCGCCTTCCCCGCACCTTCAACCTGGCACATTCTCCACCTGTATGACCCATGGGATGATGGCGGCCGACTCCAGCCTCGTTCCGTCGCTCAATGAGACGGCCTACTATGATTTGATAGTGGAGGACGCGCAGATTGCGTAAGTTCGCCCGTTGTACTATCGTAGCGGAGAAATTCTGACCACATATGAAGGATGGCAACCGCAGTACGCTTCATCTTACGTTTCTTCGCTTGACACTCCAGTGTAACAAGGTCTCACAGTGCGTTGGGATCCTCGGATTTACAGTCCTAGTCTGGGACCATCTCCTGACGTTTTCCGACGAGGTGAGCCAGTACGCTGCCACCCCCTCTGTCACTTACATTCGTGGGAATGCTGCGGCCATCCAAGGTCGAGATAGTATGGAAGAAGCGCAAAACGCTTAGTAAGTCATATTCGAGGCTTGTTGGAGGTGATGATCGCTCATTTGGGTAGTGTCTTACTTGTTCATATTTGTGGGCACCTTCTTAGAAGTCCAACTTTCTCTGAGTTTTCACACTTTTCTCGAAGTAGAATCGTTATGTCACTCCTTTTGGTTTCATTGTTAATATTGTTGGTGCGTCAGATGTATGTTCAGATGCGTACATCAAATGACCGCATCCTATCCATAGCAAACACCGATACTTCATGGAGCATTGTCGTGCGTTCACCTCTCGTGTAACCTGCATTGGTAGCTGATGATGTTCAGGAGTAAGACGCACCTCTTTTGCCCATGTGACCAGTCTAACAATACTGCAGCTGCGAACGGTTCATTAAGTATGAACCGATCATGTCAGAGATTGGTCAACATATTGCGGCGTTCATGATGTTCCAGAGGTAAGGTTAAATTCTCACAGAGCGGGGCTCAGAACTTATTGACGATTGAGACAGAGTCATGGCATTATACGGGGCTTATCATGTTGTATGCCTCTTTCTGATTCTGGTTTATGCCGCGTGGACCGTAGTCTCAATCTTGTTGATTGTGGGTGGAGGAGGTAAGCTTACTTCTCAGTACGACAGGGGACTATTTTTTCACAGATTGGGGTTAGCGGTCATGCATACACCTGTCGTCCACTGTAAGTCAAAGCAAATGGAGGTGTCTCCTTGATAATGTTGATTAACCTATTCCTCAGCATGCACATTTCAGTATTACGGAAACACGTACGCAGACCGCTCGTCGAAGGCTAGTTACTCGCTGACCTTCCTTGCTCAGTGCAGACATGGCGTCTATTTGCGTCTGGCTCCCACTTTTGTATGGCGCAGTCGTGCTCACTTCCGTACTGAAGCGCACATTCTCTTACCGCCCGCATATGAACGCAAACACGATCGCGCGTACAATGGCGACCGACGCAATACTGTTCTACGGGCAAGTCAGGATGCTTACAATTTATGCTAGGAGTATTGACTCTCACTTTGACTTACATCACAGGCTGATCTTTACCGTCAACGTCATGCTCGTCATTATGGTGGAACGTGAACCACATGGGCTGAAGAACCTCCTCGGACAGTGAGCTTCTTTCTTTGCTCGGATGGGTTCGTCGCGAAACTGACGCGATCGTTCAGATTGCAGTACCTGTAAGCAAGCTTTCACACATATTCCCGACATTTCGCATTCATATCTTACTTCTCAGATTCATGGTCACGATGACATCCCGCATCACTCTCAGCCTACCCAAGAGCTATCACAAGCTCACGCTAGGAGGATCTCAAGTGCCTTCGCGGTGGCAAGACCTTACGACGAGAACTATTCCCACCCTCGAATTCGCTACAGTTGACGAAAGCATGCGCGGCTCAGGAGAGGATCTTGAGTTGGCGGAAGTTTCTCCTCACGGGGCTTCGAGTACCTTCACACTAGCGGAAGACGAGTGCGAGGCACTGCCCAGTGCAAACCCTAAGCTTCGGACAAGTGATATCTAACGTAGCATCAGAAGTTTTGTGGTTTTCGCTGTTCATCTAGGCTATATACCCTCGATATCGTGTAAAACCTGGATTTGGTTCGATTTTCACCGTACATAATTCATGATTGGAATCTTCTTCATAATCTTTGGCTGGTGGTCCTGAACGCATAATCTAGCCCGTAATATCCAGATAGACATCCTGTGATCTGTAAGCCTGCGTCTCTGCGGCATCCAGAAATTTGTGCCCCTTCTTACGCGCGGCTTCCAGTGCAACACGGTGTAGTGGTACACGGAAGGGCCACTCCTCCTTGTCTGTGATGCTCGCGATATCCAGAATAACCTTCGCAAACTTCGTCACATCCCCGGTGAAATGCAAAGCTGCAGGGAAGAGTGCGCGGTATTTGGTCGTAGGTAACTCAGGGCTTGTGTACGCATGATGCTCATCAGGAAATTGACACGCCGCTTGCTGAGGGCCTAATTTACTTTTTGTCACTTCTCGATCACTTATTGGAACTCATTCGAGACTTAGTTTTCGAAGCTGATTTAAAAAAAAGTACACGGAGTGCTCATGCACTGACAACGTTCACAAAGCATAAATAAGGGCTAACAAGCGCAAAAAAAGCGTTCGGACGAGAAAATCGAGCAAAGGTAACTGGATAGGATAAGTCCATATTGAAAACTGATAAAACCAAGCAGTTAGGTCTAAAAGAGCGAACAGATAGGCGGGGTGAAACAAGTAACAACGTTCAAACAAGCTAATCTGCGTGTTTGTGAAGTATTGCTCGCGAAAAAATGAGCCCATGAAGGTCCCACTCTATCTAGACATGGATGACTGCTTGTTTAGAAGCTACGAAAGGAAAAGAAGAAACACACCGTAGGGATGCAACATATACAGCCCATCCTCCATGGTTCACTCCATTGCCACCATGCCGTGCTTCCCCATCCGTTGTAAATGTCCATCTTGCAATGCGACCGGAGGCGGGGACACGCGAAAGCGCGATGCGCGTACTTATAGGTGGCGGTGGTATCTTCCGCGTCAGAAGGTGACCGTGGGTTGAATGGGCTCAGCTGCGAGACGCGCTGGTGTCGGGCGTGGTGTTGACGGAGCCGGCGGGCGAGAGAGATGGCATGGTTATCAGGTGCCCAGTCCAGCTGCTACCGACAGGCCCCTCAGTTGGGCCCATGCGATGCGCGTGGCTGGACATGCAGCAGCCTTGTCTGCCTGACCCTGCACTAGTCAAGGGTGATGATGGTGGTGGTGGTCAGTGGAAACGGTGTAGCAAAGACCCTCAGAACGTTACAGAGACGTACACGCGGTTGCTTACAGCAATTCATTCTGAAACATTCTATTAGTAACATGGGAAATTGGAATTTTCTGGAAAGGCTGAGTTTAGTTCTGTTGTCAACAAACAGGCACAAATGTTGGTCTTGTCTCCTCGTCTGTCTTTTCTTCCTTTCCTCATGTCTGTTCTGTCACCGTCACTCTCGCTGTTTCTCTTGCGCTCATCCTCTCCCGCCGCCATCGCGTTGTCGCTCACCTTCGCTCACCTCCTTCCTCTTTTGCCCTCGTACTCGTGCTCATCCCGGCTCTCTCCATTACCACAAGCCTCAGTAAGTTTTTCATATTTGTATATACTCGTCACTCACCTCTTGAATAAAGCGACCGCAATGCGCTGCGGACCCCAGCTCGAACCTCGCGGGAGTCATCGCGCCAGGCGTCAACGTCGAAGCGTCGCCGGCGCTCGGACTTGCTGTCCAGCGTGAGGCAATCCCGGTCACCGTCTCAGCGTCGACGTCGGCGTACACATACACGCACAGCAGAGGCTGCTGCCGGCGTGTTGAACGCGCCATCGACACCACGGCAATGGGCCCCTCTCTGGCGCGTGCTCGAGCACAGGCTGTGTGTCAAAACCCGTGACTCGTGATTCAGAATCTGTAGGGGACTGTGCTGGTAGGTTGGCTGTTGTGGATGACGAGTAACCAAGGTGCGTCTAGTGTGCCAGTCACGATTGCCGCTTCCGTCCCATTTACTTGCATTGTCTGATGTGTGCGGACGCAGTGGCACTCGCAGCTGCCCAGGGTCTTGGCACAATGCATGGGTGAGTGGCGACATTCACAACCAACGTTCCCACAACATGTACGTGTATCTTTATATACCTCTTCCACGATATTGTCGGTGCTAATGATTTCTCTCAGGATCTTATGCTACGTTAATAGCAGCTGGTATTGTTTTGTGTCGAATAAATGGTGCAAAAGGTGTGTGCACCTTATTCTCTTGCCCTCGCAGCAGGTCGTCATTGGCGTCGACCATGGCGTACAAGGCTCGACTTCCACTTTGCTCTGCTTTTTGACTATATTTCTCTTGCTTATTGTATGACTTAAATATACTTTTTGTACCGATGAGCGCAATACAGCGATTTTAAGCGGCTGAAAAGTATGAATAAGCAGGGAAAAAGCGGCGAGATCTGCTTATTTTCTGCTTTTTGAATGCTTGCTTTTAGATTCCTTAGAAGCCGCTTTTCTATCAATAAGCACTGAAAAGCGCGCAAAAAGCGGCGTGTATTTTTCCTGATGCCTGGGGCTCGAAGACGTTGTTTTTCGCCTGCGAGGTTTTGAACAGCGCGGGTTCTAGGATTGTGAACTGTGCCATATAGATTTAGCAGTGCCAGAATGAAGGCGTAGAGGTAGCGAACCCAAATGTTCCAGGCCTTGTCGACCTCCTGAGCATAGGCCTCGGTCAAGGATTCGAGGGCTGAGAACGTTAACCTTATGAACAATGCTACTAGAAAGATCGAGCTCACCGGCATTCCTGTGCAATCGGCCCGTACCTTAGCATGGCTGCTCGTTTATGTCAAACAATGACGTACGCAGCAGCATAATGAACAACACCTGGCGGCGCTTCGATAGCTGTCCTCGATGAGACCTGCAGCAACTTCCCTCCAGGCGGAACCTGCTCCCGGAATGTGCGCACCGCTTCCCGCGTGACGTGCGACGCACTCCAAAACATCACCTCGAATTGTCTGCGTGCGTTCGCGCGCGTCCGATATGCCCTCCGCCTCTACTATGACGGAACAGCCCGCATTATTAAACACCACGTCGACACGCCCAAAGTCTGATACGGCTCGTTCAAATGCAGGGCCTATCTTATCCTCTTGAGTAACATCGAGCTGGTAGACACACAGCTGTGAAGATGAGTACCGGGTCTTGAGGTCCGCGAGCGCTGAGGGGCTACGGAGGGTTGCGAAGACGCGATCTCCATGAGCAAGGGCAGCCTTAGTGACTTCGAGCCCAAAGCCAGATAATGCACCGGTGACTGATTTCATCAAAGTCAATAAGAGAGTGTGCGATAAGGCTTTGACTTGGCCTTGACATTGACAATGCCTGATGTAAAGACAAGATCACTCACCAAACCAGACTTTACTAGAGCAGCCCGTTGAAGACATTCTCCCCGAGCTTCAAATGCTCAGGTCTTGGCGAAGCACAGTATGAACTACCGTGGATAAGGAGTATGGGAGGAACACCAGGCACTGGGAACATCTACATCACACAAAGTAGGCTTCTAGTATAGACGGCCCACAGAGACCATCATGTACTATAGCAGCTGTATTGAGTGTCATAAAGGGCCGTGGTTCGTCACTACGGTAGAGGACCTCTGAATCTTATAGCATGAGCCGGTTCATGTAGACGTCTACAGAACTGGTTTAGGTACTATATGTCAGAATTACGTCTAGTATTTGACCCTTTACGGCTTTATTGGTCCATCCAGAAGCCTCCTGTACGGCGATGTTCCTCTACGAGGTCTACAAGTAAACACCGCCTTCATACGTCTACACAGGCGCTAGGTATCTCCAGTAGGTAGTATTAGCGCCTTACGCATTCATGCATTCGTGTGGCTCCGCGTCCATCGCACTGAGCCACGTACATAGCTTACGTAGCCGTCCTGCATTACCGTGGGATTAGGACTATATAGCATTACGAATACGGTAGTGACTTCACACGCTCCTATCATACATATACAGTCGCTACCACGAATATCATCTACAGTGTCTTTCTACCCCGAACGACTATCATCGTCAGCCTACCAGCTCAACAGCTACTAACTCAACCTTCAACTAACGCCCGGTGAGTCTGCGCAGTTATAGACTTCCTAGCTATACTCGCGTTCGATCTTCGACACTATAGATATACAGCAATAATGTAGGTACAGGCGAATACTACATGGCATTATAATGGTTGACGACTTTCATCATATGCGTTGTAAGTGTTATGCATCATTAATACTAGTCCATTTCGTGAGCTACGGTTAATTACATAGTTGCAACACATGAGTACAAGTGAACGTGCAAAAGACATGTCATTGAGCAATACAGAGTGCAGCGCGATGGCGGGAAACATCCGTTGAAGAATACAGAGTGCAGGTGGGGTAGCAAGAAACGTACATTGAGGAATACAGTGCATTGTGGTGGCAAGAAATGTCCATGATGGGGACAAATGAACAAATACGAGCTAAATATTGCGAAATATTAGAGTCATGGACGGCGAGGGAACAGGTGGGGTACATACCATCAAAGTCTGCTATCAATGACGGCCTCACCCATGACCACGAGTTCGCGAACGGCCTCACCCATGACCACGAGTTCGCGAACGGCCACGCCGTCCACGAGAGCCCTCGCCCTGAGCGCGTTTCTTGGTACTTGGTGCAGGCGCTTCCTCCTCCGGCTCGCTCGACTCCAGCTCGGAGAGGGACGAGTCGTCCTTCCGAGGCTTTGGTCTGGTGTTGCGAGTCGGTGAGGAAGCGTGGACGCGACCATATACCGCCACGGCACGAGGAGCCTGTGCACGAGTGGGGACTGGGGAGCACAATGTTGCCGGTTTGCGAAGGCGGCATGGTATGGAGGATGATCCGGGGAAGGTGAGCTTACCCTTATCATCAATCCCCTGCCCCGGCGCCTCATTCTCTTTATCCGTGTCCTCGCCCGTGTCCTCGTTGTCATCCTCGTCCTCACCAATCTCATCCTCGCCCTCATCAAGCTCCTCTTCACCCTCGTCAGCTTCCCCATCTCCACCGGGCTCGTCGTCCTCGTCAGGCTCCTTGTCGAGTTCCTCGTCCTCATCGGTGTTATCCTTTGAGTCTTCAGGTGCGCCATTCTCTTCATCATCGGAACTTGATGACGATGACGAGCTGCTGACCTGCACGTTCTTGCGATTGTCGTCTGCATTAGCCTTCGTGGTCGCCTGTGAAGGCTTGGGGCATCGCTTTGGAGGCTGGGGCTTGTGTGAAGTGGACCATGGCTCCGACGTTGAAGAGGGCTTGCTGACGCAGATGGAGGGCTCGGCAGCGTTGACACGGGCAGAGCGATTTAACTAGGACAGTGAGAGTTGTTTAATAAACATGTCGTCGATTACAATAATGACACGTACCTCGGATGAAAACCTTTCGAGCTCGGCTTCAACTGTGGCGGGTTGATCAACGTCAACATCAAGGTCCTTACCTTGCATCTTGATGTCCGTGGTCGCGTCGCCAGCAGCCTCAGAGGAGGCAGCTTCGAGCTGGGCCGCCAAAAGGAACAAGTCCCCACGCTTCGATTTTGTGCCATTCTTGTCGGAATCCGCACGAGAAGAGCGGCCAAGTCGCCGCCCTTTCGGATGTCCAAAGATCTCACTAAATAAAGTGTTAGTTTAGCAGTATGATGAAGAGAGATAGACGAACATGTTGAACCACTTGATGAGTGCCTCAACAAAGGGTTTGTTTTGCTGGCGCCAGAGGAACTCCAGCAAGTTGTTGTGAGCATCTTCCCAGACAAACTCGCCATCAGCAGTCACTCCCCACTGGGGTTGCTGACTCGGGGCGAACCGTAGCTATATATGCATGTTAGACGCATGTAGGATATGATAGTGAACAACTTACACCAATGTATATATATGCTATGTGCTCCGGACGCACCGTGAACGTCTCCATGAGAGCTGCATTGCTGCGCTGCTTCACAGCACGGCGTTTCTTAGCAGTTGCAGCCTGCGGGCCAAGGAAAACACGCTTCAAGGCCTGAAGCGCCCAAAGATTAGAATTAAAAGACGAAAACAAAAGGAAAGACTCACGCGCAAAAAGACAGGGTGCTCGAACATTCCTTCACCTACATTGTTGGGGTTGTATGCACAGTCCTTCCAGACAAACGCGGGAAACCAGTCAGCCGTGACTTCCCAATCGCCTGTACCTTCTGCCATCTGACGAGCAACTCTATTACGAAGAGGTTCTGGTCAGTATATGCGGGCGATTTGACCAATTCAAACTCACTCGGCCGGATTCTCATCAAACTCCTGCAGGTAGATGGCAGGGCGGAGCAGACGTGCGAGCTTGTCATGATTGAACCCCATGTCATCTCGCGAAGAGCCGGCTCCAACTAAAGACTGTATAGGGTAGTCGGGGTCGTCAGCAGCCCAGAGGCAAAAGTTTGCTTTGCATGAGCCGTAGTCCTCGTTTCGCGTGCGGCCGATGACTCTGCGAATCTGAAGGCATATAATCAGTGAATATATGTGCACTTACGAGAAGAAACCTACATCCTCAACGCAGCTCTGAAGCTCCTGGAGGCAGTTGGCGCGTTTGAGGAGGGCAAATATTGCGGGACAATGCTCCTTGACAAAGTCATAGATGAAGACATGCCATTTCCTCCAGCCTTTGCTCCTTCAAGGAGCGCATATAATCAGTAGACGCACAAAGAGACAAACAAAAGCAAACTCACAACTCTTTCCAGCTCTGTTTGATCTCTGACGACGCAGAGAGATCACCATAGGCACCAGCACCCTTCAAGGAGCGATAGACTCCAAGTTGGAGGACAGTATCAACATCAGAGAAAGAGCTGCCAGTACGAGCAAGAACCCGACCAAGGCGAAGGCACTGGACTGAAAGGCTGTCATGAACGAGTCAGTTCACAACAGGATCTCAGAAAATACAAACAGTCACCTTTTACTCTTGATGGGACCAACAGTGGCACGCGTTTTTGGTTTCTTACGTGCGACAGCCTTGCGTTGATGCGATCCTTTTGAAGGCTTCAGAGGGGAGGGGGCCTTGAGGGTTTTCTGGGTATCACCACTCTTGTGCTTTTTGTGGGATGGACAACTTGGTGAACGTGAGGCCTTCCGTTTTTCCCATGCCATGGACGTATCGAGGGGAGGGTGTGGTGGTGGTGGTAGGAGAAAGAAAGACAGATCAAAACACATCCGCTTGTGACACAACGCGAACGCAGCTGTTCTTTTTCCCACAGTCCTCCAATTTTGGAAAGGGTGACCTCGGTGGGCTAAATTAAGATAGATTCCGTGCCGAGGCTGCTTCCCCGGGCCTGAGCCACTGCACTTTGCCGAGTTGCCCGAGTGCTGCGTGCAACGTGCGCATACTTGCTTTGGCTTGCATTCAGACGCTGTCTTGCCCCAATACAACCCCCTTCCACCTCTCCATGCCAAAACTCCATCAATGCAAGGGAAACCTCTGCAAAGAGGTATTTCTCACCAAGCGAGACCTCCATGTTCACGAAAGAAACTGCCAGAAGGTCATATCAGCCAGAGAGGCGCTCTACCAAGCAGCAGAAGAGCATGAATGTTCACTTAAACATCGTCGCATCAGGTCCCCACAAGCAGGAGAGTCAAATCCTGTGCCTGAGGAGGTGTTTGAAGGGATAGATGACAGTATTGGAGTTGGGGATCTCGAGCTTGTAGATGTTGAGGAAGCCGAGCAGTCATCTGCTCAATCTGTACGTCTACATCACACTCCGAGACCTACTACATGGTCTGAACTTCCTCCTCAATTGCTCTTGATATGTAGGTACATGTATCTAGGCCATCTAGACGCAGTTTAGGCAGGCCTGAACGCTTTAATGACACGATTCCTTCTCCTTCTGTTGAGCTTGCTCAAGCTCCAGCGTCTACTCAAGAGAATCTCGGCCGGATAGACCCAGATACCCCACTGGGGCTGCCTACTTCTCATTCACCCTCCCCAGAGCAGCCTGCTCACGACTTTATGACCAAGTACACGACTAGTCCCAACGAGTTTGGTCTCTATCGCATTTACCAGGCCAAACCAATACAAGTCCACTGTGACACACTCATGAGTGTCTCAGATGCACCCTTACTCGAATCAAGTTCAGCTCCACAGCGAACTACCAGTCTCATATCATCTGGTGCACCATCTCCTGCCGACTTAGACTCTGACGAAGTGATGGCTCCGTTCTCAAATCCCACATGTGGGATCATGTACACGTACTTGGAGGGTGGATCTAAAACCAAATCAGCGGCTGACGCACGGTGGTTAAATCCCTACTCCAGCATCCTCTATACTCAGAAATAGAACTGGATGCATACGATCCTGATGGCGAGAAGGAACACCTCAACAAGTTTCTCCGAGCAGGTGACAATGCTTTTCGCGAAGGATATGGCTGGCAAGAGTCCTCCATCGAGATTCCACTACCTTTTGAGGGTCGACAGATGCAGGGAGGCGAGCTTAGAGCCCCAAAACTCACTATTGAGGGTGTGTGGCATCGCAATATAGCTGACATTGTCAAATATGCGGTTGAGGATCCCATTTTCTCTACATATAACACGACACCATTCGAGCAGCGCTGGAAGACATATGACAACCGGGACATCAGGATATACTCGGAGATGTACAGCTCTCAAACTGTCATTGACGCGTACAACGACATAAACACAGCTCCAAGGTCTCCTGGTGATGACCTGGAACGAATTGTCATACCCCTCATGATCTGGTCGGATGCAACACTCCTCACAAACTTTGGGGAGGCATCGCTGTGGCCTGTATATCTTTTCCTGGGCAATCAGTCAAAGTATGTCCGTGGCAAGCCATCGTCACAATCCTGTCACCATGTTGCGTATATTCCAAGTGTAAGTACACTCTCCGAGTCTGTCTATAATAACCAGACTGAACTACCTTTACCAGCTTCCAGATGGCTGGCAAAATACGTACACAGACATCTTTGGGAAACCGCCCTCAAAAGATGTCCATACACACCTCAAGCGAGAGCTCTTCCAGAAGGTTTGGGAGCTGCTGCTTCACGATGAGGGGTTCCGGCGTGCGTACAGAGAGGGCATAGTCACTACTTGCGGCGATGGGATCAAGCGTTGAGGGATGATTCGATTTGTGACATATTCTGCTGATTACCCAGAAAAGTACGTGGCCAGTAATCTTGTGTCATTAACACTCATGTTTCCATAGGATTTTACTCTGCACTATCAAGTTTCTAGGGAAAACCCCATGCCCACGCTGCCTGATACTTAAAATTCACGTTGCAGATATGGGAACGAGACGTGATATGCAGCATCGTCAGAACTTGCGTACCGACTCTGCTCAGCGTCAAAACCTTGTGAGGATGGCTCGTGATTGGATGTTCAGAAAAGGATGTGCAGTCAATTCCCGTCAAGTTCAATCATTGCTCGAGGAAGAATCAGGTGTACCCACAGTGGTGTGTTACTAATGATCTCGCCTCCTTGCTTTGATTAACTTTGTGATATACAGAACACTTTTTCCGAATTTCTGCTGGAAGAGAACGTCAACTTCTTCTCCCTATTTCCTGTAGACCTCCTCCACGAGTTCGAGCTCGGTGTATGGAAGGCAGTTTTCACCCACTTGGTCAGGATACTTTTGGCCATCGGAGGCTCTGCAGTTCAGAAAGTAAATGACCGGTATGTTCAATTCTTTCAATGTGGTCTCATGCATTGACTATGTAAAGCTATCGTAAAACTCCTACATTTGGACGGGGTACGATTCGTAGATTTCACAAGAATGCGTGCGGGATGAAACGACTCGCTGCGCGTGATTTTGAAGATTTGGTCCAGGTAAGGATTTACACCTATGGAGTTCAGTTTTTCTCATAGGATGAACATTGTGCAGTGCGCCATCCCAGTATTTGAGTCGGTGTTTCCAGACAAATCACACCGGAGAGTCATTTCTGATCTACTCTTTGAGCTCGCTACCTGGCATGCTCTTGCCAAACTTCGTCTCCACACAGATGATACCCTCAAGGTGTTTGATGTGTCAACTGCTGAATTGGGCAGATTAATGCGCCAGTTTCAGCATGAGGTTTGTCCCGATTATGACACCTGTGAATTGCCTCCAGAAACTGCAGCTCGTGGTCGGAGAGAAACACGCCAGGGAGTACATCAGGTATCTGGCAAAAAGCGCAAGGTCTTGAACCTCAAGACGTACAAATACCATGCACTTGGTGATTATCCAGCAATGGTCCGCCTTCTTGGATCGGTTGACAACTACACATCGCAGTTGGTGAGCTCATATCCCTATTTTCAGTATGTATCATGTACTGACCTTGGCTGTTCAGGGCGAGCAAGAGCATCGCACATCCAAAAGTCGTTATCCTCACACCCCCAAAAAGCATGACACCATGATCAAGTCCCTGACCCGGATCGAGTCTCGTGCTCGCTATGTCAGAAAACTATGTAAATACCTTGAACAAACAGCAAGACAGCACCATTCCTCCCCAGCTCCTCAGCCCAATACCACAGCCAGTGAATCTTCAAAAAGCGACCCTTCACAGCGCTATTGGATATCGAAAAGGTCTCAGAGCCAAAACATCACTGTTCGTGATCTCATGAACGCGGTTCACCAGTCTTTGGGAGCTGATAAAGAAGTGAGTTGCACACAGAATGCCATCTACAGCAACTGATCAATATTCTGGACACAAGGAATTCATGAAGTGTCTCAAGACACACATCCTTGATCGCCTTCGTGAACAGAATGATGTGCCCGAAGATCTTGACCTGCCTCCTTATGACACTTTTCCTGACGCCGACTATAGCTCTGAGCAGCTTAGTTCACTCGTTATCAGCAAGAACAAGGTCTACGAGCACAAAACACTACATGTCAATTACACAACTTACGATCTGAGGCGCAAACAGGACACTATTAACCCACGATCGCGTGCAGATATAATGGTCATGTCTCAGGACTCGCCAAGCGATGCTGGTGTTCACCCATACTGGTACGCTCGAGTCACCTACATATTTCATCTCAAAGTTCGCTTTCGACAAGAGGATCCAACCTCACTTCGACGCATAAACATTGTTCTGGTTCGGTGGCTCCACCGAAATTCTCGGTACCAAAGTATATTTGCAGCTCGCCGACTTCCACGGGTTTCTTTCCATCCTCTGAGCTCTTCGGAATGCTGGGACTTTATTGACCCATCTACAATCGTGCGGGGCATCCACCTCATCCCTGCCTTCAAGAGAGGTCGATCTCCAGGGCCTTCAATCCCCTCTGACATCAGTTGCTTGCATTTTGGATCTGTAGCCCCTGAGGCAAACAATGAGTGGAAGTATTACTATGTGGGCATGTGAGTAAACTTCAAATTCGTATATTTCATCCACTAAACTAATCTTATTTACAGCTTTGTTGACCGGGACATGTTCATGCGTTTCCTAGGTGGCGGTGTTGGCCACATGCTGTCTCGGAAGTGGGAGGGTCATCTCCAAGCAGACAGGCCCATAGTTGAGCAGGAGGAGGTTTATTCTGATGATGAGGTAAGCAGAGATGATACAAAAAATGCCGATACAGACCCAGAGGAGGAAGGCAGCTGGTATGACATGGAAGAGGAACAAGATGAAGATGAGCAGCTTGGAGAGGACGAAGCTCCAGGTGAGGACGAACAGCTTTTGCAGAGTGTGGGATTTGGACCACTTTAGTATCTTCATTTTGTAATCTACGATCTCAGCTATTCTAGTAACTACTGTGGAGGGAGCTGCCGACATGTTGTACATACACGTCGGTGTCTTTGTCTGACATCATTGCAGGGGAACGCAGCCACTGCGTCGTATTATTGAATAGTAGTAGGGGCGACATGCTTTATTTGGCTCTGCTTGGTCATAACTTTAAACTCCGCTTTTATATTTGTCGCGGACGCGAGCGCGTCTCTCACTCTCTCCTCTCATGTCACTTCCGGAGGTGGGCGCAAGTGCCCCGTTCCGCAAACCCTCGCACAGGCCCCATTTGGGCCCCAAAATGCCAATGTTGAGCTTAGCCGCCCGCGGCCGAGCTCTGATGGACATGCGCTCTGGTCAAGGCGTCTTCTCCACAAGCCCGGCTGCGAGCAAAAGGCTAAGCAAAAAAACTGAAGCAGGCGCCCGAACGCACCTGTAACCCCTACGTCACGTAAAACAAAATAAAAGCATGTCTATACCATAACAGTAGTGTACACGTCAATATACCCCGTATTCACGCCTGCTACAACACGCTGTAGGCTGCCATTGTTCGACTACAAGAACCCAATCAACCTATACACGGTTATAATAAAATTGACACATCGGTAGATCGTCTATAGCAGTGTCTGTGGGTTTCTGGGAGAAACTGTAGTTTACTACAATACACGAAAACTTATGATGAACCCCCGTCATATTGTGTGTCCTATTATAGATACTCCGTAATATCACCAGACCGATTGTAGTAGTTCGTCACGCATACTATACCAAGTTTGGGTTTGTCATAGCCATCATAGTAAACTACTTTGTGTGATGTAATCCAGCTGATGACATGGCGATAGCGTTCATTTCCCGGATACTCCAATAATAGAAGCTCACAACAGCCAATCTGTTTGAGTGGGTTGCTTAGGAGAGCTGAATATGAACTGAAGAGAGCGTGATGCAGCGATGAACAAGTCGGATGCGATGTTTGTGCATGGTCGAGTTCAAAAAGTAAAGAATTAATTTGAATGTTGTCATGGCAGACATTTGGCTCCGGATTGACAAGCGTGAGTAAAGCTGACTAACTTCTTTTCTTACCCACTTTCTTGCACCCCGTCTGTTGCTTCCGACAGCGTCGACAGCGCCAGTGACAGCATGCATCTGCTTCCTCGCTGATCGTGGATTTTGAGCTCTGCACATCTCGACGTGTGTCAGCGTCTGTCGCCATGGTTGGATCTCCAGCAGCCAATGACCGTGGTGCGTTCCAAACGAAGATCTGTTTGCAAGATTGACTTGCCATGTCATGTCAAGATCCCCGCGACCCTGACCGAAGAGTGTCAATTCCACGTGGGATGCACATGGCAACAAGTCACAGCGATCACCGGAAGCACTTTGTACATATGCTACAAACACGCAAGGAAACAGCCTCGGAGTCACTGGTGCGTTGGCTGTGGCGCAAAAAAAACCACGGTAATCTCTTCTTGTTATTGTTTTCGCGGAATCACTTCACCTAATGTCTTGCAGGCTCAGCCTTCGGATCCTGCAGCGGCATCTCAGGAAATACCGCCCTCCATTCTCCGTCTGCCGCAGATAGCACCCTCTGATGACTGAGCGACATTGTTGTGAGCGCTCCTGAGAAAATTAAGCGTCCGATTCAGGTAACCTTGGCCACGGAACAACGCGTAGATGAAGAATCTGTTCCTTGCCTCAGGTTCGTAACTCTACTTCTCGGCTACACATCCTCCGAGTCCACAGGGCGTGCACCCCTATGTTCCTTACACTCAATGCGGTGTCCCCGTCGAGAGTGACGAAATCGGAGCCCAGCCACGTCAAGCTCTGCCCGTGGTATGATATATAAGTGGGCTGACGCTCACCGCACACCTTTTTCACTCCAAGACGCCATGACTTTCATGACACCCCTCCCGACGATTTTCACGACTCACACTGCTATGATGTCCTTCTTCAAGGGCTTCCAGTGGTGCACGGCCGCATGTATCCTCATCATGATCCGCTTGTTCCTCAAGAAACTTGTAGCCTCGAAACCAACTCTCAAAAACCCGCCTGGACCCAAGGGCATTCCGGTGCTCGGCAGCGTTCTCAGTTTGATGCACTCGCGCCCTTGGGAGACATTCGCGGAATGGGGCACTCGTTACGGTCCGCTCCCTTTATATCTTCACGTACATCATTGAGCTGACTATATGCGCGCATATAATCACAGGAGACCTCGTGTTCTGCTCCCTCGCAGGTAAACCTGTGCTAATCATCAACTCTGAGCGTGTTGCACGCGAGCTTCTCGACAAGCGCTCCCACATTTACTCTGACCGACCGCAGCTGTCTCATTACGAATAGTAAGTGGCAGTTCACGGACCGCTTTACATGATATTCACGCTGTATGTACAATAACAGCTCTGGAATTGGCGCCTCAACATCATCGCTGCCATACGGCAGCGACTTCAAGATGCACGCTAGGCTTCTGTGTCGCGTCCTCAAGCGCGACGCAACCTCCTCATATCAGCGCTCCCAAGTACAGAGGAGCCACCAGCTCCTCGCAGAGCTCCACATGAGCCCCTTCAACTTCGACGATCACCTTAGAAAGTATGCCGAGATTTTATCAACTCTTGATCACCCTAACTTATATTCCTCATCTCCGCTAGCTTCACAGCGTCGGCGATCACGGCGCTGACATATGGCTACGAGGCTGTATCGGCGCAAGACAATGCGTTCTGCAAGCCGATGATCGAGCTGGTCGATCAGCTCCGCCAGGGCATGGCCCCGGCGAGGGCAGTCCTCATGTCTGCGTTTCCGATCCGTGCGCGCTTCCTTTCTGGTGACAGCGCAGATCACGGCTAATTAATCAGTGATTTAGTGCAAAGAATTCCTCCGTGGTTCCCCCGCGCCATCTGGCAGAGAGACGCGCAGAGGACGCGGGAGCTTATGGAGGCGTGCCGCAAAGAGCCGTTTGCTTGGGTGAAGGAGCAGCTGGTGAGTCACGAAAAAATTCTGAGATTGTCAAGGCGGTGCCATTAATACTGGTACGCACGTGTAGGCATCAGGGAAAACCCTCCCTCCCTCGTTGGTAGGAGATCTGCTCCAAGCGAAGGGAGATGCATCCGTCAGCGACGCCGAGTACGCCAAGGTCCTCAAAGACGTCGCAGCGACGATGTTCATCGGTTTGTCACTATGCGAGTCTAATTCCTTACTTTCTGACGTATTTCCCTCCATTCCAGCGGGATTCGAGACGGTGCGTTTAATGCCTTTCCAGGAGCCAAGAGCGCAAAATACTGACTTTAAATCATCTGCGCAGACTACTTCCTTGCTTATGGCATTTTTCCTTACTATCGTAACCCGTCCCGACGTGCAAAAACGAGCACAGGCCGAGATCGACGCCCAGCTTGGAGCCGGAAACCTGCCGACGTTCGCGGACCGACCCAAGCTTCCCTACGTGGAAGCTGTCCTGCGTGAGGTACTCAGGATGTACGTCATCCTGCCGCTAGGTACGCTGCCTTGTTTTCTTTATGGTGCGCCCAGGACGAGCCAAAACCTTAACGACAAAAAAATTACTTCACAGCATTGCCTCACTCGACGTCTGCAGACGACGTGTACAACGGGTACTTCATCCCGAAAGGAACGCTCGTCCTACCCAACACATGGTACGCGCGCCCCTCCCCTTTCTTAGCCGGCTGAGCCCACTGATCAGTCGATCATCATCATCATCACAATAGGCACATGGTGCGCTCCGACCCTAAATGGTCCCGCGCCGACTCCGACACGGAGGCATTCGACCCGACGCGCCATCTCGCGTCCTGCGGGACGCTCCTCCCAACCGCGTCGCCCGCCGACATCGCGAACAGCCCCGTGTTTGGCTTCGGGCGGCGCCGGTGCCCCGGGCGGTTCGTCGCGGAGAACGCGCTGTGGATCGCGATGGCGGGGGTGCTCGCCGCGTTCGATGTTTCCCCAGTGGATAAAAGTAGTATCAATGCGAAGGTGGAGATGCACGATGCGAATGCGAGAACGCCTGTGGTGTTCCCGTGCGTTGCTGCGGTGCGGAGGGGGTGGGAGGGCGCGGTGGAGGCGCTGTAGATGTGGCGATGGTAATGATAGACGGTATAATAGACGTGTTTCGCTAGCTTCTTTCATGCGTGTAGCTTTAATTTGCTTTTGATGTTTAATTCTAATGACATTTGATTTTGTTATGACGCGTTCACCCGAAAGCAACAGAGACGTCGCGTCCGTTGCAAAGCCTGTATTGTTTCAAAGGAGGAAACCCCTAGCGGCTTAATCAATGCTGGTTTCGCCCTTCAAAAACGGTTTACATTGCACTTGCTATATCTCGTCACATGTATCGTATTCATACAAAACAAGAGTTGCCTCTACTTCTTGCCTGAGTTCGTGTTACCAGCTGGGTTGGTCTGGCCAGCGTTAGCGTTATCGTTCTTGTCCACGATACGTTGGATACGCTGGCTGAAATCCTGGTTTGTGTTCCTCTTGTCCTACAATGATTGTACAAAGTCAGCGATGATCCATCGAAGATGCAGGAGAAAAATGCTGACAGTGTCGCTCTGAATGCGTTTAGAGTCTTCCTTGGTCGGTTTGCCTGACATATCGTATGGTTTGTAGAGAAGTCTGCAGACTGCAGTCAGCAACTGATAAAGGGAGAGGGAAGCAGCAGAAGGAGTGAGCGAGGCTCGACTGACTGGTTGTAGTGTGTATTCGTTCAAGCGGAGGAGCTGAGGATATCTGGCTCATACCTGAGCCTCTTTATACCGCCATGACCACGCTCGCGTCTGAATGCGTAAAACGGTGCTCAATGCACGCTGCCAGGAGAAATGGAACAAATTCGCCAGTTCTTCAGCTGCTTTCGTGTTCTTCCACCCACCCACCAACCAGCAACAGCACAGGTGATCCACCATTTAGCCCGCATAAGGAAAACGAGAGGGGTCATCGGAGGATCACGGACACGAAGGACCCTTTCCTCACACCTACCGTCCTAGTGTCCGCGAGAAATCGAGAAACGAAAACACACTCATGAGGCGTACAGGAGGATCGTCGGCTATCACAAGGCCTGTACCGTGCTTCGGGCTTCGCGTATCCGCATGGTCTCGCAGACGAAGAGTCGCTCCTGCCCCCTCATTCGAGCAACGCAGATCGTCAAATGATGCATGTACCCGCAAGCGGCAATATTCCCATTTGTCGCAGCCTTGTCTAGCCGTTACGATCCAAGACACAAGACCTCTCCGAGCGGCCAACGAGGGCACTCGAACCCGAAACTCACCTAGGCCAACCTTCCATCCCTCCTGTCATCGTCTCCGATCTGCCATGCGCATCTCCCCATCTACCCCAGCAGCGGCACCGCAAAGCCCATCCTCCACGGGAAAGGAAAAGGAAAAAAAAAATTAATCCGAAATCCTCACAATCCGAGCCGAGGCTCACGCAGGCGGCAAAAACACCGCCCAGAGCACACACGCACAAAGCGCCCAGCACACGTACCACGCGAGCAGCACCCTGCCGCACCGCCGCGGGAGCCGTGTGAGCGCCCACGCGAGCGCCCAGTGCGCGAGGGGGACGGTGGGGAGGACGCGCAGTGCGATCTGCGTGTGTGCGGCGAAGAGGAGGGTCAGCGAGAGGGCGAGGGCGTGGAGGACGTGTGGGAGGAGTGAGGGGCGGATGAAGGGGTCTGTGGGGCGCGGGTGGGGGTCGGTGAAGAAGGCGCGGAGGGAGGCGAGCGGGGAAGGGGAAGGCGTGTCGTTGCGTTTGGACTGTGCGGGTACGGGCTGCAGCAGGATACGAGCCACGCCGCGCAGATAGGACATGCAGAACGCGAGCACGGGGACGAGCGCCGGGAGCGCGAGGAGGAAGTTGGGCGCGTTCGAGAGCGTCCAGTAGCGCAGGAAGCCGACGTTCCAGTATCGGTCCTGGACGTATCCGTAGATCGAGGGAATCGTGCGCGTGCACCACTCAGCGGTAGGTTCACGGCTAGAGGGTGACGCGCAGAATAGCACGTAGGCGGCGTAGTTGTGCCACACGAACGGGGCGAACGGGAGAGCCGTTAAGAGGGCCGCGTATGCGATGCGAGAGGGCGTTAACTACGCAGCGCCGGTCAGATAGCCACAAGACGACGACGGCGACGCTCAACCCACTCACCTCACGCCCCCGCCCGCTCACCACCACCTCGCCCACCATCCCCCACCCCACGAACCCCGCAAGCAACACCCCATTCGACCTCAGTGCACCCGCACACGCAAAGCACGCCGCCGCACGGACCCACCGCTTCCTCGCACAGCACAACATCCCCTTGAACGAGAAATACGCAAAAAACGGCTCCGTATACGCCGCATACCGCAGCGCCGCAGGACTACTCCCCACCAGCCCCAACAGCGCACTCACATACGCGAACCCCGACGATCCAAAATGGTGCAGCGTAAGCTCGTACAGCAGCACACCGCACCGCGCATCGAGCAGCGCGCCGAGCAGCGCGCCGCCGTGCATCATCGCGAGCAGCCGCGCGTTCTGCGGCGAGGCGGAGGACACCGCGCCGAAGACGCGCGCGAGGAGCGCGCCGGAGAGCCGCATGAGCGCGGGCGCGCCGGGGAAGAACGCCCATTCGTGCTCGTAGACGTATCCCGCGTCGGCGATGTGCAGGAAGTGGAAGGCGTCCCAGCGCAGGAGCGCGCTTGCGCCCTTGGTCGTCCATGCGTCGCCGTCAGATATTACAAGCTTTGGCGAGGCGTCAAAGAGGGGGAAAAGGAGCGCTGAGGCGGATATGAGGGACCATATGAGCAGGCGGGACGACCAGGAGAGGAAGCGGAGAGAGCGGAGGTGTTGTTCTGTCTTGGACACGCTGGCCTGGGAGGTGGTGGACATGGAGGGAGGCGTGGCGGTGCACGTTGTCGCGTGTCTGAGATGCCCAACGCGACAGGGGCTTCACCAATTTCTTCGAGTTACCGATCCCATCCTAGCTAGTTAAGAGACAAGATCGCTCAAAATACAATGACATATCAATAAAAAATTCCTCGCAACAAAACAAGACAGACGAGCGCGATAATAGCTATATAGCGTAAATGTGGTCATTATAGCGCGTAAACATGAAGAACAAAACACAAGACAAACCGACATGCCGTATCACACTTACAATACGCCTCGAACCTCAAAACGTCAAAAATCCACCACCCATCCCTAGACCTAATGCCCCGACCCATCCACAACAGCCTTCAACCGCTGCCTCAACATATTCCTCGCACCCCCGCTCTTCCCCTCCTTCTCCTTCTCCTTGTCATTCACACCACCACCCTGCGCCTCCTCGCCCGCAGTCGCATACGACGCACTATCCCTCACCCCCACACTCCCACTCGACAACGTAGACCCAGACGGACTCACAGACCGCCCGGACCGCGCGGGCGACGTCGGCGACATCACCGTCCCGCTCGCCGTTCCGCCCGAGAAAGAAAAATCGGGGGTGGCGGTGCTCCCGGGCGACATGAGCGTCGCGGACGTGGATGGGATGGGTCTATTAGGCGATGCGGCTGCCGATGGAGGAAACGAGGTAGAGACGGATGGCGATGCGGAGAATGTGGCTGAGACGGGGGAAGATGGTGATGGGTCGGTGCCGCCCCTGAAGATCCCGACGGGCCCGGGTCCGACGAGCTCGACGGTCTCGGTGAGGAGCGCAATGCGTGTCCAGCGGCGGTAGCGCGTGTACTACACCACCAGTTAGCCAGCGAGAAGGATATCACAACACGGCGACGCACCTTGCCCATCCCGCCCTTACTGCTCGCACCCTCCCACTTATTATCCCCATACACCCACCCCTCCGCATCCGTCATCGGTTCCTCAATCTCGCCCTCCTGCACCCCCATCTCCAAACTCTCCGCCCCGTCCCCATCCGCCCCGCCCGCCCTTCCCCGCTCCGGACTCTCCCCCGCCCCTCCCCCGCCTATCGACGAATCCCTCCCCCGCGCCGCGCGCAGCATCTTCAGCGCCGTCCCCTCCTGCGCCCCCCCATCGTCCCGCGGCGGCGTCTTCTCCACCCTCCTCACGCCCGACGAACTATCAGACGCAGCCGACGCGCCCTCCCGCCTCACCACCACGCGCCACTCGGGCTCGTCCCACGTCCACCTCGCCGTGCGCTTCACGCGCGCGCGCCACTCGATCGCAGGCGGCGTCCTGTCACCCTTCCCGCCCCCCTTCCCCTTCCCGCGTTCTCTCTCTCGATCTTGGTGGTGTTGCGCCTGCGCAGCACGCACAACCGCCTCGTCCGCATACACATACGACACCGTCTCACCTGGCAGCGCAAACCCCGCCGGCGGCGCCATCGGCTCGTGCGACGCGCCGCACCACGCCGGGCGCTCGTTCGGGAGCAGCGCAGCCGTAAAGTCGAGCCCCATCCACCACCGCTGGTTCTCGTACACCGTGAACAGGAAGCGCAGCGGCGGCGCGGGCGATACGCTGTTTGCGTCGTTTGCGGCGAGGGCGATTGAGGCTGGGCGGCTGCTGCTGTCGGAGGCGGTGAAGGACGACAGTGTGATGGATGAAGGCGGTCGTGCGGGCGATGTGGGTGGCGGGAGGGGGACACCGCTGAGCGCGGACCAGGCGCGGTAGGTGGCCCAGCGGACGTGTGCGGAGCGCGTGAGGGTGCTGTGGATTGTGCGTGCCCACCGGGCGCGGTGCGAGAGGAGCAGTGTGCCGGCGATGCCGACGACGATGCGGAGGGGCACGAAGTACGTGAGGATGAGGTAGGGCGCGTAGAGCAGGAGGGCGACGCGTAGGATCGTGGGGGCGGTGAGCGAAGGCGAGGAGAAGAGGGTGAGGGAGGGAGTGGAGAGGAGGACAGAGCGGATGAAGGCGAGGTCGGCGGTGAGGCCTTGGATGGTCGCTTCGGAGGCGACGGATGTCGAGGATGCTCCGGAGTTGGACGAGCTCAAGGGCGGGCGGTGCGCCGAGGCTGTCCAGCGGCGGACGACGAGGACAAAGACGAGGGCTATGGGTAGAAAGTACCTGTCGTTGGCATCAGATATCTTGTTGGGATGAAAACATAACACCAGACTGACCTGAGGAGCGGCTCGGAAAGGAGACAAAACGCCCACCAAGAGGCGACCATGAGCCAGCTCTCGTCCCACGTCGTCTGCCAACTAAGAATCTGCACGAAGCGCTTGAACGCATGGATGTACGGCGCGAGCGCAATGAGCTCCGCAGCGAGGGGTGGGGGCACGGTGCTGACGAACTCGAGGAGAGAGGGCGCTTGAGGAGGTGGTGCGTCTGCGGCGGCTGCGAGGCTTGCCTGGCCGACAGAAGGCGCAGGTGGGTGGTGGGGCATCTGGAGAATCTTGGGCTTTAGAGGTTGCTTCTTTGTCGCATCGGACATGCGGGGTCCAAGTCGTAACGTGTATAGGGCAGTCGTGTGCAGGTCTGACCGGTGTGGAGGAGGTCGAGCCTCGACGTCAGACGCATATGATTCCGGTATTCTCACGTGGGGCACCGCCACCTCACTTCCTCGAGTTCACCGGTCGCCGGTCACCGTCGGACTTGCGTCGGACATCGACTAACTTGCTTCTCTCGTCGTACCCCTGCGCTCTCTTGCGCTTGTCTCTCTCAGCTAGCGCTCATCGGTAACATCCATCTTCTTGGACCCTAATTTACATTTGATCGCAAGAATAATTCTCAATAATGCCTCGTCCAATTTTTTTTTCAGCTAGCCTCAAGCAGTTGTTCCAAGCCTGTTCTCTAAATGCTCATCGCTCACTTTGCCTAGTGTTGCCGCGGTTCGGGCGGCCAACGGTTTGGAACCGTGAACCGAACCAAGAATGCCCTCGGTTCCGTCCGAGTTGGTTTCCAGGGACAAGCAGTTTCCCGAACCCAGTTTTGGTTCCTAGACCAGTTCGAACCCCGTAACAAGGACAACAAAATCTGTTAAGGATTTGTAGTAGAATTATACTAATGGTGCGACTGTAGTCCCGAGCACAATGAAAGTGCATCAGGTGCAAAAGTGCTATTTACAAGAGAAAATCGCCTTCAATAGTTCTTGTATTAATAGAAACTACGTAATTCAGCATCAATGGTACTGCCTGACACTGTTTTGTCTGGGGTATCCCTGAAGATGCATCTTGAACATGACATAGTCGACCCGCAGACCCAAAGATGCGCCACTGTGAAAAGGGAAACAGGGGAAATTCACCCACCCGCCAAGATGAAAAAGCACATTCACCCGGAATGGGGGTGAAAACGGGAAATGGGTGAATGAGAGTCGAATCTTCTTTCACCCAGAATCCGGGTGAAAATACCTAGGTGCGTTTCCATGCTCGATCATGTCGTCATCAATAGGTGAAAATCACCCCCATTCTGGTTGAAATACCACCCGCGCCATCCATCGCCCTCACTGCCCCATGGCGATCTCGCCGGCAACCTCGCGAGTATATACAACACTCGCCTTCGCCTTCCATTCGACGTGAACCCAGTTTTGACTTATGTAGTGGTATGACTTCCTTAGCATATTTTAGCATAATGGGATACGTGACTAATGCGCCCCACGTAGTACACCCTCAAATTGGTCACACTTAAGGAAGTTCCGTCCCTTGAGGCTGAAAATTTGCCATAGATCGCGTCAAGGACAGGTATCAAGGCGCTCTCGGATGTCGCTACCCTATCCTCCTAGTACCCCTTCTAATCTTGGACAACATAGCCCACGATTCTAGAACTCAGCTATCCCAGAGTCCAGCATCGGGTTATACAGCAACGTTGAGTCCCAGCACCTCGCATTCACGAGCCTCGAGGTTGCCCACGTGCACTTGCCGTGCGCACTCTCCAGCAGTACTGCATTTCACTGTCGATCCGGCGAACCTCGCAAAGACTAAAGTTTGAACATGGCGACCGCCACGGACTAGGTGGAGCGAACGTTCCATGTACCCTGTACACCACGTCGCACTGGAAATCGCACTTTAACAGAACGTAGAAATCCACAGAAACTTCTATTCGCGGTGCAGACGCAGGATTATGATCGGAAGATGATTGGCTGCGCACTGAGGCGGTCGCGTTAACGCATCCTCAAGATGTTGTATGGCTTTTCCTCGTGTCTTGAGCTCGCTTCCTCACGTATTTCCTGTGGTATCCCTGTGTGCATACGCGCCAAGCGACTTCTTCCGACGTCTTCTGATTATCTGTGGTATGTGCATTTGCCTTGCTTCTCGTCTTACCTTGCCACACACAATCAGCGCTCGTATAGCCCTCGATTGCATCGCTGACTTGCCTTTCCTATTCTTCTGGAACAGAACGATTTACACTGCTTCTTTCAGAGGGCATCACGTCAATTAGCAGAGCTTCTTTCGCTGGATTCCTATCCACGGGTGGCAAGCTTCTGTTGTTCCTGCTCAAGGTGAACTGTCTCGTGAGTCTCAAACGTGGTATCTCTCCTATCGCATTCACGCGATGCATGGTGCCGCTGGTGCACGATTTGTTTGAAAAGTTCTGAATTCAGCACGCTGTGTCGGATTCATTACCATTGCACCCTTGGACGTGTAACTTGTCAAATATGCAAAGTAAGGCGAAGACGTGGGGCCTCTAACATCTTGTGCGCTCTAAATGATATTGCTCCGGTAACATCCTGTAAAACCAAGACCAGCTTTTCCGGGCCAGTCGAACAATACACCCTTGAAGCCTGATCACTTATACTGGACGTAGTAATGATTGGTAGGCTTATTAGTGGTATAGGACGGATATGAACAGCTTCGCACTGCCTTGCTCTAAATTACCGTAGCGTTGTCCGTACGTAAGTACCGTGGTGACAAGTTTCTATAGGACACGTGTATGCTCCAAGGATCAATCTCGGCGGTGTTCATGTTAGAACAGCAAATGTTCCATCAGTAGTTCTTATTATCAGTATGGTTCGAATGATACAGCTACACGACTCCCAGCGGCCTGTGTATCCTTGTGTATCACCCGTAAGCGCCCGCTGTTTGGGCGTCAAGCAGGACAGTATAAATGGAGGGATCACTTTGCACCAGTCTCATTGTACAGTACACTTGCCAGTAATCAGCTCAGACTATCATTTGCTCTCCCACTTACTTAAAGGAGCATGGATCAGGTTTCCAAACAGCAACCCCCCACCCCCCCTCTCCTTCTAGCACCAGTCCTGGGTGACGTTGACTACGCAGCTTCACCAACAAGTTCATCGTTGACCTCTTCATCACCATGAGCTTTATCTCCTATAACCAGCACACCAGCATCATCAACTTCAACACGGCAGGAGCCAAGCTCGAGCTCGCCATGTCATTCCTGCTCGCTGCAGAGATGATTCTACTTCGGGTGTCCCCAGGAAACGTACCAAGGCCGAAATTTTGCGAGTTGCTTCTTCAGTATGTGTCCCACTGCATTTCGTATAAGTACGGGACTTGACACTGACGTACTCTACGTGTCTCCGTCGTAGGTGCCGCAAAGAACACGACTTGTTGTACAAGCATGTCACAGCCTGGTACTTCTTTACGTCGATGTGGTACTCCAACGACACTGCTGTCATCGAACATGTCGAGAAATGCCGAGACATCTTCGTCTTTGCTTTGGTACGCATAATGTTCTTTCGGTGAATGTCATTATTGCTGATATTTCCCTCGAAGGCGCACTCGCGTCCCACACAGGACTCTCCACACATGGAGTCCGAGCGCTGTCAGGATAGCACTTATGAGACGCCCGCCCAGCCCCATCCGTTGGATGCATACTTGTTTCTCACCCAGGGAGCTCATGAGGCGCCTCCCCAGTCCCATACACTGGAAGCGTACTTGTTTCCTGCGCAGGCAAATCAGCCTCAAGGCCAAGACGACCACAGCATTCGTGAGACACAGCCCCAGACACGAGTACGCCAGGGAAGGGCTGGGACTCAGGCTGAGTCTGGAACACCAAGGATAGCTGTGTCGGGCTCTGCTCGGATTCACACTCTCAACATCCAGTTTGGGAACGACAACTACGGACCTAGTAAGTGAATTATATGACGAGCTGTCTTCGGAAGCGTTGACCTAGTGGTACAGCGTCTCAAGCCGTCCGAAGGGAGTAATCGATGCACGGGAGCATGATTCCCACGGAAGAACGCTAGCTACTGGGATCTAGAAGCGGGCATAGGGATGATGAATGTATTGACGAGTTGAGATTCGCAAACCAGTACACCCGTACACTACAGGTTTCACTTTCCTATTTGACTGATAACCATTTGATGTAAATAATTTGTGATACTACAATTGTCTGAAATCTAGAAGAGCAAACGATCGGCTTCAAAGCCGTGGTAAAATTTCATCGCTTTCGGCTGCGGTATCCACTGGCGGCGTAAGATACAAGGCGTGCCACGATAGCATACCTTAGACCAGTGTCTTGTGAGCCCTGATCACGATGCAGTGGAAAAGAAGCATCTCGTTTGCGTATCGAATACTAGAACGCTACGTGCTGTGGAATCGATACCGATTGAAAACTACTCCTGCTTGCCACCCGAGTCAATGCGCGGTCTCCATCCCTTCTGCCTCGTGCCATTCATTCTTAACTGGCAGATCAGAATAGAGATGTTTCTATCACTCATACAAAAGATGCTGTACTACCATTTTTCCAGAAACCACAGTCATAGCTTAGACAGCGGACTTCTGCTTCGAGTGTTCTTCCCGTATCTTTGCAGTGTATGTCCAGTGTTCCATCCTTTTCCTTCATCTCCTAGGGGTTTCTGTAGAACGTTCTGCACGTGTCACATAGGGCCTCATTCCGCTAAGAATGTACACCATATCGTCTCCACTAAAGCTGAAATAACACCCTGATAGGTACCATCGGCTTGACGTGGAGTATGTACTAATGCCCGAACCCATGGTTTCCTGTAGATTAAAGTTTCCATTGAGAGAACCGTGCTAACATCCTACATGAGCGATCCAATTCCGATCCCCGCGGATAATTGCTGTATTCAGTGATTAAAAACAGTACAAACCCTTGATGCATGCTCCAAAAGAGCCACAATTACAGCAGCTATTGTATGTGGGTGCATGCGGCATGCTGAGTAGAGGTGCATGTGCACAGGTATCACAGCACGTGTCCACGTTCCTGCTGCTGTTCTCAACAAGTTCTCACAGGACGCGGATACTAGCGCAGTAAGACGAGGCGGCTCCCGCAGCATCGCATCTCACTATAGCTGTGTGTGAGATGAGAGCATATAATCAGGGAACGCGTTGACCCTCATCTCCCTTCCAGGTGCATTCAAACCTTACTTTGTCCATTCGTATATAAGGAGGACAACAATGAATAGACGTTTCAACCACGAAAGATTACCCTTCCCCTCGTCCCACAGTTCTGAGGTCTAGGAAACGTCGCTTATCCTTTAGTATGCCGTCTCCTGTTTCTAATCGCTACTTATCTATTGCCGATTGTTTCTCTCGGAGTAACAAACTCGAACTCGCGCTTGCCTTCTTGCTCGCTGCCGAGCTCGTCAAACCTCACTTACCTCAAAGTGACGAGGAAATGCTTCGAAATATGATTTCTCAGTGATAAAATCCTTTAATGACCAGATCTGATGAAAAATACTAACGCAAATGTTATGTAAACAGACGCAGAGAAACACACGAGGTGCTACGGAAGCGTATCGGAACGTGGTATTTTATTTCTTGTCTATGGGGTAACTACGAGAAAACTGTACTAGAACACATCGAGAAGTGCCATGAAGTACTGGAGGTCGCTTTGGTGAGTTGATTGGAACTTTTCTTGTATACCGGCAATAACTTAATGACACTAATGCCATTGAATTCATTAGCTGCGCTCAGAGAGTGTACAGAGTAACGCAGATGCTACCTCGCTTTGTCAAGGTCTTCCTGTCATGCCTGAACACTCTCAGAATAATGTCATCATCAGGGACTCTGGCTTACCTGCAATAAATCTCGCTATGGTTTTCCAGATTCGGAACCTGAACGTTCAGTTTGGTAGTGGCACATACTGAACCAGTGGTACGTCACAAAAGCATACTAATTACTTGAGAAGTACTGACAGGAGTGTAGAAAGGGCTGAAAATGCAGAATAGAGACAACAGGCAAGGTGAAGAACTGAAAATCGAGAAGTTTATGGCTGAAACATAGAATACGTGTTATCACGATGTGGATTACTTGCGGGTTACGATGAGAAAGGCAGATTGGAAGTTAGTAGACTAGTATTGATGATAATATGGATTAGCACCGTCCTCACGAGTATGCTATAATGTGTATCAAGTAACGTATTTACAGTGCTATCATAAAACTGCGATATAATCTGTAAATTAAGCCAACAATCGCCAGAAGTCAAACGCACAAGGCAGAATTTAATACCAGAGAAGACAGAGGATCGGCAACGGCCGATGTTGCGGTCGGACTTTAAAAACCGGAGACGTTGACGGAGGTTTTTTTGAGTCCTTTGCGCGATCTCTCACTTGGCAACAACAGAACTCAGGACATTTTGAACGCTCCATAACATAACAAGACGCACCGCCAGCTTACAACAACCGACGGAACCGAGGGAACGCGCCAAATTCGGGAGTGGAGCATGTGTGCATCGTGTGGGGTCAGATGCTTTCACCCGACTCCGACTGATGCTTGCATGATGTCGTCAATGACAAGGCCCGGCTTCCCTTGTCTCCTGTTTTGTCGTCTCTTGGACATGCCTCCATTATGCACTCGGAACCAGATCAACTAAGGGCAACTAGGGGCAACTATCAGGGTAGCTCGTCGGAGCACGGCCATATACTGTACTACCCCCGTCGTTACTCATAAGAGACGATCTGTGACGCACTCTGTCTTCTTTATTTCCCTCCATTAACGGATCTACAGCCATGTCAGCGTATGATTATTATCAGCAGAGTGCAGGCGGCTGGGGAACCAACCAGGTACGTGTTCATTCTTAGCAAAAGCCGGAGTTACTCATGATACGGTGTAGATGCAGTTTGGCCCTCCTCCGCCTATTACATTTCAACCACAACCCAATTGTACGCTATTACTTCTGTCCCTATCGAAATCTCGCTCACTCGTCTACAGGGGGCGGATATGACTACTTCAGAGCGCACGCAGGCATTACCCCCGATCCGTATGTCTCTCCTGCTCAGCTCTCGTCTACTTCCTCTTTACTCATCTACTCGGTTTCAGGGGCCTCTGGCAACATGCTTTGCAGCAGATCAATTCAGGCTCGATGATTGGCTCTCTCGGAGTAGGCGTACCCAATGCTCGTTCATACCACCACCGTGTGTTCGGCGGACTCGCCAGTATGCGTGACATCAACGCGCAGGAACTCGGCCACGCCGCTGCATACGAGGCATTTCGCATTTGGATACATAATAGCCAATTGTATGAACCTCTCAGCGCAGACCCGCTTCGGCAGAGAGAGGCATTGGTTGGGCTTGCTGTTGCTGAAGGTATGGTTCACTCCACCGTCAAGTGTGTCATGGAGCGTCTAAAACGAGATAATGCGCGCAGCGATGAGGCTCTATCAGCAATCTCCGATGGCGATGGATAATCGTGGGCTATACCCCGCGGTTGAGGCGGCTGCTGCAACAGCAGCAATGCTTTTCCAGGATGTGCGTATCTCTCACCGTTCCGATACTTGTGCTCTGTTCTCACGTATACGTCACTGTTCACCTGACAGGTCCTCGCAAGTGAAGGATTGGGCGCCATGGGCACGGCTCCGGCCATGAACCCGGCAATGGGTGGCGCGGGGCTCGGCGCAGGTACAGGGTCGCCCTACGCGGGCGCTGAATACGGCGCCGGTACGTCTGCAGGCGGCCCCACCTCTGCGGTGGGCGGTGGTGTAGGTGGCGCCACTGGTGGTCTCGCAGATGCCTATCTCTCGGATTACAATGCGCCCTGGTTTGCAAGGCGACATACGCTCGGGGGCATCGGCAACTCGGGCATAGGCAGCGCGGGCATTGGCAACTCGGGCGTTGGTAACCCCGGCGTTGGCCCCTCGGGCATTGGCACATCGGGCCCTGTACAGCTGAGTAGGCCCTACCCTCCGCGCTCGTTGTCTCCGTACAACGTTGCGGGCGCTGCTCCAGGCGGCATTGCAGGCGCTGCTCCAGGCGGCATTGCAGGCGCTGCTCCAGGCGGCATTGCGGGCGCTGCTCCAGGCGGCGTTGCGGGCGCTGCTCCAGGCGCTGCTCGCTCGCTCTCCCCATACAATGTCGCGGGAGTTTCTTCAGCCCCAGGTGGTGCTCCTGGTGCCGTTGGAGGTGCAGCTCCTGGTGCTGTTGCGGGTGCTGCCTCGGGAGCCATGGCCGGAGCTGCTCCAGGTACTGTTGCAGGCGGCGTACCAGCCGCATACCCCGCTCAGTCTGATTCACCGTATAATATTGCGGGCGCTGCCACAGGCGCATATCCTGCACGTTCAGTTTCACCCTATAACGTCACGGGAGCCTCCCCAGCTGGCACGTACCCCGGGGCCGCCACGGGCGGTTCTGTAGGCGCCACCTATCCTGCACGCTCGGTCTCACCGTATAATGTCGCGGGCACCTCCTCGGTGGACACGTATCCTGGGAGTGTCGCGGGTGCTTCTATGGGCACCACCTATCCTGCACGCTCGGTCTCACCTTACAACGTCGCGGGAGCTGCCCCAGGCGCCCACGTCCCGCCGGCACCATTGACAGGACCAGTGACCGGTGGGTATTCCACTCCTGCGGCTACCACCACGAATACCAACAGCCTCTGTGGTCTTGGCAGGCGCCTCCTATCCCCGTTTTGTCTAGGCGGTGGCCAGGGCAGCGGTATGGGCAGCGGTATGGGCAGCGGTATGGGCAACGGTATGGGCAACGGTATAGGCAATGGTATGGGCAACGGTATGGGCAACGGTATGGGCAATGGTATGGGCAACGGTATGGGCAACGGTATGGGAGGCGGTATGGGCAATGGTATGGGCAACGGTATGGGCAACGGTATGGGAGGCGGTATGGGAGGTGGTATGGGAGGTGGTATGGGAGGCGGCATGGGAGGCGGCATGGGAGGCGACATGGGCAGAACCTCGCCCCTCCCTTTGGCGCCCACGTCGGCTCAACAGCCTTTGGCCTCCTCAACAACTCTTCCGACGACATCCGCGCCGGTTCAACAAGTGCAAACGCAGCCGGCGGCCACCACCTCGCGGACGGCCCCCGTCCTCGACGGGCGCGGGCGACCATACGCTGGCGCGACTACGTATCAGCAACCTGGTGGTGCTACAGTTATTGAGTTACCTTCTCGGAGGCGTAGGCATCGGCATCATAATACCCATCATCATCGGGATACCTTGGGGAAGTATACGGTCCCTGGAGCATTTGGGGCAGGGGCGCCGGTTGTGTAGCGGGATAAGGGACGTAGATTCGAGAGTTCGCCCGAGTTGGCGGCTTGCGAAGTAATTATGGCCACGGATTTTTTCCATGTTTACCCATGTACATTATGTCACTTCTCGGAAGGAGGATCGTAATTCGCAAAGTCACTCTAGAGTACTTGTTGCGTGTCCGACAAATTCATGGATAAACCCACTCTACTTGAACAAAAACTTCTCCCCAGCCTTGTACTCCTTCACCTCAACCCCTTCTAAGTACACATCATCGCTCCAGCTCGCATATTCATCCACCGTCTTCACCAAACTTTCGCCCTTATGCCTCACTGCTGCGAGCGACACTGCGTGCACGGGCAGCCTCGCCGGCGGTTCTTCGAGATCTGCGAGGCGCAGCATGAGCTGCGCGAGCTTCGCCGGATCGCCGGTAAAGATGTGCTCGATCCCGTCGGGATGGTTGTACAGTGCGCGGTACTGTGTCACGGGAAGCGAGGGAGAGGTATATGCTGGATGCGGCGGGAGCATGGTGCTGTTTGCGGGTGCGGAGGTGTGGAAGAGGCCGGGCTCTATGCAGGATATCTGTTGATATGAAGGTAAATGAAAGCATAAATATGGAAGCGTCGAAGATGAAGGTAAGAAAGTAAACAGATGAAACGCACCTTGATGTTCCACGCTGGGTCAAGTTCTGTGGCGTAACCATCCGATAGAGTCTCTAGTGCTGTGGATCGATAAGTTAATCAATAACCAGAAGTAAGAAAATATATACATTAGCTCACCCGCTTTCCTGATATCGTAATAAGCGTCCACCGAGTTGGTCAACCCATGAAATCAAAACAGCAACACTCACGCAGCAGCATAATGTATACTCCCTGCCTGCGGCGACACCGCCGTCCTCGAGCTCATCTGCAGCAACCTCCCTCCTATCCCTCTCCCGCTCTTCTCTTCCTTACCATTCACATCTCTGAACACCCTGATCGCCTCCCCCGTGACGTTCGCCGCGCCCCAAAACACCGTATCGAACATCTTCCTCGCCTGGTCCTCCGGCACACCTTCCGCGTCGCTGATAAAGTAATATCCCGCGTTGTTCAAGACGACGTCGATCCGCCCGAACGCGTTGACAGCGAGTTCAAACGCGTCGCTGACCTGGGAAGAGGAGGAAACATCCAGAGGAAGAACGAGTAGCCGCTCCGCGGGGTATTCAGCCTGAAGCGATTCGAGAACGGAGGGCTTGCGCAGGGTGGCGACAACGCTATCGCCTGCGCGGAGGGCGGCTTCGACGGTGAGGCGGCCTATGCCGGACGAGGAACCGGTGACTGCAAGTGCAACGCATAGGCGGGTGAGCGGGAGCATGGTAGGAGCGTACGGAGCGCGGGCCGGACGTACCGAACCAGACCTTGGGTGATGTTGGGGTGGACATGGTCGTATGAGATGACGAGAAGGGTTGAGAACGGAGGTAGATGGATGTGGTTGGATCCGGAGAGATGCTATATGAACACTTTGTCGGGGAGAAAGCTGGAGATTACGAAAACATTCGTGAGCAAACGGTAAGATTTGCCGCCAGGACCTGCTGGTGATGGAACAGCGTACGTTGCAGCGGCTGTGCTCCTCTTTGACACTTCACCTGTAGTGATAGCTTTCTGATGCTCCAGTCAGATGAGAGCCCGAAGGACCACAACGAGCTGGCTGCAGAGCGGGGAGCGAAGTGGGCAGGGGCTGCGAGAGATAAAGGCAAGCGCGCCATGGGAAAGACGAGTCAGGGCGAGTCATCCCCCAAATAGAGATGGTTCGTGCCGTCTCTGCCAGGTCCGAGATGTCTCTTGTAATCATGAAACCATCGCGGAGCCCCAGTTCTATCGATAGACGCTCTTCCCGGTGAGAGCAAGTTTGAACATCGAGTAAGGGTCATGTTACCGCTCGCAAGAAGACGTGGTTAGTGATCGTGGGAAACGTGAGGTTTATCCGAGCAGGAGCAGCTCAAAATACATTACTTTTGCATTACTTCCCAACGTCGACGTCAAAATCATGGTTCACCTAGACTTCCACTACATCTTGTCCGATGGCACCACCGTTTTCGGGCTCGCCGTTTGGTAGGTGTTGATTTAATACACTTACATCGTCGTAACAGCATCACAAGACCACGGTGGCCCCTATGGGCCTGTCTGTCATTGATCCTTTTATCGTATCTTAAATGTTGTATTACTCAAGCTCTAGAAGACCTGTTTCAAGTTCCGTTCCATTTCAACCTTCCTTATCCCACTGCGCTGCCCCGAGGCATGGCTACCTCTGGGGTGCCTCACTTGTCATCATATGCAAGCGCTACGCAAAGGCACACCTCTAGTCTACTCCGACTCTTGGCAACGCTGATTCTCAGACTGCTTTCTAGATACCCTCTGCGATGCTATAAGGACTGTGAGCCATCGTTCAATATCCTCAATGTCTTTGATTACATACTAGGGCCGCAATTATCATTACCCAGCTGTATATGCAGGGTTCCAATGCGTGCGAACGCCCCGAGGGTCACCATAGGCGAGTTAGCTGGCGCACGGTAAGAAGCCTCTCTCTGTGCCCGCGTAGAAGGATCGTGCGCCTCGGATTGTCCGGGGACGTTCTGTTGCCCATATCCTTCCGCCGCATTGGAGCACGACTGATCATTGCGTCGACTTAACGTTCACTGGCACGGTAACACGAGCTGGGAAGCCTCACCATCGCAAGCTCGTATGTATCGCGGCATTTCTCAACATGTTGCGTGAGTTCGGCGTCATTGGCATACCAAAGCCACGAGAGAAATGAAGACTGCGCGACGCGCTCTTGCAGTGCTTTGTGGGTGTCTAGTCGCCTACATGATTGTACCGATAGGTTGATCATTGTCAGCTTTCGAGTAACAGAAAATGGACCTGTGACATACTCAGCAAGCATAGCCAAGACATCATTGACATGAGACACCGAAAGCTCGTCGCGCTTGACTTGCTCTTCAGCTTTTGTCAGGAATGTAAGTGCAAAGTCGAGTTTCATCTGCGCGGTGGAGACACCAAGGAGGTAGGGCCGGGCGTTGGTGAATACACCGATGCATGATGTGGCCATGGCCTCTTGACCAGCTGTCAACGCAGGATAGTATGATTCTGCGAGCAGTGGGGGACCAAAGACCACATAACCGCGGTTTATATAGGCGGAATGCGGTGACCTCACTCTCAGTCTCTCGTTTTCGCTCGGGGATTCCCCTAAGACTTACTTCCACCTCTTGCTTGTTCTGGTACGAGATCTCGTTTTATTACATGATCCAGACACGATCTATACACAGTGTGAGATCTGTAGATGGTTGCGCCTCTGTATGGTAGGTACCGGTCGTCTCCGTTTGGCACCAATAGGAAAAGTGCCTATAAAGGACACAGGCAGATTATTAAATACTCGTATATTCATACTTATGCCCGGCTTTTCTTTGCTCATGCAGGAATATATTTGAGGGTTAGGGTTAGCGCTTCGGCGCAGGGGCCGCAGCGTAGCGGACGCGGCCTCTGTCAGATCGAATATTTCCTCTAGATACTTCCTTTATCTGTATTTCATGTTAAATACCCTCGGTATGGCCACGCTCAAATTCTGCTTCGAGCCGCGTTCTATCCTTAAGTGGGCCGGAGCTTTAGCAAAGGCAATTATCCTGTGTTTCTCCATAGAAAATCACTTGGGCAATTGTTCCAAAAGTGAATTTTCGCGACTTCTTTATACATTAAAGCTCAAAACGGTTGTTAGAAGGGAAGAGAATAGGGCACTAAATGTTTATGTCCGATGAAAAACGAGAAAAATTAGAAAACTTTGCTCTCACCCGGGTAACTTACTTTATGAGGAGGATTTGTTCATTTGCGTCATTTTACTATTTTTAATACTGATATTCACCTATTACGTGGCTGGCTATTCTATTTCTTGAAATCAATTGACTATTTAGTTCTTTTGTATCTAACTTTCATTCTTTATATCTTTATAAATCAATTGAATAACTTGGGCAATTGGCCACTCGGCCCGTTACGGCGAGCGCGCGGAAAGCATGGTATGTTATTACACAGAGCAAAACAAGTAACATAGCAAAGCTAATCGCAAAGCAAGTACGAGTACACTACAGTGCAAGTATGCGAGTTACAAGCTCCCTTCTAGGGAGCGGTATAATGTACAATGAACAGTTGATATCTCCTACATCTCCTCGACCCATCGCCTTTCGTACACTTTGAGCCCTCCTCTTCAACCCATGAGCGCATCACCTCCTACACACGATACACACGGGGCCCCGGCTCCGAACTCCGCGACCGATGAAACAGCCCGCCCGAGCTTGAAGAATGGTGCCCGCTCCTCGAGCTCGAGTGATGGTGACCACTCTTCGAGGTCGAACTGTGATGCTTGTGCTTCGATGAGCTCGACGGGATCTCAATCACCGTGTGTCCGCTCGTAGCCTGGTACACATTGGCGCCTTTATACGGTCTTCCGCGCGAGTCAAGCACCATGGGCACCTGCGCCTGCTGGACGGGCTGGATGGGTAAAGCCCGCATAGGCGAGGGCGAGCGTCTGCTGTGACTGTGGCTTCGATGACTGTGACTGTGACTATGCTCGTGACTCTGTCCGCTGCTGCGATAAGGTGAGGGCGAGCGCCCGCTGTGGCTGCTGTGGCTATGACTGTGCATCAAGGGGCTCGCAGGCGCGGCGACGTTGTATGGGCTCGGCGAGCGTCCCGGATAAGCACCCTGCGAAGCGCCCGCCACATTATAGGGACTCGGCGCACGCCCCGGATAACCGCCCTGAGAAGCGCCCGCGATGTTATACGGACTCGGCGCGCGTCCGGGATACGCATTGACGCCTTGCGATGCGGCACCGGGGACGTTGTACGGTGACGGCGAGCGCGGGTAAGGTCCGACCATCTGTATCGGGCTCGGCGGCTGGCCCATGCCCATCCCGTAGCCCGTATGCGAGTGCCGGCGCTGCCGCTGGCTGCCGTACCCAGATCCGGGACTGTGTGCATGCCGCCCCGAGAACCAAGGCGCGTCGTAGTCGGAGTGGTAGGCGTCTTTGAGGTAGGGGCTTCCACCAGCGCCAGCGCCGCCGTAAGCGCCTGCGGTACCAGTGGCATTGGGGTATCCCGTGCCATCGTAGCCTCCATACCCGCCCGCATTACCGCCGTATGAGGAGGCATAGGCGCCCGCGGGCACGCCGGCGCCTCCGTAGCTGCCCCCGCCATATCCCGCGCCTGCGTAAGGCGATCCTGGGCTTACGCCGCGTCCCATTGGGCTTGGGCTCCGGCCGCGCCCCATGCCGCCCGTGCTTTCGCGTGCGATAACCTGTAAAATGAAGGGTGACGTATGTATGAGCTAAGAGCACAGGTACCAGAAGGGAGAGGGGAAGAAGGGACCAGGCACGTACGTCTTGGAAGAGCATTGACGCTGTTGCGGCAGCCGCCTCGATCGCTGGATAACGTCCATGGCTGTCCATCCGCTGGGACGAATGGTTGTAAAGTCTCATAGCTGTCCGCAAGGTCCACGTCAGCCTTCGCGAGCTCTACAATGGAATACTATAGAATGACGGAGAACGCACCTTCAGCGACGGCCAGCCCCACGAGTGCCTCCTTCTGCCTATGTGGGTCCGCACCGAGCGGTTCGTACAACGAACTGTTATGAATCCAAAGTCGGTACGCCTCGTACGCAGCTGCGTGGCCAAGCTCCTGCGGGGACAAGTTGTGCATGCTGGCGAGCCCGCCAAACACGCGGTGATGGTGCGAGCGGGCTTCGCGAAGGCCGACGCCCAGCGAGTTGTTCATTGAATCTGAGTTGATCCGCCGGAAGGCATGTTGCCAGAGGTTCCTGCAGACAAGTAGATGAGCAAGGATTCAGAAGACAGGGAACGTAATGAGCATACGGATCGGGAGTGGTGTTGGCATGCGCTCTGAAGAAGTCATACCCGCCCCCTGTATACGAGTGAGTAAAAGTCGATGGTAGTCAGGATGAAGACGTACAATTTGGCTGGGGTTGGAAGCGGATAGGCTGAGGTGGGCCAAACCGCATCTAAAGGCCATCTTGAGTACATCAACGCGTTTAGCTAGTCGGCTGAGCACACCTGGTTGGTCCCCCATCCATTCGTATGATGCTGGTAATAATCGTAGGCTGACATGGCTGCAGATGGGTGGAGAGAGGGAAACGAAGAAGACAGGAAACGTCACGGAAGCGCCTTTTGAGCAGCGTCGGGGGTAGTATACAGTAGCGTGTATAAACGCGGACAGCCACGGCCCCGACAAGCCTAAGTTTTCCTGGTTCCGAGCGGCCTTGTTTATCCATGTGCACGGGGCTACAAGATACATAAGAAGAAGTGTAGTCGAGAGCGGTTGTTGGTGTTACGGCGGGTTGACATCATGTAAGGTACCTGGCGGAGTGGAACCATCTGACCTTACACGAGGCAAACATGCTCCACGCCCGAACGCGGCGTATTGTCCATCCCGAGCGTCGAATACGTTCTTTCGATTCCATTGGTTGATACAAGCCGTTGCTGTGTCTTGCTCTGCTCTGAAATCGTTCGATGGAGAGATTGTCTGAGGTTCGCTGACCAAGGAGGTTGTCGCTTCACGCAAGCCGCGGTTGGTCAACTTTCCAGTTTATTACTCACGTGAGAATAACATAACGGCAGTTGCCGATTTTTCTATTAACGCGTCTAACCCCTGGCTAGCTCTTGCTTCTACCTGGACACATCAACGGCTCTGACCTCGTCGTGAAAACCTTCCTTCTTTCTCACACAACGTCTTGGAAGCTTCAACTCGATCTCAAATGTATGCTCTATGGTCTCTCCCGTATGGCCACGCTGCCGCCATGCGTGTCTGATGGGCACCCGACGCCTCTGTCGCTTCTTGTGGACGCTCGTGCTGCTCTTGCGAGGACTCTTTATGGACTGTTTGGGAGGCTGCTCGACTGATGTTAGCAAATACTGCAAAGTATGGGTGAACATATCATCGTAACTTACTGGGACCGTATACCTCGTTGCCCCATTGGACATTCAGCGATCCGACAGTAGCAAGCCCGCTGATATGGACAACAGGTGATCTAACTCCGTAGTCGAAGGGGGAGGTAGCTTTTGGTGTGCTCCCAGGCACGTTACTGTTTAGAACACGACCTGACTCTTGCGCCCTAACTTCTTGAATCAGGTTGGCATGCAGCTAATACATAGATTGTAGCCGCGTCAACCGCCGCTGGAAACCGCATACGAGAGATGCTTACCGACGCAAGTGCACGCAGATTCAAGCAGTCCTCCACATGCTGGACGACATCGGCGTCATTGGAGTACCACAGAGACGAGATGAAGTGCCATCCTGTGATGCGCTGAAGCAACACCGCATGAGCTTCTTGAAGTCTAAATCAAGGGATGGTGAGAACTACCATATGCCGTGCAGCGTGGTGATGCTGGTGTGCTTGAATACTTACTGGATGAGCATAACCCTAAGGTCGTCGACGCCAGGGTGGGCCAGTCGAGAGTTGGCGAGCATCCCGGCTTGCCTTAAGAGTGAATGCGCGAACGCGAGCTTCGCACTACCGGTCGATAAACCAAAGGCGCTAGACTGCAGAAGATTGATTGTGTTGAAAGATGGTGTAGTCATGGTATCCGAAGATATCCGACACGGAATGGCTATGGGTTTGGTGTGTCCTGGGCTGTAAGGAGTGTTCAAGCGTTCACTCATTAAATACGTCGTCAGCGCCCCGGCGCTTGACACGATGGCAAATTGTCGCGAGTGCAGTTGTAGCATGCTGTGTGTTTCCCGATCCCATGCGGAATTTGAACCTAATCCAGCATTTACAGGGCAAAGAAGACGACGTTCAGACCAGTTCAACGCGGCTCACTCCTCTCGGTTCTGGATGAACTCCGAGGAGCCAATCGTTGATGTTTCAGCCTCCGTAAGTAAGCTAGCTCAAGCAGCATCGGATCTCGCTAGCACCCGTCAGCGAACTGGTTCACCGTTGGTGACCAGATCATCCATACAGCTTTTGCCTATTCCGACGCGGCAAACTTGATTTCTAATCCGTTATCATGTTTCAATCACGTTTGACATCGAGGTTCGTGATGCATCATAATTTTCCGGGCACGTGTCGTTCTTTCTCCGGTTCTTACCTCAATACATAAAGGATGCCCGAGACGCAGCATTCTGCGGCGTGGAAGGGTAAAGAGGGGTTGCCGCTCTACCAGTCAGTTACGACTGCTGACGTGGTTGGACCGCTTAATAATACATATAAGCTGGTTACTAGACTAGACAAAGCAATGCTTATTTCTAGCTGATCTTATTCCTCTCCCTTTGGATTATTTCGCTTCGGTCTGCGGAACGGCTGTTTTTGTCATGGCTCCTGCTTGCAGTAGACTGGTGACCTCACTTCCATATCTGAGTCCATATAACGATTGTGACGATAGCTAGCGGCAAGAAGGGCACAATCACTGAAAAGGTAGCAAGATGCTGGGTCTCGAAAAATTCAACCGAAATCCTCTTTAATGACAAGCTATCGAAGGATATACGAAAAAGTAGGCTACTTATCTGTCGAAACGCCACAGCGAAATCGAAGTGGAGTCCAAGCGTTCAAAGCTGTAAACATACCGTACTGTCCTGAGCATTGGTCCTGGTCCTGAGCCACATTTCATTGATAATTTGATCCGGGGAGTCATCTCACCAGTAGACGCATTCAAACTGTCAGTGGCCTGCATGATCATGCAAAGGCGCACCACGGACAACTAGTCGTTGGACCTGTTTGATTCGTACACTTCTGGTGGTTCATTTGTCATAAGAGGCTCGGGTATTCGGCCAGCTTGATGCTTTGAGCTTTGAGGCCCATCAACTTTCAACTGCGCGTTTGGTGAATTACACGGGTGTAATGTTCAAGCATTAGTAGTTTGGGTCACGATGGCTTGGAACACGGTGTGGACCGATGATTGGTAATCGCTATGTAATATTGGTTCTCTTCAACAGCTGTATCAGATTTTCCGGATGAATGTTCCGGGCTGATCCTCGAATGCCGCCTGCAGTGAACCAGTTCAAATTTACCAATCGAGGACGTGTGAGGGCGACTTTGTCAGACTCAGTCACTAAGTACTAGTATCCGGGTGCACTCGGGCAGATGGTGGGGGCAGTGACCGAGTATTGGGGATGCTGCGGACCGTGAACCTCTCGGTAGGTCTAGATCGAAAGGTATGCGCCTGGTCGCTCAGACTCGAGCAACGAGTTATATTATTATTGACGCCTACTTGAACTTGTCCTTGCAGTGCGGTTCGCGCCGAATACAAGGCTTGTGGCTAAAAACCACATCTCCACATTCACTATGTAGCGGACAGTTAGTGAGTACGGTCATGTATTTCGTATATTAGCCTAGGTATCGTAAAAATTAGATCTAAAGGAATATTGCATCTGAATATATCTAACAATGGTCCTACGATTGACGAAGAAAGCAGTGAGCATGGTTGATAAAGGTCGTGAAAGAGTGCGCTGACGTCTAAAGGCCGTCCTCGCCGGGTTCCTTCAGCCGCCACCGAAGCAGTGAAGCATACTCATCCAGCCTCTGCACAAGCTCGCGCACCTCGGCGCTCGTGACTCTGACCTCGTTGCTCTGTTCGATCCCGTCTCCGTTGTTATCCTTCCCCTTGCCCTTCGTCTTGATCTTCTCTTTCTTCCCGTTCACTTTGCTGTTCACCTGCGTCTGGGCAGCCACATTTGCCTTCGCGGAAGCGACAGCGAACGACTTCTCGATCGACGACTGGCCCTCTTCAAGGTGTAAGCCGGCCTTGACGAGCACGTACGACGCGAGTCGCTCGATCTCCTGCGACTCTGCAAAGCCCCACCACCGCTGTGCAGGACCATCTTCGTCCTCGCTATCACTGTCATCCGCGTCCTCAACCTCACCGTCGCTCCCCACAGAAAACGGAACCTTGAACCTAAACGCCCTCTCCGCCTCCGGCGGCCGCTCGCCCCACACCACCACGCCCCAGCACCACCTCCGCAGCCCCTCCCTCTCATTCTCGGTAGGCGGCGAGCGCTTCTTCGGCTGCTGACGCTTCGTCTTCTTCGCCTTCGTCTTCCCCGCTCCCTCGACGGTGACAATATCCTCGTGCAACGCATCGAGCAGCTCGCGCGCGGACTCGCGCTCGGCGGGGCCGGGCGTAAGCGCCCAGTAAACCCGGCCGGACGAGTCACGGCCAAGCGGGGCGATGCGCGGCTCGTACGACGCACAGGCGAGCGTGGAGAGGTGGTCGTAGGATTCGAGGCGGGCTTCGTGTGCGCGTTTGGGCGCGTTCTTGGAGCCGCGCAGGCGGGAGTGTGGGGCGGGCTGGGGTGTGTGGAGAGCGACGTTAATCAGGCGACCATAAACCAGCACGACGGAGAGATTTAGGTTTTGAAACGGAATTTGGAGGGAGAGAACTCACCCCGTCCGTACTCGCCTTTTCCTGCTCTTTCTCCTCCCTATACCGTTCCTTCTCCGCCCTGCCTAGTGCCTTGGCCCGCTCCCTCACTTCTCTTGCTTCCTCGAACCCTCCTTCAAGCGCCGCGCGTACGCCGTCAGTTGGAATCGCTGCGCTTATGAGCGCTGCGATGACAGGCACTAGCTGAGCGGTGCACACTACCTCGACCTCTCCCCGTGCGTCGGCGGCGGCGGCACTGCGTGTGCTGCGCGCGAGACGCGCGCTGTTGGCAGGCGGCGGGTGTGGTTCCGGCAATCCGAAGGATCGGTCGAGCGAGGACAGGGCGCGGGCGATCTTTTGGAGGGAGTTCGTGGTCGAGGAGGATTTGATGGCTTTGATGGCTTCGTCGAGTTCCTGCAGTTCATGTGACGCAAGTCGGTACGGGGTACGTGGGCGAAAGAGAAATGAAGACGTACCCCGGCTTCCTCCTCGTCCTCATCTTCAACCGCCTCATCGTACAGCATACTCAACATCGCGAGCACGAGGCTCTTCACGCACCCCTCGCTTACCCACGGCGCGAGCGCCCCCTCGTCCGGCTCGTCTTCTGCATCACCCCTTCCCCTCTTCCCTGCATCCGTGCCTCCCCTCTTCCCCGCGACACACTCCAGTTCGTCCAGCGTCGCACGTGGAATCTTGAGCACGCTCCGCTCATTCCCATCCGCGTCGCGCGTCGTCGTGCTAAAGCGCAGCGCAAACTCGCGGATGTGGATCCTGTCTTCAGCGGACGCGAGCGGGAGGCGCGTGTGCAGAGCGCGCCAGTGCGGGTAGGGCTTGGGCTTGTATCGCGGTTTGGCTGGTTTTGGTTTGGTTTGCTCTGCTACGGGAGTGGGTCCAGAGGGCGCGGATGTGGTTGAGGCGATGGTCGACGCGATGGACTTGCTAGACAGTATGGTAGATGGGAAGGCCGAGGGAAGAGAGGCGCGGTGCTGGGCCTGTTTCTTGGGCACGACGGATTTGCCACTTTGCGGGCCCTGCATGTAGATAAGTGGCGATTATCGAGCGGAGTCTAGGAACGATGGACGTACGAGTGCTTTCGGGTTATCTTTCAGCATGGCCGAGGCGGACGCAACTCCGGCCCGCTTGGCCATGAGAGTGAGGTTCCTGTCGAGTCGATGTTCAGGCATAATGCAATTACGGGTGACAATCGACGCAGGGAAAGATGCCATCAACAAGGTGCTGGTGTATACTCACCCTGTAGGCTGAAGGCCCTTTGCCTTGCGGCAACGGACGCAATTGCACTCGTCGGCGCATCGCGGGCATCTAAGTGCGTTTGTTGAATGGGCAGGCCAAGAATAAGCAATGCCGCCGAGCTGAAACAGAGCACCGGGGACTTACTTATAGATGTATCCCGCATCAGGGACGTGTCCCTTGGACTTGCTGGGGACACCGGCGCTGAGAATCCCATCTGCAGAAATGCCGTAGCGATTTCGTATGCACGGCTTGCAGTAGCGGGTGTTGCAGCGTTTCGCCTTGGACGCGATATAAGTGCATCGCAAGCCATCTTTGAAGCATTGGATTTGAGTGAGGAAGAGCAAATTGACACAAGTAAGGCAGACGTACATGAAATGTCGCGCTTTCTGTTGCACTGGTGACAGTAGAAGAAGCCCCTCGGGAACTCCTCGTTCGCGTTCGGAAGTTTGTCGTCCTCGATCATGTCAACTTTGAATTTCTTGACCGACTTGAGTGCTTCCATGTCTCCAACGGACTTGCGTTTCTTGTGCGTGACATTTGCCATACTGGGCGCGTTTTCCTTAAAGGACGAGTTGATGGACGCGGACCGATGGTGCTTGTGCAAGGGGGAAGGTGGAATGTCTACAAACACGGTGGACTTGCGTCGATGCAGGGCAGACATCTGCGTATGATAGAGGTAAAAAAAAAAGAGAGAAAGTGATGTATGATGACAGATTGCTTACTGTTTGTTGTCTGTTGCAACGTTTCAACGTGAGCTGTTCGTTGTCCGTTGACCGTCCGACCCGACGCGTCCAATATATGAGTCTCGGTCACGAGACCAGCTGCCTAATATGGACACCGCTTACGGAGCGGAGAGGCCGGAAAAGTTTCCCTCGGGTCTCACGCCACTGTCCGTCATTTCTTTTGCGCGTCTTCCTTCCGGTCCACTTTCCTCGTCGCCCCGTCCGCCCCACTCCCCGCCCCCTCTGTTTCTCCTTTTTTCTCCTTTCTCGGGTCATATTATAAGACATGTCGCATGCGGACCACACTAGAGACCCTTGGTATGTGGTCTACTCGCCAAAAATGAAATGAATCTAACTCTCCCATAGCCCTTGGGTCATCCTCAACGACTTTGGTGGTGCCTTCGCCATGGGTGCAGTCGGTGGTGGAATCTGGCATGGCATCAAGGGCGCCCGCAACTCTCCTCGCGTGCGTCTCCTCAACCTATATCGCCCAACTTTTAGTCTGACCCGACCTCACAGGGAGAGCGCTTTGTCGGCGCCATCTCGACCATAAAGGCCCGTGCCCCCGTCACTGGCGGTAACTTCGGCGTGTGGGGTGGCATGTTTTCGACGTTCGACTGTGCTGTCAAGGGCTGGCGGCAGAAGGAGGATGCCTGGAATGCCATCATCTCGGGCTTCATGACCGGTGGCTGTCTTGCTGCTCGCAGTGCGTCTTCTCTCCTGCAGTCCTAAGGTTCAACTCACCCATGTATTCCTCTTAGGTGGACCTAGGTCCGCGTTTGGCTCAGCCGTAGCTTGCGGTATCCTTCTTGGTGTGTTCGAGGGTGTCGGTGTTCTGCTTGGCCGCGTGTTCAGCGAAGGCACGAGACCACAGCTTCCTCCACGTGAGTCCACTCTCCTGTTCATCTACCAGTGCGCGTCATCTCACCCCGGCCTACCTATACAGTACCCGAGAACATGTCAGCGCAAGGCACACCCTCTGCAACCCCTGCGCACTAGACTTACTTACAGCATTTATTCTACATACACTGGCTTTCGTCGTCGACACTCTGCTCGCTACCCACCTCACTGTATAATCGACACTGATCAACGTTATTGGTCAACTGCATTATTCTTCCTGTTTATAGAATTTGGATGCAAACAAGCATAAACTCAAAGCAACAGCCCAGAAACGTCTGGATGTTTCATTTCTACTATGTCAGGCGAGCTGCGCTGTGCTATCGCAAGGGTGCTTAGCATCAATGCGTAGTCTCCTTGGGAGGAGCATATGCTGAGAGTTTGGGTCTAGGGTAAGGTTTTGTCCATGCCGCTGAGCGTTTGCGGACAAGATCGAGAGTGTCCACTCCCACGTTCCGCTGATCTACCTATGGTCCAAACCAATGAACGGTGTGAGGATGTTGTACGGCCTTGACTGTGATATGAAACAACGGTCGTACATGCTGAGACTCATGTGCCTTTATAGATCGCATTTATACAAGTTGAATAATTCATCGATGAATGACTTCATGACCGTCAGACGCTGGCGGAGCTATACCCAAGCTTTAAGGCTGGAGTTGCGTCCGCTCCATCCGCCTCCACTTGGCGTTCCAGCAGGCTATTCCAACGTCAGGAGTACCCGCATCACGATATGCTGAATACAGCCCATTTTCTAATGATGCCGAACGGACAACCTCGGCGTCCATACATCGCAATGGCGTTTATCACCACGAGTGGATTCGGAAGGTAACCTCATTGGTTGAAGACATTCTTCCCGGCAATTTGGCGAAGGCATTAATACTCGAGAGGGAGCAAGCAAGCGTACCGTCCACAAGTTCCCTGTCCTTTTCTGTTCATGTATACCGTTTCGATCGATTGGACCGCAGGTCAAAGAATGGCATCAAATACAGAAACACAGAAGCATCTTCTTTCCTCGTAGACCTGGTACTTGTCCATTTCGTTCGTGTTTGACACATTAGAGTGGACGCATCGTCGCGGAACCGAACATGAACATCATGTCCAATGTTTAGGGGGGATATATAACAAACTCGAAGTTGCGGATAATGTCATACAGACACAACAACTTAACTTTGCACCCTTGTCATCAGCTGATTTTTGTCCACTATATTCCAGCATACCAGTTCACCGCCTTGCTCTTCACCTCTGATCACGAGCTTACGCCTTTTACTATCCTCGATGTCCAGCCGATTCTTGAAGACAGTGCTCCCTCGCGCCCTTGTCCGTCTACGGCGCCGTATTCATGCGCTCAGCTACACAGAAAATGTCGAGCTCGATCTGGCACTATTGTACTTGGCTGCAGCCGAGAAGTATGCCGAATATGCCGAATCGCTTGCGCCTTATACAGGCTTCAATGTCTCCCAGCTCAGAGATTCACTTACTCAGTACGTACTTACTCCTAGTGACTAATTGCGACTTCACGTTGCTGTTGTCATGCACTCCGATGAAAGCTTACGGATATGAAACAGACGAAGGGAAATACACGATCTGTTACACACGGTCGTAACGCAGTGTTTGCATCATGCTGGCACTGCGACCATATCCCAGCACATCGAAAGGTGCCGGGATCTTATGGCTCTAGCGTTGGTACGGCATCGTACATTGTTTTCAGGGCGTCAAGGAGAGACTTGGAGCTGATTCTCACATAAGTCATACGCTGGGAAAAATACAGCACAAGAGCAAAAGAAACAAACATTTTCGTCATACTGTTTCAACCAGACTTCACCTAGCAAGATGCAAACAGGTGATGTCAGCCAGGGGCCGAGAACGCCTACCATTTACCTGAGCGGGTTCGCTCGGATTGGTACACTTAACATTCATCTGGGAGGCGATGAGTATGGATCAAGTAAGCAATTCTCTGCGTGCTATGGTCGAAGCTAAGGCAAGGTTCTTCAGCATCCCAAACGGTTTGTAAAGGAGACCAATGCCAAGGGCGGGATAAACACTAGGGGGCCTCGTCTGGAAATCTTCGTCACATGACAGTGGTACGCTGAGAGCAAGGAGCCAAACGGCAAGCCTTGAACATCAGTAGTTTGGGGCGTATGAGGATAAAGAGGTCAATGGTGCCTTTGTAGCTCTTGGGGATATGCATACGTTAATGCTTGGGTGGTAGAGCGTGATTACCTTTTTTTCCGACTAAACAGCAGATTCTAGCACTAGATTAACTTTGTAAATATGATGAGAGCAGTTTTCGTGATTGTGGTCAGACCAAGCAGTAGCGAATATCGGTTTTACCTTCCAATGGTGTGGGGTGTGAGTGGAATGCCAGGACCAAGGTGGTTGGGCTTTGCCAACATGCGTTTTCAGCATGGTGGAGGGAAGGATCATCGGTAAAGACCGAGAAGCTCGTTCGGAACCTGTTGGCGGCCTTTGCCCACATTGATTGCTCCATGCTCACAAGCTTTTCGGTGCGTATCGCAGTAAGCTCCGCTTTTGTCTGCGTATTTTCACACAACGAAAACTTGTCAAGACCCGAACCTCCGGTGCAGGCAGGTCGTAAGTTTTGAGTCCGCGCAGTTTTATGAATTTCGAAATTTCTTGCTAACGATCGACAATGTTGGATATCAATAGAAATAGTGGATCTCATCGTCGCTGCTCACGCTCAAACGTAGGCTCGAATCAACCTTCAGATGGTCTAGCTTAGAAGATTTTCTCACTGCACTGTAAATTCCTTGTCATCCTTGTAGGCACTACACTTTTGATAAACGCCGGAAGAAGCAGGCTTGATTACGTTCTTTCCTTCCCAATTTCCGACAGGAAGCGTTCAAAAGACGGAAAATATGGTTGCTGCCTTGATGGTGTAAAAATTGTTGCGCTAGGTTATTATGCAATGAGTATCTTGAAGTGATTGTTGTAGGAGGTTCAGTGTGACAGTAGTTGATGTATCACGTTTGTCCTAGAGACGCTGGAAAGATCCCCAAGTGCGTGCTAGTCCAACGATACATGGATGGGCACATTGTCGTTGATGTGGCAATGGTATGATATGTTAGAGGTGATGTAAGGCATCGGTCTTGACCATGGTGAAAGTTACAACGTAGTCGATTTAACTTGCAAAATACAAGCGAACTGATAACGAAATGGGGTAACCATGGGATTGAATGCATTCAGAAGAAAATTCTACAGTAAGACTATGCTCGACTGTTATCAGCGCTCAGCATCGGTACCTTTGCGCACATTAGCATACATATTTGAAGCTAGGTCACGATCCCATTGGTCCTAATAAGTTATGATAAAATGAGCCATAAGTTCAACCACATTGATCAAGCACCAAACAACATCTCAGAATCATACATTGCCTGAGAAAGGGTTTGAAGTTGGTGGTCATTGATAAACAGCAAAGCCAGGGAGAAGACTTAACTTCTTCGTCATTGCATGGCTAATATGACAAACTGTGCATTGTTGATGTGTGCACGAATAAGAGATTGTTTTGATGGAGTTCGTTAGTTTGAAAGGGTATGAAAACAATACACTTTCGGTAATTATATCACCTGGTCCCGGACTTGTCCCGAGCGCTTGTTGCTCCCTAAGGCGACTTCAAGTTTTCTTTAGGCAAAGTCGATGCCGTAAGTCTGAGCTCGTCGATCATACATGATGAGGCGATGACTACCCCCGGAATCATACCCTAAGATATTCATCGGCGTCATCCAGCTCGAGTAACTTGCAGGTCGTGTTTTTGACTTGCGAGCATGTATTGTACTATGTTCGTATCGATGCTTCATACGATCGCCAGGTGATTTACGATGCATGCATGGGATTAAGTTGCATTGTTCAGTGACGCGGATAAATGAAACGTCCAGCTTTACCTACCTTGCATCCATTGTTTGGCCATTCCTCACTCCTTGTATGTTGATGCTTTAGCATGCATATACAGGAACAGACAATGAGGGGGAAAGAACGCCACCCGCCCCTGAATCGTGCATACCTTGAGAATTTCTAGTAGCGCTGTGGTAGAAATCAGAATGTTACTAACAGGGTAATTTCTAACACGTTAATAACATGTTAGTAACGACCCTAACATCGGGGGTCCCAGAAGAGTACGTTAGAAATTGTTAGAAATTCGCGAGGCAGTGCACAGATAAACCCGGCCATCGGAGGGTGTTTGCCGCCGTTGCTTGGCAAAAATCCCTCGTTTCGTTGAAGTCATTGATTCTAATACTGAATTGCATATCAAGGAACGCATCGAGTGGACAAGCTATGTTGACAAGATATTAGCAGCACGGGAGGAGAATCAAGAAGTTCCTGAAGTGCACTTGCCCTGTTTTAATATCATTACCTTGCTCTGATTCTTGTTTAGGCGGCTATTGCATTCAATGATCCAGGTATACGAGCCACTGGAGCTGATGGAAAAGGAAAGGGAAAGCCTCCGCCACTGACCATCCTGTTCAAGCGTTGGTGGTTCCCTCAGACAAGGAGGCGCGTTTTCAGAGTATCCGAAACCAAGAAAATCTGGAAGTACTCTCAGAAGCAGGCAGAAGAGTTTGTAGAGGTCGACGACGACGACGATTGGAGTTCTGAGGATAAATGATGATTTTTAACTAATTCTAACATGTCTAACCTGTTATTAATTCATTTCTAACCTGTTAGTAACTGTTATTGGGTACTTTGTTATTAACTTTTGTTATAAATGGCGCCTCGAGCGTCGCTATTTCTAACCTAACCTAACACGGGCAAAATAATTTCTACCACCGCGCTAATTTCTAGCGCCCACAGTTAATTTGTCCTGATTTATGGTTGAGCCTTCCCACGCTTTTCTGGCTGAACACCTCCGTCTCGAGGAGCGAAGATACCGTGGGTGTGAGATTATTCTGACACATACCATATGTATGGATTGTTAAGGGTCATTGTATACTTTTAACCGATGATTCTCGACGTTTGAAGACACCGTCGGACGCCGGTCGGACGAGCTACACGATCGCCTTTTGTCCAATCACCAGGACCTGTAGGCAGGAGTGTGTGAATGACGGGACCCGATGGAAGTCCTTGAGTGCTCACACAGTCGCCTGCATGCCGGAGTCGAGTCCCTGATCATCATGACCTCGGGCTATATCTATACTTGGTCGTTCCGAAAATACACGAGAGAGGTTGTGAAGATGAGTGAATGAACTACCGGTTCCGACGGCAGGGCCGCTGCTCGAAAGATGCAGTGATCAACAGACATCGCAGCCAACTCGCAGCAGTCTTCTGTGTTTCCGCAGACAAACCGCAGCCCAAAGCACAGCATCAAGGTCAGAACAGGTTTTATCTCCGGGGTTGCAAACGCGGACTGGGCACTGCTGTCTCGTGCTTGCAAACTCTATCAGTGTAACCTTCCTCCGTAGACGTACAACGGACGCACGTGACGGAAACGCGCTGAAATCCCACCCGCGCCCACCTGTACCCGCCCTTTACCCCTCGGGCCTGTGTACTGTTTTCCTGTGCCACCATCCCGGTGGGCCTATTCACACGGACCCTGTCCCATGTGCCGAAGCTTCTCTCGACATGCACAGATATAAGACGTGCACATCCGCGCCGTGGGTCCTCGACATACCCGCCGTGAGCATCCTCCTCTTCACAGAGATCCTTTGAGCACCCTTACCACTGCTCGCGACCCGACCTTGTAGACTGGAGGCCGGTACTCCCTAGATCCGCGAATTAGCCACTACCCCTATCCTATCCACACCGACAGGCCACCAGACCGTCTAGTGACGAGGAGACAAGAATGAACACGCACCCACATCACTATTCGAATATGCGTTCTCAGGGCCACATCATATACGCGGCATATCGAAGCCCGTATAAACCACATACGCTGCGCGACTACCTGTGGAAGAAGCGCCTCATGGTTGAGACGACGTTGGCGACATCCGTCATGGAACCATGGGAGAAGCTCACGTTCCGTGTGTCCTCTTTTTCCGCACTATCATCCCGGCTGCGCGAACTGACAGACTGCGCCTTGATGGTGATTCAGTGACAGTCCTGTTTATCCTCGTGTGTTGGGTGTGTACCGGGTTGTGGCGTTACATACCCGCGCAGATGCTGTACACGGAGCGCAGGCTCACGTACTACTTGTGGGGGCATGCTGCTGGTTACCACTGAGCGATAGAGATTGGATCGTGGTGTTCTTGGGCTGCTGTGTCGTTCCTTTCATTTGGTGAGTACCTCATCTGCTCGACGTTCACACTTTTGATTGACCTGCAACTTCAGTTCCAGTTCAAGCATTCTTCATGTCATTGTATTATTACCTGTATCCATAGTCCCCCATCAGCCGAAAAGGCCTGAGTTCCCCGCGTGGCGATGTCCAACCGCCATCTACGCCCTGCTCCCACATCGAAAGCCGAGCGCAGCGCGCGCCCGAGCACCGCCCACCGTTGGATGCTTATTATGCGATCACTGCGCGTTCCATCATCATGGTTGCGAGCTGGTCGCCGTTGATAGGTCGCTCAGCGAGGTGCCCGAGGCGCTCCGCAAGGAGCGCAGCAAGTACATGCTTGCACTGGATGGAATTAGACCCGGCACGGAGTGATCACTGACAGCAACACATACCATGACGTGAGACTCGGCCATGAGCACCATAAACGCGAAGGCTGGACACGTGCAGTAGTGTGAAGGCGAAGGGGAGACCGTGGGCAGAACATTAGCGCTGGCACGAACGTAGGTGGAATGGTGGTTTGGAAGGGAGAGGAAGACCGCGTATGTCGCGGAAGTGCCATTGACTTGATAGTGCGCTCTACTCCATGGTGTAATATACTTGATCACTAAAAAGCAGATCAATATGACGTTAAGCTGCGGCTTATACTATGCATGTATGCGGCATCCACATTCAGTAATAGAGCCTGGCTTACCGCTTTCGCGATCAACGAGATCGAGCGCGGCCACGATTGTGGTGTCAGGAAAGATACCACGTAGGGCCTGGACGGATTCCTCGACTGAATTGATCGAATCAGTAAACGACAACGGCGTCACTGATCCGTCACAAAACCGAAAGCTTTGAGCGCACGGGCAAAGTTCAAAGTCTTACATTCGTCCGTGTTGAAGGTCTCGATGAGAGCTTGAGCAACTTGGGGAATGGATGTAGATTCGCCAGCAGCTGGCATGTTACGCGTCGACAACAGCCCCAGCCTGCCCCGGCTGAAGTCTTGGAAGAGTACGTGGATCGAGTCCAAGAGGAGAGCCCGCGCCGCGCGAAGCGAAAGCCATTGTTTGGTTATCATGATGTGCCAAACAACCGCGACCATTTCCTCTTCAAGTTGGTTTCCCCCCTCCTACGTCCATACACGAAACAGCATCGTACACATTGTTACATAGGGTGCTATACAGAGATCATGCCCAAGACATACTAGTCCAACACCTTGGTGCTCTACTCATGAGCCCCTTGGAAGGACCGATCCTCCTGCTCGCCGTATGGGTGGCGCTCACGTTCAAGCTGTTCATTGACATGGTCTCTGTATACCGCCTGAGAGGCTGCTTACATCGGCTTAGTATCCTTACAAAACTTCTAAGATAGAACACTTGAACTTACTTGGACCGTATGTGCCGTTTCCCAGCTGAACATTCAGCGATCTAACTTGAGCAAAGGGGCCGAGGTTCACCACAGCTCCAGCGCCACTGTTCTTCGAATCCTCTGCAGTAGAATCGTACGATGCATATCCAACCCCAAGCATGGAGTCCAGATATACCTTCGTGTTATTAGTGTTCCCCAAATACAGCTAGCAGAGACGTCAGCCCTTCTTCTCTGATAGCCCGAACACGCCCAGCCTGATACTGACCATTGCATATGCCAAAACCTCCCAACATTGTTGTACATGTTCAAAAAATGGCGATGTCGTTGGCGTACCAGACCGAAGGGAGCCCATACCAGCCCATTACACGCTTGTACAGCATTTCCTGTGCCTCTCGACGTCTAACATGATCAATTGCGAGGACGGCAAGCACAATTCGAGCTGGGATTAGCGTTACGGCAGGTATCTGGAACCTTGAAGACATACTGAACAAGTATCGCTTGCAGAATATTGACGGACGTGCCCGTGGGGCAAGACATCCGATGACCTATCTCTTGGACGTGCTCCTCTGCTTTCTTCAGGAAGGAACGTGCAAGGTCGAGCTTCGCCCTGCCAGTGGAGAAGCCAAGAGCATAGTACTGCGGGAATCGCAGCGGGTTGAGGGAGACGATCTGTGGTGATGTGTTCATGGGTTGGGAAGAGTGTTGAGATACAGTAGATAGGGATCGTGAGACCTCCCAGAAAAGCGTCATGTTTTGTGTAATTCCATAGTGGGCCCATGCACAGCCAGCCTTGCTGAACGTGGAAGAATTGTAGCAAAATGGCGAGCGGTAGTGTTATTCTTAGAACTCCGTCTTCCGGGTCGGTTATTCGCATTTTACATCCGATTCAGTCCCCGCTCTTGGAGATACCACAGTCGCCGACGGGTGCGGACTGATGCTCGCGAATCGATATTTTGGTTCATTGCCTCCCCCACTATTACACCAATGTAGGTTGCTAGTTATACCTGGTATTTCACCAGTATGCGTTTTGGCCCTGATAAGCACTGACTTCCATTTTATAGCGATAAACCTTCCACTTGTACACTTTGGTCAACATCCACCGTCATTGGCACTTGAACAAAGTTCAAGACAGCCGTGCCCTTTGCAAAAAGGAAAATGCACCGTATCGGCCATTTGGAAACGAATTGAACTCTTGCTCATCACTCCGTGATGAGGTTGAAGTTACCCAAATACTATCTTCAGCACTAGGGCCCAGGACCAAGGCTCGTAGATCATAAATAATCACTTCGAGATTAAACATCAGCTCTCCTGCTCCTGCTCCCTCGCGTTCTTCAAAACAGCCCTGGCCAACCTCACATACTCGTCTGCCTCCTCTCGCTCCTTTGCATCCATTTCAGCGCCCTCGGCCTCGCGTATCTTCTCCCAGTGTGCCAACCCACCATCAACAAGCGCCCACGCGTCTGCGTCCGTATGCTCGTCCACCCAGCGAACATATTCCGCTTCTTGCCACCCGTGAAGCGCATGCGGGAGCGGCACTGGCGATCGCACAAGAATATGGTGCAGTACAATCAGCGGCGGCAGCCCATCACCCCTTTCTCTATCCGTTCTGAGCGGGTCTGCAAGCGTAGCGTTGTCGAGGAAGAGCAATGGGCGCATGGCACGTAGGACGAGGTACCATTGTCTGTTGTCCTTGCCGCTGGTGCCGCCTATTCCCTGTAGGGCGCTTCCCCGTCTGTTTTTAGGGTTGGAGACTAGGAAGGCGGATAGGGAGAATTCGAGTTCGGTCATGTCCGTCGTGAGCTGGAGCTTGCCGCTCTCGCCCAAAGGCCGGGCGATGCTGGCGTGCAGGACGAAGGTGCGAATCACAAACTGAACAATGCCTTCAACCCTGTATGGGTGCGTGATATTGGTGGGCTGCCATAATCGAGGTGACAAGGACGTACAGCGATCTTATCGACTCAGGCGGGAACGCACTAAGGATCTCAAGCTTGACGTATGAGAGCTTGTCGCTCAAGTCCTTCATATATAAACTTGGAGCTGTTCCTCCGGCGAGAGGATTGGAGGCTTTCTGTAGGTCAACGCGATGTATTCGCGACACAATCGCGGCGAGCTCTCGGCGGACTGCGGTGTCAAGAGGCTTCAGGATACGCTCAAACGCGCTATGTACGTTCTACAGAACGCGCGAAGTCAGGAGTGCTGTCAGAAGTACGAGAAGATATATCCAAACCTTGATAGATGGTGAAATGACGTCCGCAACACTCGGGTACTCTCCAGGAAGTTTGTCGAGTCGCGACCAGATGTGCCAGAGGAAAGTCCCAACATATCCGTTCTGTATTTGCTGCGGCGTCGCCATTGGTCCAAGTAGCGATATCGCCGATCTATCTGACACAACCTGTTCAAACGATGTAAGGATGGAAACGGATGAGAAGAAGATCGACCCACCAGAGCATCCACCCTCGTGATCAGCATCTCAACGCTCGTTACCACCCCTTTTGCAACGCTCGCGAGCAACAGTGGGTCAAACCGCGCGCTGTCGAGTTCATTCGTGATCGCGCGTGCGACAGCGATGCCCTCATTCGCGCCCGGCGGGCTCCTCAACCCGCCCGCGAGAGCAGTCCCAACAGCCTCATTCACCCGACCCGTTGAACGTGAGAGGTACAGCGACTCGAAGTTCGAAAGAGCGCGCAAAACGAGCACGGTTTCTGGACTGTGGGTGAAGGATGAGCTTACGAAGCATGTACAGGGAGTAACCGTACCTTTGATAAGTAGGCGAGTAGACTGTGTCGGTATGGACTGCGATCCTGGAGAAAAATTCATGGAATAGTCGAAGTAGCTTAGGGTAGCCACCGCTTAGGGTTTGCTGGAGGAAGGTTGACCCTGTTTAAGAACCGTATCCCTAGTCAGACACGCAGAAGACCTTTGGTAGTAATGACGTACCTCTCGCAGCATCGCGAGCGTACTTTTCTAAGGATCGCCCAAGTGACATCCAGAACGCCGTACTTGGTTTGTTCTCCAGAACCTGTGATTAATTATATGTTAAAGTACGAAGTATGGCCCCAGCTTCTGGTCAAATTTACCTTCATAGCCTCGTCCAAGAACGACACCTGCGTCTGTGCATCCTTCTTGAGCTTCAACACCTTCTCGAGTGTGTACACCTAAGCCCACGTGCCGATATCAGACCAGCTTATTCTAATCCAAGGGGCGATACGGAGAGGCGCCCACCTTGATACAACACCCGGTCATCTCCTCCGCCATCCGCTCCAGACGACTCCATAGCGCTGCGGCAAACTGCGGTGCAGTGATGTTCGTTGGCTCCGTTCGTATACGTGAGCGATATAGCAGACCCTGAGCTTGTGACGCGGCACTCGTGTCTGTTTTTTCCTGGTTCAGCCTTGATCGTCCGGTTGTGCAAGAAATTGTTGACACGTACCCTTCACCCCAAGATCCTTCTGTATACGCGCGAGGTCAAACGTGGTCCGAATACGTTCCTCGACAGCGTTTGATAGGTCAGCGACAGCTTCTTGCACAAGCTTAGGTAGAACGCGCAGGTTGTATGCGGTTTGAAGAGCGGAAGCGAGCACGGATTGATTCTAATACACAGCCGTGTTGTGGCAGTTTAGCATGCATACAGCGGTGCATACACATATGGTTCTCACAAGGGTGGTAAGGCCGTTGGTAATCATCGCGTCCATCGTTTCTATGACCTGGGCACGTGCATAGTCGACGAGGGGTGTGTGTTCAGCGATGGAGGTGATAGAGGTAAGGGGTATTTCGACATGGGGATCCGGGATGTCTGGTGGTTCTGACGTCGAGGCTGCAGTAGCGCCGTCATTGTTCGGGCTATCCAAGAGCGCACCTTGGCCTCCAGGTCAGAATGAAACTGACAGCCAGAAGATAGGGGACGCACTAAGTTCCGCAATACTCAGCGCTGCCTTCGCAAGTGCTATCTCCTTCTCATTCGTGCTATCCAATGCTCCCGACCCATCCGTAGAAGCTGCTGTGTCTAGTAGTAGCGCCTTCGGGGCTCCACCCGGACTGACAATGGTGTTCGATGTACCGCGGTCTTCCTTATTCAACTCCGTGAGTTGTACCTCGAGGCGTTTGGCGAGGACAACAAAACGCGAGGCGCGTCGAAGGGCATCAGATGTTTGTTGTATGCGCTGTAGACGCGAGACGTGATCTTGGAGAGACTGGTAGGGAACACGTATCTTCAGCCGTAGCCTGGCATGAGTCAGTCAGTGGACTTTACTGAGTCAGCCGAGACGAATGTACACACACTTTTCGACAGACGCCTCAAGGTCGTGGAGGCCCGAGCGGACGCTGCCGAGGGAGCCCGACAGTTGGCTGACAGTCCCAGCTTGCTCTAGTAAAGTCTCGTGGTGATTCGTAACCTGTAAACCCCGCCAATCAATCATGGCTCGAGACGAATGATAACTGAACTCACAACATTTCGGATCTGCTTAGACACGTCCTCTATGCTGTAGTCCAGACGAGCAATAGCGACCGAGATGTCTTCCTTGGCGGGCTCAAAGGCACCTTTAGGTTGTGGTGGAGGCCTTGAACTGGATCGAGTGGCTGTTTGTGGTGGTGGCGGGTAGGGTTCGCCTGCGAGGATGGCATTGGCGTATTCGTTTGGGTCGAAGTCATCCGCAGCGAAAGCTGCGTAATCTGGACGGACAAAGATTGAGCAAGCGAGGGGAGAGACAATGTCCTCAGTAGGTACCGGTCATATTATGTCGATCGCTTTATTTCATGCGTGCCACCGAGGAGTAGATCAAGCTTGACGCGTCGTGAGGCCTGAGGAGCGAATGGGGTAGACGTAGATGTCGCGGACGATGGTCAGGACGAGCGCGTCGGGAAGTTTACTCACGCTCACCTAATAACCCCTATCTAGTTCAGTCGCAATCCCTTCGGATGCTGCAAAATAAGCATAGAAACAACCCGCATATATAGTGAATTCCAGGGCAAAGATGAGGGGCGTATGATATAGAGGCTGCAAAAATTCATTGCGATATTGATCCAGTACATTATACAAGTAGTGGTAAAGTAAATTAAGGAGCGTCCGTAAAGTTACTACTAGCCTGCGACTCGTCCTGGCACACTGCCCCCACTTGCCGAGCACACATCTTACAGTCGCAATGGTTAACTGTGTTTGGCTCATGACTATGCGAAGAGTCCTGAATACTCACGCCCTCAACGCCAATATTGGCACTGCCCTCCGACAACCCACAGCGCAAACCTGTGCCATCCGTAGACCGTTGCGCAGTCCGGATGTGCGAATCCGATTCTGATCCCTCGATGCTGTGCAATCTGAGCCCATCGACCATCTGGCATGGCGGAAGCGGGCGTATAGGCTTCATGCGTAGGATGTATCCCATCAACGTTTCTTCAGGTGTACCGGAGCCGGCGAAGATGATCGGGCGAACGTGTGAGTCGCTGTGCGTCTCGATTCCAATGAGCCGACGGTGTGTCTTGGGCAGGTTGAGTGTGATACGCGACATCATGGCAACGGTTAATCTGTTAACTTCGGAGTCAAAATGACATGCAGAAAAAGGTACGACGAGATCAGGCCACAAACGTACTGGAGTTCTACCCTGCAGAGTACGAAGGGAATGTGTTGGAATCCAGACTTAAGTGATTATGGGCGGTATGATGCTTACTGTGCGCCAATGTTCTTTAAGCCTGCCGGAGCAACCGCGATCATGATGGTCAGCGTGATGTTGACTGAAAAAATGACCCTAATAGCCTCAATCAAACGACAAAATCCTCTGACGCATGCATGAGATTCGACTTACGCATAGTATAGAATGTTATCTGCGATGAGTGTCCGGGCAATCGTATGCGGATTTTTCGTTGGCTTATACGGTACCGTGCGATAGATGACAAGTCCGATCACCACAGTGTCGTACAGCAAGGGGAGCCAGGCACTTGAGGATGCCATAACACTGCTTTTGAGGAGTTAGAATCGAATGTCAGCGTATTATCTAGAGTGAGCGTTTGATACCTGGTGTCGAAGACCATCGAACATGCTGAGGAACAATTATTCTGGACAGCAACGACTTGGAGGCGCTTGATCACTTACAGTGTACCACTGGCGTATGTCTGACGGCTTGTTACTACCAATCAGAGACAAATTCTACCGAGTGAAGACTCGTGGCTCTGTTACTCACCTACGCCATGTGCGAGCAGGTAAGCTGTGACTACAACCCACACGACGAAGATCAAAGCCACTGAGTAGGTAACCCACATGTACGCCCTGAACAACGCCGATACCCTAAAATAAAACGGGCGTTCACGGCGAATCCATCGGCGGGTTACAGGAAATAATTCAACGGACTTACCGTTTTAGCATCATAAGCCCCGCTATTTGAATACCAATTGCAACCATTGCGCCCTGGTATCTGATGTAATGTTCACATCTGTGCAAGGATCAGCCCATGATACAACCGACCCAGATATAATACCGACTCCTGAAGACGCCTGGAGTCAATGACGGGCAATGTAAGTGGTGTGCACAGGAAGCTTACCTTACGCGTCCACGATGAGTCAAGGAATGCTATTCATGGGTTGTGGGTTTTCCATTTTCTCTGAGGCAGGATGAAGAGTCTTACCAACAAGAAAAATGATAAAACCCAAGGGCGTGAGGTAACGGTTCTGGCCGAAGGAGGGTTCAAGTCTTTGATTTAAGCGGAGACTGACACAGAGCTCTTACGAGGAGAAATAGGATGGACACTGACGTGTCTGGTCAGTAACATTGCACATAGATGCGCGAGAGATACGCACTCAGGTTTTTGGGTCGACGCCAGATGATTTCGACCTGCTCAAAGGTGCGACCACCGGATCAACATACGCAACCGAAAGACTCACGCATATGCGCACCTCGTCACCAAATGTTATGACGTGGTCCCAGACTAGAACTGTAAACCCAGCAAATCCAACGTACTTCGCGCATATAGTGAGCATGCTTCTTATTGAGGAAAATCCGGTATATTCTCACAATCGTAGCCAGCCTATAGAAGTGGGATCAACCAAGCGTCAGAGTGAAAGGTTGATTGACCCACGAGTCACGCTTGTCCTGAAGCTCGGATAGGTACTGCTCGCCAGAGGCAGTGCGGCTCGCGAGAAACATCTTCGGTTCACGAACAGAGATGCATGAGGCGAAAAAAAGACGGTCCAAGGCGGGCGGTCACTGCGGAGACCGTATATAATAAGGCTCTTGATGGGCAGGGTCGGCGTACTGGACCCGTTGGGTAGACCCCATACAATGGCGGTGATCAGACCAATCACAAGCGACTACCCCGGGTAGAGATGGTGGTTTGCGTGCAAAGAGATGCTATGCCGTTTTGTACGATCTGCGATGTTCGCGGGACAGCCTCGTATGGAGAACTGAGTTGGATGTACTAATTGAGGGTGAAGTGGGGCGCCCAACGTGACGTCGCGATGATCATTTAGGCAGGTTTGTTGGGCAGCCTGTTGAGCCGGTCGATAACGGCTTGTCTTGTGCTCGACTGTGACAGCGAACACGCGTTTTCGTTTCTATTGGGTCAGGAGACTGTATTGATCTACCCGACTCCGTTCCAGAAGCCGGAAAGCACGCAAAGTCCGGATGGTGATGGGGAGGAGGCTCTGAACTAGCATAGTCCGCCGAGAACTCCGACTTCAATATGCTTCCGCTGGATGCTCTTAGTGGAGGTTGATGCCGGTGTTTGAAAAAGTGATATTTGGATCAAAGATGCAGCTAGTCTAAGTGGCTATGGGTCTAAGACTCGCCGACACCGAGATGACGAGATCCAGCGTCTAGATCCAGCGTTTATCAAGGTCTGGCTGAAGCGGACTCGCCTCATGGTCAGAGCTGGTGCAACAGGCCAACAAGGACCCACTTTCTGTCACCCCTATAATCACCTGATACTCATATCGAAAAATAGACTTTCAAAGGGGGTTGCGAGGGGCGGCGAGATTGAATATTGAGATGGGACAAAGGTGTTGCTGAAACTGGCGCATGGGTCTTCGGTATCATCCGAAGCCACCAAACTCCGACGTTGACGAGGTTCTTCTATCATATATCATATATCATGACATGGACTGGACACGAGCCAAACCCAATTTTACCAAGGGTCCTCGTTTCCCGAGACTGCCCATTCGTCCTTGACCACAGCACCACCTCATTCATATCGCTATCATGGCATCCTAGATGATCTCTGATAATTTTCACAGCTAAAAAGACATCATAGTAAACCCTGGGGCCTCAAGTGTACACACAAATCGCTGAGAAACTGCCAATGCCGCAATGAATTCATAGCCGCTCTGTATTCTTCTTTTGGTTTAGCTCTAGCTTTCATTGAGCCCGGGTTCTTGAGTTCTATGCCTTGTCGATGTCATTCCGTGCTGTGGAAGTAGCCGGACGCCAGTAACGTCAACTTGAGTTAGATCTGCCAACTGGCGTCCGATAATCTATACTTGGCTGGTGTCTTATATATTCGTAGACATCCTCCGAACAGTTAAATCGTCATAGTGTCGTGAATGTCACTTCCTATGGTATCGAGCCTCGCGGCGCACAAGGCATAGACGAGAACGGAGAAAGCTCCACGAGGCGGTGCTCCGGGAGTTTGGTGTAGCGCACGCTTTACTCCCCCTTTTCAAAGGCCGAAATGCAGGGACCTGGTGTGTGACCGCAGTCGTCTCCCGATACCGAAGTTCGGAGACGACGAGACTAGACCAGTCTCGCCCTCCTACACCCCTGCAGGCAAGCTTTGTGACCCTCTCCTTCTATCTCTATCCTGCTCATACGCATTCGAAGGCCTCGTGGGCAGATCATGCAGCTCAGTCGCCACCGCCGAGTTGTGCCCCTGCCCCGTACGTGTGGGCACGCTAGAGGCGCCGAATCGGATGGGCGGGAGCACCGTTGACGCATCCTGCCACCGCGAGGGTTGTCCTCGCGAGCTCCATCCCGCTAGTCGGCGGTGTTCCTTGGGCAGGTTGAGGGTGATGCGCGACATCATCGTTACTGTGAGGTGGAGCTGCAGCCTAGAGGGGGTGTCAGCACTTGGTTGTGAGAGAGTACGGAGAAACTCACTGCCCGAAAATATTCTTGATCCCGGGAGGCGCTTTCATAATGCATATAGCACTCGTGACGTTGATCGCGAAAACGACGCTGAGAGCGAAAGTACTCAGCTCCGTTTTTCCTGGAAAGAGCAAGCCATTGGATAGGTTTGGACGCACAGGTAATACATCAATCCGTCAACCGCGAGCGTGCGCGCGATAGTGCTTGCGTCTCGGTGCGGCCCGAACGGAAGTGTCCTGGCAAGTATAAATCCGACAACGAACGTGTCGAACGACACGATGATCCAGAGACTCGCTGAGCCTGAGCCACTGTCGTCCACGGAAGAAGGTTGGAAGTTACATAAGTAGTCATTCGCAGAAGAAGGAAAGATGCTCACGAAGGCCAGTCGCGATTGATTTCTGTACAAGCTACATCGTGTCAATCACCTAGAACATATCCACGAAAGAACGCGAGACGCACAATGAACCACCGGTGAATGCGGAACCGCTAAAGACACGAGGTAAACTTTAATGAAAAGCAAACCGCTCAAAACGTTGAAGAGCCTACGATAGCCTTGCGACGCTCTCAACCCAGTGAGGCAAAACCACACGAAGAGGAGCACTCCAGCGAACCATACAACGGACATCTTGTCATGATACAGTGCAGAAAGACTGCCATGAAATCGATGAGATTTATTCTACGGAAGCACTGGAATGAAGCAGGAATAACGCACCGTTTGAGCAACATCAGCCCTGCCACGAACACGCCTAGCGAGACTATGCACCCTTCGTACTTCACGAATTGCTCACATCTACCCGCGATATGTCAATGAAACCTGACGCCATTATTCGAGAGTCAAGGGCTGACTGACTGTTGATGTGTGAAACCTGGAGATAGGTACGCTAAATCCCGTCCAGTATCAGCATAAGCACAAAAACAGGTAGCAGTAAAAGTTGGTTGGTTTACCCACCATACATCGTTATCATGAATCCCAGTGGCACAACATAGCGATTCTTGGCGAGGAATGAGACACAAGGGATTTTGAGTTAAAATGCCGGCTTACAATCAGGAACAGGAATGTCACTATCTCATCGCTGTGAACTCCGGTTCCATCAACAGTGTATGGCCACTCACTCGTAGTTTTTCGTTGCCTCCAGACTATCTGGACCTGGGTCGAGGATCATACCGTCAATGACGATATCACTAGGACGGAAGCAGACCACGCACTTCGTCGCCGAACGTTATAATCTGGTCCCATACCATTATCGTATATCCCATGAATGCGACGCACTGTACCTCCAGCGTCAGCTTTCTCGAGCACTATAAAGGGAAGTAGAGAAGCGCACCAAGAACGCGAAGCTTCACTCCCGAAACGATTGCCTCAGCTCCCTGAAAGTGCGAGAAGAAGAAACAAGCAAAACTCACGAATCTCTTATCTCCTCTACCATCTCCTCATACGTATACGTCGCCGCAGCTCCATCGAGTCGATCATGAAACCCGCTGTGATCTCGAAAATGGAGCATCGTATCCCAAGTCTAAGGCAATTGACCTAGTGCAAGAGAAGAGAAGGAGAGAAAAAAGAGCGGGAAACCCCACGCAGCGCAAGGCATGGTGCGCAGGGTGCGCAACCTACTAATATCACTGCAGAGGCGAACGACATCTGTGCGCCCCTGAGCCTGAGACAGCCTGCCAAGACAGGTCTGGGGTGTTCGCATAGCCTCGGGAGGCGGCACATAAGCGGAGTCTCGTAGGGTCTGGTGCTGATTGGCGTTCAGAGCGGCTCGCCGCCGGTGATCGAATCGATATCGATGCAATAAACAATCAGCGTTTATTTGATTCCGCGGAGGTACTTACAAGGCTCGGAGTGAGTGATCTCGAGAACCCGAGAGTTAAGGACGATGTAGGACTGCAGAAGCTCGATAGCTTCGATAGCCTCGAGAAACTAGGAGGTGTGCATACTCCCGAGTCAGAGACCCGCTTTAAAACTATGCCCAGAGTGCCCGAGAAAAGGTGGGTCGCGATGACAGAACGGATGCAACATTGAAATGTTCTCAGAAAACGCCATCAGCCACCACGCCCACGTGGACACGTCAATGTCACCGGCTGTCCGAAACCATATATTAATCGGTTTAGCAGGGCTTAGCCAAGTCCCTGGGCGGCTGTCAGCGTCCTGTGAAGCCAAAAGTTTTCTTGCTGTGCGAGCAGTCCGGACGAGGCTGCCAAATTGCGATTTCGCCGTAAGGTGTGGACCCATCATTTGACTACTGTTGTTCCTCCGAAGACCACCGCCGATAGATTCTTCCGGTTATACCACAGCTTGCTGGCAAGCAGCGCGACTGACGAATTTAAGTGTCAGGGAATGCGTAGGCTCAATGTCTTTGTTGTTCCACGGGTGGCAAGGAAGATTTAGAATTGATAGCTAACCGTTATCTCCGATCATCGTATTGTTCAGTCTTGTTTTGATCTCAAAGAAAGAGGGCTAAATTCTGTTTGATAAGAGTCGGTTCGTGTTTGTGTTTGAACATCAAAACAACGTACACACAGTTGAAGAATCATAGGATACCTTCGACATACACCAGCATCACCTCATCTCACCCAAACAGATATTCATAAAACGACATCTCCCCCTTGGCTTTCTTCTCCTTGCCGCCGTCGCCGCCCACCTTCTGCTGCCCAGACGCACGCCTGCGGCCCCGCCTCATAGGCGAGCGCGACGGTGACGACCCCGACGTCGTCCTCCTACCATCCCACGTGCGCGCGCGAAGATAACGCAGCGGGCGCGGCGTCCGATCCGCACTCTCGTCGACATCGCTAATGACGGAGAGCGACGCGATACTCTGCACCAAATCCTCGCCTTCACCGTCGGGATCGCCGTCCACACCCGAATCCAGCGCCTCGAGGTCTTCTTCTCCGATGATCGACCATTCCGCGGGCGACAATGGGCGCTCCGAGGGCGGCCCGGGCGCGGGAGATGCTCCCCGCGAGAGCGAGGCGTCCGACTGAGATTCGGCGATGTCGGAGAGCGCTCCGTCGACGTGAGCAGAGTGGGCGTCTGAGTGAAGCTCGGGCTCAGACTCAGAAGTCTCAGCTGCGCTCGAGAGGTCCGTTGTAGGTGGAGTGTCGAGTGCGCCCGCGCTGGCTATGGGTGCGGCGGGTCCGCCGGTCCGAGAGGAGTCGGGCCGGAGGATGTATGTGAGGCGCGTACCGTCAACGTCTTTGCCTAGGCGGTACGCGCTCGGTAATCAGAAGACAATGACAGGAAAGAAGGAACACAAAACCATACTGAACGAAACAGCGTTATAATACCGTGCACAGCAATGCACCACATAGCGCGCGAACCCGCCTGTGTCACCCTCGACAGACCAGACGAGCTGCCACGGTGTCCTCAGCACCTCCCTGACCCCTTCTCTTCCCGCGATCGGCTCCCCGGGTAACTTGAGCACCTGTGCGTCGGGGGCATCGGGAGCAAGCCACGTCTCGCCGCGTAGCCATCGTACGAGTTCGTCCTCCACGTCGTGCACCAGTGGACCGGCACGCGAGCCAGCACGACGGAGTTCGCGACGCATGCCCTTTAGGCTAAGAGAGAATTGACCTGCAGTGGACGATGCAGAGTTGGGTGTGACTGGGATCGCCGATGGTGCGGAAGCACTGCGGGAGAGGTATGGTGGAAGCGGGACAGGAAACGTCGAGCGTGCCGAGGGCGGAGGGAGCGCATAGTCAGACTTGGTGGCATGCACAATGTGTGGGTTATGTATAAAGCGTGCTATATGGGCCAGGTCAACGATGATTGAATGAGATTGGGTGCAGATGGCTGGGAGGACGGACCATTGTCTCGCCTCCTGATCCACCGTTTGCCCTCGTGGTCCTCGCGCTGCTTCTTTCGCTGTGGTACTGCTGGTGTGGTTACGCTTGTTCTCAGATGAGCGTATCGACTTGGAAGCCCGGAATTGCGCAAGATAGCGGGGAAGGACAGAGGGACGGGACCGTTATCAGCCGCAGTCTGACTGGGCAATTGAGCCGAGGCGGGTGCATCGGTCGAAGCGCTGAGTTCGGGGTCGGTGGCCGATTCAAAGAGGTTTGTTGTCGTCGTTGCCGCCACCATTGCAGGGATGTCCGCCATGGTGCACGCTCGATGGACGCTGTTGCTGATGTCAATGTGGAGGAAAGCAAGGAGCTGGCATCTCGGTTATAAACGTGCGCCCTCCTATCTCGGCCCCGGTCGGGAGTCGCTGCTTTTAGTAGGCGCCGGTGGTCAACATCATTACAGGCGTTGACACACGTTGACAAGTGTTGACTTCATCACATCTTCCCTCTTCCACATCTTAGTGTACTCCTCTTACCCGAACCTCTAGCTTATTCGACATACGCGTACTAGATAGTAGACGTCGTTCTTGTCACTTTGGCCTGAGGATCGGATAGAGGGGTGAACTTACCCTCTACAACAAACCATGCTTTGATTGGTGAGGGTATCGCCCGAGTGTGGATTGGTCGCACATTCGATCTCAAGGTTCCAGGGAGGCCGAGGCGGAAGTGGAGCAAGAAAAGTCAGGATCGCCTCGGTTATGAACGTGCCCTTCATTCGTAGGCGCCATCCCACTGTCACTTTGAGTAACACCTGAATGGCCTAACGGGAGAGGTTTCCGAAACCTGTCACACGCGTTCAGTGTGAGAGGTTTCCGAAACCTCTTTTTAACCTTAAGCGAGCATATTCTGATGCACACTCTCGGGCGGTGTTAGTCGGCGGCAATGTGTCCTTATTTGTATGGTCTCCCCTCCTTCCTCCCCAAGTCCATTCGATTAGATTAGATACGCTGTAAGGCACCGATAAATAAGATAACGTCTGATAACGTGTCGTCATCGCTCCCGTCCCGACGCGATTCCCGCCCTCCCGCCCTCCCGCTCCCTTCCGCCGCGGTTGCCACGTGGATGGCTGTGCCCCGATCGCTAGCCGCTCCTCCGCTCGGTTCCCCCGGCTCGGACCGGCGGCTGTCCTTCGGCAAGCCCCGTCCCTCCCTCCCATTCTCCCTCCCACTGTCGATGCCGCCCACGACGTCGTCGACGTCCAGCGCGTGGCAGAAAGCTATGTAAAACGGTAGGCATTCATATTACCTATGGGACACGTTGCTGACATATGATTTGGTAAAGGCCACGAGGCACGTTCCGACTGCACCCGACTCCTGCCTTCCCCCACGCCCAACTCCCTCGCCTTCACTGTTACCGTCTCCCCCACGCCGCATGTCTGTCAAACGCAGCTACAATCGCAAGGTCAAGACCATCCGCTTAGAAGGTGGAGCCAACAACGCAGGAGTAGGAGAAGCGCGTCAGGGTATACAGGCAGCGGGGTTGACTTCTACGAAGAGGACAAGAGCGGAGGTGGAGGAGGCGGCTGCAGAAGGTCGGGCTGCTCGTCAGAACGCTCTTGATGGTACGTCCTCACCTTATGTCAATGCACTGACCTCATGGCCTCTTAGTTCTACCATCCGAGTCCCGCGCATTCCATAACGACATAGCGCTAGAGAGTGGTGCGGTCCCCGACGATGGGTTCTCTAACCATGAAGACACCGCCATGGCCTATCAAGAGGATATCGTGGAGATGCCGGACGATGAAGACGACGGGCAGGTTCATAGCTACGCGGATGGAGAGTATGACGAAGGGATCCGGGCGGCCCTCGAGTCGTCTTACACCTCGTATGAACATTTCTCTTTTTTTTTTTTTCCTTTTCACTGACAATTCTCACAGTGGCCGAGGTGACACGCTCATCACTGGGCGAGTTCGCACTCGCACCATGCGGATTGAACGCGCGGACCACGAGTGGAACAACCAGCACAACGCGCTCGTCGAACAGTACCTTCGATGGCTTTCGGGCCTTCCGGACGCGCCAACGGATACCGACGCCGAGGAACCGGCACCCTATGTCTTCACGATACGTGTCATGTCGATTCAAAGTAAGTCTCTGTCTGCACACGTTCCAACCCTTGCTTATAGTCATACACAGAGTCCGTTTCCATCACAATAGAACAACGCGCAAATGAACTCGCCAACGTCGCGCTCATTCGACAAGGATTCATCGGCTGTACCCCGGAGAGCCCCCAGATTGCTGTCGACCTCCACACGCTGGAGGTGTATCACCGTCTCCGTCGTCGACAGCCCCAGCTTGGTATCCAGCCTTTTGCCCGGATGCTCTGCGACATCAGTAATGTAAGTTTCCCTCCCGCCTTACTCACTTAGCAACTTACTTCTTTCTACAGATTAACTACTCGTCGCACACGCGGGACGCGTTCTCGCAGTCGTTTGACGCCTACCTCCATATTCTCCGAACCATTCATTCTCGCCTTGACTCGGAATTAGGTCGTGATACCCCCAACTGGCGTTCTCTACATAGCTGTCCATGCTGCCATGCCAAAGTACGCTTCTCGCTGCTCTGACTTGGCTTTGCACTAATCTACGATTATCCACAGCTTCCGGATGATCCCCCACTTGTACCTGCTGTCCAGTTCGCCTCCGACGGGAATAATTCGGCTCGAAGAGTCGAGTCGGCGGGTAACGCCGACCCGAGGACATTCACAAGCGACTATTTCATCCCACGCAAAGAGGTTGACGTGTACAAGAATGAAGTCCGTAGGTCTGTACGCGGTCCCCAGGTCCACGCAATGTCAAGTACCGGCGACGACACTGCGGACAACGATGCTGCGGACAACGACAACGAGGGCCAATCCGGGCGCTGCACATCCGACTTTCGTGCGAGTCGCCCAGACGGTCATAAAACCGCACTCGATATCTACGAAACGACGGGAATATTTGCGTCGGCATGTCAGCATGGCATCATCCAGAAGATCTGCGAGATGGTTCGCAGTGGCGAGCTGTGAGTCATGACTTCGCTTTTCATTCCTAAGGCTCACACCCTTCCTAGGGCAAAGTATGGACTGGCAACTGTTGCTCACCTCCTCGATGTACATGGAAACGATGTTGGTCTCGGGCAGGACACGGGCTGCGCTTTCAGTAAAACGGTGGCTTCGAGCCCATTGCTGGGTGACAAGGCACGCGCTCAGAATTTGCAGATATGTGTCAATGCTTTCCATGGATATGCTCACAGTCGTCTATGTCAACTTAGCTTCCATCCCCTTTATCGCCGCGGCGCCGGTCTATCGGATCTCGAGCAGATGGAGCGGGTCTTCTCGGGATCAAATCCCGTTGCCCGCATCGTCCGCTACGCATCTCAGTTCCACTTCATACAGGGTCTGGACCTCCACTTCCAGCAATGGGATGAAGACCGGTACGCAGATCTCAGTAAGTATCTCATTCCCGCTCAAATGTTCTAGCACTAACATTAAACAGCAACCTTCTTGATCAGCAAGTACCGACAGGCAACGGCTATGATCGCCGAGTACGACCCCGTTGTACGGGCCATGTGCAATCGACTATCAATTACAACAGCCGACATTGACAAGTGGCCCGAATTGGAGCGCACGTTCCTGTTGAACTTGAAGGAGGAGCCCGACGAACGGAAGCTGGCAGCCGAGTACGTCAGAGCAATAGAGGCTCGAGAGAGGCTTGGGTAAGTAATTCATTTCATATCGCGATCACTGCGGCTCATAGTGCGTTAGAGAGGAGCTTAGCAAGACCTCGGGCGCATTCAGACTGGCAACCGGCAGCGTTGACTACGACAAAGATGTCAGCGAAACCCTTAAGATCGAGAACAGTCGGCGCGCTACAGCGAACGAGTTCTTCGTACAGAACCGCGCAGTCCACGACCTCGAAACCGCCCTCGGGATCAGCAAAACCTGGTTGCAATCGTCAGATGAATATCAAGCCGCCGCTCGGTACATCAAACATCAAGATTTCTACCGGGCGTCTGATCGCCTTCAGCTTCTCGTCGTGCAGCGGCTTCAGGAACTGGCAAAAACCCACGCTATGGACACAGGTAAGCTGATATCTCCACGCATGCGCCCTCCCTCACAACGGCTGCTAGCGTACAAGATGCGCATGTCCATCAGCAAGGCTGTCGAAAGGCGCTCCACCGCCGTTCGCACAGCCCTCGCCAACTACAACAAGCTGGCCGCGACAATGGACCCTCCCGCCGTCAAGCTGACTTGGCGGGAAATAATTGATTATTCCTTTTCATCTGAGCTCGATATCCTGAAGCACTCGTTTTTTCAGCCGGACGTCCGCGACCAGCCTTGGGCTAAGCCCGTCAACCGAGACATTGCGACCAAGTACTTCAAGACCGTAAGGGCGCGCGAAGAAATTAATAGGCTCAACGTGGAGGCCCGTCGACTTCACGCGTGGATCATCAAGGAGAACACGGATCTGGAGAACCATCGGAAGCGGCTAGAACAAACCAATCCCCTCCTTGCGGTTGCTCTAACTCATCGATACTCCGCGCGTATTCGTATTAATAAGGTACATCTTTCGCGGCTGGTGGTTCTTGAACGCCTGCGAGGGTACACAGGCGCCAGGCTCAGCGACACTGCAGAGAGTGTCTGTGCCCCCTCAGTGGAAACAGCAGCCTCGCAGGATGGTGGTATCTCAGGCATGGAGCCAGATCTTGAGGACGACGAGTTACTAGATAGCATGCATCGTTTATCTACATTTTTTGAGCAACTTGAGTAGTAGTCTTGAATATCATATGTACTTATTTCGTGACAAACATACGTGTATGATATACAAACAGCGAAATGAACGACCAGGATGCATCAAGTGTGCACGTTGTAACAACGCCGAGAGTGATGCACGTGTGATCAGTACTCGATTAGTGCCAATGCGCGCCGGTGATGCTACGATAAAGGACTGTCACGATCTGTTCTGTTATTACCTATTCATCTCGATGTCTCAACCACCCATGAACACTCAGTCCAACGATACAACTCGCTATAGCCATCTTCCCCCGGCTATTCGACAGTGGATACACAACATCGGTAGAACACCCAGTGCAGCAACCATTCGACGCGAGTGTTATCGCCGCCGCGTCGGCATTGGAAGCCAGCCATGCCATCTCAACTCGAACAACCTTCATTCCGATTTCTGCAGCAACGTTAACGATCGAAGAGCGGTGTGGTCAGACTTTGTGCTAGACATGGACGACTTGGTGAGTTTTTGCGTTCCAATTCTAAGTTTCGATTAATCCATAGCCAGGTCGCTTCGGTTTCTCGAGCGACTGACACTATCTTCATTGGTTTTGCAGTTCGCCCGGACTGGGATCTTTCAACGCAGCTCGATGCTCAACGCATCGACGTCAAGACGTTCACCAGCTATCACCACAACTCGAATGCCAACCTTCAAAGGGTCGTCGCCCAGCTCCGAGATACCATCCGCCAAGAGGTAGCATACGAGCACATACGGACTTTCGGCCAGCGACTACATACCGTAACGCCTGGAACTGGGTACGTCGTCATTGATGGGCGTCCTCAGATACCGGATGTTGTCACTGCAGTCCCAGCTCATCCTCTCTCGTCGACCTCCCACACGCAACCACTGCCTATCACAGCACGGTCGACCTCTGCTCCCATCGCTAGCTCCTCCTCCCAACCGGCTCCCTCGTCCTCTCGACCAACGTTGGCCGTTTCCCCACCCTCTGCCTCTCGCACCAAGCCCTCTGCTACCCAACCACCATCCTCTTCAGCCCCAGCCCGCCCGGCCGCTACTCCCTCTACTCAGCGTCAAGTCAACCCTCCTGGTCCTCCTCCTGAGCTCTCTCTGCAGAGTGCTGTCAAGACTTCGGCGAAACCAGCTGCTTCCCGATCAACTCACGCCCCTCGTCCGACATCGCCTGTTACCACCCTTCCATCTTCGATGAAGTCCCACAGCAAGAGATCATCTATTCCTCCGGCCGCCCAGCCACCTGCTCCTTCGACTCCTGCTCCTTCGACTCCCGCTACGTCGCGCACTGTTACGTCGACGACCCTCTCAAGCGTGTCGACTATGGTATCATCAGAGGGCGGCCGATCTCCACGCAGGGTGGTCTCTGTAAAAGAGAGATGCGAGTTTGTCAAAGAGAGGGACTGGGAAACTGGGTATTATTCTTACGACGAGGACGACATTATCACTATCTCCGATGGCACAGCGTCCTTGCCGCCCAACTCGCCCTCGCCATTGCCAGTCAAAATACCCCTTCCCCTCACAAGTTCCTCAAAGAGCAAGGGTAAACGCAAGGCTGAGTCGTCGACTGGGGGTGAAGCTTCATTAGCCCCTATGTCGAAAGTTGATGATCTGTTGGCGGTTTCCAGGGTCGCCCGCTTCGCTTCCGAGCTCGGGCTTGACGACACGGCCAAGGCACGGCTCCGTTCAGCGCTCGCTTTCAAGGATGCCCTGTGGACGCCTCTGTTCATGGAGGCTGGTCTGAATCATAAGGAGGCAAAGGACCTGTACTACAAGATAACGGGCGAGTCGTACTAGCATTGTGAGTACTCTTTCAGTCGAGCTATGCACGGAGGTCTAACTGTGTCGGCACAGTCTCCGGTTCATAATATATCAGAATTTACCTCCCTGACCATTGTACCGTAATCTTCGGCCCGTTTTTTGTCACGCAATATAAGGACGACCCGTCGCTTTTTTTCTTCATTCTTTTGCCTGTCGTCCCTCCTCCGACTCTACCCTACCATGTCTTCCACCATCCAGGCCCGCGCAATCAAGTCTCGCCCCAAGCGCACAGCTGAGCAAATACAGCTGTCCAATAAGTGTACCAAAGACCTCATGGACGACATTGTGAAGCACCGGTCGAGCATTGTTAACGGTGCCAAGGACATTGCCCAGAATCACAAAAGGTAAGCACTTGGTCGCCTTTTCATTACGCGTCAACTCATAGCTTGTTCAATAGGTCGGCGGATTGGGTTCTTACTCAGACGTTTTTGGGTGCGAGCATGGACCCCACCCCCACCAAGCTGAAGCCGAATGGGTGGGCTCACTTCTTGAGCCACTCCTACGAAACACGTGGAGGTGAGAATGCCGTCTATGTCTTTTTTGTAGCCTGTATTGATGTTGCCATATGTTCAGCGAACCATCCCGGCGGCGCAGAAGCCATGACCACCATATCCAAGCAGATATCCGACGAGTGGGCCACCTTCACGAACGAACAGAAGGCCGAGTGGTCGAGGCGTTCACTCGAAGCTCAGCAGAAGGCCCTCGACGAGGCCAAGAGCAAGGGCCAAGACGTCGTCAAGCCCGCGAAACGAGTCAAGGGCAAGCATATCGCGAACACCGTCGAGGCGACCTTTGCCCGGAAGATCGATCCTACCGTATGTATTTCTTTTCATATTTGTATACATGGTCCTTACGTTTACGACACAGCTAGCTGAGGTCAGCCAGGCCACAGGCTGTCACGTCATGTACATCGCTGTCCGCAACAAGCTTACCGACACCTACTCCCCTCGGAACTATGCTTCTGCACGCCTTGATGAGGCGTGCATGATGTTCTTCAAGCTCTCGGCGGAGGAGGTGATGATGCGTCTTGACGCCTACGTTGCAGGTGGACTAGCCCAGCTGGCCACTGTAACCGGGGAGCGGCGTGGCTCTCTCCTGCAGAGGGTAATTCGGGAGCAGGTGCTGTATAAACTTCGTACGTTCTTGTTCCTTCGCTACATAAACTATTACTGATCATCGTGTTTCTAGGTAAGCTTCTCGAAGAACGTGGCGTGCCCGCCGACCAGATGCCGAACACCATGGAATGGGCCCGGTACGACAAGCTCATTGTCTTGAGGTTCGGCGTCGAGCTCGTCGGATATCCAGGTCCTGGAGGCAAAGTCGTCAACCCGAGCGCCATCGAGTCCGTCACCAGGCTCGCCCAGATCGAGATTGCGGTGAGGACTGGCGAGTGCTACTGGCGAGAGCTCTCCGAGGAGGAGTGGGATGCCCTCAGGGCGGCCAGTGAGCAGCAGCTCCTCCTGGGCATTCCGGACGACAGCGCGCCTTCCCAGAAGCGGGCGAAGAAGGCTCATCCCGCCCCATCGCCCCCCGCCGGCATCAACGCTTCCCCGTTGCCATTCTCCGAGAGCTACGTGACGCCGACATCGTCGGCGCCGTCCCTGGCCCCGCAAGATTCATCTTTGCCCTCGCCGATGTTTCCCTCTTCCATGGCCTCTCCGTTTGGCATGCAGTTGTCTGCCGGGTTTGATCAAGAGTTCTCCCCTGTCCATGATCCCTCCTTCCCTAGGATGCCGGCGTCTCAGCAGCTTCATTTCTCCCCTTCCTTGTCGTCGTCGTCCCTCGCGCCCTTGGAGACTGACATCCAAGAGCCCGGTTATTTCATGACTCTCCTTAATAATTAATAATGCTGCATATTATTCACGTCTACTAGTCTTTTGTTAGTACTCTACCTAATGAGAATTAATGGCTTTTGATCACACTGTTGAAGGGGACCTAACCTTAAGTAAAAGAACTAGTATTGTATAAGTGTTCCACTCAAAGGCGGGACTTAGCAAAATTTTCGCAAATAAATCACGTGCCGGTTGCCAAGTCGTTTCCCATCACCGGCACGCATTCGGCACCGTAATAACTCCGATCATTGTTCCTGGACATGTCAGCAACGTCAGCAATGCGCGGCACTTTGCTTACTCCGACAAGGCAATGAAAGCTTCATTTTTATAAAAGTAATCTATTGGACTTAAGTTTAGCCTTCTTTCATTCAAGAAGGATGCCGCGCCATCTAATGGGTCGGCGGAGGTCAGTCGTTGGCTCCAGCTTACTCAACACCTGAATGGCCTAACGGGAGAGGTTTCCGAAACCTGTCACACGCGTTCAGTGTGAGAGGTTTCCGAAACCTCTTTTTAACCTTAAGCGAGCATATTCTGATGCACACTCTCGGGCGGTGTTAGTCGGCGGCAATGTGTCCTTATTTGTATGGTCTCCCCTCCTTCCTCCCCAAGTCCATTCGATTAGATTAGATACGCTGTAAGGCACCGATAAATAAGATAACGTCTGATAACGTGTCGTCATCGCTCCCGTCCCGACGCGATTCCCGCCCTCCCGCCCTCCCGCTCCCTTCCGCCGCGGTTGCCACGTGGATGGCTGTGCCCCGATCGCTAGCCGCTCCTCCGCTCGGTTCCCCCGGCTCGGACCGGCGGCTGTCCTTCGGCAAGCCCCGTCCCTCCCTCCCATTCTCCCTCCCACTGTCGATGCCGCCCACGACGTCGTCGACGTCCAGCGCGTGGCAGAAAACAACTATATGCTATATAAGTGACATGATATCCCCTTTTGTATAACCTTTAACTTCCTGTGCGTAGGCAAGTATATCTACACAATGTTAGTGGTTTTAGCACCGCCGGGGACGCCAACGAGGAGTATCACGATGAAGGTTTATGAAGGGCGCGCGCCGAGGTTCCCTCTCGTAGAGTTTCTGTGCTTAGGGTCCCATCACCTTTATATTTCTTTCGACACAAAACACACACACAGAGCCTTCTGGAACAGATGGAACAGGTGGGCCATCATCTCGTTTGAGGCAGGACCCATGGATTCAAGTGTACTTTCTGTTCTGTAGAGTTGTCGAGATATAGGGTCGTAAACGCTTCTTTACAGTGTGGTGCAACACATAAGTTCCATGGAATTACAGCGGCCAATGAGTATCGTTCTGGAACTCGGGTAATTCAAATGCCCTAAACATGATTGGGAGAATATATTTGTAGATTTCTGAGACGATATCCCGCGGAACACCATCATGTCAGTGCACATGAAGACTTGGCTACGCAGTACTCAACAGTTACTACCTAAACATGTACATGCTTCGAACATCCATTTCGACGAAGTGATCGTCAATAGGTTGCGCCCGCAGCTTTTGGACACTTCTTGCTTTAGCCGAAATGAATCTCGTGTGATATATGATGAGAGTTGAATGTTGATCTTTCGCATGCTGTTCAGGGTTAAAGAAACAGAGAGAGCATCTGTGACGATACCCTCGAGAAACGTGGATGTAGACTAAATGACCCTACGTGTTACTATGAGGTAGCCAATATGCAAAAAGGCTTTTCGAGACATTGTCCGATGTTGCACATTAGACATATAAATTTGGAATTAGGGGCAGCATAGGGTCGAGCTTCGCGGGAGAACTCTACGTTAAATCGGTGGGTCCATGTCCTCAAAATGGATCTTCGTTCAACTACTTAGTCGAAGCTCGACCTAAGTCGCAAGGGGATTATGCTCCGAGTCCTCATGGAGAAAACCCTGTGAGCCAACCGCATGGTAAACTCATGGAATTTTCCCAGTCGGATGGACGGAGATAGGCACGATCAAAATAAATTAGACTTACAATGGCAATGTCCAAACCACATGCCGAATAACCCGAGCCAGACAGAGAGAGAAAGAAGATCTGAATTTCCGTACCGCTATGACAAAAGTGAACTGCTAAGACGCAGTCGCGGCGCCCTGGCTCGTGTACGTAGAAGTAAGGTAAATTGGGTGATGTACAAATTAAAATCGTAGAAGCTTTTCGAGTCAGATGGAAACACAGGTCACCAGAATGAAGGCGTGGTCTAGTTCATGGCTGAAGCGCTGTAGATTGGAATCTAGGACGACAATTCGATAGATGCCACATTAAATCGCCTAGCAAACTGTGAGCGGGCTAAATATTGGGAAAGGGCATGCCCAGCTCACCTCAACATTGATGCCGATGGACTCGCTATTGGTTCGTGGGGTAGATCCTTTTCTGAGGCTATCATTGCAATTGCATGGGAAGTAAGTCAGAGAACAGGGTATGTAAGCGAATCTATGCTAGGTGATCAGTGGCTCCCATGAGAGCCACTGAGAAACAAGCTCCGAGGAGCAACTATAATAGGGGCCGTCGCAGTGTCATCTAAAGCTGTAAATGTAGAAGCATCATCTGTGACTCGGAGGAAAGATAGCAACGTTCCGTTCGTATTCTGGCAATGCACGAGAGAAGACAGAAAAAAGGAAGGACGTACGTAAGAAGGGCACATATTCGTGGGGTAGATAACGCCTGTTTTCGGAATGACGGTCACCTGGTTTCTTTTTGTTGGCTCGCGCTCGCGTTGCCTAATTTCAGTGATCCTGAAACACAAGGAAACACACCGCGACGGGTGGGAGAAACTAACCTAGAAAAATGTCATTTTACCTCCGCTAAGTCAGATGGGCGCCTTCGAGCCAAATACAAATACTTGGAAGGCGGACCGAGGCTGTTTGCTTGGTATATCCATGCACGATGCGAGTCGGATTACTTATGGCAGTGTACAGCCGAGTCGAAGCAGTTCCAAAGGCCACCGGAACTCGGACCTTGCCTAGCTTGTGATTGCTTTTGGTGTGGTCCTAATACGATCAGAAGCACATAAACTACACCCAGTGTATAAATGTTTCAGGTACCAGACACGAGACTCTACCGGTGAAACTTCCCTTGGTAAAGGTATCGATCAGTCGATCATGTCGATGTCTTGACTACAAAGTTGGACACAGCATCAGGATAGTCGTCTGGGCCGGTGATACGGGATGCATCGACGGCTCAAACATTATCCACGAGGTGCACTAACATGTTTCCTCCATCTATAGGAGATCTGGTTTGCAAGGCAACCTTAGGTTCCTCTGACCACATTTGCAGCTCCGAAGGATGTTCTTTTAAGGCTTGAATCATGCAAAGGGTTCATTGTAAGTAATACGAGGAACACCAAAGTAGTAACACCCTTCAATGTGGAATATTCGAATGGAAGGCGAATTGGTGCGCGTGACCCCGTACTGCGTGCAGCACGACAAAAGGTCAAGGGAAAGAAGCCTTCTGTACCATGTGTATTAATTAAGGGCCAAGTAGACATCTATGAATACCTCTACTTACTCTCATTGCACGGCATCTAACTCTGAGTTTTGTCGACGTATTGGCATTAATGCTATCGCACCGAGCGCACGCAGGAAACTGTAACTTACGCGAGTTTTCCTATGTCGTAAAATTGGTCGGGTGCGGTACAAGACTAGCCGCCTCAACTACGCATTTAAGAAACGAACGATGGTACATTCATCTCAGAGCATATGGTAAATCTGTCTCACAATCCTACTGTATCTCGAACACCATGGCTCCATCTTTCTCCTATGCCACCGACTTTCCGCATGATACAATCTTCGGTTTATCATCTGGTAACGCAAAGCTCGCTTCTGCGTATTCGCTCTTGAGACAAGCCGATGTGCTTACCGGCAATCGATTGGCTCACCCTGGCATTGAAGGACTTCGAGCTACGCTCATTCAGTAAGTGCACTTGCATGACATGCTACTTACTGCGCCAAGAATAGTTGTGAGCCCTGAACATTACTATTTCACGCAGACTTCAAGAGTCCCATGCGGTGCTACGCCAGCGTGTTACGGGATGGTACTTCCTCTCGTCGCTATGGTATGCCAATGATGCGGTGATTGTAGAGCATGTCGAGAAGTGCTGGGAGCTTTATGTGCGAGCATCGGTAAGCATAGCTTACATCAATGTCAAAACATTCACTGAGCAAAGATTATTGTTATGTCAGTCGTACGCCAATGTCATCGCGGACACCAGAGAACAAGGACACAAGCAAGGGCCAGGGAATGCACGTCACTGTGGCGGTGTACCTAGGAGCACGCAGAACGTTCCCTCTGACCATCCTGCCGGATCCCGGGTCATGAACATTGGCGGGATCTCTAGCACTAGCTTCGGATTGGCATTAAATATCCAATGCGGAAACGAGTCGTACGGACCCAGTGAGTTCGAGGACATAATTCGTATCCCATTGGTGGTGGTTGATGAGACATGCGAGCAGCCTCCCAGACGATGCCCTAGACGGGTGCCTCGCTTCCGGATCCATGAGGGCAAGATGTGACGGAGACGTGACAACTATAGTGAAGCATACGAGTAGCAGTAGATATAATAGAGCCTGAATCAATGGCAATGTAGATGATGCGTCACCAAAGGCTCAAGCCATTTCTACCACATACGAAAGTATCAAATAGAAAGTATCTCGGAAGGTAGAAACCATGATACCGAGGATTAGCCGCTGCCTTTACCTCTCGCACCAATTACTCCTGCCGCTCTCGCGCCTCTCGCTGCCATAAGGCGATGACCCTGTCAACGATAGCCTCCGCACTAATCACGAAACTATGCCACTGGTCACCGCCATTACTCTCGCGGCCATCGGACGACGCGTGCCCGGTCTTCATGAGCCCGTTATGAGATGGAGTGATAGCGAGGAACTGTATGTACGAGTGATGTCCACGGTTGTTGCGCTCGCGAACGTCTGGACTGCTGATCTATCCTGCCAAACACCCTAGGGAAGTTGTCGGCGAGTCAAATAGACTCATTGTTTCAATACGTTGGCCCATAGCTCGCAAGGGAACACCGTTACGCACTCGTCTTAGCTGGGACCGGGTGTGGCTAGTATACATAGATTCTAAGGATCGACATCCCTCATATCGCTTGTTTCGTGCTCGATCATGAGTGACCATATATAGACGTTCGACGGGAGCGTTGTGATGCTAGCAGATTCACGAAGCGATGCAATAGCCTGAGAGGTGACGTAGATTCGGACAGAGGGAATGGATCGAGCTCAATCTTCGCGTAAGATAAGAGGACTTCCCATCCGTGAGGGGTCCGGTCATCGGTGCCAGTTGAAAAATCTGTTGTGTATCAATGAAGCGAATTCAAAGCGGAATTTGTATAGGAGAGTACCACAGAGCTAATGTGCGGGACACTCCCGGTGCGATAGGCATCAAGTCTTGAGAAAGGACTTGAAGAAGGTTGTCAAAGGGGATATCGTAGTAAAGAGCATCCAGACCGGGATCCTTGAGTGTCATACAGACGCTCGCTGCGGCTCGCAAGGCGGGAAAGACTCTGTTTGTCAGTATGAAGGTAATCAACTATGACGTCTAGAATGTCTGATATATGCAGACATGGATGCATGTTGGTTTCAGCGATGGCTTGTCTGCGCTCGAGCTGTGGGCCTGTGTCCGCGCAAGATGCGGGAAACACTGGGGCCATTAGTCAATGTTTCCGTGGAAAACTTGCCAAAAACACATAAAATGTTTTGCTTAACGTTTCAAATTGGGAAGGTTACCTACCACATTAAGAAGGTGTACCAGAAAGTGTACCAGAAACATTTTGAATATTTTCTCTTGTAAAAACATGGTACATTCACGTGACTCGACGCGCCGCAAAACTTTCCGACGGTTTCCCGATCGCGATGAACGTGTCTTGGGTGAAACCGCCCAGTCAGCAGCAGCATTGCTTGCCTCGTTACGCTGCATGCGGTACATATATGTAGTAATTCATGCGTTTACTTGTAAACTGACAAACCCGCGAAGCACGTTTGGTTGCCATCTTCGAGCCAGCTCAGACGGCGTACCTGAGAATAACTTGAAGCACTATATTATCCTACTTGTAGCGGCTCTTTATACAGCTCAGAACCCAAATTACTGGAGAGAATTCCAGCGGTTGGAACATCGTCATGGATCAAAGCCTTGTACACAGTCTCCGCGTCCCAAGTGCCTCATTGCTATGCATTGTAGCATCGAATCACGGGCATCGAGGTCCGAGAACTCTCGCGAAATGCAGTTGATTGAAGTGCAGCGTTTTGGTGGAGGACGAAACGGCTGATTAGATGCCGTTTATAGATCTCAGGAATTAACAAACACTTTCATATCGTTGCGCTACCTCATGACAATGCATAAATTCCCAGAAAGTATTTGACCTCCGCCAGATGTTTCTGCAAACTAAACAAGGAGAGTATTAAGCAGATGAAACAGGTGAGTCATCATCTCGTTTGAGGCAGGACTCATCTCATCAAGCTTACTTCCTAATTTATAGAATTGTCTAGATATCTGGTTTGTCAACGGTACGCTATTACGTGGTACAGCAAATAATCTCCATGGACTCACATCGGCCAATAAGGACTGCACTCAATCTTGCGTTCTTCAAATCCCATGAACCTAACCGGGAGAGGGAGAGAGAGTATGTGCATGCGGGTAGGTTTTTACATTGATATCCCGAGGAGTATGAGTATGCGCATGTGCATGAAGACTCGGCTGTGCAGTGATTAACAGTCACGACCTGAACATGTATAGGCTTTGAAACGTCCACTTCAGGTTTGAGGGAATGATCGTCAAGAAGTTAGGCCCACAGCTTTTTGGACACCTCTTGCCTTAGCCGAAATGAATATGGTGTGAGATATGATGAGAACTGGTACTGAACGTTCGCATGCTGTTACAGGATGAAGAAAAAGAGGAAGGATCTGTGATGATAACAAGATGATAACCTCTAGGAACGTGGAAGTGACCAACTCGAGTGTTAATATGAAGTACTAATCAACATGCAGAAAGGCTTTTCGAGACATTGTTCAATGTTACGTAAAACGAAGGCTTCGAGCAAGGCCAAGTAATGCAAGTATAGGGAAGGCAATGACGTTACCTTCGCAATGTGACTTTATGATCCAAGTGATCATTGTTAGACACACGCCAAGTACATGGGACAAATAGCATAGGGCCTGGCTTCTGGAGAAAACTCTACGCTAAATTCAGTGTATCCATGTCCTCAAGGGTGGATCTTTGTTAGGCTATTTAGTTGAGGCTCGATCTAAGTCGCAAATGGATCATTTTGCATGTCCTCGTGGAAGAAACCTGTGAGACAACTGCACAATAAACTCAAGGAACCTTCCCGGTCCAATGGACGGATACCGGCATGGTTTAAAGTCATTAGACTTATAATGGCAATGTCCAAACAGTCCGAATGATCTGAGTCAGACAATAAGAGTGAGAGAATTTCCAGATTGCTATACCGCTACAAACAAAAGTAAACTGTTAACTCGCGGTCGCGGCGCCCTGAATCGCGCATGCAGAAGGTGGGGTAAGGTGGCGTGCTATTTATGACCATAGGAGCTTTCCCCAGCCAGGTGTAGCCACATATCACCAGCATCAAGAGGAGCATGTGCGGTAGTTTGAAGCCGGAACACTGCAGTTTGGGGTGACCATCCGATAGCTAGAGAACATATGCCACATTGAGTTATCTAGCAAACGTGAACGGGCTATTGGGAAAGTGCACGTCGAGCTCGCGTCAAGCTTGATGCTAATGAACTTGCCATTGATTCGAGGGGTAGATACTACCTGTTTTCACTGAGGAATGTCGGGAACCCCATTCTAATTTGTCGGCTCGCGGTCGCGTTGCCTACCTTCAGCGCTCCCGCGGAAAATTGGAAGTAACCTGGAAATCCTAGATAATCTCCGAAAAGTCGGATATAGGCACCCTAAGGCGATGTACGCTATTTTAAGTAGAAATCACCCAATTACAATTCCGTGGGAGGCGGCCCGAGGCTGTTTGCTTGGTCAAGTCATGCACACTGAGAGTTGGCTTTCTTATGGCGGTGTCTAACCGTGATGAAACAGTTTAATAGGCTACTGGCATTCGTACTTCCCTCATCTGTGTCTCCTTTTGAAGTGTACTAGGATGATCAGAAGTACATAACCTACACTTGGTGCATAGACGTTTCAAACACCAGACACGAGATTATACTGGTAAAACTTCCCTCGATAAAGGTGTTGATCATGTCTCAGCTACAACGTTAGACACATCATCAGGACTGTCGTCTCAGGGCCTGTGTGATACGGGATGCATTCAAGACGGCTCAAACGTTATCCGCGCGGCGCATTAACGTGTTGCCTCCATCTATAGGAGATCTACTTCGCATGGTAAGATCAGGTTCCTCTGACCAGATTTTCAGCTCCGAGGGATGTTGTTTTCAGGGCTTGATTTATGCAAAGGGGTTCATTAAAAGTGATACGAGGAACACCGAAGTAGCAATTACCTCTAATATGGAAGGTTAGGATGTCGGATAAATTGGTGTGCGTGACCCCGTACTGCATGCATCACGGGAGAAGGCCAAGGAAAGGAAGCGTTCCGTCCCATGTGTAGTAATCAAGGACCGAGTAGAGAGTTCTGAATACCTCTACTCACTCTCATTGCACAGCCTATAACTCTGATATTTGGCGATTTATTTCAAATGGTACTGCGCCAACCATTGGCCCACTGAGTGCCGTGCCCTACCACGCAATTTGTCTTCTCTCGTAACATGGGTCGGGTGCGACACAAGACTAGCGCTCAGCTACGAATTTAAAGGATGAACGATGGTACGTTTTGCTTATAGCACACGAAAAGTCCGCCTCACAATCCTACCGTATCTCAGACAGCAGAGGGTACCATGGCTCCGTCTTTCTCCTACGCCGCCGACTTTCCGCATGATACTATCTTTGGTTTATCATCTGCTAACACGAAGCTCGCTTATGCGTATTCGCTCTTGATACAAGCCGACGTGCTAACCGGTAATCAATTGGCTCGCTCCGGCATTGAACAGCTCCGAACTACGCTCATTCAGTAAGTGAAATTTTACGTCATGCTATTTACTCTGACAATATAGTAATTATGGGCCCTGAACATTACTACGTCACGTAGACTTCGAGAGGCCCATGAGGTGCTACGCCAGCGCGTTACGGGACGATGCTTCCTCTCGTCGCTGTGGTATGCTAATGATACAGCCATTGTAAAGCATGTCGAGAAGTGTTGGGAGCTTTATGTGCGAGCATCGGTAAGCAGAGCTGGCACCAATGTCAGAGCATTGACTGAGACGAGGATGATCGTTGTGTTAGTCGTACGCCGATCTGATCGAGGACACCAGAGCACAAAAACTCAAGCAAAGGCCGGGGCATTCTCATCACTGCGGCGGAGTATCTAGGAACACGCAGAGCGTGCCATCCGAATATTCGGCCGGATCCCGGGTTATGAACATTGGCGGGATTTCTAGCACTAGCTTCGGTTTGGCATTGAATGTCCAATGCGGGAACGAGTCGTACGGACCCAGTGAGTTGTGATCACATAATTGTTTCCGCTTGGTGTTTGTTGAGATATATGCGAGCAGCCTCCCAGACGATGCCCTGAACAGGTGCCTCGCTTACGGATCCATGTGGGTGCGCAAGATATGACGGAGACGTTACGGCTATAGTGAGGCGAGAGAGATATCTCTATATTTATACCCCGCGTCAAACGCGTGGTCACGTTAAGTAGTGGCTAGGTGAAGGTTCAAGGTAGTCGGGTGCTAGTATGAAGTTGTATCGATGTAGAGAAGTAGTATGCTATGTAGGGCTATAGTGAGGCATGAGAATAGATAGTAGATATAGCAAAGCTTGAAAATGACGGTGCGATGATGCGTTGGAGGCTCAAGGTATTGCTATCACATCTGAAAATTTGACCGCGCACATTTCTGAAACAAACAGGATCCTAAATTTAGATGCAAGATACCGCCGTTTCTGTAATCGCGCACATATAAAACTGTCAAATAAAAAATTACTCAAAGGGTAGAACCAATCACAAGGAAGATTGGCCGCAACCTTTACCTCGCGCACCGACTCGGAAAGCGTCAGTGTGAGGGACCGATGATCGCGCGCCTGCGCCACAGGTCACTACCATTGCACCGCGAGAGTCTGGCGTTCGAAGCACTCCTTGTGGAGTTTCTGCCAAGTTTCTGCCGGCCAAAATAAAATCGAAAATTCGCCAACTATATTGTGATCAATTATGTTTTTTTTTCGAGCGCGTTATGACCTTGTCTCTATATCCCACTGCTTCCTGTCAATGCTCGCACTTTGTATGCGCCTCCTCGAAAATCGATGACATAATTGTTACCCTGACCCAACATGCTGTGTACGACCTAGTTTCACATTTGAAACCACAAACTCCTTGCTGACCGGAGCTCGGCAAGGCCTTGGTGGGGGGAAACGATGGAGAGCAGCAATACGCACAAGTAGTGTCCAGGGTTGTTAGGCTCGCGGACCCCTTCCACATGTGGACGTCAATGTCGCCTGTACGGACGCCAGGATTGCCTTGGTTTTACCCTATTAACGCCCTGAGGGAGCTGTCGGCATCAGTTCAAGCTCGTCAGCTGAGCCTGTTGATCGTATACCTCTTGTCTTTATCCCTAAAGGTATAGAAAACGCCGTGACGAGTAGGTGACGAGATTGACTCGTATTTTATATAAATTTCACCGCCCATGAATCCACAAGGCTCACGGACCGGGTTAATTAACTCGCGTCTTTTTCCATCAATGTGCATTGTATGCACAATCAGCGGGCGTGAAGATACGTCGAAGGGGTACCTCGGATTACTCTGGTGTAAGAGTTTTAGCACGATCGTGTCGCCGACTACAAAATGATGAAATTCTGCGGCTAGACGCTCTGGCGCGTGGGCGGGCTTGACAACATAAATGCTGACGTGCTGCTTGCAACAAGGTGTCTCTTCTTTTTAATCCATTTAATCCAGAGAGACGGTACTTAGTTTTTCCCTCTACACGCAGCACACGTCTCATATCCTCCGAATTTCCGGGCATGAAAAGTTCAATGTTCAATGGCGAGGTGTACCACCCGGGTGTCCACACTGGGGCAAAGAAATACAAGGGAAAGAAGGCCGTTGTCATCGGCACCGTACGTCTCCCCTATCGCGATGATTGCGTGTGTTCTCCAGCCAATTGCCACACGTCTCGGCTCGAATGAGACGACCGCCTAGCACGCGGATAGCCACGGTTCAACCCGACTTGAGCAGCCTGCCGAGACTGAGCGTGATTGACCACTGTTCGCTGTTCGCTGCCGCATCGCAGCAGTAAATTTGCAGCAACGTTGCTCTGATATGCACGTGTGAGAAAAGCATAGATTCATGCTGCATGAGCACACGAAACAAAACGAACCATGATGCAGGTATCGGAGCATGCGCATATATCCAACCCCCTGGGCGCCTAAACAGCACGACGCGTACGCACGCTCACATACCCCGCCGCCCCGCACCTCCAGCAGGCACCTTGCGCTTCCTGAAGAGGTTCTTCGCCGGCGCTGGCTCCTCCGCCGCAGGAGGGAGAGCAAGGCTGGGAGAGGCCCCTTCTTCCTCTTTCTTCACGCCGTTCGTTGTGTCCCTGGTCGTCGCCGTGCCGTCAACCACAACCGTGTTCGAATCTTCATCCTCCTCCTCCTTCTTGATCCCGTCGGACGCGGGCTCGGGAGAGAGCGGGACGTATCTCTGCGGCTCGACGGCGGCCTGCGTGAACGCTGCGCGTTTCCATTGGATTTTGCCCACTTTTGGCGAGCCGTCGCCCGCAGTGGCAGCGGCGTCCTCGGCTTTGACTTCAGCCTTGATAGTCGCGTCTGGCGCAGAGGTAGCAGAGGTAGCGGCAGCCGGAGGTTCAGTAGGTGGCGACTCCTTCTTGGGCTTGAGCTTGACAGGTATCATCCCGGGGTCGTATATCTCGCCGAGCCCCGAGCGCGTCGTCTTCTTGCGGATCTTGAAGCTGCGCTCGTCCTCCTCCTCTGCTGGTGGTGACGCCTCGCGTTTCGTCCCCGCTGCTGCTACTGCGCCTTCTCCGTCCGCTGCTCCCATCACTGCATCCCCCTCTGCTATTCCTGCGTCTTGAGCAGGCACAGGGGTGGGCGAATGCGACTCGACAGTCTCCCATGTCCCGACGATACCCTCCGTGCGCCGCTGCTCGAGCTCGGCCTCGAGCCGCGCCGCGTCGGGGTCCTCGTACCCCAGCTGCGCGGCGGTCGTGTAATCCGCGTATGGGTTCGAGGGTTTAGTCGGCTTTCTCGCTGCAGCAGAGGATGACGCAGAGGGACCGGGCGCTGAGGAGCCTTTGGCGAGGCCGCCGGCGACGTCTTGTGCGTATGCCGCTTCTGCTGCCTATGAACGATGAATGCGCATATATGTTAGATCGTAGTACATAAAACATATAACAGAAGAGCGAAAGGATAGGGAATAAAGAACGGCTGAAGCGGAGAATGCACCTTTCCGATCCGGGCCATCTCGCGCCTCTCCTCGTCTGCATCCTTCTTGCGCTTCTCGCCGGTCTTGTAGAGATTGCGGATGAAGCGCTCGACGTTGCCCTTGTGGCGGAGGCCGCCCTCGTGGTGCTGGCGGGAGGGCGCGTCGTCGGCGATGTAGATGTCGCAGTACTTGCACCAGTAGCGCTTTTTGGAGACCCAGTATTCGCTCATGCTTTTTCGAGGGAGTCGTGGAGAGGAAAGATAAAAGGTGAAGTGAAATAACGCGGTGAGCTGAGCGTGTGGGTCGATGTTGTCACGCTCGCTGACATCGTGACAGCAGCATCTGTGACATTGTGAGAGTAACAGGATGTAACAAAAGATGTGACTACGTTACCGGAGGGTGCATCTTTTCGTACTGGCTGTGATAAGGATTCTTAGTCTTCGTGCTACACCGGACGCTTTCTGTGCTATGATATCCAAGATGACGCAGATATATCCTCCGCTCCATCGGATACGCTAGTTCACTTACACAGCGTGAGCCTCACACGACCTTACATGACCTGCTGTGGACTTGGTGGCGCTTTTGATCTCTTCTTGCTTCATCGTCCATCTCCCAGAATCTCAGACCTCTGAGGTTTTGTAGGGTCCTCTGCATACACTCTGGCATGCTATGATCACCGAAGCAGACCCCGCCATCGAGCTCCAACATCGTCCTACCTCAAGCCACTCAAGTGGTACTCATACCCCCAAGCCGGTGCAGCCTCAGCCTCGACCCAAGCCAAGCCATAAAGACGGCAGCTCGCAGTCGCACAAGGACGACTCAGTAGTCTTTATCGAAACCGAGGCCTGCATATGCTCCTTCGCTGACAGTCTTGGCCCAGGCGACTCGGAGCCCGTCAAGTACAGGCTGTACAAGCGCCGCTTTTCCGGGCTCGTCGGGCTGGTACGTCCTCTGGTACAGATCCATAGTATTCATGCTGTTCTATCTTATAGGTTATCCTTAGCCTCGCCTCTGGAATGCCGTGGCCGTGGTTCGGGCCGATTTCTACCGAAAGTAAGCTTGCGACTTGCTTCAGTTCTTCATCGAGCTTACACAGGCCCATTAATCGTTGTCATCATGCAGCCTCGACCCAGTTCAACATCTCGATCAACCGCGTCGACTGGCTCGGCAACATCGTCTCGTGCGTCTACCTCCCCGTGACGCTCGCCGTGCCCGCCCTCGTCGCCCGATTCGACATCCGCTTTGTCGTGCGTCCTCTCATCCCCATTCTTGTTTCCTATCCATCTACCCCGCCACCACAAATCCACTAACCCCGCGCCACGCAGAGCATCCTCGGCGCCCTGACAATGATCATCTCCGGCTGGATCCGCTACGCCGGCACCGCCTCCTCCCTCGCGTCCAACGCGGACGCGGCGTACGCCCTGCTCATCCTCGGCCAGCTCTGCAGCGCCATCGTGCAGCCCATCTTCCAGGTCCTCGGCCCGATTTATTCCGAGAAATGGTTCGATTTGAGAGGGCGGACGACGGCGACCATGCTGGTTGCTATCGGTGAGTGTGTTAGTGGTTCAGATTTTGCGGGGTACAGGCTAAGATCGATGTAACGGGGTCTGCAGCTAATCCAGTGGGTGGTGCACTTGGACAGCTGATATCGCCGCTCGTGGGCACTGTCAGCCAGTCGGTTGGTCCCTTTCCGTTTCTTCGGCAGCGACCGTACAAAATGTGCTTATGATTCGATGCATCGTGCCAACGCACAGATCCTCATCCTCGCAATCATATCCACCGCCGCCGCACCCGCCGCCCTGTTAATCGAGTCTCGGCCGCCTACACCGCCTAGTACGCGTCTCGCTTGTCCTCGTCTTGTCTCCAGACATGTTTATGAAAATCCGGCAAGCAGCATACGCGGGCTCCCAAAATGCCCAATCGATGACCTCGCTCCTCCGAGCGCTCTTTGGCTTGCAGTGTACACCGGAGGCTTACATGACCCCACGGGAGCGCGCGGATTTCGTTATCGCCCTGTTGCTTTTCGGAGTGCTTGTCGGCGCGTGAGTTGACGTCCCGTGTTGGGCAGTCGCTCGCGTCTGAATCACGGTCGCTGACATACGCGTCTGTGACACTAGTGCGAACACGTTCTCTCTCCTCTCAGCGCAGTACCTCGTACGTTCCGCATCCTCACCTTCCATCCCTCCACTCACCCAACTGACCACCGATCGCTCCGCCCCATATCAACCAAACCGCATCACCAGGAACCAGCAGGCTACAGCTCCGACACCGCCGGCCTCATGGGCGCCGTCCTCCTCCTCTCCGGCATCCTCGCGAGCGCAGCCACCGCACCGCTGTTCGACCGCGTCTTCACGCACCCGCACACCCTCGCGCGCACACTGAGAGTGCTCGTCCCGCTCGTGTGCGGCTGCTGGCTCGGGTTGGTGTTCGCCGGTGCGTCCCCCTCTCTTCTCCCTCTTTTCGTTTTGGAGTTTGCTTGACATAGTGTCGGGAAACAATGCTGACTGTACCTTTTGTCGTGCTCATCAGTGGTGCCGGATAACACGGGCGGCCTCTTCGCGCTCATGGCGCTCATCGGCACCGGCTCGATCACGCTGCTCCCTGTCGGGCTCGAGCTCGGCGCAGAGCTGACGCGCAACGCGGACGGGAGCGCGGCGCTTCTGTGGGGATCGTACGTGTTTAATTTTATGCTGTAGCTTCCTCCCCCTCCTCCCCTCCGTTCCTCCGCGGCCGTTTGCGCTCTCCGCCATCTTCCTACCTTCGCTTCGCTTTCTTCGACCTCTTCCGTTCATCCTGGATGTAATCTAATACGCTGACGCGACGCGTCCACAGCGGCAACCTCTTCGCTATCATATTCATCCTCTCAGAAGGCGCGCTGCGCGCCGGCGCGGACGCGAGCCCGCCGTACAACATGCGCAAGGGCCTCGTGCTGCAGGCGTGCTTCGTGATGGTGTTCGGAGCGCTCGTGTTTGGACTGCGCGCGAGGCAGGTACGAAGGGAGAGAGACGCGCTCGAGAAGGCAAGGGGGCTCCAGGGTGTTTGAGCTAGGCGGAGTCGAAGAACGGATCTGGCGGCTATGGAAGCCCGGATATGTGCTGGATACACTTAGGAGCAGGGAAATTTGTCGATAAGTTATATACCATGGACATGGAATCTCCATGACATTTGTACGATAGATACCACGATCTCAAGACATGTATCGATATCCTTTTGCTACATCTTTCGTTGCCACTATTGCTACAAAACATAGAAAGCACGGTCACGCTCGATCATAGACCTTCGTGAGTTCATTGTTTCTTCATAAACGCCTGGAAATACTTCTCCCTGAAGTTTTTGTGTGCTGGAGCATTCTCATCCCCTCCCTCCTCCTCGCCTCCCGCGCTCGCTGCGTCCCTCTCCTCACTATCAAAGCTCGGCGGCCCATACTCCTCGCTCGTCATCTTCTTGATCGTGATCAACTATCGACGCTTCCATCAGCACCATTTCCTTCCTTCCTCCAAACACAGGCAGAAAACACGCACCCTCCGGCCCCACGATCCAAAATCCTGCAACGAGTTCGCGACGAGCTCCATCCCGTCGCACATCATGCTCTCGATGTCGACGGGCCTGTACTCGTCCGTGACGGTCGGCAGGAAAAACACGAGGCGCCCGCCGGGCTTGAGGAGGTAACGCGCGAGGCGGACGAGGTCGGACGCGAGCGCGGAGAGCTCGTAGGGCTTTGTTGGCGGGATGTAGGGCTCGTCGGCGCTGTGTGGGGCGGCGTCAGTGATATTGATTATGGATAAGGTGAAAGGGAGGGAGTGCTTACGCTCGCGGGCCGACGAACGTGTGCTTGTCCTCCCTGTTCGTTTTGCGGCCCAGGCGTTTCGCGCCTGCCCTTACGCCATCTGCAAATCCGTTTCAAGATCAAGAAGTTCGTTGATCAACCTTCACCCTTCACCAGCAAACCGAGCGCACGATCGACGTACATGGTGGATCGGTCACGATCGCATCAAACAGCCCGCCGGTCCGCCACGGGTTGCGCGTCACGTCGAATGTGCAGAGGCCGAGGATGCGGTCCGCGACGCCGTACTGCCGCGCAGAGCGGAGGACGCCAGGGGTCTGTGCTTTGCCGCGCATCTGTCGCCCGTCGATGTCGGACCCGAAGACGTACGCGCCGAAGTGCGCTGTGGTCTGCCCAGGCCCGTCGCGAGTTAGTAACAGGGCGACGAGGGGCGGGAGAGGAGGAGCGAAAGAAATATGGGAAGAAGAGATGGGAACGCACGTAGGCCATGCTGCCTGTGCCCATGAACGGGTCGTAGACTATCTTTCCTGGCGAGGCCTGGGTAGAGCATCAACCCTAGAATCAACATCCGTCGACGTTCATGATAACATCAACAGCTTACAAGAGTTTGATTCGCCATCAGGAGCGAGATCTCAGCCTCCATGCTCGTGTTGCCAAAGTACTCGCGCTTTTTGACATCAAATTTGCCAATCAGGGCGCGTGCGGTCCCTTCAACTATCTGTGTTCGCGTGTGCCACGGTGTTATGCGATTTTAAGGGAGAAGTACGAGAGAGAACAAGGAAACATACCAACCTGCCAAAGTAGGCCTGTATGAACTCGCCGTCTTTGTTTCGGTCCTCGACCAGCTTGCCTCTGTCGCTCACGTCTGTGGGCAGGACAGGATATGGGTCAGCACCACACGGATTCCTTGCGAAAGCATGAGGAGGCGCACATTCCTCGAAATATCCGAGCACAATCTCCGGGCTCTTCAACTCGATCAGTCCAAGGAAATCCATGTACGAGAAGCTCTCCATGATCTCGCGCTGCCTCCGTTGCGAGATCGAGCGGTTGTGCCCCGCGACGAGGAACTTGAATGATGTGTTGGCAACATAGCGCTCCCACTTGGGCTTCGCGGTGAGGTTGTTGGCATGCAGTTCGTCATAAGACGAGCCACGCGCCCAGAACTCCCAGATCGACCTGCGCCGTAGGTCATGAACGCGGCTACCAGGGAGAATGAAGAGTGATATACCTGATGAGTATGCATCTACTCGCGAGAGTCCGCGCGTGCGCCTCGCTCTCGAGCGCGATGACCATGAATGGCCCATTCACAAACTGGTGTACGGCATTGCCTTCGCGGTTGTCTGACGACTGCGAGTCCCAAGGGTACTTGATGTGGATAGAGAAGCCGTGCAGTTCAGCGATGGAACGGAGCTCTGGGACGCGAAATTCGTTGTGGGCCTCTGCAAAGACGAAGAGGTAATCTGTCGACGACGATGGTGGTGGTTGGGAGGACATCGCGTCGTTGATCAAGAGACAGGAGCCAGTCAATTTTTGGGCGCGACGCGTTTGGCGGCTTTGGCGCTCTTTCGCTTTGCTTTCACCCACAACAAACACCCAGCTCAGCCTCGTCGTTTGCCACCCTGATGCATAATCGTGCTCGCAGTCTCTTTCTCTGAGGTTGATGTCGTGCGCACTCAGATTCTGAAGCACTCAACTCAGCTAAACTAATCAAATGCTCAACATCACTGGCCGCAAACCTTCGTGTTGCCCCTTGGCAAGCGACTGGTCTCGTTTATAATGAAGCCCAGTTTCTCTTTGAAACCTTCCGATTCAACTTCTCATGACGCATATACCTGCGAGCTGAAGGCAGCCTTGTTGGTCTGAACCTCAACTTGTTCAGCGATCCCCTCCCCTTTACCGTATTCATTAAAACCAGCACCGTGACTTCCACTCGACGAAACATTCCCCTCCCACTTTTCCATCCTACAATGAGAACCACCCCCGTCTCAGCGATTGTATGCTTAGGCCTCGCCTCACTTTCGGTGGCTCGAGCAACCATGCTCATAAGGAATGCGACGGTCCTCAATGAAGGTGTTGGGCTCGAAAAGGTGGCCTTTGTGGCGGATGCGACAAACATTGACGATCTGCCTATCTTCGACCCAACGACTGTGGTAAGCAGTGGCTTCTCTTCAACCTTGCACTTTTATCAAACTAACCATATCTTTCCGTTGATTTAGTACAAGGAGATCCAAGCCGTCATGGCCAAGTACGACAAAGCCGAGTCCTTCATCCGCGGCGCCGGTCTGAATGCCGAACCCGCCGCGCTGAACCCTGCCCTCCGAGCAGTTCTTGACCCCCTCTCCGACGCAGCGACCGTTTTTAACGGAACCGTAAACGAGTACCGCCCCTACGAGAACGCCGCGATGCCCACACCGCTCGAGCATTCGACGCCGTTCACCGAGAGCGCGGAGGGCCCGCTGACGGACGACATCAAGGGGACACTCGACCTCGAGTACTACGGCGGGCTGACGTTCGGCACGCCCGCGCAGAGTCTGACGGTTGACATCGACACGGGATCTGCGGACCTTTGGATCCCGGTCGCATGTACGGAGTGTAATGATGCGCAGTTTGATACGACTAGGAGCTCGACGTACGCTAACATGGGAAAACCGTTCTCGGTCACTTATGTGCGCTTTCCTCCATCCATCTCCTCATCCGTGAGCCTTGCTCACTTTTTGTCGGCACCGGGTACGTAGGGTTCAGGATCTGTCAGTGGTACGCTCGCGCGGGACACCGTGTCCGCCGGATCACTCACCATCGAAGATCAGTACTTCGGTGCTGTGAATCGTGTCTCGAACGACTTCAACAACTCCCCCAGCGACGGACTCATCGGGCTTGCGTTCAGCACCATCGCGACGTCCGGAAAGCCAACTTTCTTTGAGAATCTCATCTCAGAGAACAAGGTCTCGGCGCCGCTTTTCAGTGTTTCCTTTGAGCGACAGAAGGAATACGGGTCCGAGGTTCGTTACTTTTCTCCGTGCTCGATAGCGCTTCGCAGTACTGAACCCCGTCGTTGCTAGATATGCTTCGGGTGCTGGGACGCGAGCCAGGCTGCAGGGCCCGTATCATGGGTGCCGGTAACATCCAAGGTCTGTACTTGGACTACATCCCTCTTGTCTCTCCGTAGCGCGAGCTCATCACTTTTCTTTAGACATACTGGGCCGTGTCTATGGACGGAATGATTGTCAACCAGAAGACTGTGCCAACGGTGCTAACAGGGGTACATCTCCACTCGACATATATGCGTTCCCTCTTCTCACGTGTGGCCTATGCACAGATCATCGACACTGGTACCACCCTCGTCTACGTCCCCAGTTACATCGCACAGCAGTTCTACGCACAGGTGAGAAGCACACATCTTCGATCTTGAGACAGAGAGCTCATGCCATATCAGATACCAGGTGCTTCGAAAGCGACCGACTACGGCGACCGTAAGACACCCTGCTGAGGCTTCCGTTCTCAGCCGTGTATTGCTTTACTGAATCTCTGGTTCCTTCAGAATTCTACTCGTACCCCTGCTCAGAGTCCTCCTCTCTGACCATCTCCCTCTCGTTCGACAACAAGCCGTTCAGCATCGACATGAGGGACTTCAACCTGGGCCAGGACGGGTACAACTCCGGGTGAGCCAACCTCCGCTTACAGTTTGAGTGTGCGTGGACGCTGGATTACTGAGCTGACATTGTTATCGTCTGCGCAGCCGATGCATCGGGGGTGTCCTATCACTCAGCAACTTCCCAGACGACCTTGCGATCGTCGGCGATGAGTTTATCAAGTCATGTGCGTTTTTCACCCTTTTATTTTATATTCGCGAGACAACTGGGCTGAAATGTTGTGGCAGGGTATACGACGTTTGACTACTCGCATAATGCGAGGGTGGGCTTCGCGCCCAGCATCCACAACACTCCTGCATCCCAATGAGTTTTCAATGTGTCGCTTTATATTACTCATGCTTGTATTGTATACCCGTGTGTACTCCTGTAACCGCATACCTCATGTTCACAATGGCTGGAATATCCAAGTTTCTCAATGAAATTTTCTACTTATACCAATTGCAATGATTGGCAATGAAGCGAAGCGGTTCGAGTTCTCTCCCACTTTCTCTCATGCTGCCGTTGCAAATTCCAAGAATATAAAGCAAGATCATGTATCAATGTGCCTGTCCTTGGCCCGTTGTAAAGCGGGAAGTTCATGATCGTTCAGAGTGGAATGTAATATTGTATTGCCTTCCGTCTTTGGGTTTGTGTCAACGCGAGGTCAAAGCCTCCAAACTGGTCACGTCCGCAAATACGAACGCGGTCCCCAGCTGTAGTGTCCTCACACGCTCGTCGTTCATTGCGAGCAATTACGTCATTTCAGCTCGGGCAATTCCTAAGCCCCAGTTTTCCTTCAGCGTATAACTTCCTGCCAAGCGGTATTTGGTAGTTTAAGTTGGTTTAATTGTCGCATCAGTATCTAAGCTTGTCCATAATAGCCGTGAACCCACTCAAAGAAGACCAGGGGTTGACTGAACAGGTCCCAGCAGCCCTTACAGTGGGAAATTACCTCACCCATGTTTCCGATAATTCATTCGACAATGCAGCATCTGAGGAACCTCCAGAGGAATTGTTGCCTATGCACCTTTACGAGTATCTTAACCTTCAAAAGACCTCTAACAACCGGAGCGATTGGCAACGGGGTGGAAATGATGGATTGTGATATCCGTGTCTTTGGCATGGGTAGGTAGACCACTCAGAAATACATGCCCCGAGTTTGTGCGCAGTGTCGTTACTCTTACAATATGTATCCAGGCAAAAACGGAAGCAAACCTGAAATGCTCCGAATATTAACTGTCATCCGGAACTCACGGACTGTCGTCGTGTTTCATGCGACACTGACAGCTCTCAAATGTCGCCTACACGCGTTCTAATTGTCGTTTTCGATGTTGGTTCGGTGATAGAGTAAACTGAACCTGATAACAGTATGGGAAATAAAATACTGAGGCGAAGGCGAGCTACAAATGGATGTCGTAGCTTCGTATGTACCATGGGCATTACAGGTCGTGAATGGCATTTCGAACCGGGTTTATGGTCTCCGGTAATATCCGGATCTGAGTTTCAACGATACCCCACAGGCCAGCGCTCTCCTAAAAGCTATTGACTCGATTTTCACCACCTGTTTTTCAGCGTGTGAGTGATGGATGCATGTTCAGCCATGTAATATTTCCATTTATGTTGATGGGTGCCATTAGAAATCTTTGGAACTAGATAAATGAAGACTCGCTGGTTCAACTCGTGCTCACATCCAGGTTGCCTTGACCCACCCGGCACGTGGACCTACTCGTACGCGTCACAAGTGCGAGCAACGTTGGCACGCGTGATGGAATAGCATTTCTTACCTGTCATCAATCAACCGGTAATTCAAAGGTCGCTTAACGTCCTTTCAGCACTTCACTCAACAAAATCACCGAGCACAAATGCAGTGGGATGAAGGCCTCATGCACCGGCGCACCGAGGGGTACCTTGGCTTTAATCAAACCTGTTCGAGTCGCTGGATTGAGTTCCAAGCCTTCAAATCGGCTCAGAATAGCATCAGGAGTCCCCAGGGCTGATGGGCGTAAACTCGCGTATCAAGTTTCGACACTGACATAACCACGTGGCTCGATGTCACGGTATTCAATCCATGAAAATCTTTACAAAATCTTTTAGGATGAACCGTCATCCTCCAGATTTTGGCCCATAACAAGAGCAACCTATTTAGCTTAGTGCGCGAGCGGAGGTATCAAGGTATGCACCAGATTCGGCTGTTGTCTGCCGTCGCCTCAGCCTGCCAAGGGACGGTCGCATTTTGGACTTGGCACGACGTCTGCGCTTGCGGCCTTGTCTGCGGCCTTGTTTACCACCTTTCGTCTTTCCCCTCGACGACCTCCTGACGTGGCTGCCACCTCTGGCACCGCCAACGGGACGATGAGCCTTGCGGACGGAGGGTATCACGAAGTGGCCACTTACCCATACGAAGTGCTGATCGAAGATAGGCAAGACTAGTGAGTCGCGCTCCCAGAGTCTAGGTTTGAATCTTCTGCTGAAGTCTAACATGCGTTACGTGACGACCCCTCAAGCTATGCCACCATCGTACGTCCTCCTTGTTTGCATATTCAGCCTCTACACCTAATCCACGTTCGGGTCACGGTAGTATGTAGCGTTCTTGGGGTATACAATCTTAATTTGGGATCACATGTTGACGTTTGGGGATGAGGTACGTATCCTATTTCTCGAGGAGTTATCGTTCTACAAAGATCATTCCTCCCAAACTCAGGTAGACCTTATATGGAGAACGCGAAAGACACTCAGTAAGTTTGCTACTTCTGCGACGCTAAAGCCACGCTCATGTAGCCAGTGTCCTACCTTTTCCTTGTGGTACGCGTCGTTTCATCCAAGATGCTCCCGCTGCACGCCCGACTGATCTAGGTCTTTCCTCCTAGAATCGATACGTTATTCCTATAAGCTTCATCGTGTGCTTCTATGGTACGTTCTCACTTGAATCTTGAATCTCGATCCCTTTGGCAAATCCCCTGGAAGCCTACCTTTCTCCTAGTTTTACGGACCAAGTACGCAACTCCCAGTTTAATGAGTTACCCCATCGTGTTGACTCTGTCTACAGCAGTTAGTCCGATCACTTGTTTGTGGCATAGTCAGGCTAAGTAGCTCACAGGTGCACGCAATTCGTGAGATACGAAGGTGCTACAGTTGCGTTGGGAATACAGATCGCAGGGGCTATGATGCTCAGACGGTACGTGTCTCTATATCAGAGTCTTACCAAATGGAAACATCAAGCTAAGTTGACGTTGTTACAGCCTCATCGCAGTATGGCAAGATCGTTTGATCGTAATCTTCATAGGAGTAACAACTTTCGTCGCTTGGGTGACTATGACGGCTGTTGTAATTTCGCAAGGCTATCGTAAGTATTTGATCGATCCTGCTAACGCAGTGACTAACCCTTATTCCAGCCGTACCACATACGCCACTGGTGCATTGTGAGTTTCACAGCGAAATCGATTCTTGAAGCTATTTAGTCAGTTCAGCTTGCACCCAGATAAATCGCGATAATCCTCAGTGAGCCGCCTTCTTTCTAAGCAGTGTTGTTCGCACTCAACCTCAATTTGTGCGTCTCCTACTAGTGGGATATCCTCAGCCAACATATGGATTCTTGTGCTATACGATACCGTCGTGATCGGATTCATCCTTGCCCGCACGCTTCCCTTCAAGCCGCACAGAAACGCACGCACAGTCGCGCGAACGCTTGCAGTCGATGGAGTGCTTTATTACCTGTATGATCACGGCCTTTTTGACCATGACGATGTGCTAACGACGAGGGCGCAGAGTTGTGCTAGCTATTAACGTCACGTATGGGATATTGATCATCCGTGCACCAAATGGCCTGAAGAACATATTCGGACAGTGAGTTTTCTATAACGCCTTATGCCTCGTACACATCAGTATCCCGATGAAAACAGCTGACGCATGACCGCTTTCAGGCTGAAGCTTCAGTAAGATACTATTCATTACAATCGGCATCGTGTCGCTAACCCCAAGTATGTTAGTCTGACGGTGGCAATGATGTCACGCATTACGCTCAACTTGCCCAAAGAACACCGAAGAATAACCGGGCGGCGTTCACGACAGCCTTCAAGATGGGAGGACGCAACGTCGATACTTCCGACGATTGAATTCACTTCTTTAGCTCGCAGGGATTACGAGGGGTCGCACGCTTCCTCAGCGACTGTGGAGATGGTGCCTCTAAAACCTCTGTAAGCGTAGACGAGTTCAAGTCATCGTATCTCTCGAATATTGTACATGGGATGATACACCAATGTCATCTTGACAGCGCGATAGTCATACACGAAATTCATCGGGAGAGATAGAAACCAAAGGAAAGACCCCGCAACCTTCACTACTTGATACTCACTTTTGCCCAAGAAGGATCCGCCATATGACCGTGCCCATCTGGTTACTATCGAGAGGCTCGTCGGTCGAGTTTCGAGCTCTCGCCAAGTCCGCCTCCGCAACACTTACACCTCCGGAATCCTGACACTCTTGAATGAGCTCGTCCTCCATTGCTTTAGTCACCTCGGGGTGGCTTTGGCTGGTGTAAATACGTGTCTTGGCATATAGGTCGGCCGCCTCGTATGTGACCCGCCCACTGCCGTCGCCAGCCGTTATCTCCTGGAAGACTTGTTGCGCTCCGCAAACTGACCCTTGATCAGGGGTGAGGTTGGTGTGACCCCACAGCAATGGCTTATACTGCAACGTGCGTCCCTTGTTGCGGCTTTTGGGTATGTCTCTGAGGCGTGCACTGAGCCCGCTTGAGAAGGCAATATCGTGATGCACCTCTTCCATAAACTATCGCGTGTATTCAGCGAGAAAAGCCTACACAACACTGCAGTACGTACCAAACTGTCTCCAGAATCGGTGCCTTGGAACAGGACCTTGCCCACAGCGTTTAGCGCGACATGGAATGGACCAAGCTCCCAGCCTTTTGGGTTAGGGACCACAGGTTGCCCGTACACGGCGTGGGATATGAGTTGGTGCCCAAAGCAGATACCTGGGCGGAGCGGTATAAGATCACTACTTCCCATCAACTAGCGCGGAGAACTTCAGTTACCAAACAATTTGATGAGCGGATGGTTTGCTGCAATGTCCTGAACATAAATGCCAAGATTGATGATCCAGTCCTCTTCATCATATACGCTATTTCCTGGTTGACGCTTGTGAGCACATAAATGACATATGCGCCGTCAGAGGGTAGCTTACCTGACCCGCTGAGAAGAACCGCATTGTAGTCGTCCACGTTGACAGGGTACTGGCCCTCGCGAACGGCGTAAGCGTCCATGGTGTAGGTAGCCGTAAGGCCGTCTGGGCCATCTGGGGCTGTTTGGTTCAACAAGTTGGTGAAGAGCGTCGGGATGTCCCCAAAGTCCTCAATGAACGTTGGATTAGTGTCGTCGCAGACAAACAGAGCGATGCAAATAGGCGAAGTCATTCTAATGGAGGGACGCAATCTCAAGGGATGGAAGAGCAAGGCACGGTTTCCACCTTATGACCTTTCCGGCGTGGCCAGGGGAGGAAACCTATCTTAGACGTCGCGGCGGTAGATGACGCGGAGGCGTCCATGCTATCGAAGAGGAGTATCAATTGGACCATAACTGGCACATGCCGTACACGTTCTTGTCTCTTCAGCCTTCAACAACTTGTATAACAGGAAAATATGGGACCATTGAGAGGTAACACGTTCGATGCATTCAGATCTTACACCAGCGTGATCACATTAATATCGGGAGAAGGGCGATGCATTTGGTAGACAGAGTCGTCGCTTACCGAGGGATCATCCGGCTTCCCAGCAGCACGTTCCATATGACCTTTGCCACTATACCGCTATCATTGTCGTCAGTTTGTTTACTCCTCATCGTCTTCGCCAGGTCTGCATCAAGATACCCAAACCCCTCCAGGAACGCTATCAGCTCGAAAGCCATTGGTCTGGTGAACTCGGGATGCCCTTGTATCGTGAAGATGTCAATTTTACTGTGAAGAACGCGTCCCGCGTCTGACTCGCGATAACGAGTGTCATCTACGAGAATCATGCCTTGATTGGCAGCGAGCTCGGAACTACCCCATACTTGGAATGGACAATAAGGGTAACGTTCGAGAGTCGCTGTGGATTCGGGCAGCGCGGGCCAGACTTGGTCACGGTGTAGTTGAGGAAATGTCTAATTTGAGCGGCGCATCGCACCGATGAGTCGCTGAGAACCTGCACGTAAATGAACTCGGGTCACGAACCAGGATACTCTTGTCGCCAAATATTCGCCGGCCCAGGCCGTTGACTTTTACAGGAACTGGGTAAAGTTCCCACTCGCCTAGCGCAACTGAATGCCCGAATGCGGTGGCTATCGCCTGATGCCCGAAGCAAATCCCTGCTCAACTGACAGCATGAATGCAACTTCCTAGCCGAAACAGCGAGTACCCACCTATCATCTTCACCCTGGGGTGCCGCTGCCTCACACCCTTAAGGAAGTCAATAAGGACTTTGATCCACTCTTCCTGATCGTATACGCTATAAGCTGGTCACGATTGGCTCACAATCCCACAACAATCAAATTGCTGACTTACGAGACCCCGTAATGATCAGCCCATCGTAATCTTGGATGCTGACAGGATACTCCTTCAAGTTCACGTTGAACACGTCGAGGTCACACGTTAGACCTGGAGGAGTATGATCCATCAGGAATCTCGAGGTGATGACCCCGTAGTCCCCGAATTGCTGCACAAACTTGTCGGTAAAGGTTGCGCAAGCTAGGACGGCGGCGCGTACGTGGACCTGCTCGGCCATGATATAGACGGAAACAAGTGTGAGTGCTCGATAACAACACCCAGTCTCAGATTCACAGAGGGGTTAGCTATGTGGGAATGCCGCTTCGCTGGCAAAACCCACGTCCAGGCAAGAATACATTTGTCATGTTTCCGGAGATCGGCCCGCTAACGCAGAAGCTCGCAGTCCCCAATAGATTCCTAAATAGCAGTGTCCGATAAGTAGAGGTAGAGAGAACATGACAAATACAGGTGCGACAACTCCTAAGCGCATGCAGATACAGGTGGAAATGAGAAACGTCCATATCTATGTCGTGAATATTCGTGTTAGAATGTACAGGGTTGATCCGCCGAGACGCTTCACATCGACTTCGCGTCAGCATCAAGAAGACAAATAGGGAAAGGTGAAGACGTACGACGATGTTGGTAATGGCGGCGAAGGCGAGGATAAACATCAAGTAGCCCTTGGTGCGGTTTATACCCGCGTTGGGGCTGAACGTCTCAGCAAAGTTTACGCCGCTGAGAATGGCCAGAAGCAGTACGCCATTGGAAAGCACCCAAAACAGGAGCACCTATGCAGCAGAATCATCAGCCCAGCCCTAATTCCGAACTGAGAGCACCCACATTCGTTCGGACATTCGCGTAGTAGTCTTTTGCAGCCTGCTCCTTCTCCGCCTGGTTCAGTGCGAGGGTACTGCCCTTCGAGGGTAGCGGCTTTCGGTGTTTGAGATTGTCGATCGCTTCCTCGTAGATGGAATTCATGTCTGCAACACCAGCGACCATCTCGATGTCGACATGGGAGTCCACGCCTTGGATTGCGGCACCGAGATCGATCTCAATGACGTTATCTTGCTTCGTACCCCATGATATCTGTACAGAAGTCAGTAACGCGAGGATGAGAAATGAAGCCAGGCGAAGACGTACGTCATCAATATTTGCATAAGCGTAGCTGTCAAAGGGGGTCGTGTGAGTGAATGGTCAGCGTGGATATCGATCTGGTAACCCACATGCTGAGAATATTCGTATACGTAGGCATGAGGAGCATGTATTGGAGGAAACTCGTGAACAGGTGCCAGGGGTCGAGCGCCACACAGCTGCTAATCGCGTATACTATTCGGGTTGACGTCAACCCATGTCCGTCCATAGACATGAGTAGTGCTTACCTCCGTAGGTGATGACGACACTGAACACAATGATCGAACCTCCGGACTGACCGTACACGGAGATAGCGCACAGTATGGAGGCAATGATCTCGTATACCATCAGCAATGCGAAAGATATGGATGCAAGCTTGTATTTCCATTGTGACCTAATCCGGCAAGATCAGCGTTTGTCTATGAGGGATGATTTTAAGGAACACATGTAATGACTTACGCCTTTGGTTTGTTACCCATTGAGAATAGGAAACACGCGATTACTATCGACGCCATGAAGTACTGCCATGTGTCAGTGATATGAGACCGAGGAGAACGGAGTAAACGTACTTGAACCACTGAGTTGAAGTACTTGATTCCCGTTATACCAAACGATGCGTCCTCCAACGAAGAGCTTAATATGACCTACGAATACACCTAATCAGACGACCACCAGCCACAGAAATACCATCGCACTTACAAAGAATATATAGAAGTTGCCCTAATACCCCTTACCAAGTTAGCCCTCCACTCGATCGCAACTTTAAGCTCAAAGGAAGAAACGCACCAGCGCAAACCACGCAAATAACATAGTAATAATGTTATACACCATCTCAATCATCAAGAACACCTTGCGGCTGAATGAATGGCCCGACCGTAGGATCTGGCCAGCATGCGCTACGGAGTACACGGCAGCGAAGAACGAACCGTTGATCCACCGCCGCCGCTGGACGATGAACTCGTGCAACGTGTCTGGGACATCCGTTTCGCCGATGGCGCCTTTGACGTATTTGAGGACCCTGGTGAGCGCAACGGATGTCAGATAGGATTGCTTGGGAAAGAAAGGGAGGGGACTGACCAGTTGTGATTCATTTTGGCGATGAGTTCGAAGCAAAGAATACGCTGTCGAGGAAAGTCAGTATCGATAATACTGAGGATAGTGAGAGGAAGTTACATCTTCGGCCAAATCTGAGTTATCATGAGCATGAACAGATCGACAACTCGAAACGACCAGGCTTACACATATTCGACGTGAAAATATCAGCATCGGCGCCATGCAAAACCTCGCCTTTGAAGTACGAAGCTAGCGGACCTTGACCGGTCTTGTCATTCGCAAGAGCGATGTACCGGTACGCGGAGAACGCTCCTGGCTACACACACATGAGCGATTAGAAATACGTCCGCCTAGGATGTAGACATTCGACGAACCAAGACGCTGATATATCCGAACATACTCTCAGTAGGTTTATCGAGGATATTGCTGATCTTGTACTCGAAGTTTTGGGCTGCGACTGCAGGACGTCGATGTTCAGAAGGTAGCTTTCAGCAGCGGTAGATCGTTAGCTTACCTAGGGGGTTCAGGAGATATTGCCAGTTCTTGCCCTTGTACACCGCGATCTCACCACAAGCACCGCCGACATTCGAGTTAACGTCGAACGTCTTCCAAAGCCGGTATATGCTGTTCTTCCCGGGACGTGTTCCGACGTCCAGAAGAACGCAGACGTTCGGCTACACCCCAGCTCCCGTCAGCAAAATGTTAGTTTGCGTGAATGCATGATCATACCTGCAACATCGGCGAAAACGCATTGAAGAACCATCGATGACTATTAATCTTCTTCTGGTTCTTCTCCTTCATGCAGAAGATGATCTGCGTCGGTACGACGCCCTTGTCGGGGTACTTGAAGTGCAGGTTATCGTCCAGTCCGAACGAGGTCGTGTACTCGAACATGTGCGCCGTTACAGACTTGTTGTTGACCATGTTCTTCATGTGTCCGCCTGGCTGGTACACCCCCAGTAGGGTCAGGCAGTCAAGTATGCGCGGGTGCACTTTGCGTCGGCCGTCGGCGATGATGCAGACTACGACCTGTTGCAATGGTGAGTACGAGGGGTAGGGTTGGCATGTGTGTACAAGTACCTTTTTCCAGGCATCAGGGCCCCATGTCTGGGAGTTCTTTCGCGAGCAGAGATGTGAGATATTACGCATGACGCCGTAAAGCGTACGACAGAACAGAACTTCGTCTTCCTACAAACCATCAACACCGAAGTACCGCCCGAGAGCGAAGATGACTCACATTGTACATGGTTATGACAATAAATAACTCCGTCACGCGCCCACTTTCGTTTTGCCGGAGGAAGAATCGCTCCCTCATGAAGTCGTCGGGGTCACAAGTGATAGCCGTGTAGCGCGTCTGCATCATCTCAAGCTCCCCGCGATACGGCAAGATGAGCTTCGGCGGGACGTGCAGATCGACGACCAGATGACCGTTTCTGAGCTGGACCCGCTTTTTTCTGAAGATGCGCCGTCCGACGCGCCCCATCGGAGCGGGACCATAGTGCATCTTGGCGACCGGAGGATCGGGCTCGGACGACATGACAGAGGGTTTCTCATCGTTTTCGTATTCCGTCCTTTCGTCCTCCTCATCTTCCTCCTCTTCCTCCTCCTCATCACCTTCATCGACCTCGTCCTCCTCTTCCTCCTCGTACTCATCACCATACTGCTCGTCACCGTGCCCACCGGCAGTATAGTATGCGCTCTCGTGCGAGCCATGTTCTGAGTGGCTATATGCGTCCGGCTGGGACAATCCAGTGTAGCGGGCGGCATTATTTCGGCCGACGGTGTAGTCCTCATCGTCCATGGGCGTAGGCGACCGCGACCGCGGGACGGTGTATGATGTTCGGCGCGCACCAGACGCATACGCCTCGTTGTCGTAGCGGAAGTGGTCGATGTATCCGTTTGTCCCTGACCGAGAGGGCTCCTGCAAGGTAGACGAGGATGAATACCACGAGGAGCGATTCTCGAATGGAAGGGCTTCAACGTGCTCTGGCGGGCCGTTGCGCGGGGGTTGAGGCAGCTCGCGGCTGGGTGAGCGTGGGTGGAATGATGGCTGGCGATGTTCACCAAGAACTGTCTGTCCACTGGTGGGTGTGTCGGGTATTGGGTCGACGACACAGTATTCATCGAGCTGGAGGGTTTCACCGGTCATGATGGTAGGGAGTACCTGTCCAGGCTGATAACGCGCTGGACCTGTCGACTGGTCGGATTGAGGTCGTATCGTCTCAGTGTCGTCAAAGTTCTCATAGGATGATCTGGGTTGTTCGACTTTAGCAGACAGCTCATAATGAGCTGGTATGCAACGCACCGTTCATTCGTAGGATCCTGCATCATCCCTTCCACACTACGGCGCACAGAGTCATATGGGTCATTCATGTTTCTGCGATGTACGTCAGCGCAAAAGAAACTGGGGTAGGTCAAATAACATACCCCGAGTGGAGAAAAGGGTCCTCGGCCGAAGGCTCCTGGTTTGAATCGTGATGCTCGACCTCAGGCCCGCCAACTTTTTGCACTGGCTTGCGGCGAAACATGACTTGGCAGCTGCGGGCCAAGTTGTCGTTGAAAAGAGGGATGGACGTCAAATGCTGCACGAGGCAAGCAACGCTGCGGCCGACTGGGCGGTTTCGCCCACCAGGCACGTTCAACGCGGTCGGGGAAACCGTGGGAAAGCCTCGCGGCGCGTCGAGTCACGTGCATATACCTTCTCGCGTCCGAAGAGACACAGCCACCATCAGTTATCGTGTCTTGTGCGACCACAGCGCAGACAAGCCATCGCTGCACCCAAGATGCATTCATGTCTGCGTATCTCAGACACTCTAGACATAATCATTGGCTATCTCCATGCCGACAAAGAGAGTCTGTCGAGCCTCGTTCGCGTTTGCACGGCATTCAAGGATCCCGCGCTAGATGCTCTATACCATCATATTTCCTTTGACGACCTTCTTCAAGTCCTGCCCCCAGACTTGATATATATCCCACCAGGAGAGAGACCGCATATAAGCTCTGTGGTACTCTCATTTATCGCATCGACATTGAATATGCCTCACTGATATAACACAGGTTTTTCAACGACCGATGACCCCACACGAATGGGACGTCTTCTTATCTTATTCGAGAAGGGTGAAAGAATTGGTCGTAGAGTTTGATCTCGATCCGTGCCCTTTACACGAACGGAACATCCGCGATGAGCTTGCTATGACATGCCCCTTCCCATTCCTCTTTCCCACCCTGCACACGTTGTCGGTGACCGGCCCGGGAACTGTCTTGTCAATGAACTTTGTGGATCGGATTTGTCTGGGACCTCAGCTTCGATCTCTGAGCTATATCCTCTGGGAGCTCGTTTCTATCTTACCCAAGGAAGCAGAGCCATACGAGCTTGTGCTGTCTTCTCGCTGTCCTCTTATCGAAGAGTTTTCCTGCACTCAGGGTGCCTACATTTTCTTCGAAGGTATTACCCACTCAAACGCAATGACGAGCGCTATCTGTTCATGGAAATATCTTCGAGCTTTACAGTACGGCCCCCTCGACCCACTTTCCATAACACATATATCATCCTTGCCACCATTCCAGTTTTTGTGTCTTGAACTTAGCCCGAAGACACGTTGGCCCAGCGAAGGATACCGGTTTGGTCTTTGTTCCGTAGACACTTTGATTATCAGCGCATCCTCCTTTGAGCAAGCTTCCGATACTTTAGTATCGTTGGTCGGTGATGGCGTCATTCCTCAAACGCGACATCTACGCAGTCTGGAGGCCCGCGCTATCGTAGAGAAGCCATTGTCACTGTCAGCACTCATTTCCACGCTCGCTATCATAGCTTCTCCTAACGACTTAGAGGAGATCTTGATTAAGGATGATACCCCCTCTGATGCAGGTGTGACAATACTGATCGATACTTCGTGGATTCATCTGCTTCGGTCCTTCCGACACCTCACCCTACTATATCTCCGTAGCACAAACTGGCCCGCTACCTGCTTTGCCGTTCGGCCTCATATACTCTTGGAACTCGTGAGCGGGTGGCCACTTCTCGAGAACCTCACAGTATATCCCATAGAAATTCCGCTCTCATTATCGCAAGCAGTCACCATCATACAAGTTCTCCCTCGGCTGAAGAAGCTAGACGTACCAATACACGTCACCTCCCAGGCTATCGCATCGCTTCATGAATCTACTAGCATCACAACGCTCCCGTCCAACGGCCATATATGGTCACTCATGATCGAGCACGAAACAAGCGATATGGGCGATGTCAATCCCCTAGGATCTATACTATCATGCGTCGTTCCTCGCTTTACCGCACCGCGCCCCATAGCAAAGAACTGGCGACAGCCAAGGGGAGCATTAAATGGTCCGAGATTCTGGGCATATGTTATACGGGTTGTGGAAGCTGCAGGTGCAACGCGGGATGTAGGAGAGAGCGCCGGACGGTACATAGGGTAGTAATGCTCATGTGGAGGTAAACATATATATCAGTTCCCTCATCATAAAGCGAAACTGCGGTGTCATGAGACGTCAATAGTACCATAACAAAGAACTCGAATGAATGGACTAGGGTCGCTCCGAGCCCGAATACTCCTGTGCTTGGTATCTGAGCGAAACCACGCGACGAAAGTCGATGACCATGTCGGACCGGCATTGAAGTGAAATCTGGCTCCTGGTCCGCTCGCCATGCTTCCCTCAGTCTAACGCTGTCTCGTTGCGCGAAGCGAGAAATTCGCTACCGGAGTTATACCCTCAAAATTCCGTCCTCAAGTTGATAACCCTAGCTGTTGTGAGCACAAAATCTCTGCGTACTGATAACCGGATCCTACCTGACAGCGTCAACATACGAATACACTCTATCTCCATCCTCAGCTCAAAGATACGAGATTCGACTATGACATAGGTGGTCCGTGCACGATGGGCTATCAAAGCGCCTCAGAGGGCAAAGAGCTGTAGTGCGACAAGGTGAGATCATTACGAGGCAATGATTCAAGAGCAACCGCCGGTAGTTGTAATGACGGTGCGTTCTCCCATCGTGATGGCTGTCGCGAACCCTGATAGGTTATCTTGCGGTGCTCTTTGGGTAGGTTGAGCGTTATACGTGACCCCATCGCGATGGTCAGGCTTGAATCAAGGTATTGCATGGCGCATCAATATGAGACCGATACCGATAATAAAATCGTGACGTACAGAAGCTTGAGCCTTGACAGATTTGCAGCTCGTTAGTGATCACGGTTAAGGCCTTCGCGAGTTAGAGACCGAAATTACTCACGGTGCAGAAGCTTCTTTCAGGCCATTGGGCGCTTCCAGAAGCATCACAGTCCATATAATATTGATAACAAGCACGACACTGTGTTATTGTTGAGCTTCACTATTTAGACTTTTGAACGCGAAAGGATGGTACACACACGTAGTAAAGGAGCCCATCCGCTGCGAGCGTTCGCGAAATAGTGTTTGCGTTACTATGTGGCCTGAACGAAAGAGTCTTGACAAGAATGAATCCGAGAACCGTGGTGTCATAAACCATGTTTAGTACGAGACTTGCCAGTCCGAGCCCACTGTTGTGGCCGCTTATATGTCATAAACGGTCTAACATTCACGCGCAAATGAAACTCACGGGAGAATGTCGCGAGCTAGCCCAGTACACGCTTCACACGTCCGTTAGCCCTCCTAACCAGATAGGCGCATCTGAACACGCACCGTGCACCGCTGGTGTATGTGGAACCGCTATAATCAGGTCAGTAAATCGGTAATACGAAGGAGCCCAATTACTTACGAAAACCTCGAGAGATCGCTACGGACGTGATAGCGATCCACGTCATGAGGATCGCCCCATTAAGATATACGACGAACGGGCGATCCTTCCAAAGGGCATTCAGACTTTAACATTTAACACTCGATTAGTGGATGTAGCCACGTAGTAAGGAAACCAAAAGCGTACCGCCAAAACATCATGAATCCGGTCAACCACTCGCCAATAGCCACCATGGTAGCTTCATATCCTACGAAATGTACGCATCTGACCCCTCCCCAATCAGCTAGGCATGTTTTAAAGCTATAAAGAGACGAACTCCTGCGCAATCAGCTTTCGTGACGGGCTACGATCATTAATATGCTATACGAGCTTACGGTGTATGGAAACGTTGGCGAGAGATAGGCTAGACAGGGGTGAGCGCAATGCATTGAAAGACTACGAGATGGCCCACCATAAAAGAATACAATGAAGCTCATGGGTATAATATAGCGGTTCTGGTCACCATCAGAGCGGTGGACAAGCTTCTTTAGGAGGCAGCTAGCGTTTTCAAGTCACTGTTCGCGCACCAGCAGGAAGATATATGCGACTGCATGGATATCAGCAACGAATCTACGTGAATATTAAAGGTGGACGGACTGAAGGCCTTTTTCTGTCTCCATATGAGCTCGACCTAAGTCTGATGAGCAACAGTGCCGCCAGTTGCATCGGACGTGATGGCTCACTTCGTCTCCAAACGTGATCATATGGTCCCACATCAAGACGCTGAACCCGGCGAACGCGACATACTGTCAACAATATCGGTAAGTTCGTGCATCTTGATGCATGAAAGTAACCGTAGTACGCACCATAGTGACCAGGCTTGACTTATTGATGTACAAACAGAAGATGGACGGAATCAAAAAAACTCACAACTCACGCTTATCCTCGACCATCATGTCATACGTGTACGGCGTCTCACCACCATCGAATCTTGAATGGCGTTGATAGAACATCCCTACAATCGACTGGTGCGGGGTTCAATAGGCACACAGCCTCGCTGGGACCGCGTTCAATGTGGGGGGAAGGAGAAAAGAGAGGAAGAGGAGGTAAAAGGGTCCGTCTATCCGTGATATTCGGACCCCTGTCTTGTTTGATACTCGGATATTCAAGAAGCGAGCGTCGGCTTAATTCCGGGAACCTAGACCAAAAATGGTTATAATTAAAGCCCTCAAGGCCGTTGCTTCGTCACACGTCATATCTGATCGCAATTTGGAGACTTCAAATTCTGCAATCCAACAGTCAATTTGTATTAACACTGCAAACATTTCTCAATAATAGTGACATTATTATTTAAAAATGTTTTAAATAATAAAGTGAACGCAGCCCAGGTTCCAATAACTAGTTCTTCATTATTTAAAACCTCTATAAAAGCAGAGCTGTCTGGCTATCAGTAAAGGGCACCTTGCGCGTCTGTCTTTAACAAATCTCAAAGTAATAAGGAACTAGTTGTTGAAGTCCAGGTCCGCTCACTTAATTATTTACAATATATCTTAGATAGTAATAATGTTATTATCAAGAAATGTTAGCAGTGTAAGTAGAGCAGCCACCTGCAAGGTCCCGTGGGCTTGCTTTTACCCCACCGCCTGGCTACAGTTCGTTTGCTCAACAAGAATTTGATTCATGCCTGCTTCCTTCTTGCTTGGAACGGACATGTACACCTGCAACTTCGGTTCTTAGGAAGTAAATCAAGGGGTTATTCATGTCCGTGTGACCTAGCCAGGCCCCGAGGCCACTGAAACAGAGTGTCCAGTGAAAGTTAAACCCCACTAAAATATGAATGAATGTCGATGTTACGGGAGAAACTCAGATTTGTTCGCAATATTCTTGTAATACTCCGCGGATGACACGCCGAGTACAAACCACGCACTCAACAAGATATCTTTTTCATGCATCCAACGAGTCGTTCTTCACGTTGCACAGTTCATCGTGAACACAGACAAAATAAAGATAACAACGTAAGGCAATACAGAGTCAAAACCTAGACCTACATTGGCAAAAGCCGATGGGGCAAGGGAATCGTTAGTTATGCGAAAGGGTACTGTATGCCGTCGACATGGTCGTGAGATCCCCAGATAACATTCGCTGGTTCTCTCTAGATTTCGTCCTTGCAATGATCCCGTTGGCGATTGTCAGCAATGGTTTTAGCCACGTTAACAACCTGGACAACCTGGTATTGCTTCACATCCCAAGCGAATTGGTACACTATCATGCATATTCAACCCAGAGATTCGCGGACCGCCTCCAGAGACAGTCCATTAACGGCGGATGGCCACAGCCGCCCTGTCGGTAGAAAGGTGTCGTGGGATGTCAGTGGGATGTCACGATCTCGGGATCCTTATGGGGTAAGGATTTGAGCGCAATTGCCGGCAGCTTTAATGACGGCGCATTCTCCCATCGCGATGGTTGTCGCGAACCCTGGCCTGATATCCTGCGGTGCTCTTTGGGCAGGTTGAGCGTGATACGTGAGCCCATTGCGACAGTCAGACTTAAAGCAGCGCATTCAATTCAGTTGTCAGCGCAAAACTAATAATCACGAGGAAATCAAGACGTACAGAAGCTTGAGTCTTGACAGGAGTTATTTTCGTTAGCGCTCACGGTTGAGGCCCGCACAGGATAGAAGCGGGATTGACGACTCACTGGCCAGTGACATCCTTCAGGCCATCGGGCGCATCCAGAAGCATTATAGTCCACACAATATTTACAGCAAGGACAACGCTGCGTGTCATTGCTGAGTCTTCAAGCTAGACTTTGAAACATGAAGGGACGGTACGCACAAATAGTAAAGGAGTCCATCTGCTGCGAGCGTTCGCGTGATAGTGTTCGTGTTCCTATGTGGCCTGAACGGGAGAGTCTTGACAAGTATGAAACCGAAGACCATTGTGTCATAAAGCATGTTCAGCGCGAGACTCGCCGACCCCACTCCACTGTTGCGGCCGTTAAAATGTCATAAACGGCCTAAAATGCTTTGTGCCGGCACAAAACTCACGGGAAAATGTCATGGCTTAACTCAGTACATGCTAACTGCCTGTCAGCGCTCCCAATCAGATAGGCCTGTGTGGGCACTCACAGTTCACTGCTGGTGTATGCGGAACCGCTAGAGCCTCGTCAGCGAGTCGCAAACGTCGAACGTCACGTTATTTACGGTAGCCATTGGAGATCACCATCACGGTGAGGGTGACCCATGCGAGGAAGATCGCCCCATTAAGATACACAACGAACGGGCGATTCTTCCAAAGCGCTATCAGACTATGAATACGTCCAATGAGTGGATCCCCCCTTAGAACATGCAAAGCAAAAGCGCACCGCCAGAACATCATCAACCCAGTCAGCCACTCGCCAATAACCACCATAATGCCTTCGTATTCTACGAAGCGTGCGCATCTGGCCACTCCGCAATCAGACAGTGACAAGTTAAGGTTGCGGACAGACGAACTCCTAGGTGATCAGCTTTCGTGACAAGTATGTAGTCATCAGAACGCAACAAGAGCTTACGGTGTACGTAAACGTCGGTGAGAGATAGACTAAACGAGTTTGAGCGCGACGCGTCCCAATGTATCAGGCGGCTCACCATAAAGGCATACGATGAAGCTTAGGGGTATGATATAACGGTTCTAAGTAGCATCAGAGTAAGGTGGTTAGGCTTCAGCAGATCATTGGCATGTTTAAGACCGCGCGCACCAGCAAGAAGACGTATGCGACTGCATGGGCATCATGCATCAGCATTGGAATCGGTCGAGTTCTAAAGGTGGGCGCACTGAACGTCTTTTTCCTCTTCCATATGAGCTCGACCTGCGACTCATCAGCAATCTTACCACTCTCGGTAAACGCGACGCCTCACTTCATCTCCAAACGTGATCATATGGTCCCACATCAAGACCGTGAAGCCAGCGAACGCGACATACTGTGAACGACTCAGCCCCGTTCACGCATGAAAGCGACCGTATCACGCACTATAGTAGTCAAACTTGGTTTCGTGAGTGTATGGTTCGATTATGCACGGAATTAAAGACTCACAAGCTACGCTTATCCTCGACCATCATGTCGTATGTGTAAGACACTCCATCGTCAAGTCTTGCATGATGTAGATGGAACATCCCTCCAACCGATTCGTGCGGTGCTCGGAAGACGGACAGCCCCGCTGAGCCCGTGTTCAGTGTTGAGAGGAGGGGGAAAGAAAGAAGAGGCCAAAGGGTCCGAACGTCCGCGCTGTACGGACCACCTGTTTTACCTTGTATCGAGCAACCATCAAGACCCGGTTTATCTCCAGGGATTCGCGACACAGTCGGTAGAAGTATGTTTGAATTACCAGCGTGCGAGACGCCAGGCGGTTGGTTAGCGCCCTATTCTGATCGAAAGTTTGAGGTCCTCAACTCACAGTATTCAAAAGATAGAGCAACCAGCACGTACCTCTCCGTGTACCAAAACTATGACAGAACGTCAAGAGGACTTCACTAGCGGTTTTCCTTCACATGTTTCTTCACGGTTCTATGCAGGCGCACCAACTACCAGTGATCCATATACATAGTTGCGTTCGCTCATGAGAAGCTTGCAAATCGCCACCGAACCGGAACATGCCTATCACAGGTTCCGGACCAATAAGAAACTGGGGCTCACCAAAACGTGGAGATTTTGCATTGCTTTGCGGGGGCAGTCTGGGGATGACATGGACAGGCGTCGGAATAGTTGAGGGAGCCATTGAGTCTTTTGAATGGTCCAAAGCCCTTTATATATGGCGAGGTAGCGGTGGTGTAATCACCATCGTGTAAGTAACCGGGCTGACCGAATCCCTAAGGCATTTTTCCTGTCACCTCTTCGTCGCCATACGCGACATGTCGCGACCTCACTTCTGCCCTTCTGAGGACATTAGCCACAAAGCATATCGTTGTTCGACAGTGAATGAACATCAACGCCGCTGCAAGAGAAATACGCACCTTGCTTCACGCCGCCTACGCGATCTTCGGCAGTGGAGACGGCAACCCATACCCACGCTTTTACCAACGTCGGGAATCGTGCCATCGACAGACCAACCAGTTCATCACACAGTTTTCGCCGAACACGATAAGACGAATGGATACAACAAGTTGCGATACAGAGACCAGACAAAGGCTAGAGCTACATCATTGAAAACAGGATGAAGAGTCGTTAGTACACGTCGAGGGTATGTCGTCAATGTCGTCAATGTCGTCAATGTCGTTATGAGATCCCCTGATAAACAATAAAACCACGAAGAAATTGAGAAATGAAAGAAACACTAGCGCGGAGGGGATGCAAGGCGCTCAGCACGTCGTCCGAGGTTGGAAGGGGAACTTCATGCGCCCGTGCGTATCATAGATGCCGTATCCGGGCTCCTGATTGTCAGAGTAAATGTGTGCGAACCATCCGACACCGCCCTGGACTTGATTCTTCAGGTCCTCGCAGTGGTTATTTAAGAGCTGGAAGTAGCCCTATAAAGAACATCCGATCGAAGTGAGCATATGGCGCTCTTAGTCACGGCGAACGCTTACAGCTTCGTTGTCTACATTCGCGACCGCATTAGGGCTGTTGGGCTGCACACTCGGGCTCGTCACTGACGGCCACCCGTTCTCGTCAAAGTACATCTTCTTCCCATTCCCGTTCTGGATGAAAAAATCGAGATCGTTCAAGACGAGCGGCCACGCCTTATTCGACGTGCTCGCGTTCTGGGAGAAGAACGGGAGCATGTGTATATTCAGATAATCCTCCGCGTCGAGCACGTTCTGCGCCCCACCGTCCTTCTGATACCCGTATGCGAGCTCCGATACCGTCACGGGGATGCCAAAGTGCTTCAGCTGCGCCTTGAGCATCGTCACCTGGTTCGCGAGCTGGTCTGGCGTGAGCACGGAATCGTACAGCGGCTCCGAGCCCATCTGCACGCCACGCGTGACGAACGGCGCCTTGGGGTTGCTGAAGATCGAGTGCACGAGGTTGTTGCGGCGCGTCACCCACTGGTCGCCGCCCGTGAAGCCGAACCAGACGAGCGCGTGGACGCCGAGGCCGTTGTTCCAGGCCGCTTCTACGATATCGTCGCTGTCAAAGCACTCGTGTCAGTAGCCTGACAAGACGAGTAGGGAAAAACTAATGGATCTCACTAGAAACCGTCGTTGTCGCAAGCGCCGTACAAACGAACGTAGCGACTCTTGAAGTGGTTGCGGATGTCCGAGAACTCTTTCTGGAGCTGGGCAGGGCTCTGGCAGGCAGTGACCTCGTACGAGAACCCCATGAATGCGTATTCGGTCGTATCATCGCACCACCAATTGTCGAGGCTGGAAGGCACATTGACGGGTGGTCTGAATCCGAGAGCGGGGAAGCAGTTACCAATTGCGGAGTCGGGGTTATATGAGGAGGCATTGGGTGCGGGGGCGGGGGGACTAGAGGGAGCGGCGGTGGCGGGCCGGATGTCGGAGGAGGCCGGATTTGTTGGGCGGGCGCCTGCGAGCAGGAAGAGAGAGAGGAGGAAGGTAACAGCGAACACGTGAAAAAGAGAGTAGGCCATTGTGAACGTGTGGACAATGAGTTGGGGTTGGAGTAGAGAATATGGAGACTTATGATGAATGAATCAAGTTACAGACACACTGGAAGAGAGGCGAGGTGATCGCGTGCAGCCCAACGGTAGAGGAAACCCTGGGATGCTCGCGATGCGGTATCTCACACAATACCTGGGCGCAGGTGGTGTGCATTCTGTTCCGAGTACGCTGTTTTATAGTGCTCTGGGCAACAGACGCGCACACCTCGGATAGGTAGATCTGGAGAATGCATGTGCTCCTCCCATTCGCGAACTCCACAGCTACGCAGCTGCGAAATTTCATGGAAAGGGCGACGATCAGGTGATTCTCTTCCATTCTGTCCTCTCACCGGCTGAGATGTAATGTCAGAACTTTAAAGTCGTTTTTGGCACCCGTCCAAGCACTTTCACGGAGCGATCTGGGAATGACAGAGAGCAACCGCCGGAGCACATGCAACTTCGGACTCTGTCAGAAGCGGAAGAACCGATTGCAGTATCCGCAGCACGCCTAGACCTGGGGAATCCGTCACTTCTGGGACCGTGAACCTGGGGTGCGATGGCGGGGTATCATGGGCCAGTATACTCGATAGCAAATCAAGCTCCTGGTTGACAATTGAGATAGGAAATCATCAACGCTTGAACGAGAGTCACGTACCATGCATGCTTCATGACTACTTTAATATCATCTGCGGCTGATGCCCTTAACTCCTCTCCACCAACTCAGCCCTTCCCACAACGCTTCTCGTCCTCAAGTGCACGCCCTTTTCTGATTTATCGGGCCCTCCACGATCGTATCGTTCATCCCGCGCTTGACGAAGAAGGTCCGGTAGCTCCGCCCAGTCTGACGCTGCAGACACGACCACGTCCGCTCTCAGCGTCAGTGGCGCGCGAAGCATATACGATTGGGTGATGTCGGGTGACATTGGCGCAAGATAGATTGATAGGGCGTAACGCTTCTTGCCAACAAAGAGGAAAGGTCGTCCGCCATAGTATATAGAGCGTCTAGGCTGTCAGTTACGATGTAACGCTAGACCAAGTGCCGTGCTGGGGCTGTCCATCGCGAAAAGAGGGGTTGGCGAAAGAAGGTAGTGGTATTCCCGGGGGGTGTCAGACGGCACTAAAGCAGGTTCCGCGCGGGCGTGGTTTGTGCGCGGTTTATGTATTGACGTCACGCTTCTCTCCCCAAACGACTGCCTCTTCGTCAGAGGCAGGTCACACAACGTACGCTACAGCCCAGGCATCTGTCTACGATCGCAAACAGCAGCCAGAGCTAGCGAATCAGGACCTGGATTGCGGTTGAGGTTACTCCATCAACTGTCATCATGACCAGCTACCTCGCGCTGGGCTCGCAAGTCACAGGCACTCGGAAGAGCGCATTAACCTTTAGACGCACATACTCGAGCATGATCTTCCGATGCGGGAGATGCATACGCATGTGTTCTTGTCGCAGGTGACGAAGCTACTTATGAATGTATGCGCCTATAGGTGCCTATTAACGAGCAACCCGGGAATCAGGTGGTCTTCTTAAACTTTGTATTCGCCCGACCAGGGCGCTCTGGAACTTTAGCTTTAGCATTCAAATCCTTGCAATGCGAAACATCGAGAAGCTTGCGGTGCACATGCAGCTTCAGCCACTATCCGAACCACAAGACCAGAGTACATGCGATTGTACGAGATCACCGTCCGCTGAGGTCAGGTACGTGTGCAAGATCGTTTAAGCATGCATGTGCATGCCGTACGTGTTGTAATATGACTCTGCCTCCACGTTCTCTTACAGGGCCTGCACGTCACCATTCTAGTGCTCAGTTTGCAGGTCGGCACACATCGCAGCATCCACCGCGTCCGTCATCTTGTCCCTATCCTCAATCAGACCAGAAAGCATCAGACAGAGTTATATAGGTCAATTCGTGGATACAATCGGCGGATAGCGTCACGCTGCGCGATGCGCTTTCTGATTTTCGACGCATACAGATCAATTGCGACGCATGCCTATAGACCATTAATTGGTTCCTTCCTGAATTCGGCGAGCGCCCCGCAGGTGCAGGACCTTCATGATTCATGCTTCATGGTGCATGATAGTTCGCGGCATTTTACGAGCAAGCCGGCGATCATGGGGTGCATAAGGGTGCATAGAACAGGCATGCTCTTCGTCACCTTCTTCTCACTTTGAATTTGTTGCACAGTTCCGTAATGTCTCCGCATATATTCTAGCAATACAAAGAGGAGCCGATGGAAACGCACGCCATCCGAAACACTATCGGAAACACGAACGGTCATCATTCGTTACAACAAGCTCAACATGGACCTCATGGCCCAGAGAGCTGCCCGTAGTGTGCGTGAGTACAGTACAGTAAGGCATCCCTACGGTCGTGGTCAGTGCTCCGAGTCGTGATTTTGCTTCCTACGGCGATGTTGCGCTCAGACTCAACTTGATGGTGTCAGTGGCGCTGTGTATGCAGTCATCACCATCAAAGGATGGTCGCTTTTGAGTATCTGTTTCAGCAGTCCAGAAGACCACAGCCCTAGTTGATGAACGATATGGTCGAACTTTGCAGGTTGATATGGTAAACGGGAACCTGCAAAGCGCTGCAGTTTGCGCGATCTTATGAGAGCGGGAGTAAAGCTTCCGCGGCATCGCGACGAACACCCGCCACGGGGAGGAATCGCCGGCGCTGCGGCGCTTAACTGTGGAGAGACCGTCGCGGATCGGGATGCGCCCAGTGGCTGGAATGCATCCTATTGGTTGAGAAGAACAGGATGAAAGAGCCTCATTGGTCCAACAGCACTGACGCTCACTTATTTTTAGCGTCTGCCCCGGGTTGCCCTTCTCCACTTTGTGTTTCGGAGGTGTGTTCCGCGGATGCATTGAAACGGTAATTGTGCACATGGCTTTTGTGGTTTATCAATACAAGGACGGACCTCAGACACGCAAACAAAAAACAAGCCAATGACAAAAGGGCTTGGATGTCACCACAAAGGCCTAGGCGTCACCTGTCTAGATCTTCTGTTGGCGCGACCAACGTTCCCGAATTGAGGCCGCTGCTGATAGGCGTCCATACGACGTGCGCCAAAAAGCTTTGGAGCGGGAATGTTTGTGGAAAGCATTCCATCACTAGGCGCTCTGAAAACTTTCCAGGGTGCAAAATGGGTGAAATGGTCTACGCGTCCAGCAATTTTGCGCCCACGGAGGCGCATGTTGAGGTTTTGACAGATAAACAAGACAATGGAAGATTGGACCTGTGCATTGTGCGATGGGGTGTTGTTGTTGTCAAGGTGCAGCGGATGTAATTAACGGATTGTGGACCCCGCCTCGAGATCAGCTCGGTTCCATGTGCAGCGTTTGACAGCAGCGGTGGCGCGTCCCTCTTCGGCTGGCATACAAGATGGAGCCCTTCACATCTTTCTTTCTTACCCATCGGTTGCTTACCATCCCCTCCCCCCGTCCTCCTCTCCCTCGTCCTCTGTTCTCTGAGGCATCCTACTCTCTCTACTCCCCCGACCCGTCGCCCGCGCTCATTCACAATGTCCACCTCTCTTTTCCGTGTCTTTTCCGCCATCCTCCTCGCCACTCTCTTCCTCTCTGCTGACGCCCGCCCAATCTCGCGGCGCAGCTGCAAGGCCCCCCAGCCTTCTTCTAGCTCAAGTCCAAGCCCAAGCTCGAGCTCAAGTTCCGCCGCACCCGCCCCCACGTCATCAGCTTCCTCCGGTACCCAGGCCGTCGGCGCCGCCCCAGGAGCTGCCTCCTCGTTCAGCTCCAACTCCGCACATGGCAGCTGCTTCCCCGCCGTCGGCTTCAAGATGCCCTCAAACGCGCCCGCCTCGGCTGACAACTGGTGGTGCGACGAGAGCTCCGAATATGCCTTCATGGGCTTCTCGTACGAGGTCACCGCCTGCCAGAGCCCCCAACAGCTTCAGCAGGACTTTGCTGACATCCGCAACACCTTCAACGGCCGTTACATCCGTATGTACGGTGCCTGCGACAACGACGGCTTCTAGTCAGTGTTTTTATATTTTTTGTTATTCATCAGAATCGGTAGATCTGACCGCCCTAACAGCGACGACGTCGTGAACGCTGCCTGGGACAACGGCATCGGCGTGCACGCGCTCATCTGGTTCGGCTTCGACGGCGGAAACCAGTGGCAGCAGCGCCGCGACTCGCTCGTTTCGACGCTCTACAGCAACCCCAAGGCCAAGTTCGTTACGCGCGGCATCCAGTTCGGCTCCGAGCCCTTGTTCGACGGCGTCCTCTCTCCCAACGACCTCGCATCCCAGATCTGGGACCTCAAGGGCCAGGTCAAGTCCCTCGGCATCCCCGTCACCGTCTCGGAGCTCGCGTACGGGTATCAGTCGAACGGCGGCGCGCAGAACGTGCTCGACGCGCAGGACTACCTCAACATCCACATGCTGCCCTTCTTTGACGCCACGGCGAGCACGTCCAACGACGCGTGGCCGATCGTGCAGAATAACCTCCAGTTCTTCCAGGAGAACGGCGGCGGCAAGAAGATGTACTTTGACGAGAACGGCTGGCCCTCGGTCACCAGCGAGGGCGTCCAGGCCAACAGCGGTGCCGCTGTTGCCGACGTTACCAACGAAGCCGTGAGTTTTTTTTGTCTCTTGGCTTGGATGCCAAGCCCGTGCCAAGTGAATGGTTTACTGACTCCGATTGATTTCCTTGTAGGGCTACTACCAGCTCCTCGAAGACCACTGCTCGGACCTTAAGAACAACGCCCAGGGCGGTATTGGCTGGTTCGCGCACATCTACTCAGACAGCCAAGAGCCCGGCTACGGCATCTACGACACGAACGGGAACAAGAAGTTCAACTTCGCGCCCCGCACGTACTGCTAAGCGTTTGTGCCGCCTGCGTTTCTCGTTCCCTCTCGTCTCGTCTCGACTCATTTTCCTGTCTTTGTTCCGGATTTCTCTGTGGTATATCATGGCGACACTCACACTGGACATTCATTTCTGGCGACATCCATCCTACCCTAAGCACCGAACCTTAACACCTAACACACCAACACCTGCGGCTCCGTCCTTCTGCCCTCCGCGTTTAAGCGGTGAGGTGTGATGGCGGAGCGCTGCAACCCCACGCGCACGGCGCCCGTGCATCCCCATCTTTTCCCCAAACTGTCTCTCTCTCTATTCCTATCCTACGTCTCTCATTTTTTCAACTGTCTGCGGCATCTTGGTGGTCGAAGTATCGAGCTTAGTAGCTTGGCCTCCTCTCTTGATCTCGATCACGCATGATCCCCCGCTTGTTACATAGTCCTGGATCTCACGAGACGCGGTACATGGTGCCCGAGGCACATATGGCTGCGATAGTTACTGGCTAACGACTCCAATACCTCTTTACGTCTTTTCTTTTACTACCTTCTTTTGAAACGTGCATAGCTCTTGAGTTTTACGCGTATACCTTACACGAGCGTGTCTCTTCTGAGTCTGAGTCGTCCACTTGATTGGGGAGGGCGAGGGCTGTTGAGGGGGAGATGCGTGGTCTGCGACCTTGAAGTGTTGTCGGTGCTTTTTACTTTTTCTCCTTTTGCTCTTCTTGTTGATTTGGTTGATGTAGCGCTAGCTAGCTGATGACTGGTTTCTTCGAAATGCAATGCGTTTTTGTTCCGTCTGAATTATGTTGGAATTATGTTCCTGCGAAATAATGTCACAGGCGCGCCTGGTGGCGAGAGATTGAAATCCCGATACAATGGCTGGCACCGCCATGAGACGTACGCAAGTGAAGGCGACACAGCAACTTCCCTCCTGATACCAACTACCACATTGCTCCTTGACCAGCTTGAGCATTGTCTTTCTCTGATCCAGGGGCGAATAATGGCTGTCAACCGTCACGAAACAGGCACGTCGACGGAGTCATTCAATCTTGCAGGAGAACCGCTGGTCACTGCACTCGCCTACTCTCCTGATGGTCAGCTTATCGCCACTGCAGCTCATCGCGACGTTGTTCAACTATGGAACGCACAAACTCATGAAGACGCCGGCCCAGGACCCATAGCGGTGACATTATCACACGCTGATGTATACATCAAACAGCTCGCATTTTCTCCAGACGGCACTCGCCTTGCGATTCTGGCGAATGTGACAGTAACTAGATTTGTAGGTTTAAGGGCCGTGCCGCGTGTGTGGACGTACAGCATGGAGACAGGGGAGCTGAGGTGGGGGCCACATCTGCGTTCTCAGTACAAGTCGGTCTATTACGACGAAATCCATAGTGCAAGAGTTGAGTGGTCTCCCGATGGTGCACATATCGCCGAAACTCGTTCCGACTCGATCATCTTGTGGGAGGTCGCACATGACTCGATCGAGAACACCATCATGCTGCCGACAAAGGTACACCATGGCATTGTGACTGCACTATCCATGTCACCCGACGGGCGAAACGTTGCCCTGGGATGTGAAGATCAGGAAGTGCAAATGTACACCCTGTGCAGCCTTGATGTCAAGACTTCTGCATTGCTGTTTCTGGTTGACTACGCTCACGACAACACCATTACTTCTATCAATTACTCCCTCGACGGATTAGAGTTTGTTACCGGGTCTCGAGACGGAACTTTGAAGATATGGGACACGCTTTCAGGGACAGCAAAAGTTGTGCTCGAGAACAGCACTCCCATTGAATGGGTGCGATTCTCCCCTGACTGCAAAACAGTTTTTAGCGGAGACAACAGAGGAAGTTTGCGCGGCTGGGATCCGTCAGTGTCGGACTCTCTCAAGTTTGGTCCCATCTCGACGGTCCCTTATGGCGCACCAGTCGGCATCAGCGCATATTCCCTATCAGCCGATGGAAGACAGGCGGCTGTGGCCATATACCACCAATATCTGAGAGAGACCCGTGCCATTGATTTGGTGATGATATGGGACATGTCCAACGCGACAAGGATTCACCCTCAAGTGAGCTTTTCGAAGCTAGACACATATTGCGAGTAGAATAAGCTAATAATGAGTCACATTTTTTTTAGGAAACAATGCTTATTCAAATTGAACGCTGCAGCTCCATGAACACGCTTAGTTGGTTTCCGGGCGGCAAACGCCTCCTAATCTCAGAGAGAAGCGACAAATCAAAGTCCATCCATACATGGGACACGCAGCCCATTCCCGTGCCGTCCAATACGGGCGGCAATGGAGGCGCGGATGACAAAGTTACCACAAGCCAGCCTACAGTGCACCAGGTATCTGACCATGATGCAACAGCATCTGACGAAGATTCATTCATGAATGTGATTCAATGGCTACCCTTCAATTATTATTATGTCTGACGAATCCCACAGTGGCCCGCTGTACCAAAGACGAGACATTTGGAGCCCAAAATGAACTTGGATGACATCGAGATGTCTGATTGTGGGTCGGTAACGGAGCCTACAGATGGGGAACGCGTTAAAAAGACGGCTGACCTTCGACGCCTATGGGCTCGATTTGGACCCCGCATTTACAAAACTCAATGGAAAGAACGCGTTCACGCAGTAGTCTCCGTCGGAAGGCTTACGAGGGTAAGTCGTGCTCGACCCGTATAAAATCAGTGTGTGTCCGTAAAAATTGACGAATCTTCGCCAGCGTGAATATGCGTTGGGCCCCGAGCTAGGAGGCGAGGGCCGCTATCCATGTCGGGGACGCTACGTGCGAGAGCATGCCGACGATGAGGATACTCCCAGTCCGAGCCCATCGAGGAGTAATAGTCCGGATCTGCCACAGCAGAATGGACAGCAGTCGGAGGATAACGACGACGAAGAAACAGTTCAGGGTGGATGGTTTTATATGTTGTGTTACTGTGCTTGCCTGCCGTGGTGCAAATGAGCGGGAACAGCTATGCTGTTCCACTTACAAGCCTTTTTGATGTTTTCCTCCTGTTTTTTCCTTAGTTTACATTACAGCATCGATCTCGTGTGCACAATCGCTCGTGTTTGTCCCCTATATATGTTATCCTTATTTACAACACACGTCTCGTTCGAGTTTATGTTAAGAAAGTGCTCTTACATTGACACCTTGTCGTTGACGTCAGAGCCATTGGTATGTAAATATACTCTAAACAGTAGTCATCGACAAGGACGTAAACTCACGCCAAATGACAATTCATCGATAAATGTTAGTCACCCCGTCCCATGTTATACACATTCGAATGCTTCACACGTTTCTCAGATAGCTGCTATGCCAATGGCGAAGCAGCCACACACCAAGGCTAGAATGAACCTGAACGATATCGAAACGAATGACCTTGATGCCGTCGGGGGATCGAGGGGCGGGGAACGCACAGGGAAGGCGGTTAGCGTTAAACCTCGACGACTATGGGCACGATTCGGATTGGGCAGCTCTGGCCGAAAGCAGCGACGAGAGCGAGTGCACGCGGTAGTCTCCGCCGCAGAAGGTTTCAGAGTAAGTCATGATCAGTCCGCATGAAAACATGAGAATGAGTATGATTAAACCTTCACTAGCGCAACATCGCGTTAGATCCTGAGTCAGGAGCCGAGCATCGCCGTGCATCCAGAGAACGGCGTGCGAGAGGTCATACCGGTGATGAGGACATTTCCAGCTCCAGTTCTTCGAGGGATAGTAGCATGAGGTCGCAGCCCCAGACCAAACAGCAGCCGGAAGCCGACAACGAGGAAGAAACAGGTCAAGCCGGGTGGTGTTACGCGTTGAGTCACTGCACTTGCCTGCCGTGGTTCAAGTGAGCGCCGGGGACATCTTTTAAATCTACCTGAAAACATTCTTGAAATATTTATCTCTTGTTATTTCTTCTTTAACTTGTGTACAGTTCAAGTTGACTCACCCGTATATGCGCTCAAGTCATAGGATATAGCCTCTTATGCCCAACAACTTGCTTATTTCTTGAGTAGCCCTGCCTGGTACATCGCTCTTGTGTCGAATTCTTGTCCCTATTTAGTTTACCTGCAAAAAAAATCCTATTCGACGGGATTCCTTGTTTAATTGTCCCCAGTCCCAACAACCCGTTGACGAACATGGAACCCCAGGAATAGAGCACTTTACACCTCAGCATCACACCACACATTGAAAGCACGCACGAAAATCTAAATTCATCCTGCCAAAAATCAACAACAGACGAAAATAAGACCACATCAACCTAACTCCCATACGCCGACTGCACCGACCCATACCCCTGTATACAGTTCTGCTGCCCGATGCTCGCCGAGCCGCTCCGCATGTAGCAGATCTTGGCCTCGGCGCACTCGGCGTTCGTGCAGTTCGGGCTCAGCGGCGAGCCTTTGCCCTGATACGTCGTGAACTGCTGCACGAGCTCGGGGTACTTCTCGAACTCTGTCCGAGGGTTTGTGTAAGCGAAGATATTTGAAGGTTAACGACGAGTGGAAATGAGACGCACCTTCGGTGACGAGATGCCACCACGTCCCGTTGAGCGGGTCGTTGGCACCCCAGGTAATGTTGGTGCCGTAGGCATCGCGGGTGCTGTATTCGAACTCATATGTCGGGCCGACCTCGGTCTGATTGTCGAGTGCGGGGTAGTCGTTTACTGAGCTTCGCCACCTAATAACCAGTTGTTAGAGTACAATCTCTACGAAGGGGACGTTTTCAGCTTACGTGTATGCGTCAACAACTTCAAACGTCTAAGTTTGAACATGAGGTCAGCCTAGAGAAACATGACAGGTGGTTGAAGCGGGACGCACGCCAGAGTCAACTTCATACACCCTGAAGCCAGAATTGAGATTTGTAAGCGGAGTGACAGAGGGTCCAATCTACACGCTCCTTCAGTGGGCTGCTCAGCCAGTACTCGATGAAACATTTACCCATCCGGTGTTGATGGCAGTATCAGCGCTCTGGACTGTTGCATTGTTCGTGTAGTAGATCTAGTAGGGGTGAGCATACGTTCGAGGGTAAAGCAGCACCGACTTACCATCATCTCGTCTTCATGTGTATGGCCCCATACAATGTCTGGCGGCTGGTCAGCTAAACTCTCCTTGGCCACGGATAAAACAGGGGACATACTGGCAATAACGTGTGGAGAGAAGCGGTCGACGCTGTTCGGTACTTGTAAGTTTCACCTGTCGGACATTAGCGTGGTGTATGTACGTACATCTGGTAGACTGCAAACAAGATGTCAAATTAATTTCATGACGTTCTTTCAAGTATTGAGGTACTTACACAAGTTCGTTGGGTTCATCAACGGATTAGACCCGTCCCAGCCACTGAGAACGTGGCCCATGATCCAGACTATCGAACAAACGAAAACGCCATTTAATCTCTCATCAATTCTACAGACTCGCGAAGGGAAACACACCTCGATCACCCGCATCCTCCGCGTCCTGCAGCTCGTCAGTGAGGAACCGCAGCATCCCGGACGGATCGGGGTCCGTCGAGTTGATATAGTTCAGGTACCCGTTCTTGTACCCTAGACGGCCGGACAACCGCAGTTACCCATCACAGATAATAAACAATGAGCAACCAACAACGGACGAGAACAAGAATGAAGAGACAACACACAAAGATTCGTGTTAAGCGAAACAATCCGCAGCCCATCCCCCCTCTGAACCATGAACGCGGCATAGTGCGCCTTGGCGTACGCGGCCTCGGACGCGTTCATCCAGCCTTCGTACTGCCACAACGCAGCGACGTGGTCGTATAGCCTGCATGAACAGTCAAAGAAATGGCAGACTTGAGCGCGTTGATAGACATCGTTAAACAAAGATTCTGACCAGCTGAACTCCTGTCCTTCGCCGTCGCCTAGGGACAACGGTGCTGCCAGGTCCCTACCGTAAAAATGAGCACGTGCGGGTTTATGTGAGTGTGGAGCGGCTCACTGGTTGTAGGAATCGTGGTTCCCCAGCGCGACGTACACCGCCCCGGGACCGAGCATCTGTTTGAACATGTCGAAGAGGACGACCTCGGCATACTCGTTCAATGCTCTGTCCACAGAAAACCATCGTCAACTCAATTGACACAGACGGTGAACTCGGAGCTCAAAACGGAGGAACGATACGCACTCGGACTGCTCCCACTGCGGATCATGCGCGAGCATATCCCCCGTGAAAAGCGTAAAATTAAACCCAGTCTCCTGCGTGCCTGTGAGCGGCGGAATGGCCTCGAGTGAGGCGGCGACGAGCGCGAACGGGGCGTCGCTTGTTCATTCATGAGCACTCGACTACCTTAACCATAACATAAAGTTGTTTCGCTCACCAGTTGTACGACCCAAAGCGGGGCGCAGGCGAGAGCGTCTCGTGCGGGCTGTTCTTGTTGTACTCGTCGGAGCGGCAGCAGAGGCCGCCGCTCGTGCAGTTTGTTTCGGCGCCGGTGGCATATCCTGAAATGGTTCACAACGAGCAATCAGTACACGTCATTGTCAGAAACAGGGTTATGCACGCACGGGGATCGATATGGAAGTCGGATATATGCAGGACCTTCATTCGCTCGCCCGTCGCCTGCTTCGGCGCGGGCAGCGGGTCAGGCTTCGGCTTTGCGAACCAGCTTGTCATGTTGAGCGGGAGCGTAGGGGGCTGTGGGCACAGGCCCAAAAACTCGTAGCAGAGGAGCTGCAGCGCATCCACAGCATCAATCAATCAATCAATCAATCAAAGAAGCAGAAGCATAGACACAGCATAAACAAGCAAAAACGCACCTGGCCATCATACCCGCCCACGTCCGCCCAATACACCGTCTGCGCAAGCACCCACCCCGCCGAATTGCGCATATACTTCTCCTCGCACAGCGTCTCCGAGCTATAGTCGAACGCCTGGCACGTCTGCACCGCCAGATCCGCGAGCGCGTCGGGGGCCGCAAGCGCGACGAGCTTGGCGACGGCGAGCGAGGCCTGGCATTGCGCGCACGTGTTGTTCCCGAACCCGGCGGTGTTCGCGGCAATGGACTGGATCTGCTGGAGCGCCTGGGCGACGAGCGCGGAGGAGCCGAGGGCGGGGGGCAGCGGATGCGGGTCGGCGGTGTCGTTCTGCCATTGTCAAAGCCGAAGCCAGAGCCAATGTTAGTGGGTGGTGTGAACGTCAGGCACGGGCGTCTGAAAGAAGCGCGCATCTGAGAATGAGGACGCACGGTGGGGATGTGGTCCGGGTCTGTCAGCCATTGAGGGTACACGGTGTTCTGGGTTTTCTATCAGCTCAGCCGTAGGAGAAGACAGAGGACAAACGCACGGTGACCGGGTCGGTGACGACGGGCTGCACCTGCGCTGAAGTTGCAGTGGGATCGTTGTAATACGACGCGAAGAGGGACGTCGGAAACTGGCCGGGGACAATATATGTGCTCGTCGGGAACTGGGCCTGGGCGGCTGCAGGACCGACGAAGGCTGCAAGAGCTAGCAGACCAGCAGAGATCATGGCTAGCAACTAGAGCCTGAGGGAACCTGAGGCAGGCGTCGACGGTATCGCGTAAGAGCGGGAGCAAAAGAGAAGGAGCGAGAGATTAAAAGGCGGTCGTGTGCACTTAAACCGCTTAATATAGCGCCAAGTGCCTGGCGGGATGATCCTTGTGGACAGCGACCGAGCTGTTCAAGTGAGCCAAATGAGCAGATGGAGGCAGATGGCTTTCCTCCGCTGGTCGCTGGCAAACAGTGATCATTATGATCGTGTCCAGGGCGATGGCCTATTCCAAGGTGGCCCGGCCTGAGCATTTCCGAAGAGTCCGCGCCTTACTTACCCGCTTTGACTAAGAGCAGTGTATAGCCTGTACGTAAAGGTGCACGCAAGAGACATGCAAAGGTTTGAGCTGGTCAGGTTGCAGCAGGCGAGGACAAGGCAAGAGGAGTCAGAAGGCAGTTTAGCAGCTATCGTTGTGATGTCATGCTTGTAATATCGGATAGTCCGACATTTATCCGTGCTTTTCGAGTTGCATAGACAAGGTAAACACATTTATACTAAGCTACTACTTGCTGAACTTTCGTCAACTTAAGGTGGGTATGCATGACATATGAAACCTCGTTCTGTATTATCGCTAGCACAAATGAACATACAAACACATCGTTGACACGAAATGAGAACACCCTTTCTTCCGCCCAAGGATAGCACAACAGCCAAAAAAAGAACGAATCAATGCGCACCCCCAAGATCATACCCAAGATCCCTCGGCGTCGGCTTTGCCACCTGCTGCCTCTGCTCCTCAACACCTTGTAGATACCGCTCCGCAAGCGATGACTTCTTCCTCTGCGGCATCCCGGCCGCCACCGAAGTCGAAGTCAAAGTCGAGTTATGATCGCTCCCGCCCCGCCCAACACCGCCCCTCCCAAACACGGGATGCACCGCGCCCTGCCCGCCGCGCGCCTCCCGCCCATCGTACACTAAATGCGCATCGTCCTGCGGCGCGGGTCTGTTCAGCCGCGGGCCGGGAGCGCTGCTGCCGCCCATGAACGCTGCGAGAGACACGGGTGGTTTGTCTGCGGTGCTGGTGTTGGTGGAGGATGGCGTGGAGCTGGGGGAGGATTTCCATGAAGGGGCTGTGCCTGTGCCTACAGGGGCGGAGTGCGATTTGGTGGGTGCGTTTGCGGGGGCAAGAGCAGGGGAAGTAATGTTAGTGTTGGGGGCTGGGGAGGGCGATGTGGATGTAGCGGGAGATTGCGGTTGAGGGGAAGCTGCGAGGGGCATGGGGCAAGTAACAGGCGGAGAGTTCGTAGACGGAGGGACGTTGATGCTTGGTGTCCTCGAAGGCGGGTCAGTCGCCTCCGAGGTCATTAAATCGACCTCTCTTTCCTGAGACTCTGGTACAGTAGGGGAAATTGGAGGAGATGGCTCGAACGGCGGGAAAGAAACAGATGGCGACGGCGCAGACGTCGTACGTGTGATCGCAGCGGGCGCAGGGAACGCAGCAGCAGTCGAGGGGCCCCGCTCCAGCGACAACGATCCCAAACTAGCCGTCGGCGCATCCGACCGACTCTCCTCCATGAGATCAACAGGCCCCTTCCTCGGCGGCTGCCACGACTGTTCCTCCACATTACTAAGATACCGCTGCGCAAGCGACGATGCGCTCCTCGACGCCCCCGGCAGCGCGCTGTTGCTCGCAACCGCCGTGCGCGCCGCGGGTTCATCTCGAGCGCTCGACGATGCGTCATCTGCAGGCGAAACCTGCTTGACCATACCCGGCATCGCGATCCCCCCACGACCAAAGATCGGGTGCACTGCGCCGTCCCTGCCCACGCGCCCGTCGTACATCGCGCCCGCGTCCGCCTGAGGCGCGTGCCTGTTCAGCCGCGGGCCGCTCGCCTGCCCGCCAATGAAGGCCGCGAGCGAAACCGGCGTGCGCTCGGTGACCGTCTTCTTCGCGCCGGATGCCGACGTGGAAACGGGCGATCGCCATGCCGGCACCGTTGCTGCTGATCCTCCCGCCGTAGGAGGCTTGGTATCAGGGCTTTTGTCGCTGGTAGTGGTCGTGGTCTTCAGCGATGCCGCCATCGACACCTGGTTCTCCGTCAAGTGATCTGTGGGCCGGCGTCCACACCAAGATGAGTTCGCCAGGCCAAAAGCCGAGAGGCCCTACTTCGATGCTCGACGATACGCAGAAGGGTACGAGCAGACGCACCGAGATCGATACCGTGCATGCCCATGCCAAAGTCGCCGCCCTTGCCCGTGCGCTCCGCCCGCATGCGCGCGAGCCGCGCCCTCACCATCTCCTCCTCCATACGACGTTTCTCTTCTTCGCTATCCGCGTGGCTGGTCGCTGTGGACTGCATGATCGTAGATGTTGACGATGGCGGGAGATCGGGATGCCCAGCGCCCAAGGGACTCGTGGAAATCACCTGGCGTGGCAGACGCGACGCGCCGGCACTCTGGGAGCAATTTAGGTATTTGGACCAGAGACTTGCACGAAAAGTTGGCAAACAGGCATACTTCCTGGAGATTTGGATAATTTTCACACGTTTCTAGCGTTTTTACATCAAAACATACAAAACTGCTCCCAGCTAACCGTCACATCCCTTCATCTCGGGAGTTCTTCTTTCATTGAAACACTCACCCCCGACGCTCACATCGTCTGCTAGACACTGAACAGTATATGCTGCAAAGTCATTACCTCGGGCTTGATCCTGGGCTGATGTAAAACCCAAAGCACATGCACTTCCTGGTACTTTGTGGCAAGGAAGTGCTTCGTTTAGTTCCCGTAGTTGATCTGTCGAGGATTGTCAAGTCTGACGTCGGCTACTGGTTTAAAGACGGCTTTGTATATATGGAAGAGGGGTGGTACCTGGTGGTGCCCGCTCCACCAGAGTCCTCGAACTAATCATAGAGTTGAAAACTGTCCCTTACCAGGGGTGTTGACATCTACATTCCGAGTCTGAATTTTCAGACATTGCGGAGGGTCCTCCACTAAGTCTGCATATTGCGATCAAATATGGCGCGAATCAACCGCCTGGCACCGCAAGGACTATAACCAAATTTGGCCTAGGTTCCTGGACTCGGAAATAAGCCCGCTCTCGCTCCTTGAACTTGCATCACTTGCATATCAAACATGACAGGAGAAGACAGGTCCGTATATCACATACGGACGGACAGACGGACCCTTTACCTTCTCTTTCTCTCTCTTCCCCTTCTCCCCGCATTGAACGCGGTCTCAGCGAAGCGTGTGCCTATCGAACCCCGCGCAAGCCGCCGGGGCGATGTTCGATCTACGCCATGCAAGATTTGACGGTGAAGCGCCGGACACATATGGTATGATGGTCGAGGATAAGCGTGACTTGTGAGTGTTTGATTCCGTGCGTGTTTGTCCGTCTATTGATAGAGTCAAGCCTGGCTATTATGGTGCGTATCACAGCTATATCCATACATTTAAGAAGCTAACAACGTCCACAGTATGTCATATTCGCGGGGTTCAGCATCTTGGTGTGGGACCATATGATCACGTTTGGAGATGAAGTGAGCCATCGCGTTTGCAGATAATGGCACTATCACTCATTACCCCTAGGTCAAGCTCATATGGAGGCAGAAAAAGACGTTTAGTCCGTCCATATTCGATGCTCACGTGAATTCGTTGCTGATGTTTATGCAGTCGTATACATCTTCCTGTTGGTGCGCATACTCCAGCATAAAAGCCAGCGGCCTGTTAAAGTTTATCCACCTCTTTCTGACGCTGACCAGAACCGCTATATCGTACCGCTGAGCTTTGTCGTATGCTTTTATGGTAAGCCATCTGATGGGTCTTGATGCGCTTGCACTCACAACTGTCCAGCCTATCTCTCGCCGACGTTTACATACACCGTAAGCTCTTTTAGCGCATTGATGACTGCGTGCTTGTCTTAAAAGCTGATTGCGTAGGAGTTCGTCCATTTACAGCTTCAAACCACCGCTAGCTGATTAGGGAGAGGCTAGATGCGTGCATTTCGTTGAATACGAAGGAATCACGGTGGCTATGGGTGAGTGGTTGACCGGGCTGATGATGTTTTGGCGGTGCGCTTTTAGTCTACTTGGGCACAAGGCTTCATTCACTAATCGAATGCTCCAAAGTCTGAACGCCCTTTGGAAGGACCACCCGTCCATCGTATACCTTAATGGGTCGATCCTTCTGGCGTGGGTCGCCGTCACAGCCGTAGCAATCTCTCAAGGTTATCGTGAGTAATTGGGCGGCTCTGGGTTTACCGACTTACTGACCAGACTCTAGCGGCTCCACATACGCCAGCAGTGCACGGTGCGTGTGTAGATGCGCGAACCTGATTACGAGGGCTTATGAGAATGGGTAGCATGTACTGAGCTAGTCCGTGACATCCTCCCGTGAGTTCAATCCAAGAGCAAAGTTTTATGGCATTCGAACGGTCACAACAGCGGAATCGGACTAGCGAGTCTAGTTTTGAACATGTTTTATGACACCATGGTGCTGGGCTTCATTCTTGCCAAAACTCTCCCGTTCAGGCCACATAGTAATGCAAACACTATCGCGCGAACGCTCGCAGCAGATGGGCTGCTTTACTATTTGTGCGTTCCATCCCTTTGCATTCCGACTTATAACTTGAAGATTCAGCGATTACACAGCGTTGTGCTTGTTATCAATATCGTATGGACTATTATGCTTCTGGAAGCGCCCGATGGGCTGAAGGAAATTGCTGCATCGTGAGTACCGTTAATCAATCTGACGTGTAAGAGCCTCAGCCATGAGTGCTAATGAGCGGCGACTTTTGTCTAGACTCAAGCTTTTGTAAGTTACGAATCCTTCGTCATCGCTGGCCTCATCCTGATGCGTCATGATTTATTTTACCTCAAGCCTGACCATCACGATGGGGTCACGGATCACGCTCAATCTGCCCAAAGAGCACCGCAAGATAACCTATCAGGGTTCGAGACAGCCATCACGATGGGAGAATGCACCGTCATTACAGCTACCGGCGATTGCACTTGAATCCGTGCCCCACAGGGATCACAGCTTGTCACATTACAGCTCTTTACCCTCTGAGGCGCTCTGATAGCCCGTCGTGCATGGACCACCTATGTCATAGTCGATTCACATACCCTTGAGCTGAGGATGGAGATTTACCGATGTTGTCAGGTAGGATCTGGTTATCAGTATGCAGACATTTTTTGCTCACCACAGTTAGGGTTATCAACTTGAGGACGGAATTTCGAGGGTATAACTCCGGCGGCGACTTTCTCACTTTGTGCAACAAGACGGTGTTAGACCGAGGGGAGGCATGGCGAGCGGACCAGGAGCCAGGTTTCACGTCAATCTAGGCTCGACATGGTCACCAACCCTCGTCGCGTGGTTTCACGTACTCAATGCCTCATCATCGATACCGAGAACAGGTGTATTCGGACTCGGGGCGACCCTACTAGTCTACGCAATCGAATTCTTCGTTACGATACTAACGTCTAATGTCTTGCTTTATGATGAGGAAAGTGACATATATGTTTCCCTCCACGTGAAGCTATAGGGCCAGTATTACACCAACATATCGCTGTCCGACCTACTTATCATTCGATGCTGTCTCATATTCAGTTTATCTGGGCTCGCTACAGGCCCGCCGCTTGCGCGACCATGACGACACACTCGCGAATTCAACAGAAAAAAATCAGCTACGGTAGTATAGTGGGCAGTTTTAAAGACTCAGTGTATGCAGGACTCAGACCAACGCACGGTCAAAGAACGAGCTTCGAGTGGCAGCTATCTATCGAAAAGACTTGCAGAAGACGTATACCCCGCGAGTTGACCTTGAGGTGCCCTCGGATCGTTCCAGGTTAGCCGAGGTCACCTTCGAGATCACCCCGCCTCGACAGCAACACTAGCCTGTGAGGTACCTTTCGTCCTGGATTCGCCTGAAAACCCTGTTATCCCGGAACGCCGATATCAGTATCCCTCGCAAATGAACTGTTGTTTTTTTACTTCGTCGTCAGCTCGACCTGGAGGAGGGGTAGACTACCGCTAGATTCAAACTCTCTTCTTTAAAGGAGTAGCCGATGTCAGACTTGATCATGACACTCCGAAACGGATGAGTAGTACGGGGATCAACGCAGGGAAGATTTCGCATCTGATTCCAATATTGGCCTCGCCCTTGGCCTCGCCGAAATTCCAGGATCTGTACTTTCGGACCGACCTTGAGGCCTGAGGTCTGAGGGAAAACCTGATAATACTCCAGACCTTACGGGGGGATCCTCCAGTATATGATACATTGCTTCGGGCGTAGGCTCGGGCTGATATAAAATCCTACAAAATCCTTATCCTTTCTTGTCGTCCCCGGATCCCCCTTTGGCAACACAACCCGGGATCTTACGGATACACTGTCACCAAGTAAAACGCCGCCGAGGAGTCAAACGGCTTCACACAAAGTCGTCGCAATCAGATGCTGGATGTGACAAATGCTGGACGGATAGGGACGAATGCACTCGGCTGCTGTAGGACCCAATGAATCAGCCTTTACCCTGACGGCATCGGTTCACTGCCTCAGGCCGGGCTTGTTCTCCGCCGAAGACCGTGCAATAAAGTCGCATCGTTCGTCTGTTCCATGGACCACGCCTCACCTGTGTCTTCGATGCTTAGAAGTCACCCTCATCAGCCATGGAGGAACCCGTTCGATGGCAACCATAGCAATATGCAACGTTGAGGGAGTAACCGACGCTCGAACATTCGCCAGCTATTTGGAGTAACAAAAACGTGTGCCTGTCAGAGACGACGTCAACATGACCCGGCTCGGCAAGACGTTGCCGCGGCGAGGAATTCTAGAAAACCACGCAAGCTGGGATGTATTGACTCGGAGGATGTATTGAGTCTACGGGCGCCTACAAGCACCTGCTTTGCTCTCTCCTGCCGTCTGCTCTTCCCCCCTCGCACCGCGCAGAGCTTCCCTACTCAAAGCCGCCCCGACCTCACTGTGCCTGTAAACTGTCCCAGATGTAACAATGTTCGATTCCAGCACCGCAAGACTTGACGTGGACAATGCGACACCTGCTCTCTACGATGCAATGATCCAGGACAAGCAATACTTGTGAGTTTGTGTTTTGTGTTTGGTTACGAATGTCTTATGTCACGAGAAACCACTATTCTTCCGTATCAGCTATGCTAACACCGTGCGCATTCCCATATCGCGCAAGCACCCGAAGTAAATTAACACCTTCTATCTGTAGTATGTCGCGTTCTGGGGATATACAATTCTCGTGTGGGACCATATGATTACGTTCGGGGACGAGGTACATTCGTGCGTTTTCAGAAATATTGTGGCTCATGAATATGCAGGTCGAGCTCATTTGGAAGCAGCCGAAGACATTCAGTGAGTGCAAGGTTTTAGAGAAATTCGAGATGCATCGTTGACATGATCAGTGTCGTACCTTTTTCTCTTAGTAAGCAGCTCTCGACCACATATGCTAGTTTTGATTGTGGCTAACGCTGGGCAGAATCGCTACCTCACGCCGTTCGGGTTCATTGCATCTTTCTATGGTACGTTCAGTCCTCCGTTTCCGAATCAGAGCACCCAGTCTGACGGTTGGGTAGCATACCTGTCCCCAACTTTCACCCATTCCGTAAGCATCCCGCACACTGCAGCCATAGCTCCATCGTTCAAATTACTCCAGGAGTTTGTCAACTCCTCTGACTTTGAATGTCGGTTTGAGCTGACGCACCATCAGGTGTGATCACTTCGTCAAATACGAGAATGCAACTATCGTGGTTGGAGTGGACATAGCGGGACTGATGATGCTCCGACGGTTCGTGGTCGGCTATCCCCTGTCCCCAATTACCCTCATCGACATATTGTCTTTTTTAGAGTAACAGCTCTGTACCATGACCGAATATTGGTAGCATTCATCGCAGGGGTTTTGTTTGCCGTGTGGGTCTGCCTCACGGTGGTGGTTGTCTTCAATGGCTATGGTCAGTGTTTTGACTAACAAATTGCCATGTCACTCAGCTACCTACATTCCAGCCTCTTCGCATACGCCCGCGGTTCATTGTGAGCTTGTTTGCCCCAATGGTGTTGTGAAATACATTGACGAGGTACAGCGTGTACAGAGGCTATATGGCTTAAGCCACCGTAAGGCCTTCTCACACGAAGTCCGACGCTCAGCCCTTATTTATTCTCTCTAACAGAGGGATGGCTGCGGCAAGTCTGTGGCTCGGGCTGTTATACGAGACCACAGTGGTATGTCTCGTCATATCCCGGACGCTTTCGTTCAAACCGCACAGGAATACGAATACAATTACGCGTACGTTAGCAAAGGACGGTTTGATGTATTACCTGTGAGCCGCCCCCTGCACACCTAGCCAGGCACTGACAAGAGTTTACCACAGTGTTGTAGTCACCATAAACGTCGTAGGCTCCATCATGATATACTGTGCGCCTGCCGAGTTGAAAAACGTCTTCGGAAAGTGAGTTGCCGTACTCTTACTCGTATGCACCGCGTTCGAGCTGATTGTGATTCCTATGAGGTCACAACTCCAGTAAGTTCTCATAAGTCCTCCCGCATGTACCAGGTCAACTGAGCACGATCCAGTCTAGTGGTCACGATGATGTCGCGCATCACGCTAAATTTGCCCAAGCAGCACCGCAGAATGACAGGCCGAGGCTCGCACCAGCCGTCACGATGGGAGGACGCGGCGTCGCTCTTTCCACCAATCAACGTCTCATTGCGTCAAGGTGGTTCCAGTCCGCCGGATGGGTCCGTGATGGAGATGGGGATGCTCCTGCCAAACCGACCTTCGCGGGCTTTGAGAGCGTCTTTGGATCCGGACTGATAGTACAGCGCTTGTCACGTCGGCAAAGTCGGGCGAATGGTGCTGTCTCCGCCAGCCAATCATTCTGTCCGTACATCTGTACGTCAATCACCTTCGCATCGTGGGCGCAACCTGCTCATTTCTTGGACGACGGAACTATATATAATCTAATACCTAAACACCTGTGTCGTTGAACAGCCCTAATCTATATCGTTGAGACCGAGAGATCGGTACCAGGCACCTTGCTCATTCGGCTCAGCATTGAGGGGCGCGACAGTAATCGTAGCAGCATATGTCTCAATGAATGAGAAGTTCAAAAAGTGACTGCTGATACGTCTCTTGCGGCCTACTTCCTTGTTGGTGCTCTGCAGACGTGGAGATTATGCGCATAGCCGTACAGGGACTTGTCACTGAGGTAACTACGGCTTTTGGAGAGAAAAGCGTTCAAAGAGGAATACTGGCGTCGATTGGTCGCACTCAACAAGTTGCATGTGCTTGCAGAGGATTTTGAGAAACAAATTCTCAGCGGCAAGTCCCGGATAAACCGGCCGTAACGGCGCTACGCCCAACGCTTGCTGTGACTATTGTACTTTGTTCCGAGGTTAGGGACATGACACAGCCTAAGTATAAGCGCCGGACGCCGCCATGCCAATGAGCTCGTGTCAGGCACTCGAGTACTCCAGCGGCAAGCAGAGAACGCTCCGTGGTCCTATGACATATGTTCCGATAACTTCGTCCCTGCAATCAAAAGCGCCATAAGCGCCGTGCATGTGAGAGACAGCCTTATTGTGAACGTACGCTAGGTTCAATGTCCCAAAATACCATAAGATTGAATAACTGTGGCGGCCCGGCGCCGCATCGTGCGTGCAGAGATCCAACAAAATACAGCATTCAGAGCAGAGCACTTGCCGACCTGCCTTTCCTTTGGGTTGCGTAACTGCCCTCTTTAACTCTAACAAGTCCGACTCGACTCCGTGATCTGCTGCCGTATCATCGCATACACATGTATATCATCTCCCGCGAAACTCCCTACGGCTGCTTTGTATATAGTACCATATCCATGACTCCTTGAGGCTATAGTCTCATTTAATATACTTAGACCGGCGGGCATGATCGTTCAGATTTATGTAACGTCGTGGGCAGAGGCTGCACCCGCGAACGTGTGGTGCCGCACTAGTTGTGTGAATCGCTGTCCGCCAACATCCACATTACCTTGACGTTGATCTTGGCCAAGACGCTATCTATCTTCGGCTCATCATATGTATACCCGCCATCGGGCTTACAACGCCACAACACCACCAAAGCGGGATTTCCTGCTGGCCAAACTGATGTCGAGTGAAGGAGGCATAAACAAAAGGCACCCCTTAACCAATGATTTTCTAATTATCCAAAGACAAATCTCGTGTACTATTAAACATGGAATTGCAAAAATGCCTGTTCACCGCACTGATGCTTGCACTGATGTTCGAGTTGCCAATAAAATCCATTGGGTTTGCCTCGGCTTCTCGGTAACTAGACTACCTTGTCGACTTGGACTTGCGCTATAAATGTGTGAGAGGTTTATGTGAAAAATTGCTGTTGAGCGCTCAGTGTTGATAAATAGGTTTAGAAGCAAGCAAAGATTGGGCTGACCGTTGAACATCTTTGGTCATACTGAAAGAAGTCCCTTTTTCAATCCACGCCTGTCAGAGTAAAGTTCAAAACAAACGTGTGGAAATCGGATCTGCAGAATCAATGCTGTTAAAAGTCCCGGTAAAATCATTGGATCACCCAAGATCCCGAATAGCCCCCTCACTATCTAAGCCTAAACCCTAGTGGTCAAGAGAGTCACACGCATAGCACGTTTAGCTAGTACATCACCACGGGCGTCAAAGCCAGCGGAACAACTTAGGAACAGGAGTAAACAAGCAGGCACTCAAATGGCTGAATAAATCCTCAGGTGCGGTATACGCCAGGTATCACTTCGCTTCTGTACCCAGCCACATCATCATCTATCCCCCCTCGTTCGCAAAGGATGAGCTCTCAAGAACACAAGCTCGAAGTTGGGACTTACGTCGGAAACGCCTTAATGTCGATTCTATATGGTAATATGAACAACAACGCTATATCTGTCGAGCTCGACTGAAGGTTTTCCTAGGTGCAGATATTTGCATGTACCTGACTGCGGTTTATTTTCTTCTCCAGCGGAAAAGGCTCTCGCCATTCTGGATCAACTTCTACATTATCTACGGAGGACTCCAGCTTCTTTTCTTCACCGTCTACGTTGCTGTTAACCAGTACTTTGGGCAACTCATGTGGATTGAACACGCCAACACCTCTGGAGGACCTGCCGAGTTTTTCACCGAAAACTTCAACTCATGGCTGTACGTCCTCGGGTCAGCGGTTGCTGTTGCAGCAAACGCGCTCGGTGACGGTCTTATGGTACGCGCGAGCTAGCTTATTTATCAAAACTCAAAATGATCAAATCAGATATACCGCTGCTATATCATCTGGCGGAGTGACACCCGCGTTATTCTTTTCCTTCTTGCGCTATGTGCTTGTATGATTGGTGGGTCTGTCTGGATGTAATCTGTGTACGCACCTCACACAATCCGACAGTTACATCAATAGGGACCACTGTTACCAGTGCAATTCCAACGAGCGACTTTTGGAAGGGACCCGCGTACATTTGGACGATTACCTGGATGCTCTCAACAGGATTAGTGAACGTCAGCGTCACAGGCATGATCTGCTACAAGTGTATCCGCACACACCGGGAGTTTATAGGTATCAGAGCGCTTACTAGTGCAATGAAGAACTACACAGGGCTTGTTGCAGTCATGGTGGAGGCCACAGTTCCCTACACGGTTATGTCGGTAGCATATGCGTTTTCTGTAGCTTGGCAGAATGGATTTACGGCTGCTATGTCGGACGTTTGGGTGTCCGTATGCGTACGTCCCTCTCATCTGAATTCGAGATGCGAAAACACACCTCAAATAATTCCCCTTACAGATTGTTTGCCAGCACCTAATCATCTTACGTATATCCATGGGATTAGCCTGGAACGAACACACGATGGAACACATCGTTAACACTTGCGTAGCCGGTGCTTCACTGGGAGGACCTGACCTTGAGCTTGGTTGCAGAAGCAAAACTGCGGCCACAAATCTAGACAAGGGAGTTACCGTGGCAGCCTAATTGCTCCCAATGTCGAAATAAAAAACCATCAGGTGCCACAGCATGATCTAAATTTTTTGAATTGCTGGCATCAGTTCTATCTTGGATTGGCAGGGCCAAATAGTCTCGCGTATTGTACGAAACCTTTGAGTGTATATTATTTGGCAAGCCTTGAGCGACTTCATGTATCTCTTTTCCATTTCTATGATATTGCCACTAGTCCTAGGGCTTCTAGACGAGCTTATGTACGCACCAATACCTGTTGATTCGATGTAATCATTTTAGATACATGAATGCACTGTACATCCCGGCGCTGTAGTAAAACCACATATCCTCTTTCTCCTCATGTCTACCCCACCCCATCTTGGTTCATGTCGCGTCATTAAGATTGTCAGTGCGAAAAGGCGGGAAAAGACGCACTTGCTGAAATAAAGTCCGTACTATCACCCAGCGACATATCCCGTTTTGGTTATAGGCGCTTGTATTGTTAGGTCGCATTGTAATGCGAATACAAGAATATCTCTAGCTGCTGTCAACCCACCTCCCACTCCTTATTCTCGCGTAGCTACGCAATCAAGGCACAATCACCTCGCAGCTCATAGGCACGTTTCACTACGGTGATGACAGACTCCCCACCGTTTGGCTACCAAGTCCAGGACGAACAAGGTAGGTCTATCGATCTACTTGAAGATGATGTCCGTTGCTTCGATACCACTTGAAGCTTTGTGAGTCACGAACAAAGAATTCTTATACTATTCGGCTGTGCGAGGGTAGCATCCGCCGCCTCACGCGAGGACGCCACCTCATGTAAGGATAAAAGCTGTGGGGCAGACGGCTGAAATCGGTGCCTGCCCTTCCCGACTGAATCCTCTCTCTTTCTCGTTCGTCTACCATTTACCCTCTGTCCAATGACCGACTCCTCGCCACATAGTCACCAATTCACCGAAGAGTATCCAAGCGGCTCATTCACTGTGAAGATGGACATTTTGTAAGTCTCAGTTCGTAATGGCTGGCCAGGCGCGCATAAGACGTACGTGTAGTGACGCCACATACAACGATGGTCCCTGCAAGCCCCTTATCTTCGACCCAGAGTTCGATGCTAGCCATTTTAAGAGCATCTCTCACGGGCAAAGCGCGACCCTCGACCACAAGGATGCCGGGAATGTGGAATTTAGCATACGTGTGCCGGTCAGTACGCCGTGTTTAGATGAGAAAACGGATTTGACTCACGACGATGATAACCTATGATCAGGCCCGAACTCCGAAGAGGCGCCAGGCTCTCATAACGGAACCAGTGGCGACGCTTAACCCGGAATATCTGAACCCTTATGACAGCCGGATCAGCACGCCCGAACTCTGCCATAGCCCGAACTCGGAGTACAGCCCATTGGACACGACATCCGACTTACTCGCGGGGTTGGTGGCGTCGCCCATACAAGACTTGGTCCGCATCACAGAAGATCCTGGCGAAATGTGGCTCAATACTCACGAAGGAGAGGCGTCCTTGTTGGAGCACCCACCACCGCCTAAACCTGGTTTCGTGAAGGAGTTGCCAAGGATGTCGCTGGATCCACCGTCGTTCGACGGTTGCATGTCGGATCCCGACAACCTCTACCTCGGGCCTCCGCCCCCAGCTCCGATCTCAGCAACGTTCCATGGTACGAATAGCGCCTTCGTCGCAGTGCCCTTGCCTCAGCGCGTTGTGCGTCCTCTCCCGCGGCAAGGTCGCAATCAGCCCAGCCGTACACAGACAATCGAGATGACGGGCCCGGACAACGATGAGCCCAGTAAACGGAATTGCGACACTAACGTGGTTATGGATGAGCCCGAAAGTATACCTGACGCGGACAAAGATGAGTACAAACCGGTCTCAGGAGGTAGCGGAAAGCGCAAGGCCATGCTTGATGTCCCTAGTGAACGGCAAAAGCGCACCAGGACAGAGAGCCAGTCGCCAGCGACATGTTTCCATTGTCAAACAACTTTTGCTAGATCCCAGGATCGGAAGCGCCATGAACAGCGTTGCATCGTGCCCGCGCTGTACATTCTTGTGGACTAGTAATTGCGCCTTTGAGGACCACTTCAGCTGAAGAACAATATACAAACATACCTTGGACTTGCGTATATTCACATCTCTTTCTCTGTCATAATCCCTCTCCTACATCTTCCCTTCTGTCGTATCTCAGATACAGTCCATCTCAAAACTGTAAGGTCACGGCAAGCGCTTATGAGGCTGGATGATCTGAATGTTTAAGCATTTCAAGGGAGTCTCAGGGAAGGATGTTGCGATAATCAATCCTTTGTTGTTAGTTCGGTCAACGCGGCAGATGAAGGAAAAGTGAGAACAACTGGAAACCCGTGAGAAAACAATACCTTATCAGTACTTTCCACCAAGCGCTTTGGGGCTGGCCTGGGTTGGCCAGCCTAGTGTCAGCCTTCGGCTTCAACGCTACCATTGCTAGCGTTGGCTTCAAAGAGTTTGGAAAGACACATGTAACAGCTATAGAACTCGTTTGAGCGCAGGAAAATGATACCATAGGAGCGAAGAGGTATGTCAAGACCTCCCACTATGCGTGTCTAGTCCCCTGCCGCCGTTTCCCCTTAGCGCCTCTCTAAGACGGCCCCACACACTTTCCTCTGTACCTCGAACCTGCTTCTCCAGATCCTCCGCTCTCCTCTCCGCATCTTCCCTCCTCCGTCTCGCATCACGCAAGTCTTCTTTTGTGTCGGAAAGGCGCCGCTCGAGCTCGCGTGTGTCACGCTCTGCCCCGCTCAGCTGCCGTTCCACCCGGTCTCGCGCACGCTGCATGATGTCTAGCTCACGCCGCAACGAAGCGTTCTCCTCAGATGTAGCTCGAACCTGCAATGTCATTGATTCTATGCGTCCTTTTGCTTCGGTCTCTAGGGGTGCAACGTCGGAGGCAACCGAAGGTCTGACTTGCCTGGGTACACTCGGTGGGGCGGGCGGAGGGCGTGTAAGAGACGATCCGGACACATTGACCCCAGGAGGACAAGGCGGAGAGATGGGCTTCCCGAGGACGCTCTCCAAGTTCGAGCAAGCACTACCATACACGGTTCGGAAGAGCGACTGAGCCGTATCCATGTGCGCCTTCTTAGCCGCCGGATCTGTCGTGCTGCGTCCGAGCTCCATCTCGCAGGCTGCCAAAAGAAGTCTTGCAGGCCGAGCAAGCGCCACGGTTGCGTGGACAGTATCCTGAGTAAAGCCAGCTAAACCGCCTTCTTCGCTGGCCTGCGTGTCGAGAAGAGTCTTGACGACCGCACGAGCAGCTTGGGGCCGCCCTGTGCGTCTATAGTGCGCGCCAAACATCAACCACATGCCTGGATCGCTCATTGTGGTCCTGAGAAGTGCAATACCGGTTTCGGCGTCATCAGGAAGCAGCGCGAGGTCGTACTCGAAGGCGTAGCCGCGGTACTGCAATGTGATTGGGTGATATGAGCGTCTAGGGATCTCGGGCGGGTGTATCAGATCCGGTACAGCCTCTTCGGGCGCTCCTCTAGAGTCGACTTGATGGATGAGAGGCTGGTGTGCCGAAGGGGGCTGGATCCTGGCAGAATCGGTAGATGTATGCGTTGGGTCACTGTGCGTAGCGACCTCCGCAGCTCTGTTCAGGGCACGGACGAACGCAGATGTCTCCGTAGGTGCATATATGCTGTCGTCATTAAGCAGGTATGGGGTGATCTGTGCCCCCATCGACGGATCCGAGGACATTTCAGGAGGTGGAAAGCGAGACGTACTAAGGCCCGGTACGAGATTGTCGAGGAATTGGATCGCCTCAGCCTCTCCAACAGCCGGAGAACAAGATTCAGACAGGCTGCCACCCCGAAGATCGAGCAATCGACGGATCTTTCGAGGAGGTTTTGTTTCCGGGGAGCCTAATGAAGGCGTATCATCGTATGCGTTTCCTCCGCGATCGTTGGAGGAAGCTGAAGACGTGCGTTTACGATTGTTGCCTTGGGTCTTCGAAGACGGGGAAGGCGCCTTGGCTGGACCCATAAATGCGGATGTATGCTCCATGAATGTTGAACGAGGTACTGTGACTGTATGTGTTGCTGGCTAGAGCCTAGGAGAGCGTTCTTCAGGCTGAAATATTCGGCGGCGGCCAGCTGGAAACGTGTTCGAGGGCTGGCCAGTAAGGGTGGGTGTCTTGTCGATGCTTGGGCGATGCTACGGAAGCGGGACAAACTCAACTTAGGTCATGGAATTCGAACTGCGTGCCTGTCGGTGGGAGACTCCGATGCCACCGACTTGACGAGCGCGCGTCACTTGTTCGGCCCCTTCTTGTGATTTAACAGTCACATGCATGTAATGACTTATACAATGTTCATCACCACTTTTCTCAGTGAAGTCATGCACTGTATGGTGTGTGCCACATGTCAGAAATGAGACGCTTTGGATTGGGAGGATTTGGGGAGGATTCAGAAGTTCGCCAACGAGCGCCGTCATTACACTTTCTCACGACCCCCATTTTTGCCTCTGACCTCCACTATCGAGCAAGCTTTCGAAAGACCAACATGCATCACTGCCTACACAACACAGACCTAGTCAGCATCATCATTGATCAACTCGATCGAGATAAGGCTGCCCTGGTTCGCCTTGCTCGCGTGTGTACATCATTCAAGGAGCTAGCCTTAGACGCCCTTTATTACAAAATCGCCTTCGATGATCTTCTTGGCGTCCTTCCGAAAGACTTGATGGAGCCTCAGCCGGAGGATAAGGAGCCAGAGTGGAACACCATGGTATTTTAGACTGCTAAAGTACGACTTCGATTGCTCACCATGGAACTCAGAACTTTCAGAGAACCATGACACAGGACGAGTGGTGTGTCCTTATCTCATACGCTGCTCGAGTCAGGCGTTTGGATGTCGCGTTCGTAGAGCATCCCGATCCAGAAAATGCTGACCGGAACATCTGTGAGGTGCTCGCGAGGAACTGCCCCGTCCCTTCTTTGTTTCCGAGCCTAGTAGAGCTGTCGATGTGGCTCAAGTATGTAGAGTCCGCTCCACGGTTCGTGCATGGCATTTGCCTAAGTCCGAAGATCCGAACCTTGGTCGCCAAACAGTTCCTCGCGGAAACACTTCTTGAAGATCTATACCGTATGGGACATCCATTATCCTCTCGTTGTCCCTTGCTCGAAACATTTGTATGCGGTCCCAACAGCCCGATTATGGAGGTGGCAAATCCATCCAGCATCGTCACAAACACCGTTTGCGCGTGGCCTAATCTTAGGGTTTTGGACTGTGGCCCTCTCGGACCACGTTCTATCTCACATGTAGCCTCCATGCCGTCTTTCAAGGCCCTACGCCTTGTCCTCAGCGAAGAAACTACCTGGCCCGACGAAGCTCATCTCTTTGGTTTGAATACACTTGAAACACTAAACATCGACTGCAGTGACTTGTGTTCTTACGGAAAATTATCTAACGTCGTTTCATCGCTGTTCGGACTCAAACATCAGGCTCACCCGCCGCAGGCAACCCTTCGTCGCATTGAGGTGGTCGCAACTACAACGTCTCCCTCTTCCCTATCTGCCTTCGCCACCGCTCTTGCGTCACACATATCCCACAGCGCTCTACAGGAGGTCATCTGTAATGAAAATAGCTTTCGCCGTCGCGGCCATGGCCGCGGTGTAGAAGTAGCAGAGCGCGACATTTCTGCGTGGTTTCGTGTGCTTCGCCCCTTCCAGCAGCTGACTCACATAGAACTCAGATGCGTAAACCCGCCCCAAGGAGACGGTATTCCCATCCAAGCCAACACACTGCTTGAATGTGCCCGCAGCTGGCCGCGTCTCAGGTCGCTCACGCTATGGCTTCTCGTGACGCCACTTAAGCTTGAAGAGACAATCGACCTGCTGCAAATCCTACCACACCTCGAGATCTTCGACGTCGGAACCCTCGTCACATCGGAATCGATTGGGTCGGTTTGTGAATCGACGTCCCCACTTCCGTCGAACTCCCGGATAGATGCGCTGACCTTCGATCACGCGACCGAAGACATGCAGGATGCCGACTCCTTGGCGTCGCTCCTGGCTCAAATTGTTCCTCAGGTCTCTACTGTCTATAGTGTAGAACATTTGCCGTACACCAGATGGCCAAAGCGTTCTCCGTTTTGGTCTACCGTCCTAAGAAAAGTCCGAGGTCAGGAAGCTTCATCGGACACGGAGTATCCAGACCATTTTGATCCGTCCTTCCAGGCTCAACAGCTGTAAAATAGGTCCTCTTATGATAACATCGTTTATATACTCACCGTTGAAATCTTAAAATCTTTTTAACTTTGTACACCGACGAACGAACGTACATATGTGTCATTTGAAAGACACGCAATAATATCGAGACTCTATCCCACTCGGTACAAAATCTATGTCATTTCTATGGAAAATCCGTTGGATCCAAGCGCCGAGTTCACCACTAGTCGAAAACAAATAGGCGTATCACTCCCCTGTGCCTCATGATGTCGACCTGCTCATATGCCTAACGATCAGATCTCCCTATCCTGACGAAAGCGGTGAGCAATAGAGTTTGGGCAAAGCTATCAGTAACCGATTGAAGTCGAAGCTTCTGAAACAACTTGAATTGCAAGTTCTGCCGACACGTGATGGCGTCCGTGGGCGCGTCGCCGCGTCGCTAACTGGGAACGCTCTTGCTTTTCTCCGACACCCTGGGCCCTCCCAACAACCATTTCCAGCTTTCTCAGCATCTTCAGTCTTGTTTGTTGTCACCGGAAACTCCATCAAAGTCTCTAGATTGACCGCGTTCTCCCCAATGCCCCCCACCAGAGACACGTCCGCACCACCCGCTAGCACGCCGCCCTATGCTACCTCGCCCGCCCGACGACGGAAGGTGCCCCCTACCCATGCACCACCAAGCGACGTAATCGTCATTTCCTCAGATGATGAGAGTCCCCCACCTCAGCCGCGATCTACGTCAAAATGTGTCGGCAAGGGCAAGGACAGTGTGCAACCAAAGAGGAAACCCCCTAAAGCCTCGAGAAGCGTGCTTGAAATCACCCCAGACAATGACTCCGCTGAGTGGAGCGGTATTCACGCTTCAAGCGCGGCAGGGGGATCTTTCGAAAAGAAAGTAGTGGAAGCCGAAAAGGAGATAGCGAGAATGAAGGAGGTAAGTGCCTACCCATCCGCCACTAGTACCACGTTCCCAAGTTGATTTCCGTCAAGGAGAACCGCGTCCTGAAAGCAAAGATAGAGGATCTGAGTGCATGTATATCCCTCCGCAAGTCTTCGTCCCCCTTGAAGGCGACAGATACGGCTCCCTCAGGCTCTGCCGTTATCGTACGTAGCGGTTTACGTCGGTCGGGGCACATCTAACCACTCGCTTCACCCCTCTATTAGTCACTCGACGACCTCGACGACCTCATCTCATGTCAGGTGTGCATGCTCAAGATGTGGACTCCCTATCTGTGCGTTCCCATTCCACCCTTGCTACTCCGTTTCTGAACCACCCACCCAGTCTTCCCGACTGCGGTCACGCCTTCTGCCAGTCGTGCCTCGTCGACTGGTTCGACACCACCCTCACTCAGTTCACCGCCTCTCATCCCCACTACAACCCCAATAGCGCTCACAGTACGAATCATCATCGCCCTGCGGCTACACATTCATACGCATCCCTGCCTCCCGAAGTCATCAACTTCCTCCGCGAGCCCCAAATCTCCTATAATCCCGTGCCTGCGCTGTCAATGACCGCTCATCAGATCCTAGCCCGCCATCGACTCGACATTACTCGGCAGAGACAAGGCTGGGGCGGGCACGGCGGTAATGCTGGCGGTAACGGCGGTGGTGCAGGTGCAGAAAAACCCGAGTACACGTGCCCGTTCTGTCGCCTGGCCCTCCGCTCTCAACCCATAGAAGATTTCCGCCTGAAGGAGATCATCAAGAAGCTTTCAGAGGCGGCCGGCGAGAAGGAAAAGCCCTTGAAGGGAAGCGCGGCTCTGAGGAATCCGTTTGTAACCTATTTCCCTTGAATAACCGAGGATATGTATGTCTCTTATGTCGCGTTGTGTAGGCTACTTGCCCCTGTTGATGGACTTGGCTTGGAGCTGTATCCCATATATTATCCACCAATCGTAATCTACGTCATAGCAATCGCTTCTTGCGTCGAAGTCTTGTACTTAGTGGAACGATTAATATCGTTAACTTAGATCGCATACAATGTACACAGAAATCCATGATTATAAGAAAGCAAAGAAAAAAAATCTATGATCACCGTTTCTTCATCCTCGTCTGGCTACTCGTGCTCGTGCCAGCGCTGGGGAGCGGACCATCGAGCATCTCGATGTCACTATCGCTTTCCCCGTCCTCTTCCAAGACCACGTCCATCTTGCGCTTTTGCGATGTTCGCCGAGCACCCACACTCCCTGACGGACTCATGTTCATTCCGCTGGCGCTCGAACGTATCCCGGAAGGACTTCCACGCAAACTCGCCACGCTCCTCGATTGGACAGACGATGGCGAGCCTCGCCTGGAACCCACAGTGCCGCTACCAACAGCGCCTCCGCCAACAGCGCTGCCATAGCCGCCCGAGAGGGGACTAGGCATGCCACCACCTAGCATGCTCGCGTTGAATAAAGGCATAGTACCGAGCTCCTCCTCGGCACTTCCTCTCCTGTCCGACGCAGAGCCAGGCAGCAGATTCGGAGCGAGCACGCGGGACTCGCGCCAGTCGCGTGTGAAGATGCTCTCCGAGCCGCGCCCGTCCACAAAAGTGCGAATGTTCGCCTCCGTGCGCAGATCCTCGTCTCTGTACTCTCTCCCGCCGTCCACGTCCGCGTCGGCAGCGTCTCCCTGGCCCGAGCCGGGCGGAGTAAGCACGATGTCACCCGTGAGTCTCGCGCCGAACAACTCCAAGGAGAGACTCGCGCCGTTCCTGATCTGCGCCGGACCCTGACCTTGGCCCGATTCCGCTCCACCAGGGCGAGCGCCTGCGCCAGCCTTCCCACCACTTCCACCTCCAGATCCGACTGCAGCTTCAGAGGGAGGCTCGCCGAGGTTCTCCGTCCACTCCCATGGTCGATCAATCACAGGTGCCCCAAAGACGTATTCTTCATTTTCGCCATCCCTTCCCTGGGCATGTGAGCGGTGACCATGCGCAAGGTTCTTCGTCACGCTCGTCCCGCGGCCGGGCGGAAACAGGGTGAGCAACTGCTCGCGCAACTGTGCAGGAACGAGGGCAGGGGAGATCGTGCGTGGGGCAGGGTAGTTTCTGAACGGGTCGCCGCCGCTCGGAGTCGGGGTATTGGTGGGTCCCGGTCCGCTGATCGTCGTGAAAGAAAGATCTGCAGTGGAAATATAGAGCGATACGGTCAATTGAATGAGCCAAGGCGGGACTTATGAGCGAGAAGCATAGAATCAAGCAATCATTTACTCACCGTCCGTAACATAGAACAAGGTATCAAGAAGCAAGGAATACGCGACGATGTTCAGTGTTGGAGACGTGACATGGTGCTGCAAGCACATGCGTAATCAAATGAGAATCGAGTCGAGTCAACAAACCTCGAGGAAACGTACCAGGGCGAGCCGGAAAAGCACCTCTGGAAGGTTACTAGCGGTCTTCCGGAATTTTGGCGTCCAAACGCACGGGAACACGAGTTGGAGCTGGAGCAGCCTGGCTAAGAAAATCGAAACATGAGATAACCGAGATATCGCGTCGATTTCATTGTCGTTGTCGCCTTGGTTTCGACTATGCATAGCATCGAGTGATGCTTCGACCGCCGTCAGATGCCGCGTGATGATCTCCACGAGTTTCTCCTGCGCGGACAGATCGAAGTCCATTTGAGATAGTTTTACTGGCTCCTCCCGCAGTCGTTCCGATATCAAGGAAAAAATACGGACCACCTCCCCTGCCCGATCAACGCAGTCGAGGAGATTCTCAACCCCTCCGGTGGTGGAGTCAAAGATCTCAGCGAGACACTTGAATCCGTTATTGATGAACTAGATAAAGCAATAATAGTATTCAATGACATTGTAGACCATCCGGAAGCAAACTCACCTTCATAGCAACGGGTCCGTCAACGTCCCTGGCCATTTCAGCAATGAAGCACGCTTCTTCGGATGCCATGGAGTGGCGGAATAGTGTAGAGGTCATTCGATCTAGGGAGGCGCCTGCGGTCTGCCGGGTGGAGTCATGTGCTAACGCTCTACCGAGCTGTCTGAGACCGAATTGTATCTGAATAGCTGTAGCTGCAAGCCGCCATGGGCTAAGGTCCGAGGAGACGCCATTGCTGAGGAAAGAGTTCACATCCGAGCTCTCTGTTACAACCGGAAAATCAGTTAGAGAAACGTGAGGGAGCATTAATGTACGTTACCTTCAGTGGATTCCGTGAGAATGAACCTCATGGCGTTCACCAGTGGCTCGCACATGGTCTCTGCGATACCCACAGAGAGCTGGTCCTCAAACCCACGTCTGACGACATCGAGGTTGCGGTAGCACGCTTGGAGGAAGTGGTTGCGTTGGCAGGCCTTCAGTCGTAATTCCGTGATCGCATCCTTGAGATCGCCAGGCAGAAAGTCGTTGTGCTCAACAAGCACTAGCGTTGGTATACTCCCGACGAGCAGTGTAAAGTGGGCCTCCCGATAGATATCCTGTCGCCGAGTGTGTATCCGGTGTAACTCCAGCAAGTTCGCTGGTTCGCTCTCATCGCCCCAGTGATCACGAAGCACAAGCAAATCGAAAAGGCGGTTGGCAGCTGAGATCTGCACATACAAAGCATCGGCTCGATCAGATGACGACGTTTCCGCTGCGGCCTTCCAAGTAGGGTAGACTAGCCCTTGAAGAATTGACGTTGCCGCGAGGGCACCATGAGAGCACATGTGCAGCACGACGACGATGAGGATCTCCCATACATCGCTGCTCAAAGCAAGTATCTCGTTTCGGCCGCTGCCCTCGAACCACTGTAAAACCTGATCGTCGATACCGGATGGCAGGTGCTTGTCCACGTGGAGTAGGAATTCAGCGTAACGCAACGCACAGCTTCGTCGACCCTCGGTGTCGGTTACCATGTTGGGAATTTGACGGAACGTCGCGACGGCATTGTCCCAGACAGTCCAAGCCCAGTCTGGGGTCGTGCGATATCTATACCAAAGGCTATTGGCGAGCAAAGAAGGTGCATCCAACCCCGGATCCTCGGAGAGCAACAAGATTTCTGGTAATGCAGCAGGAATAGGAGGAGGGTTATCAGACTCTGGCTTCAGTGCCTACATGGAGCGTCGGGTTAGAAAGTCGCATCGACCGAGGGTACGCAAACTCACGTGCGTGTACGAGGCAATATCGTGGGTGACTTGCGAGCGCTCTGCGACGTCGAGATGCCGACCATTGTCCATCTCAACCATTAGGGCAAGCAGAGCACGTGCCTGCACACCCTTCGTCCTCCAAACAAGGTGGGCAGAGTACAATGCGGCCGTAATCTTGCCTGTTGAATCCGACGATGTCCAGATGACTGCAAACCGATGGAACACGCCTGTGACGGCAGTCAACAGCTCCACAGTCGTCGCGCAGGGCAAAAGCATGAGGTTGAACTAGAACGTAACATTAGCCATAACGGCGACGTGGTGGCTGCATTTCTCCTACCGTTAATAAGGAGCCGTAGCATCGCGCGGCGTGCAGAAGTTCGACGGCTGAAGTATACGTGCGCTGGAGTCGCCCTGGATCAACGCCGACGGATCTACGATGACAAAATTTCAGACATCGGTCTAAGAGTAAAATATTGGATCACATACCGACCGAGAAACTTTCGAACTAAAGGGACAAACCATCGAGTAATCGTCCACACTACCTCGAACCTCGGTGCAGTCAAGATCGTCTCGCAATGTTGGTGAATCTGGTTAGTAAAAGCCCAGTCCGGGTCATGATCGCCTATCGACAACACTGTGAGCGAGACCTGCGCGGACGAAACGGTAACGGTAACACACGAACCACCAAAGAATAAGGGCAAAGCGGCCCTGAACTCCTGCCTCATGCGTCTTTCAGCGGTATCTTCCGACGTCTCTCGAGCACGGGAACCGTAAAGAATGAACTTCCTCTGGTTGACCAGAGAAGCGTCTTCGTCGTGTAATGGTATCCACCGCAAGAAGTTGCGATGGTGTGATATATAAGGGTCATCGGCGCCTTTGCGGTCCTGTCAAATAGCTGGGTCAACGATCGCGGTGAGGCGGCGCGAAAGCGAGAGTGATATATGGACCCAATCATCTCGCAAGCACGCACCTGAGATATCGAAAGCCCGTCTTCGCCCCGGGCGACGAGCCTCTGGACGTACAGGTTGTATTCAAACAAGTTGTACTTGACAAGTTTACCGTACAGGATTGCCACGGCTGATAAGTTGTCAGGAGCCTTCGCCACATCTGAGTTATCCAGCCAATCGAATAGATGGTCGTGAAGGGACATCTCCGAGGGGCCGCTCCCGTACGCCCGTCGACGGCCAACTCGATTATCCCAGTTTCTAAGTAAAGATACGGCAACGTACGGCCGATGAGCGCCATACTGGAGAGGAGTCACTGCCCAGGTTAGCAGCGTGTCTAATTTGTCGGCAAAGCTGGATGTAGATGCCGATTCAGCAAAAGATGTGGTAGGCGTGGTAGCGGATGGGCTGGATGCACGCGAGAAGAATGAGATACTGGTAAGGTTCGTCGCATAGGTGATAGAGTTCAGGGTCTAAGTGGTCGTATTACGATACAGTAGAGTGGATATTTGAGAAAACAGCGCACCTGAATGTCCACGACCATGCTTCCCAGCCGTGCGAGTACTCTGGGTGGAAGGTTGCGGAATAGCATGGCCTCGTTCCGCCGCTTGATGTCCGCGGAGTGTTCCAGGAGTATTTGCCCAATACCATCCTGACGAGGATCACTTTGCAAAACCTCATCGCCCACAGTCTCTTCCAGAGTATTGATAAGCAACGCTGAGTGAGCCACCCAAAGTGTTGGGCTAACGAAAGCATCCGGAAGGCTCAAGCAGATTCGCTGAACCGTCTATCAGATAGGAGATCGCAACGAGCCCCGTAACTTACCTGCATTAAAGTTTTGAGCAGTCCTCGAAGCGTAATGACCTGTCCCTCCCCAGACAACAGTTGTATCTACAGGATAGTTGAATCCGACACGCCCAAACTCAAAGAAACGCATTGCATTTACCTCAGCCAGCTTGTTGACGCATGCTTCTACTACACCTCTGGCGAGCGGGCGGCATGCCGCCAGTCCATCCACAAACTCGTCAGCAAGATGTGTGACAAACCCGGCTTGAGCAAGGTTGCAGCTCTGCAACTGATTGACTAGCCACACGAGGAGAGTGCGATGGTCGACGAGCCCTTCCGTATAGAAGGGTCGTAGAAGTTTCAAGCTGGAAACGCTCAGAGCTGGATATATGCGCCATACCTTAGCACTTACCAGTACGTGAATCTCGACAACCACCTTTCCTTAGACTCGGGGTCGGAAAGTACACCTTTGAACGTCTGTTTAATGTTGAGTCCCACGCGAGGCGCACTTGGAAGGGCGATTTCAGCTAGTTGCTTCTTGACGTAAGTAGTGACCACGTTCGCCCAGTCAACGCTGTACTGAGTCGGATTGTAATCAGGTTTGTTTCGCAACCCGGCCTAAATATCGTTTAGAAGGCGCGGGGTGCATATAACGCAGCTCACCGTCTCATTCGCGCCAAACACTCTCAGAAACCAGACAGCACGTGGTATAGCGACGTTATTACTGTAGAGTTGTTCCAGTAGGTCGTGTCCCTTGGCACCGTGCGGTACGCTCTTGCCTAGCTTGTAGAGCGGGACGTCGGGGTTCGCCAGGTCGGCGAACCAGGCTTCTCGTTTGGCGTCATTGAGGGTAACACGGGAGGGTATCTTGAATGTTGGTGCGCTGAAAAAGGATATAGAGTTGACCGACGATATGCATACCAACCGACTCACGGGATAGAGGGGACGCTCTCTGCTCGCCGAGCAAGGATCTCGCTCATCAGACTCTCCAAACCATGAAGCACTACATCATCGAAAGCTGTTTGCTTGTTCTCTCCGGACGAAAGCGCTTCCCCTACTCCCGCATATTCAGACTAGGGACGTCATTGTGTAACCGGGCAAATGCTTGGTCGAGGCACACATACCTGCACAGCCGGCCCGAGCACGAAGCCGTTCTTGACATGACCTTCAGAGAGGATGTCTTCATCTTGATTGGGCACTGGAGGGTGAAAGCCGATATATTCTATTGTTGGGTGTTCAGCAGCGTAGCTTAACACCTACGCATACCCTAGACGCACCAAGCTCCGCCTCCTTGTGAGCTTTTGGTACCCAAAGTGGTGGATGTGACTTGTAGATGGACAACGCATCACTTTCTCGTTTCGTCGGGGTCGTCATTCCGATTTGAGTATTTGCGTGTGTTCCGTATCGCGTCCTCACAAAACATGGACATTATTAACACATGGCGGACGAGAGAGGTGTTGAGCAACGGGATGAGACTCGACGGTAAGCGACGGGAAGACAGAATGCGACATTTGTACAAGTCTTCAAGCGCGCATGCCAGATAGGAAACTGTGTCTCACGATATACCATCCCCGCGATTCTCGGCCACAAGCGCGGTCACGACTCTGGGGAACCATCCGACTCCTCAAAGTTCTAATCATGGTTTCCCCACCCTTACTCATCCCCCTTAAAAATCATTGTTGTCCATCTAGAATTGATATAAGGTGCTCTTGTGGACCTCCAGTTTCGGCTTTCGGCCACGCTAAGCCGATTCGCGTCCGATCAAATGGACTTCGAGGGTCGTTTTCCTGATGTAGAGATTCAGGAAATATTGACATGTCTGGGCAACAGTATTCAGTCTAGTAATATTGAGTGGGGCAGAATATTTGTAAGGAACACCGAGGTGTGCTCTCTCGACTGCAACTAGGCGATGCCGGTATGAAAGTCTCATTTCCCAACGTTGATACTGATCCCCAAGTTCCTCATACTTCATCTCGAAGATGATGTCAGCGTCACCACATAAACTCATTGAGACATGACTAAGAAGCCCCTAGCTGTCCACCGAAACTGACCTCGAGGCTTGGGCTTCCCGAAGGCTATACTGCGCCCTGCTTGCCACGATCTGTTCCGAGACGTCAACTCTAGATGTGCCGTCGTTCAAACCTCCACGACATCAAAGGTGGTCCCACGCGACCCGGGGATAAGTGTGACCTTAGCGATCAGTAGAGGGTCGAATACATTGCACATCGGCCACATTCACAGCCTACGGCATGTCATGCTCGCAGGAAACCTATGCTACCCGTCACTTGCCACTCATTAGAGAAGGTGGCGGGCATATAGACAAACATGCAGTGGGGCCGCGCATGGAGGCTTCTCCGATCGCAATTGGCCCAACGACGTGCGCAATCGATGTCTGTGGAGGTACTTATGATTCACCACACTATCATGACGCATCTAGTTACGTTCCTGTGCAAGCTGACCGACCAAGCCCTCAAATGTTTGCAAGGCATGATGTCGTCAAGACACCGAGAGTTGGATGTCGAAGTAGGCCACTAAACATCGATGTCGGTTCGATAACCACATGGTTTATCATGAGAAGAATTCGCTTCAGAGACACTAACGAACACATGATTTAAGGCACGTGGGGAGAATACGACAAAGCACCGAAAGACTGGTTCTAGGGAAAACCACCGCCTGCGTGTCAATAACTCTCCTTAACACAAACTTCGCCGGTGTTCTGCTGTACGGTACATGTTCGGCCGAGCTTTACCATATCCTGAGTCTCCAAGACTCAGTGAATAGAGTTCGGCCGAACGTCTTTTATATTCTCAGGTAAGGGATTTGTTGCTATATGGTTATCGAAGGGTCAAATGCATACTACACCTAGCTAAACAGCATGCTATCATGTCGCATGGGGGAAAACATAATGGTGAGGCGCCTAATTTCTGAGACTTGTTTCTGAAATTTGGTACAGCTAAGTAGGTGAGTACGTAGTTTGGACGTGGTTTAGCACTATGCATGAATAGCAGAAGAGAGAGAGAGAGCTCATTGATTTAAGTTCATAGTATAGCGTCAACTTCTTTGTGCTCTGCTCAAAGGTCAAGCTGTCATTTTCACGTTAGCGCCACCGACGATACACACCATGTTTCCCGCGGACTTGAGTATCTGAACCCTTCTGCAACAGGCTAAGATTCTTCAAAGAAAATGTTCGACTTAACTTAAATCACCAAAATTTGTGGTACGCCGCTAATGCTAGATACTTTGTTTAGAAGTCATGTTCTTGCCCTACAACGGAACAGCGGATGTATTGCCTGGTACGCCATCGTAGCTCCAAAAACATGAGGACCAGATTGGCTCAAAGTTCTCCACCTGTCGAACAATCGCATTGCTTGAGCCCCCGATCAAAGACTCTTTGGTGCTGTAGTAGTTTTACAGCAAGTCGGCAGGGCGGAGAACGGCTGGTCTAGTCGAAGATATTTTGATGGTTACTCGACGGTGTTTTTCATCCGTCGATCTGACCCCACGCTACGTCACGACGTCGAAGTCTGGTCTCGTCACTGTTTCGTCTAGTAACAATCTGTAACAACTTTGATCGTGCCGTGCCTCGGGTCTCCTCGAGCTCAGCTGACAGGGGCGTGGACTGGGAGGGCGCCTGTGAAATGCACAGCCGTTTGCATGTAGAGTTCAACGCTCAATCCTCGGGAATAGGAGGGTTTCCACTTGCCTTTAGCGAGTGGCCATTTCGAAGTTTGGAGCACGGTCTACTTTGATTGAAAGTTGTCAAACTCGACTTTGAGTTTCGACGATTGACTCCAGATGGATTGTATGCCGCCAATACAACCGCGGTAAGCCGTATGGTCATCTAATCCCGGCAGATTTACGCGTGCAAATATGATCTTCACCAAGGACGTACCTGACTACTACCGGGGCAATTCATGATCACCGGGCTGGTAATCCATGCGGTCCCAAGATTCCCAAGTAACGCGTTCGTGTCAGACGCAAGCTCTCTGATGTCGTGGTCCTGACACTAAGACCCCTCGAGCCCTCGAGCCCAAGTTGGGGTGATCCGAGGAGCCAGATTGATAACATTGGCAAAGAACACACCGCCGCCCATCATGATGTGGTCAAGTAAAATGAATTGGAGTTGATGTCAGAACGAACAAGAAAAAAACCTTTGAGGGCGCCATTTACAAGGTCACCTCGATCTAAGAAAACAACTTCAGGTACTTACTCTAGTCACTAACCACCGTCCATACATTAATCATTTCGAGTCCGGTCGAAGCGGCCGTGATGCCGTGGGGGGATACTCTGCTGCTGCTAAATAATCAGCGAGTACATACAGACGCATAGGGCTTTAGGAGCGAACTATAATTCTCCGTCCTGCCGATAAGAATGTCAGGCCGACCCTCGGGGAGCCGATCCTCGGTCGTCGAGCACCGACTCGAAACCGATCGAGGGAGCCACATCGGTCTGACAGCGGTTAAGTATCGGCTTTCGCCACATTCCTGGAACCATTCTGTCGCCCAGGTGTCGCCCTGTTGAATGCGTGTTGCGACATCGACATCTTGAGAAACTTGATGGGACCAACGTGCTCACTCAAAAGGTTGGCACTGGCGGCAGTAGGCGGCATTCGTATTCTTTAGCGCCCACGTGGGCGGAGGGCTCGCTAAGGGAACGGATCGCAGCGGCCCCCGATTGTTCCTCTCGCGTGGCTTCGACATCACGGCATACAGCGAGGCAGTTGCTGTCCGAGCTGTCAATTTTGACAAGAAGGCGAGGAAAACGCATCAATATCTCAATTGTCTCCAACCAGTGCTTCTCGGTTCTTGTAGGTTCTTGTGCATCCGACTTGCCACCGGTGTTTTTGCTACGCTAGGTACTCCGTTCAGGTGGAAGCTTGAGCGGCCATGCGATGCTCGCCTGTCGGAATTGAGGCTACAAAAGTTTTACCACATCCAAGGGGCAGTCACAACTGTAAATATCGGACCATGACCTTCCGTGCAGGACCCCGTACACCAAGCCGCGCGTCACGGATACCACAGCCGCAAGTCAGCCAAGAAGGGCAATTGTGGCACTGCAGCCGCTCCCACGATTTGACTCCGACTAGGCTGCGAGTCGACTACAACTCGAGCGAGTGAAGCATCAGATTTACTCTATTTACTATCAAACATGAACATGTGTATGTCGTAGAGTTCTGTCACAGTATAGCTGTAGCATTTAATCCATAGAAGTCTGCAGTCCATCATCCGAGGCAATCAAATGAGCCGCTGGCGCTGAGAGCGAGTACTACTACTGCCACTAGCACCAGTGTTTTTACTAGAACTAACACCAGTACGCTTACGTTTAACCAACGCGTTCTCAGCTTTTGGTGTTTTGGGTGCAAGAGCATCAATTTCGCTATTGCTGATTAGAATACCTTGGGCAAATGGGGGTGGGAGGTCAACCGGCTCCTTCTTGTATGGATCCCAGTGCATAGGATGCCGGCTCTTGATATGTTCACGGATATTGTACTTCCAGAATACTGCATCTGCAGCACCTAGTGAGCTGCTGCAGAGCATACACTGAACAGGCACATTTGTACATGGTGTCGCTTTCGAGAACTTGCGGGCTGAAGCAAGTTGTAAAATGTGAAAGCGAGGGCATTGAGACTCAATAGTGTATCTTCCTGTGCTTGTTTTTTCTAGTCGAACACTTGCACATGAAGGCTTGCCACAGAAGCCGCATGCATGACCGATTGACACCTGCATAGACGTGTAAGAAATAAAGCAAGTGAAAGAAAGCTAGAAGTTATCACACTTTTTCACAGAGGTCATCCTCTATCACTCCTTGCATTGCTTTCAAGATATGACCGCCACTATGCAGCCATGATTCATCTGAGCGAAGCGATTTTCCGCAGAGAAAGCAGTTTGAATCTTGATTAATGGTATCAGCCTCCATTTTGGCCATTGAAACCGTGAAGGTAAAAGCAGGCGATCCTTGGGACAGGTGATAATAAAAAGTAAGTAAGACAATCATGTAAGGTTGCGAGAGTAAGACACACCCTCATGATTGCGATAAGGAAATGACGAACTGAATGTATACTTAGATAACTTGCAGAGCTCGCCAAAAACAAGCCCAGCAGTCTCGGAAAATACGATAGCAACTTGCTGCAGCACACTCTCAGGGATTGACCAAGTTGAATTAATGCGTTGTTGAACCAGGATCTCTTGATCCTTCGGGCTGAGAAGGAGTGTGGGTTTGATGCTGAGTGTGATGTTGCGAACAAGAGAACCAGGTATGCGAACAATAGCACCCTTTCGAGTGTTTCTAGTTGCCAGAGTACGCGATGTTGATGTTATTGAAGGACCATCAAACTGGGTATAGCTGCCATCCCACAACCAGAGGCGATCGCTTGACATGCTGATGGTGTTTGAGTCGCTTTCATTGTGACTAAAAGGGCTGGGGCATAGTGTTAGGACTTGGACAGACACATAGTAACCGTGTTCTGGGTCCATGAGGGAGTCAAGGTCCACAGAAGAAAGTGCCTTCCCTTTCTTATCGAGTTTCTGCACGAGTCCAACACCCAATGCATATGTGCTGCCAGAATAGACAGGAACAAGGACTGAGTTCCCTAGATAAAGTACACCTTGGACATGTTCACCGCCAGCATATGAGTGCGGTTGTTGTGGGTCTGATGAATACCCACGGACTCGGCGAAGGCGATCGACAGAGAGTTTTCCCTGGTCTGACCGGAATAAAGTGTTCAAAATTGAGGCCTTGTGAAAGCGTCTCATAACTCCATCTTCTTGATAGCTTAGCCATGCCTGATCTGGAGACTCTGTCCAGGCGTCAGCTGAGGAATCATTGGTGTCAGGGATTTCTTCAAGGTCAAGAATTTCCTCGATAGGAAAGGTAGATGTGTCTTCAAATATATCAGAATCCGGCTGTGACTCCTGCTTCACATTATCCTCAGCTAGTGGCATGCAGGATGGCTCAACTGTTGAAATGGAGTCGCAGGGATTTGTCTGCATTGACACGCCAGGGCAGACACCATCACCTGCAGGGTGAAGAAAGTCGACGCCAGATTTACCAATAAGCTCCTGTAGATCAAATTTAATGCCGTTCCCATTGAGGATTTCCTGTGCATTGGATCGGCCAAGGTCCCACACGCCCTGGAGATCAACGTTGCATACAATTAAATTGCCTGTAAAAAATGTTGGATTGACATGGTCAACCTCATCTTCACGGCCTGTATAGGACATCCTGCGATACGATTTCCTCCAGGAAGGGTGTCGGCTGTAAACAGATACCCGTTCAGCAGATGTAGAAAGTCGCTCGCAGACTTGTAGAGTATCGCAGTTGCGATCATGAGTCTCTGTCCGTAGCTCGCAAAACTGTTCCTCTAAGCGATCTGATCCAATCAAGTGCAGAAACATCGGCTGTGAATCGTCAAGAATTTGCTGCTGTGCGACCATGAAATAACAGCATTTGACCAGAGATTGTGTGTCACTGTACAGCTGCCCAGTCATGAAGGATGGCCCATGTAATTTGAACAGTGCAAATGCAAGGTGTGCATAAGTCGAAAGGAGTTGTAGACGCTCAGATAATGAGGTTGAAGGGTTTATGAAAGGATCTAGGAGGGCGTTAAAAAGTTCTCCAAGTAAGATGTATCCAGTGAGCTCTTTCATTTGTGTAGGGGAAAGCTCGTCTCGCTCGACTTCGTCCTTGAGAGAGATGACTGCCTTAATTAATTTGGTTGCCCGAGGTACATTCTGGTGGTCGGATGGATCAATTAGAGTCCTGACATTACTACGCTTTCCTTTCAAGTGTGGCAGCTGCAGCAAGCACTCCTCCAATGCGTATGGAGCAAGAAGCATCCCAAGAATGATAATGCCTTCTAGGCTGCGAAGCCACGTCGCTAAACCTGTCAAAATCGTGGTTTAGACCGGAACAAAATCAAGTTAAAGGTTCAACATTAAACATACGCTTGAAGATGTGCTTCGGATCCGGCCCAATTACAATGTAAGCCACTCCAGTGTGAAGATCAAGGCCTAGTAGTGGTGCAAGCTTGTTGTAGAGCTCATCGCCCACGGCAACCGTTCGGTCCATTAGCACACGGTGTAAAGCTCCTCGAAATGTTGTATCGCCATCTGTGCAAACACACCAGAGTGGCCCATTGAATGGTTTCCCAAATTCGTCCCACTGAGCAATTATCATGCTAATTATGGCTGAAAACTCATCAGATTTTTCTGCTTTACAGGTAGGCGAAACCAGAACTGGAAAGGGGTGATAGTTATCACGTTGAAAAGGTCCTATGACAGCGATTGTAGCCTCTCGTCCATAGTGACAAGTCTGGGGATCATCCTGAACAGCTCGAGCGATCTCAAGCACAGCATCCATGTTGTTCATGCCAAGATCTAGACCCTTGGTGTGCTCTCGACAGAGGCCAATAATAGTATTAGTATTTTTGTGCCACCGGGGACGCTGTGCAATGTGGAGACCATCAATCATCAAGGAGTTTCCCCGCTTTGGGTATTGTGCACTAGCAGAGTGAGGGCCAAAGAATGCTGTCAAGTTATTTGAAATCTCAGAGGGAGTTGGGAAACTGGAGCTGGGAATTACAACTGGAGGCTTCGATAGACGTGATACAGTCGAAGATGAAGGCAATCCAAGATGGTGTGATAGAGCAAAGAGGCCTCGGGGACCAGCTAGACTTTGTATGAACCAGGCCATATCAAGATCCTCCTCAGAAAACCCACGGAAGTGACGGCGCTCAGCGCATGCCTCAAGAAAGCATTCACGTGTCTTTTTGATACTCATACCTCGTTCAATGCATGACGAGAGGATCCTCTGAGTCTGTTTGTGGTCGAAGGTTGATATGGCCATGTATAATGCATCATGATCTGCTGCCTTTTGACGAGCGTGCTGCAGGTCTCTCGACAAGTTCTTATTCTGAATCAGAGTGTAAGGACGTGCTACATAAATAATCGAATGAGCTCACTTGTAGGTGTGCTTTGTCAAGCTGGGTTGTTAACTGCCGCATTTTGTCGAAACACTGTTGGGGAGTATATAGATAATATGGTGAGTGCGGTAAGATATTTCTGGCACGGTCACGAGCTCGTTTGAGGGAAGAGGAGTATTGAAGTAGATTGCATGCGTTACAGGGCCCTGTCGTTGGAATGTGCAATTGGCAAGCTACTGAGCGTATGAAGAGTTCTCCCGTGATGCTACCAAAGCGAGATGGACAAAATCCGAGGGTTTCGATAGATTGTTCTTGAAAAATCGCCCACGGAAACGTAGTAAAAGTCGGACCAATGTCAGACCAGTCGAGTAGATAGCCTTGACATCTCTGAGATATTTCTGGCGCTGCAGAAGCTACATTCTCAGAGGTGTATTGACTCGATGAGCACGAGCCAGTAGGGACATAGTTGTCTAGAGAGCTGGATCCTGGATGCCTTGTACATGATGCTGAATCCTGCAAGTTATTAATATCAGCCAGGGCAATCCGACGCATACCCCTAGCAGCTTCTATCTCATTTCTTTGCTGCTTTGCACGGCACGGCTTGCTGTTCCGGTGCGCATCCATATGGTAGGTTGACGTCCGTGTAACTCCAATGAGCTCGCCGCATAGCTCGCATTTGGCGTCCTCGAAAACGCTTGAATTTGCTGGAGCTCGAGAAGGAGATCGAGGAGGTCCATCTACTGATGGTGAGGCAAAGGGTGGAGTACTCATGCGCCTGCTTGGGATGTAGAATACGGCTTAGCTTGAACATATATATATATTTCCATGTCTAAAATCCTGTTCACGCTACCCTGATAAACGCATAGCGTTTGCATAGGTTAGCACTGTGTGGATATGTCTTGGTTGTCGGCGCGCTCAACGCGACGTAGATCGCGCGCGGGCTTTGCATCTATTTGTAGCGCTCGGCCAATAGGGGCTTCTACCTAGTATTAGCCAAAATCACTCCTCTCGAGCTCGAAAATACAATCTCTTCGCAGAAAGTTATTAGGGAGAGCACCGAGCATGTCCTCGATTCGAAACCATGCTATTAGATTGTATTTTACTTGCGTATGCCAAAGGTAACGAGTTCGGACATAACTTCGCCATAAGGCTGTGTACTCCAGCTCCTTGTCACGACCCCAGACACCACTAGGGGATGGATCCCCCCCCAGTCAAGGTCCGGAATTACGGTTCTGACTGCCCCTTGACCACATCTGCTTGTTTGCTGTGATGCGCTCTTGGTCTTAGTCATTTGATGAAGTGCGGTGTTCATATTGCCTAGGCTCAGTAGTCAGCATGATTACGATTTTTCACGGGACGCACAGCACAGATGTCCAAGGCACAATCAAAATCGTCAACGTTTAGCAGATAATTGGGACGTATTGTAAGGCAGAGCACAATGATGCAATAATAATCATGTAAGGTATATATGAAAGTAGGCCGAGAGTATGTTTGTATATCTAACTTGTCTGAATGCGCGTATGTGATGACACAATATGATCTAGCAACAAATCGAAAGCGAAAAGCCGTCCACGAGTCAATGTCCTTCATTTACAATATGATTATGAAACCCATAGGTGGGCAAATGAGCATGAGCATGGGCATGAGCATGAGCAGGCAACGATGCAATAACGTCGTTCATGATGAAATTAAAAGTAGTCTAACCGGATGCATGGCATCAGATTCACGCTCTCATACAGAACGAAAGATAACTCACGGGAGATGGAATCGCATCATCTCAGGCTGGGACCCGTAAGAAACGTCGTCTATGCACCGATTGACGAGGAATACATCTGGATCTGCATGACGCTGGACCAGGTCAGCCGGAGCCGGTTTTGATAGGGAACGTAGGGGCTGAGGCCCAAGACAGCGTCTTCAGAGAGCCCAAGTGCAAGCGCCATCCGCATAGCCAACTAGAAAGGCATATTAGTGTCAAGCGGACTTCGTTTAGTCAGGTACGAAATACTCACGTCACTATACTGGCGGAAGCTAGATGTGTTGCCCCCCTTGTACTCGGCCCACGCAATGAGAATCATCGCATGCAACGTGTCCAGCGCAGGCTGCTGCAACACGGAAGAAAGGAGATTCTAGATGAACAGGATCGTCAACGTGGTGTAACGTGTAGTGGCACGCGACGTACCTTCGCTGTATCGCCATACACTTCTGGGGCAGTGTAAAGGCCGCGGGCTTGCAAGTCTGCTGGGTCCAGTAACCTGGCCGAGACTGCAGCGAGTGCATTCGCCAACAAAGGGGATAAGCTGTGATGCCGAATCCGCTCCTGTACTTCGTCGAGAGTTATAAAGGGACATTGCTGAGACATGTTGCGGAAAAAGACATCGACAAATAGGGGTAGAAGATTCCGATGCGGAGCCTGATGCTGACTGGGGTCGAAGAAAGGAGAGACAGAGCCGGTGACTGGGCGAGGCGGCGACGACCTATGCATATATGCGCATTTTTAAGTGGGTGCGGCGGTTTCAGAGGAAATGGCAAGCGTACCTTGGGTACGGCCCACTCGATCCACTCGACCGTGACTGGTCTGGGGAGTAGGACTGGTAGCGAGGGTAGTTCTCCGAGGAGTAGACGGCCATGGGTGGGGAGTGCGACGAAGCGCGCGAGGCGGGATGGTAAGGGTGGGGCGACCCATATGTGGAGGAAGGACGGGAGTGGCGGCGTTCGGGGCCGGGGCCCGCAGGAGACTCGACGTGACTGGTCGGCGAAGACTTGCGCGAACCTTGGCTCGACGCCGCTCCTGACGCGCTTGGCCCAGCAATGGCGCGGCTCCGCTCAGCGAAATAACGCTCCCTGTCGCGGAACTTGCAAGGTACCTTGGACGATTTGCATGCTTCGCACTCCGTCTCGGGCGAAGGCTGAATGCACTTGATCTTCTTCAGGCGACTGTGACCGACAATGATGAGCACAAGACGTCGGAGATAATGTTGGACGCGTACCAGTTGTCGCAGGAAGTTACCAAGCGCGGACGCTTCTTGTGACCTTGGTTTTCCTGAGGTGATTCGATGATGAATTGGAAGCCGTCCATGGTTGAGTTAAGCAAAGGGGACTAGGAGTGATGCAAGCGATTATGACCGGCAAGTAGCTCCACCTATTATACCTTTAGACTTGTTGTCACGGGCATGTAACGAGCCCTGACCGACAAGTGGATAATGAGTCAGAACAAAACGCAGCGAAGCCCTGACTTGCCGCGTCTTCTTCATGCCGCGTTGAAGAGATCGCAACTGAGCGCTGTGCAACGCGACCCATTGATCTTGGTTTGATCGATGAGGGTTTTACCCGCCGGTGGATTAGTCAAGAAATAAAACATCCGACCCTGAGGTTTCAGGGACTCCGAAACGGGATTTGCCAATCGCTACGTCTCCTCATCGAGCCGAGTTTCGGAGTCCTTACGCAGCGTACAGCAGTCAACATATCAATGATGACTTGTTAAACGAACCTTAAAGAGGGGCCAGTGTTGCCACGCGGGTGACGCAGCCCTCCAAGTCTCCAGATCGTCCCACACCTGTCCAAATCCCCTAAATATTATTAGCAGTGCGGGACTGCGCTATATACTTGAAACTGTGCATGGCAAGAATCTCGGTGCAGGGATGGATCTGAGTTGAGAGGGGTGTCGGCGGACTCGACCGCGTTGTTCCAAACAGAAGATCATCATTCTAAAATGGCAAGGCTAGGCGCTGGGGCGTATGCTCATGGTCTGCGTGCCTGTGCAAATACCCGGCTCGCCTGTGTTTCACACCGTTTCCACCTCGCCCAACTATGTTCGAGCGCGTAACGCGTGCTGTGCCGCCGCCGAGCGGGACGAGATCTTGCCCCGATCGACACCTTTGCTGGCCTCCCGGTCGTCGGCCAGACCCCAGCCGGCTCCGTCATGTGAACGACGCTTGTCTTCGTGGACGCGTCGACGGTAATTATGCCGGGTCAGCTCGCCGTTAATCCTCCGTCCAGGGCGGCGACACACGATCATCACTTCGGGGTTCCCCTCGGACATGCATAACTGACTTTGCCCAATCCAGTCGCTCATCTCACAGAGAAGCTCTAGGCTAGATCGAGATAGATTTACGTAGCAAGGTGAATATGTACGAGTGTTAATGCTGGTAATTAGTGCGGAGAGAGGCGAGAGCCGTTAGCTAAAGCTTACTCTGATTTGCATGTGGTAGGGGCCCATCAATGTGAGGAACATCTAATGGGCACCATTAGGTATTGGCATGTCGTCATCACCTGCGACTGAGCCTATCTTCGAGGACCTGACACTCCGCAACTCTTCTGCATCATCTTCTAGATCATCAGCTGAGAACAGCAGATGTTGTCGATCTTCTGGTGCGTCGAGTGACTGAACATGTGCACGTTAGTGGCGCTTACGGACCAAGTTTCGTCGAAACTCACAGCTGTACGCCGCAATCTGTCGGCCATCTCTAACTCATAGCCGCGTTCCGTAGCATGCGTCGCGTGCATGCCGCCACCCTCCGCCAGCACGGCATTACCATTTTCATCGAGAGCAACTTCCGAGCTGATGGATTTACGATATTTGTGATACGTGAAGAGGGCGATGCCTGCCAAGAGATTTGAGATCTAGTACAGAAGGTTTGGCGCTAACGACTCCAGCGGAGAGACGTACCACAAACAGTGATTCCTACACCGGTAATGTTGAGGGGCGTGAGTTCATCCCCGAAGACCCAGGCTGATATCGTGATGGTGGTGACTTCCTTCGCTATGCCTGCTATCGACATGGGAAGGACACCGGCACGTTGGATGATGCTGACAACAAGCGTGAGTGACGGCAAGCACCATGTACAGCAAACCCCTTACTAAAACTCGCTCAACACCATACAAAACGCCACGACCCCTGGAGCTACCAGGAAGAACAAAGTGCTGAAGGAAGAATCGCCAGACAAGAAGGGTGGAGCGAATATCTCACTCCAGCTCTCCCAGAACACGCTGATGATCGCCAAGCTGACTCCCATAACGGGAGCAAGCCAGAATACCGTCGCAGCTGGATTGTCCATTCCCATATCCTTGTTCTTCAGAAGTAGATGCGTCAAGCTCCACCGAAGTCCACTGCAGGCGCTGGCCGTGATGACAAGAATGAATCCAAAGAGCTGGAAGGATGTTTCGCTGGCAACCATGAGGAGAACCCCGCCACATATGAGTAGGATGACCCCGACAAGACGATAAGAGAACGCTTCTAAACGGAACATGAACGCGAACAACAAGACGAAGATAAGGGAGGACGATTTGCACATAGCTATATCGATCAAGAATGTCTCAGGGGAGAGCGTATTGGCAGGATTCAGAGTACGCACTGTAGAATGAAAGCGTGATTGTCTTCAGCGACACGTTGGACAGCCCGATATCAACTCCGGTCGTAATGCCCGTTGGAACGGCTTTCTTCCTGAAAGACGTGTCAGAAGTCGCAGAAGGCATATGTGATAGGAGATGATAGACGAAATGAGGGGGTTCAACGTGTATGGTCCATATTACAACAGAGCTTGAGTCAGGAGGCACGACGAACACTCACCCAAAGTCACTCAGGCTCGGACGGGCTTCAGGGCGAAACTTCCTCGGAAACATGTATCTGACAGCAGCTGCGAGTGAGAACTGCACGAACATATGTACAGTGGTGACGAAGAGGGGAGCAGGAAACCCAAAGCGATCCGGTGCGAACATCCATTTGTTGTACACCGACAGGATAGTGGCAAAGATGTACCTATCTTGCGACTGAGCAACCGAGCGCGTCGTATCGAGAAGAGAAGAAGGCACAATTTACTCACCATGAAGCAATGAAACAGATGTTGATAACCGCGTTCTTCCACCAAAGACGCTTCTTGTCCAGGTCAGAGGCTATGCGAACGCCATGTGAGCCGTAGTCTCCCATCTCCTCATCCGAGCTGCGGTGGTGTGAGGATTCATAGAGGGTCCTCTCGTCGTCCTCCAGGTCATGATGGTCCTGCAGCTGAGACATAGAGAGTCATGGGTCTGAGGGGGGTAGGATGGATGTGCGCTTCAGTAGGGTGACAACCGAGTGCGAAAAGCTGCCAAAGCCGCTGAGGTAAGCAATCCGGGATCTGCTTTGAATGCCGTTTGGCAACAAAATCCGGGTCAATGAACGCTTCGCCCCGCCCGAGGCTTTGCCCGAAGCGAAGGGAAATCGCTCCTTTTGAGATTTCCCCATACTATTGCACGTCCGCAGATGCCCATATGTAAAGATTGAACCCCCCGATTCTGTGTACGATGAAGGACAAGGGCGCTACCTAAGTTACGGAAGCGCGGTGCCTGAAGGGACTCCCATGCAACACTAATTTTGACTCGTACTTGCAGGAACCGCGAGCGCAACTGTGCGCTATGGGAGGTTAAACTGTGTAGCGACTTTGTACACTTCGAGAGTACCAGGGTGACTGCTCGTTACGTCCAAAGTCCTCTGGGAAGGATCACTGTGCCACGCTGCGATCTGCATGCTCAGCGGCGTTGATATTGTTGTCGACCGCCGTGGTTGGCTTCGATGGGTTGCGCCTGGAAACCGTGAGTGAAGATCTCTGCGTGAAAAGCAGAACCGAATGCAAACCAAGTTCGCCAATGATCGAATTGTTTTTGGTTCAGGTACTCTCTCCATTCATCTTTCTTGATTTCAGCTCTGAAGGTCGCTTGTTGCAAGAGTTCCAGGTGGTGCAGAGCGTGGGGATAGCTTGAGACAAGTCAGGAATGGAAGGGTTGGTATCTAGTTGTTACGCACTGGATGAACCTTGCATAGTCCTTGTGTCTCCAGTACTGAAGGTAACTTAGATAGTTTACGAAGGCCGGTTGATCGAGAATGTTCTGTTGCGCCAGAGAATGAAGATAATATGGGTTCGCAAGCGACTGCACGAATTCAAGTTCCAGCTCAAACCTATCTCTATTTGCCGCTCGAGGATCGTGCTTAGATGGAGACTCTGCCTTCGCAGGTGAGTGTACGTCCATGCTATTGGACAGGAGAAGAGTGGCATTTGCCTTCGGGTTTCGGGGCGGACGCGTCACTGAAACATCACGTGCAGTATATCTGGTGTCTGACGCGTCCTCTTCATCCACCCTCGACTTGAACGCGACTAAGCGACCTTCTTTATCTGAAAGACTCATCACTCTTAACAAACAGCGTAGATCATGTCTAACGACGATGATTCCGGCGGATGGCAGCTGACAGAATCGGATCCGGGTGTATTCACGTAGGTGTCATAGCCGGCATTGCTTTCCATATTTGACGAGGGCCCAGTGAGCTTCTGAAAACGCTAGGCACCCCATATATCGTGGACGACCTCTACTCCCTCGAACCCGAGTCCCTGGCCCAGCTCCAGCCCATCCGTGCCCTCATCTTTCTCTTCAAATGGCTTCCTACGTCTGGAACCGAACCCCGCCCCACTGCAGGCCAGCCTAACACAGACTTCACTGGTTTCTTCGCGCACCAGACCGTCAACAATGCGTGTGCAACGTTGGCCGTGATGAACGCACTCGGCAACATCCCTTCCCTCGTGTCAGGGCCCCAGCTCGCTGACCTCTTCAGCTTCACCGTTGGAATGGACCCCCAAACGTGTGGCATGGCCGTAACCAGTGCTGATTGGCTGCGAGAAGCACACAACTCCCTCTCTCCACCCAGCGCTATTTCTCTCGATGGCCTTGGCCTTCCTAAAACAAGCGAAGATGCTTATCACTTCGTGGTATACCTGCCAATAAACGGCCATGTCTATGAAATGGACGGGCTCCAACAACACCCGCTGAAACATGGCGCGTATCAGGATGGCGGCGAAGGCTGGTTAAGCGTTGCGAGGTCCGCCATCACATTTGCTTCTCCGCTGCCTCGATGCTAACGCGTGACCCTGATGGGCTCTAGAGAGGTGATCGAGAATCGTATAGCGACCTATCCGACTGGTGCAGTGCGTACTTCATTTAATTTACGAGGGCGGTGTCCTTATCATTGAGTTTGCTTCCACGCAGCTTGAGTTCAGCCTACTTGCCTTGAGAGACGATCCAATCCCTCAAATGGAAGCTCAACTCAGGGCATGTCAGGAATCCGGCCGCGAGTCGGACGCCAACGAAGTCATGGTGAAGATTTCGAACGAGAACTCAAAACGAGAGAGATGGGCGGTGAGATTATGCTCAGAGCCCCTTTTCTGACGAAGGTTGACCCTGACTCCACGCTAGTTCGAGAACTCTCTACGTCGGCACAACCACATGGGCATGGTTCATGCCCTTCTCTTATCTCTTGCAAAGGCAGGAAAATTGGAGGGGGCGACGGAGAGTGCAAAGAAAGCCATGCAGGAACGCATGGCAAGGCGGAGAGAGATGGGTATGAGTGACATGGATGAGGATTGATGACTGTACTTAGGGATGTGATCGGCATCTCCTTATCCTGGATTTCGGTTTGAAGTTCGAACTGCGTATCTCGGATCGCAAGTCGTGCATAACTCAAAGGAAAATGAGTAAGATGTTCACATCCCGATGGTTCTGCTCATCGATGCGCTTCGTTTGCACTCCACGTGACTCACCCCTAAGTTGGCGTAACGAGTGGAGTACTCTGGTGGGGCTCTCGCATGAACTTCATCGACCGCGGTATGACAGCTTTGACAATCGACTCTTTCGTACGGCTGAGGTCGGGTGAGATCGATTCCATAGGAGCCCTTACCTCTCAATTAACATTTCAGCAGGTTGTCGAATGCCCTTGCTTGGATTTGGGGTCTATCAAAATTATACCACGAAAGTGTCCGTTCTAGAAGCCTTCCAGGCTGGATACAGGTAGCAGAGACTTCTGAGTTTCGGAATCCCGTTTTATCGATGGCATCATGATAGACACATTGACACCGCTCAAGCATACAAAAACGAAAGTGGCGTCGGCGAAGCCGTCCGAGAAAGTGGGCTTAAGAGAGAAGAGGTGTTTGTTAGTAAGTAATCAGATACCTCATAGCACGACTCAGTACTAAGCTGGATTGTACACCAAGCCACCAAATGCATCAATAAGACGCACGGATATGACAGGACCTTAAAAGGTGTTGACGAATCGCTCCGCAGATTCGGGCTTGGTCAGTCAACCCCGCACAGCTTGCTAAACGCCGATTCTCAAGGGCCCCGATCCTTCCCTGTTAGACTACATTGACCTGTTCCTCATTCACGACCCGCTTTCGGGCCCCGAACTTCGATTAGCCACTTGGAAAGCACTGCTCGATGCCAGAAACCAAGGGAAAATCCGCAGCGTTGGCGTGTCTAACTAGTGCGTACTTACCGTCCGTCGGGATCTACTTCCCCGCTTTGCTCAACTACCGAAACATTATCCGTGTCCAGCAATATACGCCACCTCAAGGAGATCGCCGCCGCGGGTCTGGAAATGCCCGAGGTCAATCAAATTGAGGTTCGGTGATGTGCCACGATTCTTGAGCGTTCAACAGATTTGGTGAGAGACGATCCATTTTAACAGCTGCACCCGTTCTGTCAACAAAAGGCGATCGTGGAGTTTTGTCGCAAGCAGTCAATTATAGTCCAGGCTTATTCGCCACTTGTCCGCAGCAAGCCGGGCCTAATAGACCGCCCTGAAATTAGTGGGATCGCACAGAAGGTGAGCGAGCTCATTGGTCAACATCAAAGTTATCTAATACTCGAGATAGCATAATCGCGAACACGCACAAATTTTAATACGATGGTCCCTTCAGAAACAGTATGTTTTACCGAGAAGCTTTGTACTGTATGAACTTAAAATTTGAAGGTTAGTGCCGCTGCCCAAGTCAGCCTCTTCGGCACGGATCTCTTCGAATACGAATGTATATGACTTCGTACTTGATGATCATGATATGGCTTCCCTCGACGCTCTGGACCAAGGCTTGCCTGGAGCCGTGACATGGGCATCTACGTTGATGGAATCCGAGTAAACAGGTTATGACCGCGGCTTAATGTCTTTTACGATCACCATTCCTGTCTGCCAAATGTATAACAGAACCCCACTCTCTTGGTGGTGCAGCTCTGGAGAGTTCTGGGCACCGGTTACAACCCTGCACGTGCGACAAAGTAGCTACTTCGAATCTGATGCTGATCTGCAGCATTGCATGGCAGAACGCACTCCACGGCCTCATACAACCCGTCACGCTTTGACTTGCTAAGTTTATCAGCAGGGGAAAAAAAGGCTTCGCGTCCCTGAGGACCACTTTCGCCACTGGCGTGATGATCGAGAAGTTCGAGTCTCTAAATAAACTTCTTGTGGGACAGCTTGTAAACTACGGAGGTACACACATGCAGGGTCATATCTGCCCGCAAAGGGACCGTCCACCATTTTTCGAACGGCATCACGGCCTCAAGCAAGAGGCGAGGTTGCTTGACGGGCGCACGCGCCCTGATTAGCGCTCGCTGTACGCACCCGCCGCGTACGGTGCGGGCGAATACGTTCGGGCGGCCGCGATGCCGAACCGGAGAGCCCGCCTGCGGTGAGCGTGGAAAAGCGCGACCGGAGCTCAGGAGCTCATGGATCAATGATAGGGTCCTCGTACGCGTGTCGGTTGTGATGATCACGATCGGCGGAGGCGGGGTACTTCCTGGACGCCGCAAGTGGGGGCGTCGGTGAATCCATACCCCTCTAGGCAGGTTGATCCGCCGCTTCGTCTGCCCTCGGATGCATTTCAAGCACTGTACGTACCTGGGTAACCATGCAGCTGCCTAGCATTATCTGGAAAGGTTCCATTCTGGCGCGGCCTTTTCAGTCCGTTATTCACGCCTCCTTTCTTCATCGCCTGAAGTGACTGTTTTCTGACATAAAGTTCGCGCGCAGCACACTCGATTTGTCACCCTGAAAATGAGGATGATAAGCTCATAATACAGCATGTTAGCACGTTACAGCAACGTTACAAAGCAGCACACTTTGATCAAATGTGCAAGGACAAGCGCCCATAGGTCGGAAATAACCGATGCCGATGAGAGTAGAGGTTCGGCAGACCACGACAGCGCAACCAACGAACATATGTACGTGAGTTGGTATACCCCAGATCCACAGCTATCTGCACTATTCTGCGGTGAGCACGGGCGGGCAATAATGAGGGGTTCGGCTCGTTCATGTACTCCCCGCCGTCCAAATTGCACAGGTCACAATCGACGCTTCTCTGAAACCTAAGGGCTCCATCAACCCCCCACCGGCGAGCCCCTGGTCTTCCCGCAGTTGAGATGTCGGTCACTCGGTTGACATATCCGAAGGGGTGACAGAAGTCCCTCAAACGGTCTAATAAATTTCTCTCACTACCGGGAGTAGAAAGTCCGAGCGAAAAGGTTGTATGCAGACCAAGGGAGTGGCTCCGAGCCGATCCCGAGTAGATCAGATTTCGACGAGGCAATGAAGCATTTGGTGCAGAGAGCTCGGGGAGGAAATTTTCTCATGACATTGTCGAACTTGCGCGAAGCACGGAGGGGATTCTAAATCCAGCGCTTCGACAATTTGGACGCGGAGAAGTCAAACTTGCCGCGAAGAGATTGGTGGGTGTGTTAATAGCCTTATAGCCCATAGAATAAACAGAGTCCCGTCGCAGACAAGCTTCGACACACTCATATATTGTTTAGACCGTATGGTTCTAGCATCCCAGGTGATCTTCACAATTGACGCAGTCTGAGGTTCAACTGAGTTCGGTAACCCGTGGCAAATTCGAGGAATTCGGCCCGCTGAGTAAGGATGACTCTTTTCATGATTCAGCGCCTAACAAGTGATGATGCTGAATTCAGTGGCGTGCGATGAGCAGAAAGCTCTGAGTCGTTGCCGGACGCGAATGGTAGTTTCGAGAAGGCCTGTTATCGTATTCACAAACCAAAAGCCGCCGCTTTATGCCGCGGACTCAAAATAACCGTGCAACTAGTTCTGGCGGAATATTTCCATGACTATATTGATATTTACTACGGGGTGGGATCTCAGCGTGGTTATAGGTTTACATACCTACTGAACCTTTTTTTTGCATCCCACCGTCCTTGAAAATTCACCGAAAGTTATCGGCGAGGCAAGGTCCAAGCAGGATGGCTAGGGATGTTTTGACTTATTGCAGAGTTTTTTCGTGATCGTTAGCTGGGAGGAAGGCACCGTACCTGCTAGAAGTCCCAAGGAAGCCGGCGGCATCGAGACTGCTCTTCTGATCACACGAACACTGAGAAAAGGCGTCTTCCTTGCCAATGAGGCTTGTCTGGATCTTCCATCAGACGTTCGGATAGAAAACCAACGTATGCTGACAGAGTCTAGCAATCGCCGTTGCATACGTACGAACTCGGCCAAATTCTTGCATCATGTAGCGTACGCACATGGTTTCACGGTAGCTGTATCCTTCACCATCAATCAGCAACAGACACGGCAGTCCAAGACGAGGAAAGAAAGTCTCATCGAGAGACTCGAATCGTAGACTATCTTATGCAGCCTCATGTTGACATGTTTATGATGATCTTCATACGGAAATATATTCCTCACGAACATTGTACCACTGATCCAAATGAAGCTAAGCTGGTGTCTCTGACCAACCAAGCATCAGGCACACAGGCACCGCGGCCATAGTGATCTTCAGACGCTCTACCATGAAGTCATCTTCGACTTGTGGTCCGAACCATGTGCCCTCCGAGGGCCGATGACAACGGTTTGAGCTAGAGCAACCGGGTGGAGAGCGCCCAGCGCCACCTCGCCGCATTGATCGCACTCCACGGTGCATGTATACTTTACAGGCAGCCACCACAGTGACGGGGCGTTAGCGACAAGGCAGGTTAAGACGCTGATCGCCAACCATAGAGCGGTCATTGCGGACGGCCCGCAGGGTCCAGTGACGTCCGTGGGATTGAATCAGACATAGTCCTTTTTCCTGTCGAGACCGTGATACACCGTGAACATCATCAAAACAACGTGATGATTTATGGTACGACCTTGCCACCGAGGCGAGGCGAGGCGGTATTGGTGGCTACGGCTACAACCAACCCACCTACCCGGGCCTGACGCGTCATGGGCGCTTGCATCTGACTGTCCCCTAGCTTGGACTCTGTCTGTGGACCTAGCCCAACTTGGCATTAAATGACGGTTCGTAGAAGATGCATCATACCTTAGTAAAGCCTGAGCTGGTCTCAAGGTACAGCCATAAAGTGTCGATTCGCTAAGTGCACGTCCGCTAACAAGACGCCGGTTGACATAGTTTCGAACAAAGTTCTCAACGTACATCCATCATGCGACTGAGAACCGCTTGTACCCGAGACTATATGCGCTGAGACGAAGCGCATGGATACTGTTCTCGGGAAGATCATCGGTCAACGATATTTTCCGGTGCCGAGATCTCGGCTCGAGGATAGCGTACCGTTCGCTCCGATGTCGGCGTTATTCATTGTGGGTGAGTAGGTGCAAGTATATGTTGCTTAAATGGAGTGGGACGACATCTCGTTGAGCTGAGGGCTAGTTTGGGTGTTCAACTCTTTAGGTTTTTGTGACGGAAGCTTACTCATATTGAAATGGGCGGGACTCGCGTATAGAGCTTATTTCTTGACCGATTCGTAAGTAGTTGGACTGGTGCTACGAGACAAGCTGAGACGCGCGCCATACTCACCAAGAGGCGTAGTACACCGCAGCGTCTAGATGTAAAGTCTGAGACGCTGCTTTCGACTCTACTCGTGGGCGAAAACCACCTCGCAAGTACCGCAGTGCGACCATATTAGACCCGGCCACCTCGGGAACGTGCATAGATAGGATTATAGTACGGTAATGCAAAAGTACGCACCACACGTCGCTACCGTGCATCCATGAGTCGTGACCATGGCATCAAGACCGGCCCAGTAGTGACACCCAGAAGCCACGATGGCTAGTACCAGTCAAGTTTTCTTGGCCTAGGAATCAAAATAGAACAATAAAACCAAGGAAATGCCTTTGCTTACTAGTATACTGTTTGGCGTCTTCAATTCTTCAGTGGTCAGCGTTGCCTGAGTCCAGAGAGACTTGAGCATTCAGGGGCCAACTTGCAGTTCACGTTGACGAGCTCGGGTGACACGTTTGATGCCCTTTGATCTCTATGGGCGCTTGATGTGGAGTAGTGCGACATCGCTGAGGTTAGTAAATAGAGCAAGTGGTGTATGATAATCATTGGGAATTATTTCGAGATGGATCCCGTGTAGCCAGCACAAGACAGACCAGCCAAGTAATATCGAAAAGAGGCTGAGTCGAGGTGTTGGGAAGACCGAGGTAGACGAAACAAGCAAGGCACCCGCCTGGATACTGCTTCCGAACCGGTGATTGATGGGTCAACTTGTCCTGTGCAATGTGCATGCTCCTTGTTCACTGCCCTTGCCAACGACGACAACTACCACCATAACCTCTCGTTTGCAGAGCAGAGCCAGAAGAACGCTACTGCTACGAGTATGGCGTCAAGAGCAACCCTCGGTCGCTCGCTACTGCTAGCGAACGCGTCGCGCGTCGCTACACGCTCTTCCGCTCGCCTCGGATGCAGAACAGCGACTACAGCTGGCCCTCCGTCGCCCAACGATCCCTTCGCCAATGGAACGAATGCCTATTTCGCCGAGGAGATGTATAGGCAGTGGAAGGAGGACCCGAAGTCGGTGCACTCCTCCTGGAGCGTGTATTTCGCTGGCCTGGAGCGTGGTCTGCCCAGCGCAGAAGCGTTCCAGCCCCCGCCGAACCTAATCACATCGTCTCATGGAACATCGGGTCCAGTTCAGACGCAAGATAGTGGGAATCAGCTGGATGAGCACTTGAAGGTGTGTAGTATCACCATGAGTTCGAGATGAAAGGGCTGGATGTGACCGTCGGCGCGACAGGTGCAACTTCTCGTTCGCGCATACCAAGTCCGGGGCCACCACATCGCTAAGTTGGACCCTCTCGGCATCTTGGACGCTGATCTAGATGGAAGTCGTCCCCCGGATCTAGACCTCAGTCGGTATGGTTTCACGGAGAAAGACATGGACAAGGACATCGCTCTTGGCCCTGGCATCCTGCCCAACTTTGCTACCGGCGACCGAAAGACCATGAAACTGAGCGAAATCATCAAGTTACTTGAACGTATCTACTGTAAGTCACAATGTGGTGGATGTATGCGCGTGTATGCTGATATATGTCGGCAGGCGGAGCGGTCGGCTTCCAGTACGCGCACATTCCGGATAGTGAGCAAGTGGAATGGATCAGGGACCGCGTCGAGCTTCCCAAACCGTGGAACTATACCGTCGAGGAGAAGCGGATGATTCTAGACAGGCTGGTCTGGTCTTCATCATTCGAGAAGTTCATCGCCAGCAAGTTCCCTAACGAAAAACGATTCGGTCTTGAAGGCGGCGAATCCCTTATCCCCGGTCTGAAGGCAATGATTGATAGGTCTGTTGACTATGGCGTGAAGCACGTCACGATAGGCATGCCCCACCGCGGTCGCCTGAACGTTCTGGCCAACGTCATCCGGAAGCCCGTCGAAGCCATCCTCAACGAGTTCTCTGGATCCACAGACACCGTGGACGGTTCCCCCGCCGGTGATGTCAAGTACCATCTCGGTGCTAACTATGTCCGTCCCACACCCTCGGGCAAGAAAGTGTCGATCGCGCTCGTTGCGAACCCCTCTCACCTGGAAGCCGAAGATCCCGTCGTGCTCGGAAAGACCCACGCCATCCAACATATCGAAGGCGACGAGAGGACACACAACACGGCAATGGCGGTTCTCATCCACGGTGATGCGGCGTTTGCGGGACAAGGTGTCGTGTACGAAACAATGGGCTTCCACAACCTTCCCAACTACGGTACCGGCGGAACCATCCACGTCATTGTGAATAACCAGATTGGGTTCACCACGGACCCTCGTTTTGCGCGGTCCACACCATACCCTTCCGATATCGCCAAGAGCATCGATGCTCCTATTTTCCACGTCAACGGTGATAACGTCGAAGCTGTCAACTTCGTCTGCCAGCTCGCCGCGGATTACCGCGCCAAGTTCAAGCGTGATGTCGTAATTGACATCGTGTGCTACCGCAAGCACGGGCACAACGAGACGGACCAACCGAGCTTCACGCAGCCGCGAATGTACGAGGCCATCGAGAAACAGCCGACAACGCTTGAGGCATACACCCAGTTCCTCGTCGGCCGCGGCACGTTCACAGAGAAGGACATCGAAGAGCACAGGAAATGGGTCTGGGGCATGCTCGACAAGGCGGCGAGCGAGGCGAAGGACTACGTGCCCACGTCGCAGGAATGGCTCTCCGCGTCGTGGCCCGGCTTCCCATCGCCCAAAGAGCTTAAGGAGATGAAGTTGCCCACACACGCCACCGGTGTATCCGAGGACGTGCTCAAACGCATTGGCAACGCCATCTCGACGTGGCCCGACAAGTTTGCCCCGCACAAGAACCTTGCGCGTATCCTCATGCAGCGCGGTAAAACGGTCCAGGAGGGGAAGAATATTGACTGGGCGACGGCCGAGGCGCTCGCGTTCGGCTCCCTCGCGCTCGAGAAGGTGCACGTCCGCCTGTCCGGGCAGGACGTCGAACGCGGCACGTTCTCCCAGCGACACGCCATCGTCCATGATCAGAATAATGAAGCGCAGTATGTCCCGCTGAACGAACTTGGCTCATCCCAGGCTCGCTTCACCGTCTGCAACTCGTCCCTATCTGAGTTCGGCGCCCTCGGTTTTGAGCTCGGGTACTCGCTCGTCTCACCAAATAACCTGACCATCTGGGAGGCGCAATTTGGCGACTTTGCTAATAATGCTCAGTGTATCATTGACCAGTTCATCGCGGCTGGCGAGCGCAAGTGGCTTCAGCGCACTGGGCTTGTCATGAGCTTGCCTCATGGGTACGATGGGCAGGGCCCGGAGCACTCAAGTGGGCGGATAGAGCGTTTCTTACAGCTTTGTGACGACCACCCGCTGGTGTACCCGACGGTGGAGAAGTTGGAGAGACAGCACCAGGACTGTAACATGCAGGTCGTTTACCCCACGACACCAGCGAACTACGTACGTCGTAATTGATGCATCTCTTCTTCTGTTTTTCTGACACATGTATTTTCTCTCCTAGTTCCATGTCCTCCGTCGCCAGATCCATCGCGACTTCCGCAAACCCGTACGCGCTATCCACACTTATCCTTTAATAAAGTTTTACTGACAGTCTTCCCCTAGCTCATTCTCTTCTTCTCTAAGTCGCTCCTTCGCCACCCCCGCGCCCGCTCCGACCTCGCCGAAATGGTCGGCGACATACACTTCCAGCACTACATTCCTGAACCGCACACATCTTCGCTTGTCGCGCCCGAGAAGGTCCGACGACACATCCTCTGCAGCGGGCAGGTGTACCACACGCTCTTGCAAGCACGTGAAGAGCGTGGAATCGACGACGTCGCGATCAGCCGACTCGAGCAGATCTCGCCGTTCCCGTACGAGCAGGTGCGTTTTCTCTTTCGCCTGTGTTCACACTCGTTCGTTTTTTTTCTCATGGCGTACGTTTTTCTCGCTATCTTTCATGGCGCTCTTGGCGGTGCAATCGTGGATTATTGAAATTTCGACGACTGAAACCACCGGGCTGCGCAAACCTGTTGTACCTGCGGAACCTTCTGTCGATCTCAGATCACCCCCCATCTTGACAAGTACCCCAACGCAGATCTGCTGTGGTGCCAGGTGCGTTGATGCTACACTCTCCTGTGTCGGTTCCTGCAGACACTCATCATCCGGTCAATTCTTTATTCCCCTTGCGTGTTTCGGTTTGTTTCGGTCATCTCCCTTTCTCGCAACTTCTCGTCGGCCCCCCTCGGTGCATGATTAACATCACGGTTATTATGTCCGCTCAATGCTCCCCGCATCCCCGCTCGTCGATGTTGGTCGGCCTGCTACCTCACGTGTTCATGCACTCGTCATCGTGATTTGACTCTCGCTCCGCGTCCTTGGTCCTCGTCCGTTTCGCTCGGGCGATCCGTTCGCGTCGTCGATCCTCCGACTGCATGAACTCGACATTGTCTCGCCGGAACATGAAACGACCTATCTTTTGCTTCCGTCTACATCATTCCTGATCTGCGCAACCCTGTCCCCACGGGCATTACATGCCATCAACACACACGATATATGCGCCTGACACGTTTACATGACTTGACAATGACAGGAGGAGCCGCTGAATAACGGCGCGTGGACATATGTCGGGCTCCGCCTCCAGACTGCGGCCAGCAAGACAGAACACCACAAGGGCAAGTTTCCGTTGTACGCCGGGCGCGACCCGACGAGCTCGGTTGCTACCGGTAGCAAGGTGCGTTATATTGGGCTGTTCTGCTCAAACATGAGAATGAAAGCTGACAATTGGGTTCGCGGAATCTAGACGCGACACAAGAAGGAGATCGAGACGTTCTTGAACAAGGCGTTTGCTTGATTCGTCAGCCTTGCGCGATGTATTGATAGGCTATACCGTTTTGTACATATGTACTTTACGTGCAGGACCGAAAGGAAGGTCGTGCCTATGATGTATACCACCTTGTTCCATGTCCACATTTGGATACATAACTCTTGGAGCGGTTATGTTGTTTAGTACCGTCATATGAAAACGGCTTTAGACGCGTGGAAGATAGGGGCTTTGTGGACAGCATGCAACGCGCGCGTTCTGCACGTCAGCTGAGCGCTCGTTTCTTGCTCTTCCCCACTCACCATAAGGAGGAATCTAAAGATCCAACAGCACACTAGTCCTCGTGCTGTTCATACGGTCGATTGCCTTCTAATCATTCTTGATTAATTGCCACTCACCCCTCATAGTACCTCTGATCTGAACTTCATCTGAATACCATCGCCGTTTCGTCGGACTCCATTTGTCCGTCCCCTGGTCAACTCGCTCTCGAGAGCTTAAACGACATCTACCACACCGGAACCATACCCACTTCTCCCATCGCATCAAACGCTCAGATTTCTTGAATCCAAGACCTCACACGACATCTATCCTCGGCGCAACCTTACCTTACCGAACCAACATGCCCTCATCAGACCCGCTCGCGCCCCTCCAGCGCCTGGACGGCCTCGCGCAGGTCGTATACGCCGGGTTCGAGCGCTTCGTGGTCATCTCGCGCGCCGACGCGCTCGCATGGTCTGTGTACGTTGCGCTTAAAGGGGGCTCTTCGTCGGCGAGCGCGGGAGGAGGGGCGGGGGCAGGGAGGTGGTGGCGGGGTGCGTGGAGCGCGAGGGAAGTCAGGGGAGCTGTGGTGAGTGTATCTCTACATACTTGCGGTGCTGGGTGGGCGATTGATGATATGGATGTATGCGCGTCTTTCTTAGGGAAAAGACGCGGGGGCGCACGAGATCGAGGCGCTGGGGTCGCGCCTTGAGACGGCGTTTGTCGTTGGAGATATTGAGATTGAGGGGTGGACGGGTGTAGGTGGGGAGAAGCTTACGGTGCGTGTGTCTTGCTCCTCCGTTGCGCCCGTTTTTCGCTGACAGTGACTGGTCATGAAAATGCTTTATGGTTCTTTCTCTGTGCATAAAACGTCGTCTTCCGATGTACACCGAACAACTTTCCAAACGCGCATATATGCACATTGCGTACCGAATAACCAGTTTGTTCTCGCGGAGACCACACGCGTGTCGCTCACGGAGATGCAACCGGGTGATGCAGCCGCCCTTGCCACCGAGCTGCTTTCACAGGTACGGCACCACCCGCTTCCGTTTCCTTCATCTTCATCTCTGCGGCGCCCTTTAGGCCCTTGAAACGCCCATTTTTCATCGTTTAGCATGATTCACGGTTGTGCTAACATCTGATACACAGCTCGCGCTCAGCGCCCGCAATAGAGGCTGCAGACTCGACCCATCTGAGGCGTCGTACGCACCTCGCTCGAGCTCGACGGCAGCTCCAGCTGTAGGCGAGAGACTACGCGCTGCCGATTCTGGCGTTTCAACTTCGGCTTCCGGGACGAAGGACGGGTCCCCCGTGCGCAATGTCGAAGCCGCGATCAAGACCTCGGACAAGACCTCGCCAAAAAGCAGGAAGACGCATAAAGACCATGACAGCGTAAAGCACGAGGAGAGCGATGGCGGCTCAAAGGCGAAGACAAAGATGAAAACGAAAGAAAAAAACAAGTCGAAATCCTCCAAATCCAAGCCCAACGACACCTCTGGCACCGGTACGGATGGTGCAACAGACTCGGAGGCGCAGCGCAAGATCAAGGAGCTCGAGGCTGAGCTGGCGAGGGCGCGGAAGAAGGCGAGGACGCCGCCTCCGGGTGGTTCAGAGCAGGCGGTGTTGAGCGCTAGTGAGTATCTCATTCTCATTCGCTCATTGGTTTAGTTCGTGTCTCCTGAGCGCTTTAATGAGCTTATTCATTGTTTAAATGTTTCACTCTATCGCGTTTTTGTTTTCGTCTTGTATTTCGTGCTGCGCTCTCTGCCGTTCTACTTTCCTTGGCTGATCGCATCACCATCGCCAATCGTTCGTAACTCATCCTGCTCTTTGCTACTTTGTAGAGCCGACCGGAGCCTCGGCACGACCTCCGAAAGGCGCGTCGCTTGCCAATCCGAACAAGAAGGCGCGCAAGTATCAGGCGCTGGAGTTCGAGAGCGATGACGAGTAAACTTCAGGCTCCGGTGTCGAGATCAGACGGCGACTCGCTTGCCTTAATGCTTGGCATCGGGGCATCGGACAAGAAGGGCATCGCGGGGCATGACGATGACGCATGACGGCGACCTCGAGACTTCCCAGCAATTTTGGCGTGCCACGGCGATCAGCGTCCTGACTCCTCCGATCCATGTTCTGTCTTCCCCGCAACGTGCATGCCGTTACGCGTTACGGGCTGTGATTGGTATTGCATCTGCCTCGGGCCTCGATATATTTATGAATGAACGCGGGTCCCTGGTGGTATGAACGATCAACGAGGAGCAGAACAAGAGCAAGAACGATATTGGGTTGTAGGGAGTGGGAATGAATGAGGGCTCGGACGGAGCTTGATCGGGATCGTCCGAGTCTCCGTCTTGCGTTGCGGGAGCGGAAGAAAGAACGAGGAAGGTTTGAGCTGATACCATGGTATAGGCAGCGGGTAGTGAAGCGCCGGTTTGCCAGGGCAGGCCAAGGTGTACCAATCTCTCGTCTGGACAGGCGAAACGTTTGTCGGATGTCCCCCTTTGCGATATGCATCGTAGGGTATCACGACGATTGCAGCTGCAGTGACGATACTGACAGCGTCGACACACATGCAATACGAACACGAATTGATGGACATTGCGCCAACTTGATTCACGTTGTGCGATAGGGGCTGGAAGCATCCGAGATCAGAGCGAGGGTGACAACGGGGTGTATTGATGAACGGGTGAGGTGATGGGTTGTGGGGCACTGACGGTACAAGGTGCTGCGGAGATACAGTATGTGCAAGGGTTACACGTAGCATGTGCGATGCCACTCTCAGCCCTAACCAGCCTTTTGCTGGGGTTTGTCAGGAGAGAGAAGACCAAGAGACGGGCAGAATGTCCCGGTGTATGTTATTGGATGCTGTTTGCCCTGTTTGAAGTATATCGGTCTCAGGAGAAAAAGGGGACGAACGTGTAAGCGGATGTAGAAGATTGATTGTGTTGAGAGTGCTTATTAGCCGATACGCGTCGATGAGCGCGCGTCATTTCATAATAAAAAATTAGAATTTTGCGGGAGGTGGAAGCCGAGAATAGTTTTCATCTTACACGTCTGCTAAAACGCGCCGCTCACTTTCCTCTCCCCTCCTCTTTTCTCCTTTACCCAAACGCTTGCCCACCCATCTTACGCTAGTCATGTCCTTCCCCCTCCCGACCGCCGCTGCGCCTAATGCGCTCGGCGTCGAGGCCATGTTCCAGCAGATCATGCTTGGCATGCAGAAATCCGTATGTTCTCATGGCGTTTCACCTGCTGCGCATTCCTCACCCCGCTCCGTCGCTAGCAAGAGGAGATTTCCAGCCTGAGGCAAGAGTGTGCTGACCTCCGTACATCCAATGCCACCCTCGAGAAGCAGATTCGTGACGGTCTCTATGTCAGTTCTTTCCTGTTGTCCTTCACCATCCTTGCGTGCTAACCGACGCCATCTCCTCGCTTGTAGAATGCCCCCAATGGCGCTCGCACCACTGGATGGTCAACGCCTATGCCTGGCAGCCCCCAGCTCCGCGCTAGCCGGTCTCCCTTCCTCTCTCCTCAGCACATCCCCTCCCTCGCTGCCCCTCCCACCCCTCCCACCCTCCACGTACCCTCGCCGCTGGGTGACAATGCAGGAGCGTCGCCGCCGCTCGGCTTCGTGAGCCGCGACATCCCCGGCTTCTACGTCGTCATCCCTGCCGGTGGCGCTGGTACCCGCCTCTGGCCCCTCTCGCGCGAGGACCACCCCAAGTTCCTGCTCGACCTTACCCTCAAGGGCCGTTCGCTCATCCAGGCTACCTGGGACCGTCTCCTGCCTCTTGCTTCGCCCTCGCGCATGACCGTCGTTGCTGGCCCTGGGCACGTCAAAGCCATCATGGAGCAGCTGCCCGAGATGTTCTCGCACAACCTCTTCTGCGAGCCCGGCCCCAAGGACTCCATGGCCGCCATCGGCCTGGCCGCTGCCGTCCTGTCGAAGCGCGACCCCGAGGCGGTCATCGGCAGTTTCGCGGCTGATCACATGATTTCGGGCGACGATGCGTTCCTCGGCGCGATCGCGGAGGCCGTTGAAGTCGCCCGCTCGGACGCAGGCTACCTCGTCACAATCGGCATCGCGCCCTCGCACCCCTCAACCGGGTTCGGCTACATTCGTTTAGGAGAGCGCCTGGACCTCAAGAACGCGCCGAACGCGCGGCTCGTGAGCTCGTTCAAGGAGAAGCCGGACGCGCGCACGGCGGCGGCGTACATCGGCACGGGCAACTACCGCTGGAACGCGGGCATGTTCGTCACCAAGGCGACGCTGCTCATGGAGCTCCTCCGCGAGCACAAGCCCGAGATCGCGAAGGGCCTCGAGGCGATCGCGGACGCGTGGGGCGACGAGACGGCGCGACAGAAGGCGCTGGATGAGATCTGGCCGACGCTCGAGAAGATTCCGATCGATAATGCGGTCGCGGAGCCTGCAGCCGCTGAGGGCCGCGTTGCGGTCGTGCCTGCTACGTTCGGTGCGTACCTGTTTCACCTCCTTACCTCACCTTTGCCCCTTGCCCCTGTTCCTCATACCCCACCCCTTGGCTAAACTTGTAATCTGTTTGATTGACGCGTATGTGTAGGTTGGGACGACGTTGGTGACTTCTCCTCGCTCGCGGACCTCCTCCCCGCCGAGGCATACCAGCCCAAGATCCTCGGCGACCACCACCTCGGTACGTACCCCCTCTCTCTTGGCCCTCGGCCCTTTCCTCCCATTCCCTCTGCTTCTGCGCCTAAACAATGCCACTGACGCGTTCCCCTGTGTAGTCCTCACTGAACAAATGGCTGGAGGCATCGTCGTTCCCGGCTCGGGCCGCCTCATCACGTGTCTGGGCGTGGACGATCTCGTGATCGTGGACATGCCCGACACGCTGCTCGTCACCACGCGCGCGCGGTCGCAGGAGGTCAAGCGGCTCGTCAAGAAGACGCGTGATGCGGGCTGGAAGCAGCTGCTCTAACCTTGAATCCCGTCTCCTTCTATGATCCTTTGATTCCGTGCCTTCTGATTCGTTCAGTGATACTGTGTCGGATTTGGATCTGGAATAATGGTTCTAACTCTCGCCTCAGTCGACTAATCAAACAATGACTTACGCTTACATAGCCGCGTGCCTTCGCGCTTGTTAGTTATTATTTATTGTCTCCCGCTTTTACCTCTGGTCTCTCGTTATATCCTCTTTTCTCCGCTGATATTCATATATACCTAGTACCCTACCTATGTGGGGGAGGGATGCTCGGGCGCGGGGTGCTCTTAATGGATTTGATAGTAGGGAGTCTGTAGTTGTAGATAGCGGACGGTAGTGCACTGCGTTATCTACGGCGCGTTGGTGAATAAACTGTGCAAGTAATATGATGAAATAAAAGCTGGGATGTATGATATATGTGTTGACGTTGTGGAGGGGGTTTGGGCTCGCACCTGGAGGGTTGGTTTTTTGAGTTCATGCACTTAGAGAGACTGGAGGTTGTTGGTTCTGTGACTGTGGGCATCGCAGCTACTGTGGGGGGCGTTGTTAGACATCGGCGCACTGGTGAAGATCGCGGAAATGCTAAGTAATATCAGCCGGGTCGAGCGTCGAGCGAGCTAGGTCAACGTGAGCTATTCGAGTAGGCTGGTGGCCAAATCGTCCGTTTGATTGTGAGTGAGCGGTTCAGTATTTGTGGGAGCTAGCGCGGCACAGCTGCTGATGCAGATGGTAGACGCCTCTTTGCAGTCAGACGCTCAAGACATGAAGCAGAATGTGAGTTGGAATGCTCAAAGTAGACTGACAAATACGCTAGATGATGTGTGTATCGCGACCTTGTGAATGGCTACCTCTGAAGTAACGGCAAAAGAACTACACCAGATGAGTTACTGGAAAGCGAGCGACTGCTTCCGCGCAGCAACCCAACCGCCTCCGCGGCGGCACTTGCCGGCCCCTTTTACTTCCGCCATACTCACGTCTCGTATCTGGTTTGACATAAGCAGCGACGAAACCAAACGGTCCTCTCCCTTAAAAGCGCCCAGATAGTAGCGACGAGTTAATTCGAACATGACCCACAGGATTTGGGTTGCGTCATCGGGCGCATACATCCATTGCTAATCCTCCCATCCAGGCGTCAAAGCGTTGGCCTGCGCGCGACGGCCCTTGATCACATCCGCTGCGCACACTGCTGTAGGTCAGCTTGTTTCTTGTCACAGGAGGCTTGGCTGTCCTGCTCGGCCAGTTACTCATTCAGTCCTCAAAACACCAAGGAAGATAGGACCTTTAGGCTTTGGCCGGACGTCATTGACCACGACAACTCCCCGAAAAGGGGTCAAGTTCAAGTCAATCTCCGCCGCGCGGGCCGCGGCCGCTCGCCATGAGAATGCAGAACTCTGACATGTTAAGGTCCTCAGCCTCATGAGCGACCCCCGAGGTTGCCCATGACATGCTTTGTGCGCCTCTTCGACTCTGGAGGATGCCAGATCCCTACCATCTGTAGCGTATGACAGCACCCACGCATCACCAGTCACTGCCTATCACTGCCCCCACACCCCGCAGCAAGAAATGATTCGCCCATAGAGCGCCTGATTTAGACAGACGCGTCTCGTCGGCACAAAGCCCCTGTTGCTTCTCTGCCCCCACGCATAAACCTCATCACGTTTCGGAGCCCTAAAGTCCCGGCTCAATACTCTCCGCTGGGAAAAGGCCCCATGACTCCTCTGACCTCCAGCAACATAAAACCACAGTCCCCTGAGATGTTCGGAGTCCCAATCACCCTTCACCATCATGTCGATCATGTCGATCATCCCCGAACAAATTCCCGATATCTCGGTTGAGGCGCTGAGAGACGCCGTCTCCAACCTGCGCGCGCTCGACGTCGCCGCCGTCACAGTCAGCGTCTGGCTGCTTCTCAAGGTCGCCCGCATCGCCCGCCGCCGCATCGTCGCCACCAAGCTCCGCGGACCGCCGCGCACGAATCTCCTGCTCGGCGAGGGCTACAAGGTCAACGACAGCAACGATCCCGGCTCGCTCTATGAGGCCTGGGAGAAGGAGTATGGAAGCGTGTACGCCATCCCGTCGACAATTGGACTGTCCAAGGTCGTGCTATGCGACACTAAGGCGGTTCAGCACTTTTACAAGTATGAGACGTCCCGATACGAGCGGTCGGAGGTGGGGAAATTCTTGGTGCATGCACTGGTGAGTCCATTTCAGTCGTTCGCTCGCTGTGCTGTTTCTTGATATTCACGGCGATTTCGAAGGTCGGAAAAAGCGTCATCACAGAAGTGAAGGAACCCCACAATAGGTGCGTAGTATGTCATTTTCGACGACGTGGCAGTTCTCAACGTGTCGCTAGGCAACGCAAAGCAATGACCCCGGCGTTCAGCAATGCTTCTATCCGCAATGTCACCAGCACATTCTACGACTCTGGCTACAAGGTGCGTGAATGCATAAAATGCAAGTGACCGATCTGACGGGGCACAATGTTTTTAGGTGGTGGACGCCTGGTCTTCCATTCTCGAGTCTTCGAAGGATAATGTCATTGAGGTGCAAGGCTGGATGAGCCGTGTTTCGTACGTCTTTCAAGCATCTTCCTTCACCAGTAACCATGAACCTGACCTCTCGTAAGGCTGGACTCAATCGGTATCGCTGGCTTCTCCCACGACTTCGGAACGCTGGATGGCAAACACTCTGACGTAGCCGAGATGTTCGACAAGTTCTCGTCGAACCCGCCCTCCTTCGTCTTCAAGATAGGGTTGACCCTCGGGCTTCTCTTCCCGAGCCTCATGAAGCTGCCCAGCAAGCGGATGCAGCTCAATCGGGAGCTTAACACGGCCCTCGGTGGTGCGGCATCGAACTTCATGCAGCGTATGCGCCAGGAGAAGCTGGGACTTACGCCAGGGCAGGAGGACAAGTCGGTTATTGGACTGCTCGGTGAGCGTGGTCTGTGGTCTGAGTCGGAGTTGATGTACTGACGAATCCCTCAGTCAAGTCTCAGTCACCTGGCGCAGAATTGTACATGTCGGAGGAGGAAGTGCTTTCACAGATTAAGCTACTTCTGGTCGCTGGTTATGAGACCACGTCAAGTACGTATATGTTTGCCTGGTTGATTGAACGCTCTGACACGTTTGCCTGTCCATCCAGTCAGCTTATCCGTGAGTAAAGGCGAAGCAATGAAGTAACAAGCAAACGCTGACCTTTCGTAGTGGGCTCTGGCTGAGCTTTCGCAAAACAAGGGTGTCCAAGACCGCCTCAGGGAGGAACTTTCCCAGTTCACTATCAGAGATCCGACATACGAGCAACTAACCAACGGGCTGCCATATCTCGATGCGGTTATTCTTGAGACACTCCGCCTTCACGGACCCGTACCGGAAACTGCTCGCATGGTGCGTCCAAACTCATTCTATCACAAGGACCGTTCGCTAACATCTCTCCCATCGGCGAACAGACTACGGAAGACGACGTCATCCCGCTCAGCGACCCCATCAAGGACGCGTCGGGCAAATACGTCGACCACATCTTCGTCCCCAAGGACACCCAGGTCACCGTCTCGATCGCGTACATGAACCGCTCCGACAAGTACTGGGGCGCCGACGCGAAGCAGTTCAACCCGGCGCGGTGGCTCAACCCCGAGGGGCTCGAGACGCGCGCGCGGGAGATCCAGGGGCACAAGCACCTGCTGACGTTCATCGACGGCCCGCGGACGTGTCTCGGCAAGGCGTTTGCGCTCGCGGAGTTTAAGGCGGTGCTGGTGACGCTGGTGCGGAACTTTGAGTTTGATATGCGGGATGCGAAGGCGCAGATTGAGGTCGCGAGGGGCTTGTTGCCGCGCCCTAGGGTGGTTGGGGAGGGGAAGGTGGATTTGCCTCTGCGCGTTACACGTCTGTGATGGATCGGCAACCGTGTTCGTGGTATTTGACTTGGTGTTATTTGGATGGACTCAGTTTTTATTGCATATGTAGCACTCATTTATTACTGTCGTACGCTATTTATTTGCATACACTCACCTCTATCTCTCGTGAATAAGACAAAAGAACTCTTTGGACATTGTTTGACTACACTGTTCGGCTACGTTGCTGAATAGAGATGGATTACTGCTATCTTTAACCCAGAACGGCCTCTTGTTCTACGCCCTCGGCCTTCATTGTACGCTCCCGGGCCACCGCCTTCCAGAACCTTGACCGCACCTGTCTCCTGCCCCAAGTCCACACATTCAAGCGAGAAATCCCCAGCAGCCGAGGAACAATGCGGGCAAGTATCATGGCAAGGCCACTCGCATCATCCAAGTTTTCCGTTTCATGCACTATCGTAAGGAAGCGAACGCGGGTGCTTGAGGGAAACGACGATTCGCTCCCTTGAAGCGAGGCTATCGCATCAGAAGTAACTGAAATCCCGACGTCAAACTTCCTGAGCTGAGGGAGAGTCTGTATGACTGTAATGGCCTCCTCCAGGGCTAATGGGATGTGTATAGGCCAGAGCGCCAGCTGCCCGAGAAGTGGCCAGCTGCGTAGGAGTTCTAGAAGTTTTGACGGACTCGATGGATACGCGGTTTTTAGGAGGTTCTCCGCAATACTGCAGTTTTAGTTGAGTGAGCATTTGAAAAGGTCGAAGCAGATGTAGCCACGAGGTGCTGTCCGGGGATGCAAGACCGTCAATTCGCGAGGAGCGCAGATCGCGAATTACGAATGTGTGCAAGCTGTCGGAAGCCACCGTGTCAGAAACAACGGCAGCTATTGAAGATATGGAGAACGATGTCATGGAGCAGGAGGAAACTTTGAGATGGCGAAGGAGTGCCAATCGCCGGCTTGACCGATCGCTACATAGACGGGACAGAGACTTCGTGGCTATCTCGAATGAAGGAGTGCTGAGGTTGAGTGAGTCGAGTATGCGAAGGCCAAAACAATGACCATTGTCAGGCCAGCTCGTCTCGGCATTCAGGTCAAGTTGTAGGTTCCTGAATGAGGGAAAGGTCGCGATGTGCGTCAATATATCTGTACTAAGGGGGCCGCAACGAAGAGAGCTGAGGGTTTTCCAGCAACAGATAGCACTTGTTATCAGGGTCATCTTTGAGACAGTCAGGTTCCTGAACAATGTTGGAACAATGTATCACCAAGGCCACCATTTCCTTTGTACACGAAACTCTCTACCGCAGGACAGCGGGACCACAGCAACGGTTCCAGATGTGGTCTTGTTTCCCTGAAGAGCATCGTGATGATTTCCTCGGAATCCGCAGTAATCTTGAATGTTTGGATGTTTGGACCTAGATAGATTCGATCCACAAACCCCGCGCCTGAGAGTGACCCGTTGAAGAACACGGTGATTTCCTGTAGGTTGGGAAGCAGGGCAATTCTTGGCCAAGGATGCGCAAACATTCGTCTCGTTGATGAAATCTTCATCTTCGGTAAAGTGTATCTTCAGGCTTCTAACCTTTCTACTGTACGATATGAGAGTGTCCCACTCGTCTCGGACCATTGATCGCTGAAATTCCTGAGTCCTAACACGAATTATCAGCCCGATGATTAGCCTACACAGTAGCTAGACTTACCAAGTCATTACAGCCCACACTATCTTTTGGGTTGACGTCGAAGAGGTCTCCAGGTAGGACCCTGAGAAGGCCTTCAAACCGGTCGAGGCTGCAGTAATGGGCATCCAGAGCAGGTTCCTTGAGTGTCAGGCAAACCCGCGCAAGGCGAGATAGACTTGTTTTGTGACGATGGAGATTATCGACTATGACATTGAGTAGTTCGGGCGCCTGTAGACAGGAATGCATGATACCTTCATGTCAACAACAACTGGTCACTGAACAACGTTCGCAATGTCGTGCGATTACAAGGTGGTGGCGTGGGAAATGATACTGCATTGACACCGAGGGCCTTAACCTATACAAAGGCTGTGTTCTGCTTCAAGGTCTCTGCTAGGTACAAGAACTTTTGGTCCCTCAAGCAGGCTGCTGGTACTATCATACTTCACTTACGCCTCAAGAGAGCCTTAACTAACTCTAAAGCTGACTAAAATTTTGATTTTAGAGCCTCACCCTCAACTTCCAAGTCGTAAATCACGACCATCACCAGATTAATGCCTTCCTCTGCTTGCTCTCACTCTCGGATGACCGCTGTGCCCTCTCCACATGCCAAATCAGCTGGCTACACCCGAGCTTCTCCTACTGCCCTACTCGCGGCCTCCGAGCCATCCGGTCGAGTCTCCAGGCGCTCAGCGCAAGCAGGCTTAGCTAGTGGAAGACGTCGTAGTGAGCCGTCCGAGGAAGTCGAGTCAGAAATAGCTCTCCCTCCAGCTCCGACGTATCCCGGTCCTCTCGTCCTTCCAGGCGATGACCTCGCTGAGGACCCAAAGTACCCCACGCAATCGCTACGTGCATGGCTCCGCCTGAAGGAAAGAAATCCCATCACAGACGAAAAACGAACGGTTTACGTGGTTTCTCCACCAGCTATCGACTCCAGCGTCGACGACATGGAAAAATGGGCTGTGCCCACCTACGTCAAACGCAATCAACCCCAGCTAAATTCTTGGCTCGGCAGTCAGCCGCTCACAGAGGACATTATCTCCTACATCAGAGCCTTCTTCACCGGTCTCCCCGTCCGCCGTCTCGAGTCCAGCCTACAGTTCAGTCGCTGGGACGATAACCCCAAATCTTATATTGGACTTGAATGTCCGACTACCTCCGAAGTCATCGGCATCCGCCACCGTGCTGACCCCACTAGGCTCTTCCCTCGCCAGCTAAACCTAAACGATCTCCTCGACGCAGCGTTAGAAATCCTTCCCGACGATGCCTACTGCATACTCCTCCTCATGCCGTACGACCTCTATGAGGACGATGCCGACGACTTCTGCTGCGGCCGCGCCTACGGCGCTAGCCGCATTGCTGTCATTAGCTCGGCGCGATACAATCCCGCGCTGGACGCCAGCCAAGACGTCAACGAGGCCCACGCATGGCCGCTCAGCCATTGTGCAGAATACGTGCGCTCGCTCTGCGCCCCTTTGGCTGCTTCGAAACCCAGACCCAAATCGTCTGCGCTTGTTATCGGCTGCGAACGAGTCGACTCAAACACGCCTCTCGGCGCCGCGATACAAGCGGCGTCTGAAGCACTTCCCGACTCGCGGGAAACGTATCTTCTGAGGGTGTGCCGCACGGCAACGCACGAGCTCGGCCACTGCTTTGGGCTTGACCACTGCGTTTACTATGCGTGCTTTATGCAGAGCACAAGTAGCGTTGCAGAGGACGTGAGGCAGCCGCCGTATGCGTGTGCTGTTTGTGTGTCAAAGCTGGGCAGGGCCACAGGGAGCGGGGAGGTGGGACATGTTAGTGCGTTAGCTGACGTGTGTGAAGGACGGAGCGGGGCGGGATGGGCTGCATTAGGAGCATGGGCCTCGGCGAGGAGGAGAGCATTGGATGGTAAAGGGGAGTACATTGCGGAGTGAGTGCGTTTAGATGCTTAAAGCGTCACACTGTGAATGCGGTGAGATCTACAAGAAGTTGGGATCCCAGCCGCTAAATAGCCAGAGACAACTCATGCCTGTTTTTGGCCAGTATAATTGAAACATATATATCAATGCATGTACAAGACAGTCTGCCAGTCTGCTTATAAAAGATAGACACAGCGGATGCGATCGAGAACTGTCTCACTGAACTGTCGTATTGAGTATGTGGGCGAAGCTGAGAGTAACAAAGATTAAGATGTGAGTTCTTATATCATCTAAATGGTAAGAACAACCAAGTAATATACAAGCAGGCAGAGCTAGTGAAAAAACTTCGGAATAAGTCTAGTAGTATATGAGAGGCAACGCGACTAGATACCCCGAACGATACCTTTCCAGGAGATCAGAGGACATCCACATCAATACCGACTGCCTGGAGGGATGCCAAGTCTTCTGTACCATCATCTAAGCAGTGCATGATATTCTGCAGACTACTAAGAAATATATTTATAATATGATCCCTATAGTGTATTCCCTTCAGGGAGAAGCAGAGATGCAGGTCGAGATAGTGGGGTTATTCAACACTGAGTCAAATGACATGTCATCTTCTTGTGAGTCGGGATGCTGACTTGTACTAATAGTAGGGGAGGTTGGACGGAAATGTGAGGATACATGACAAAGTGATAATAACTGTTCGCTGTTGTACAAGTAGGATCCACTAGTCGACCCCACTTGTGCAAACACAACTGATTCAAGTTCTGTATCTTCTGACAAAGGTTCTCGAGTAGACCCAAGCAAACTGAGCGTGATACGAGACATCATGGCCACGGTTATCCTGAAATTGACGTTAGAGATACCTTTAGGAGAGAGACGCCTAGCTCAACGTTTTGGACAGTCTGAGAAGATCACTTCATGAGCTTAGTGGAGGTAGGTACCAAAACCCGCTTACTGTCCAGTAATATTATTGAGGCCGTATGGCTCCGTATTGATCATCACTGTCAAAGCCAAATTTATTGAACATATTACCCTTGAGTTGGGACCAGTTAACGTTCAAAGACTTCGCGGAGTGAACGTCACGTACATATAGTAAATCAGACCATCGACCATAAGCCTGTAGCAAATAGAACCGATAGTATTAATCTCCTTCGCATAAAGATCGGGTATTGTCCTCCATAGAATGAGTGTGATAACGATCGTGTCATATGTCATAGGGATCCATGCAAATGAGGAAGCGAGTGTTGAGCTTGCTGGTGTGAATACGAAAGAGCAATAAGCAAGACGCAGAAAATCTTACTTCAGGGTATTGAAAATCATTGTGCAGGCTATGTGGTCCATTCATACGGTTGTTGATCACATCAATCGGTGTCGCAAGCGTGAACTACTTACAGTGAACAGCCGGTGTATGCATAACAGCTGCCACAGAAAATCCATGATGAGCGCCCTAAGAAAATGAAATAAAAAGTTTGATAACACTTACGTGCGCCATGAATCATCAGCCAAATTGCTACCGCCAGCCACGCGACATGAATGAGACCTAAAGCAGAAACCGCCACCTTATGGTTGTTATACAGTGCAGCTACTCTGCGATGATATTGGTTGTTCAGTATTGTATGGCTTCAATCAGAGGGAACCAGTCGTACCTCACGAGCATCATAAGTTCAGCAATCTCTACTGCCAGGGCAAGCATGACCCCTTCGTATCGCGCATAGTGATCACACCTAGAATACTGTAGGCAATGCCTGCTGAAATAACGACGTACAGACTCACTCCTGAAGGCAAAAAATCACATTGATCACTTGTGACGGCCACGCTTAGTCCAATCACCCGTGATTGACAGATTCACCTGTAAGGTCCAGCTAGGCAAAAGATATGCTGAAGAGGCAAGATCCATGTCAGCTCAATGTAGAGCGCACACAGGTATCATCGTACCGACGAGACTAACAATAAAACCCAAGGGGGTCAAGTACCGATTCTGCCAGGGGAATGAAGATTTTAACGTCAGATTTGGCCCGAGAACATACCACAATAAACAGACAAGACACTGGAGAAATCATCAGGATCTCAGCATAATACTAAGCCTCTCCAAACGCACTCGTGTTTTTAGGATGCATCCACACTAGTTCTATCTTTGAGACCTCAGTAAAATACTCGCTGAAGTTCTAAGAGAACTCACTTCGTCAACCAAGGTCAGGACATGGTCCCAAATTAGAACGGTGAAACCGAAGTATGCAACATACTATTCGAGTTAGCTGAGAAGCATCGTGATCAGACAACGAAACACCAGTAGCACTCACAATCGTCGCACGCCTGAGACACATGCTTCGGTGAACGAGCCCCTAGGAGAGGAAAGGCATACTCACGCATCGAGAGAGTCCTCGACCTCAAGGTCGTACTGTGTCTCGTTGAACGTCCACGAGGAAGTTATAGCAGCCATGGTGGCGAGTAAAGTGACAAGTCTCGATAGAAGCGTCCGCACGGGTGGAATATGGGTTTTTTAAAGGAACATGGTCCGACCAAGCGCTGACATTTGGGGTCTTCGCCTGCCCGCAGCATCCACCATGTACGCCCTTTCGTACATGTTTGGCGATATCCAGGCGTCCAAAAGTTCCAAACACAAAGAGAACGTGTTTGACATACATGAAGCCTCCACAAAGGCTATGCCTCTGAAGTTGCTTCGCCGAACTGTCGGACTCCTGGTGAGTGTCCAAGCATCGGAGAGGAGGAGCTGCGGACGGTCCACCGCGCCAGCGCTGTGATGAAGAACAAAGGAAATTACCGGTTCAAACGACCTTGTCCAGAAACAGTCCATACAAAGTAGTTACAGACGACATTTACAGCGCCTAGTGGCGTAACAAGCCTAAAAATAAGCACCTTCGCATTTACGTTAGATCTTTGGATGCACGGCAGTTGACCCGAGTGACCGCATCTTACAGCGCACGTTCTCGGCACCATACGGATGTATTCTGAAGGCGTACACAGAGCGACTCTTTCGTGCGTGTGTACCTTGTTCAGTTCTACGCGGGAATGTGAGAGACAATTGGTTGTAAGAGGGAGGATTCAGGGATGACCGTGTTCATCAACCTGGACAAGCCAGCTGAAGAAGGGAGCCACAAATTGTCGCGAAAGCGCCCGCGAGGACGGCCCGCCAGCGGACCGAAATATTCATCAGCGCAGCAATGGAATCCGTTGGACTCAAACGTTTTGTTCGAAATGGAAGTTGTTGATAACACAAATGTTTGATTAAGCAATTCATACTGGTACATGTGAACAGCTGTTGTACAAAATCGAGACAGAATGTGTAAAAGTACAATGGATGTCGAATTAAGAGATAAGTGAAAAGGGCATGCACAAAGCCGTCAGTCCGGCTGCAGAGGAATGAGGGGAAATCATCAGATCATCGATATCATATGAGCCCCGCGTTGGACGCTTTGCGCCTGAGCTTCCCTAGCACGGTCTTCTCGCCGAGTCCGCCGCCCATCTCCTCGGCGATGGCGGCACGGCCTATCGAGTCGGCACTCATCCCGGAGAGTACACCCATGTCAACGGGGTCGGTGACGCGTTCTTCAATACCGCCAGCATATCTCTTCGTCCATCTCCAGTCGGCGAAGCCAGCCTCCTTCAGCTGCTTTGAACCCTTGAAAACATTGTAGGTGTTCGAGTTGGCGAAGTACTCGTCGATCTGCTCGAGGGGACGTCCTGAGGTCTCGGGGTACATGAAGACGATGAAGGGGATGACGAAGAGGTTGAGTGCGAAGAGGAGGATCATGACACCCCATCCAATGGATTGGAAAAGGAAGGGCTGAAGGACGATCCATCAGTTTAGTTTCATAATAAGATACTGGCAAAACGCACAGTGATCATGGTGACAACACCATTACCAATGGACCAGCCAACAACGGACCAGGCACCACCTTTAGCGCGGACGAAGGTGGCTATAATTCATGGTCAGGATTCCACGTTATACAAGTCATCAATTTCTCGACTCACGGAAAAGCTCGGTGGGGTACAACCAAGGCGTGACGAGCCAGGTTGCACCAAATGTACCAGTGTACAAGAATGTGAGCGCAACCACAGCACCGCCGTAATGACGGTTCAACGTCTCCTGGGCAACTGAAGGCATGATACGTCAGAACAAACTCACAAGACTCGGGGTGAAAAATGAAACTCACACTTGTCCAAGATTCCACCGAGCAGCAAGAAAACAGCCATGGCTGCGGCGCCCCATACCATGGTACTCCTGCGACCAGCGCGATCGAGAGTGAAAACGGCGAAGAGAACGCAGAACATGTATGAGATGTTGTTGTAACCGGCAAGTAATTTTGCATCGCTCTGGCTGAAGCCCGCTTGCTGGATCAGATCGATGGCTATAACGCGTCATGCCGTCAGCTTTGCAACGTGCAAACGCAAAGGGAGACGCACCATAAACCGTAATGACACCAATGCCAACAAGTTCCTGCATGATCTGCAGCCACACACTGAGCACGACACGTCGATGAAGCTCCTTCTGCTTCACGCTCTTCGGGAAGAGCATGCGCCAGTACGAGTTGTCACTTTCGCGCGACGCGTCATCCCGCACGCTTTGCACGATCAGGCGCAGCTCGGCGTCGACGGAGCCGGAGCGGGTGGCTTCCAAGACAGCGCGCGCTTCGTCGATGCGGCCAACTTTGGCGAGATAGCGGGGAGATTCGGGAAAGAAGGGAACCAAAACTGAAAAGGGTACATCAACAAACCGAAGGAAAACGTAATTAAAATGGACGTACTGAGGATAGCGAGCAAGAAGACAATCTGGAGACCGATGGGCGCGCGCCAGGCCATGACCTGGTCAGAGCTCATACTCGTGAAGCTAAAGAAACGAATGTGTGAGCTCATGTCAACCAAATGATCATTAGGTACGCACATCTCAATCCAGTATGCGAGGGCCAAACCAAAAATGTTGAGGAAGAACTCAATAGCGAGGAAACTTCCGCGGGCCTGGTGCTCAGAAACCTCACTGCTCCAAACAGGGATGACTGCATCAATGCATCCGACGCCGAGGCCGGTCACGACGCGAGCACAGCACATCCAGGTGATGTTCATCGCGCTCGTCTGGAACGCAGCACCGATAATTGATATAACGACGCCGATAATGATTGCGGTGATGCGTCCCGCGCGATCAGCGATATGTCCGCCGAAAAGAGCTCCGATCAGGGAGCCGCCGTAGTAAACCGAGACGATGCCACCGAGGGCTGCGCTATTGCGAGGTGTCGAAGAAGGATATATCCCCATGCGCTTGAGGTAATCGTCGTTCAAGTTGACTTGAGACATAACACCCTGGTCATATCCCTGTGAATGTGCGCATATAGTCAGTAAAGTAGCGCATATAGTTAGCGAAAGGAAGGCTACGTACGTAGAAGAGGATAGCGAGGCCGGCAAGGAGGTTGATGGCCAAGTAATAGCTCTTCGGGTTCTTGAACTTGAGCATGCGTTTCGGCGAGTAGCCCTGCCGAGGTTTGTAAGCATTATGGAATAAAAAAGCGATTCAAGAACATACAGGTAGATATTTGCTGAGCCACCACTCCGGTAGCACTTCGACCACCAGATCGCCATCCGGATTTTCGACGTGCTCGACTTCGCCTGACGCGTCGTCAAGCTTGTCTGAGGGATGAGCCTTCTTTTCTTCGAGTGAATCCTTCTCCTGCTCAAGGGAGGTAGAAGTTTGGCGCTTGGCATAAGAAAGTGACCGGACGTTCATAGGACGACTGCCTGAGTCGCCAGAGTGAGAGATGGTGTCGGGGGTAGGGTTGCCGTCTGGCGTTACCGAAGACATGACTGAATAGATGTCGGCGGCGGAGGAGGTATAGCCTGATCAAGTACAAGCAACTAGGGATGTGCTTGAGATAGGTATCGAGGGTAGTGATGCACGAGAAGGATGTGCGGGGAAGGCTGAGTTCGTAGCTGGGAGGCGAGGGAACTGGTAGTTGGGTTCGGAGCAGCAACATTGCAGGGCAGGTCTTATAGGATTCCGTAGAGGAGAAACTCCGTGACGGACGCAGACGAACGGGATGAAGCAGATGTGGGCCTCCTGTAACATGAGGGACCCGTGTCAGGAGAAGACGGATTGGTTTGGCTGTTGACACACCTTCTATGCAGTACGCCAGAGCTCAGGGGAGCTAAAGATAAGGTTCTGACCTCATCCATCGTTGTATTAGGGGTCTCGACGTCGTCCTTCCACTCCTCAACATCATCGTGTTTCGAGTCTCGATGCTCGCACGCGAGCTATCTCAGGCAGCGGGCTTCATTCATCTTGCTGAAATGTCTTGTCACGCACCATAGCTAAACAGAAGTGAGGCTTGCATTATCCTGCAAGAGCACCAAGGATGAAAGTAAACCGGGTCGAATGGTTTAGAGGAGGCGCGTCCAAAAGGAGGAGGAGGTTGAAAGGACGGTCCCCTAAAACCGGAAACGCGTGTCGCGTCGGACCTCCACGGCGCGCTGCCCACCCTAACGCAGCCACTTCTTCCTTCATGCCTCCTAGCACATGAAGTTCACCTTGGCTTTGTTCATACCTGTTTCATACACCATTCACACAGTGTAAAACCTCCAGGCGCTCAACTAAACCCTATACCTCAGTCGTCGCGTCTCAGAACGTAAACGGCCCGTGAAAGACATCACGATGACACGGAATTGCACATCGAGCTACGATGCTCTTCGATTCACCCAGCAGGACGCGCCGCTTGATTCACCTGAACTCGCCAACTCCACTGATCGGCACCATCACATGAAAATAAAAGGCCTAAAGCAAACCTATACTCGGCAATCGGCATGTGCGAGTCCGCCACACTCGTCTCACGTTTCATTAACCGGCAGCCTCATTGTCCTATTCGTGGTCTAAGGACATGAAGGTACGCTCCACCAATTTCACCTCCTATATGCCCGAGATGAAAGCCGTGATGTGGTCCCTGTCCCGAGCCGCCTCGAACGGGTTGATGAACCTCGATTCCATAGGCAGAGGACCGCGTCGGGAAGGCGCAGGCGCTCCGGACCCGCGTCCCGGGAGGCCCATGTGCTGATACCCGCCCCGCTCCACGGTATGGTAGACGCATGCCGCGCGACATACTCGTTTCTGCTTCCACGGCCTCCGACTAGTTGTTCCTTTTCACAGATCTTCGAGTTGCTCATAGGGCAGCCAGCTCTCGTCGAACCAATGGTCTGCTGGGAGCGTATCGGCGGTAGACGCATCAACGTTTAGGCCCGGTCCGCACTCACGCCCTCTCCCTGTAGGCCCAGACATGCTACGGAACGGGTTGACAGTTACGTTCGCGACGAACGGCGAGGTTTGAGGGTTGTTCGCGTTCCACAGCATTGGGACAGCTGGGCGACACTCTTCCGGCGGATCCATACTTATCAGAGTGACGCTCTTTGCAAACTGCAGCTTCTCATTTCACCGACTATCAGTACATGACGTCTGTGCTCCAACCGGACACCCAGCGGCACTCGAATAGGCGGTCTACTGCGATACGAGCGCTTAGAACTTTGGCGGCACATTTCGCTCCAGGGCATGATCAACACGCCTAAGGTCCATCTTCGACACCTTGTCATATGCCCTTCAGCTGACCATCAGCCGACTATCATATCGCCGCCTTCGTGCTAAGCAACCCTCATTCTCGCGACTCGGATCTTGACTTCTTCACCTTGCAAGACGCCGATTTTCTCGTAATATCAATCGTACACTCGCCTGCCAGGCTACAGGCTCTTTCGGTAAAATTCCTCGAACAATTGGTCGCACATGGTCCAACAGCGAGCGCGTGAGGCCCAAAATAACACCCGGCGTATGTATGCCTTGTACAGTATTACAGTTCCCACTTCTTACGCCAAGTCACGGACCAGTAATCCCGTTCTTCGATTTACCCTCGGCTTGTTATCATCCAATCAACCATACACGTGTATCCAATCCCGGGGTTCCCTCAAAATATGAAGCGCCAAAAGCTCTGCTGATCCAGATAGGAAATACAAGGCACAAGCTGAGGGAGAGATACGCCACTATCGTTCGGCTACTCGCAGCGCATCAGGTTCTCTCGAAGACGCGGCTTTAGCACGAATTCTCCTTGTGCCTCAGACCTCTTTCTTCTCTGTTCTGACCATTTAGCTCGCAGCGCTATCCTAAACTTCGAGCTCATATCCATCTTTTTGCTGTCTATGGGAGCACCGTTAATTAGCATAGCTTCTTTGCAAGTCTGGTATTTCGCTCAGGCGAGCGAAATACCAGATGCGCTGCGATTTTGCTTGGGAATTAGCAGACTCCTCCTGTATAGACCTAAAAGTGGTACCCTCGTTAGTCTTACGTTGGCTCATGTGGAACTTGTAGTCGGTGGAAGTCAACGGTAAAGATTTTTTCACCGTACGGCGGGCTGACGAAAGGCGCATTACTGATTCAGTCAATGTCCTACAGGTAAAACGCCGAAAAATGCATGTTCCTTCTAACGTTCGCCGCTCTGCCACATGTAGCGCAGCCTCGGTAACGGTTATCATGTGAACACTGAAATAGACGGAAGGTGTCTGTGGTGGCGCTCGATGCACAGGCATCGTATAGATGGTGTTGTCTACACGAGGTAAGACACGCAGCCGAAGCTAAGCCGTAGACGAACGTAACTAACCGAGCTGAGTAATGCATAAAGACAGCCCCAAAACTTGTCCCACTCCGCTAGACAGCAGCCACTGCAGATAAATTTTATATAGATTTCCTTAGGTGCTATCTACCGTGACTAAATTTACTCCTCGAAACTTCGATCGTTCCCTGTCTCTTCTGAGGTAAACTGAGGTAACATCTAGTAAAGTGAGGAAACTTGTGAGTAGGTAAGCGCATTAGGCAGCCCGTTGGTTATGAACCTTGGCCAAGACAGCGACCCAAAACGGTGAACGGTCTGCTCTAACCGCGTACGTCGAATGGTCCTCTTTTAGAACCTTGGATAAGCGAGGGACGAGTTGGACAAGGAGGGTGCTCAAGGGCTCGACGTCTTGCGTGGCATCGGTTGCGTCAGCATGTTCTATAGCTAAAGTATCTATCTGTGCATTTGATGGTAACGGGAGTTTTTCTCTGACGACCAACATGATCGCGTCCGTCGTCATTCGAATCCCAATGCCTAGAGTCTCGAGCTTCGGCAAAACCTGTAACAAGTTGATTGTGTCTACAAGCGTGAGCGACGTTGTGATAAACCAGAGCACGAGGGACCTGAGATGTGGCCAACTACGCGCACAGTCGAGCAGTACGCCGACTGGAATAGGAAAATCCTCTCCATAAGGTGAGTGCGTGTATCTGAGGTCTATATGAGTCAGCCGCTGGAAGGGGCGCAGCGTTTGAAGCCATGCGGAGATATCGCGACCTGATATACCTGTAGCTCGTCCTGTGCGTCCAGGAAACAAGCATCCATCGCGAATGATGACCTTCTGAAGGGTATGATGGAACACATATGAAGCCATAACAACAGCGAGCGTAGATAGGGAAGAGGTAGACATCGAAGTTGACTGTACTTCGAGGTGACGAAGAGATGCCTGTGGCGGATGCGCATGAACCCCGAGTCGGAAGAGGCTTGCCAGTGCTTTAGATACTTTCTCGAAGGAACAATAATCGTGAGAGTCAACAATCAGCGCCTCAAGCGCACGTAAGCCAAAGCAGTAGCCTTCGTCCGGCCAATGTGTCTCTTCGCTAAGAGCAAGCCGCAAACGATTAAAGGATGGCATAGCAGCTACATGCGATATAGAACGGGGCTCTAGAGGGCCGCAATTAAGAGTCCGAAGATTTGGCCATCCGCAAATACTGTCCGTGACAATGCTGGACGCGTTCGGATATTCGAGGTTCTGATCGTCGGGCCCACATTCAAATGCTTCCAATAGGGGGCAACGGGAGAATAAAGGGGCTCCACTACTCTGCAAGCCTTTAAGCCATAGCTCTGTGTTACAATCTTTGATGACCAAGGATTGAAGCTTCTTGCCGAGACAAAGACGACCCACGAATTGACCAGCAGATCCCATGTGGTTGGCCAACACCGTAAGCTTTAGTAGGTTCGGGAACAGAGTAGCCACGGAACAATGCCAGCCAAGAACCGTACAGACGTTCCATACTGAGTCCATATGACTGTCTACAAACTCGATCTTGATATCCCTGACCCGAGTTGTGTACGATATGAACATGTGCCACTCGTCGCGTGCCATGCGCCTGTGGAAATTCTGAGTCTCACAGTGAGCGATTAGAGTTGGTCAATTAGTAAAACGCCTTACCCAGGAGTTAAACCCCGGCTGTTCTTGCTGAAAGGGTAGAACGTCTTCAGGAATGACCTCGAGCAAATCTTCGAAGCAATCCATCTTGTAGTAAAGAGCGTTTAGAGCAGGTTCCTTGAGTGACGTACACACACGAGCGAGACAGCTTAGGCTGGTCCGATCTCCATCGAGTTTCTCGATGATGATGTCCAGAAGTTCTGCAGTACCCAGGCAGCGGTTCATGTTGGTTTCCAGAGCTTTGCTTGATGGTGAGGGTTCGAGGCAACAGTGGTGACCGTGAGAAAGGCAAATTAACCACACCAACGCGTACCCCTCCTTCGGATGCAATCGATCTGCGCCACTCTCGACAGTCACTTTAAGTTGACAAATTGCGTTTACATACGACAGCGTTCATCTACACCCATGCTCGATTTATGGTTATATTACAGTATCGTAACACGCAAAGGCAGGTCCACCTTGCTCTCTCCAACTACACGCGCACGGAAAACAAGCCCCTGGCCACCTTAATCTTCGCATCCGCATCCCACATATCAAACGCAAAGTTCCTAACGAGTGTCGACAACACCGCCTTGAACTCCGCGGGCGCGAATGCCTTGCCAAGACACGTCCGCGGGCCGTCGATAAACGTCAGCAGGTGCTTATGGCCCTGAATTTCTTTCGCGCGCGTTTCAAGCCCTTTGGGGTTGAACCACCGTTCGGGGTCGAACTGCTTCGCGTCGGGGACCTATAATTTCTCAGAGCGGTTCATGTATGCCATTGAGACGGTGACATGGGTGCCCTTGGCGATGGCGTGGTGCACAAGGTTGCCGTGTAAATCTTTGATAGGATCACTGACGGGGATGACGTCGTCCTCTATAGCCTGAATGGATGTATGGAGCGGTAAGAAATCCAGACATGAGCCGAGTATAATGTTATACGTACGATGCGAGCGGTCTCCGTAACAGCAGGGTGAAGCCGTAATGTCTCCAGCACAACCGCGTCGAGGTATGGTAGCCCGCTGGTGAGCTGATCGTATGACGGGTCTTTACCGACGAACTGGGAAAGTTCCTCCCTCAGCTTTTCCTGGACGTCTTTGTGTTGCGCTAGCTCAGCCAATATCCACTTTTACCCATGAGCATCTGTTTATTTATCAGCTTGTCAAGGTTACTCACCGACAAACTGACTATTTAGGGACATTTCAGCATTCAGCATTGAAGATTCGGTGGAACGAACACGTACTCGAGGTGGTCTCGTAGCCTGCCAACAGAAGCAGCTTGATCTGAGACAGCACTTCTTCCTCCGACATCTGCAATTCTGCGCAAAGCGAACGAGACTTAACTATGAGTTTCAATCAAGAGAACGTCTATTATCAAAATAATGGACCTACCGAGTAATCCGATGACCGACTTCTCATCCTACCCCCGGATCATACCTAGCTCTTCTTGGCGCATTCGCTCCACGAGCTCCTTTGCTGCACCACCAAGGGCGGCGTTTAGCTTCCGGAAGAGTTGCATACGACCGGTGGGCAGCTTGATTATGAATGGGAAAACGAGCCCGAGCAGAAGCGCGGTCTTGTGGACCATCAAAGGTTGTTTTTCGACAAATTCGTCAAATATGTCAGCAACGTCGCATTGCTTGCCGTAGAGAGCTCCAAAATTATGCGAGAAACCGGCGATTCCAATGGAGCCGAGCCTGGGTGAAACACTTATGTCAGATTTAGAATGGGAGATGCCTTTGGAGGCACCTACGAAACATGGTTCATCCAGGTTTGAACTTCGATGACGTTGTTTTCTGACGCATCAAGGATGGCAGACCACGCATCGACGACCTGATAGCCATGTCATTTTGGCTGATCCAGATATTTTAGACTGTAGTAGCTGTGCTCACCTTGCAAGCAGATCCATAGAATAAGGGTGTCAAATACGAATAGCAGCGTTACTAAACGCTGGAGCCATTGCCTTACGCTGCCTGTTTAGAACAATGAACGCCTAACAACGAACGAGTATGTAGGCCACATACCTTCTGTGATTGTCCTGAACCGCAACAATGATGCTCTCGCCTGTCTGCCAGTCGCAAGTGAACATCCTACCCCGGAAGACAATAGCAAAGACAAACATACCGAAGCCTTTACCGTAGGTTGGTTCACCTCCGGTCGCGAGTAACGCGTCGTCTCGTAGTGGTAGAAGTGCGCGACAGCCTTGGGATCACATAGCACAATCTGGTTCATCCAAGCAGTCGAAGGGATCGAGTAGATGCCGCCGTACTTCTTCTCCCAGCTCTCGAAAATTGCGGCCGGATCGTTACTCTCGTTGATGAAATGCCCTTCGCCCAGGAGGAGATTTGTCCGCGGCGGACCTGGGAGGCTGGTGGCGACCAGGCAGCGGCGAGCGATGCAGCCGACTTTGAGGAGGAGCCAGACGCCAAATGAAATGACGACGGCGTCCAAAGCGCGCGAGTTGGAAGAGACTTCGAGAAGCGGTTCAACTGAGAAGCGAGGGAGTTCCTTGAAGATGAACGACATGGTGTTGGAAATGTTTTGAGCATCCGTACTTTGAAAGGCATCCTCTTCTATGCTTTTCAAGAATCCTGAACTGTCAGAGACGATTCCTCAGCGACGTTTATTCCCCAGACATGGCGGACCAAAAATCATCGAGAGAGCGTAGGCAGAGGCAATATTACCTAAATCGACGGGGTTCTCCGCTGTTCCATGTTCCAAATACTGGAGTCATACGATGAATTATGACACCTACGGCTCCGATACCGGAGGCGCGTGAGATTGCGTTCTCATTCTTGCACTCTGGCCGAGGCGTAGCCGGTGCAGAAGCCTCCCGCTTGAGTTTCTTTCTGTGTCAAAAGCTACTTTTCAAACCGAAATGGCTCTAAATGGCCGTTTGTTTGCATTCGTTTGAGCAGTAGCCAAGCAAGACTTTACCAAGGCCACCTAGATGATTTAGTGTCATAGCTGTTTTGTAGGAGAAATCGCTGAGCTCACATCTATCTCGGGGCCTGGGAGGCTACGGTGTCGTAGGAAAAAAGAAAACTTGCTTCGGCGAATCCCGAAAATTAAGTCCTTTCCCCAACCTTTCGTTGTTCCTTCCATTCAGCTTCGACGTTCAGGATCACTTCACGAACACGGTGCGGGAATTATATGTCGGAGTCTACATTGCCGTCGTGAGGACATTGGGAAAGTGTATTGGCAGGCGAAGTTGGCGAACCATTGTGAGCCTTGTTGTGAGCAATTGATTGTGGGTGCTCATTGAGATAGGGGCTAATTTCCGACGGAGAATAAACAGTACGGAATCATCCGAACCCGATCCCCCAACATGCTACCGCCTCGAGTCTCCTTGCACTGCTGTCTGTATCTTTCACTATTGAGCTATCACTGATGGTTGCAGGAATAAAAATGAACTCTCTGGCTCTGCAGAAAGAATAATATCGCGAAGAAAGGAGCGTCTCGATCAGCACATCTTCCGTCTTGCAAAGGTCTCCAACCTGATTCGGAAAGATCCAGAGCTGGTCCGGGACTTCAAAGCTTCACGTATCCCCTTCTAGCATTTCATCACACTAATCAACAGAGCAACTTGAAAGAGACCAACAAGGTCATTTAGCAGTACGCGACATGGCAGCACCCGCTCAAGAACCCAGAGTCTGGTTTGGTGAGCGATCTTATCTGTTTGATTCCATGCACTCGAGACGCTCACTCCCCAACTCGAACAACCGCCCGCAGTCACCGGTGCATCCTCTGGCTTCGGCCTCGAAGTCACCAAGGCAGCCCTCGGGCGCGGCGACCGCGTCTTCGCGACGCTCCGTAACATCTCAGCTCTCGCGGAGCTCCAAGCGCGCTACCCGTCCACCCAGCTCCAGCTCCACACCCTCGATGTCACGTACGAGTCCGCGATCGGACCCGCGTTTGACGCGGCGAGAAGCAAGTTCGGGCGCGTCGATGTCGTGCTGAACAATGCTGGGGTGTGCGTCGTGTCCGAGGCGGAGGGCATATCGGAGGCGATGGCGAGGAAGTAGTTCGAGGTCGTATTCTGGGGCGCGTCGTACGTCACACGAGAGGCGGTGCGAACGTTCAGGGAGCAGATTCCACCCGGGGGGAAGCTGGGTGACGTCGAGGACGAGCATCGAGGCAACGGCGGGGGTTGCGCATTATGCTGCTGCGTGCGTCGAGACTTCGATATTGTATTTGAGGGATGGGGTTCACTGAAACACTGGCGGCTGACCTGTGTAAAGGAAATCAAGTGAGTTTGTTCGTTCGCCACGATTGTACACACCTTTGATATCCGCCTACCATCAGCCCTTGAGGCACTAACAGAGGGGTACACACAGGAAGTGGACAAGGCATGGAACATATGGGTTCGTCCTCTTATCTTTCTCACCTCTTCCCGAACCGAGCCAACTTAACCATGGTCTCCCCCAGTTCACAATCATCGAACCGGCCCTCTTCAAGACTGGAGCTCCCGGCACAAACATCCTCGAGCCCCCGCACCCCGCATACACGAACCCCGAGCTGCCCGTGAGCAAGTTCCGCACGGGGTACCCCAACGAGGGCATCTTCACCGGCGACCCGCGCAAGTTCGCGAAAGTCGTGCTTGACCTCGCGGATGTCTCCGACGAGCACGAGTGGCCGTTCTGCGTGCCGCTGCACCGCGTCGCACTGGACGCGGCGAGACGCAAGGGTCAGAAGTGGCTGGATGCGGCGGAGAGGGAGGGCTGGAGGTCGGATGATATCTACATTGACAAGGCGAGTACTTAACGGGTATGATCCTGAGCGTGTAATCCACCGTTGTACATCATCCTATCACACTCACGCCGTGTTCGTTGATGGGTTCAAACTAATTCCTAGACCCTCGGCAGACGATCTATTGTGACCATCTGGCGCTGTTAAGTGAAAGTGGTACTAGCAAGACCCTCGGCGTAAAACCACCTGAAACACCTCTGTATCCTCATGATACAGTCACAATATCACAATGCCCGCTTCCAACAGACGGCATTATAGCTCGCTCCACGTTGCCATCCTCAATCATCGACTGTCACTCCATAATCCAACGACCACACGCCGAGTCCCCGCTAACCTTCCACTGCAACGCCGATCAAACTTCAAGTCTCGAATATTCCCTTCAAATTGGCATAGAATCTCCACATAGGTTCATCTCAGAGATACTGAACCGGCACGAATCTCATTTCATTGCATCATCAAAACAGCTACAGGCACCAGTCCTCTCTCGCCAACATAAAGTCCTTCACCCGCTCACTCGAGGTCAAACACCAACGCCCTAACCTCGATCGACTGCCTCTGCGGCGCGTCCGATGGACTCGTCTTGTCCTTGAACGACGTGTGCGGCGCCAAGCGCGCGACGCCGTCCTGCGAGTCGAAGCACTTGATCAGCGTCACCTCGTCCGGCGTCTGCCCCGAGAGATAGTGGAAGCGGTGCGCGGCGCTGTACCGCACGGTGAGCGTGCCGCCGACCTTGTGCGGGTAGATGAGCCGCATGGGCGCGATGTCCGTGGCGGTGTTGAGCGTCCTCCAGTCGCCGAGCACGAGCGGGTCGTGTGCGACTGGGTTTTCGATAGGTCTGGGTAAGGGGGAAGGAGGGGTAAGTCCGGCGGGCACGCGACGTGGTATGCTTTGGGGCTTGTTGGGTGCTTACCTCCAGACGTTGATGATGCGCCAGCGGCCTTTGATGAGGCGGTCGGCGTCGGCACCCATGTGATCGTAGACGCGATGGATGGCGGCCTGGGTTGTCTGATCGCCGTGGACCCAGCGCTGCAAGTGCAGGCAGTAAGTGATCACGCCAACCTCAGACCTACAGGTAACACTTATGCCTACCGAAGGTCCCCTGTAGCTCTTGTCAGCCAGAGACTCTGGCGTCGGAGGTCGCCTATGTACCAGTTAATGTGAGCAAGTTTCATGCAATACCTTTCGGCACGATTTAGGATTCACATACCTGACAGTGTGGTCAAACACAAAAACCCTCTTCGCGCCCGTCTGCGCCTTCAACAGCTCCTCGATCTCCTTATAATACCCGCCCCTGATCGCCTCCTCATCTTTGAACTCCCTCTCCTCGCTCGGCAAGCGAACAAACGCGAACCCCGTGGTGTCGAGCGAGAACGCGTCCTCTTTTCCACGCGTATCGTGAATCGTGACCTCGTACGGCCTCAGATTCTCCTCTATGTTCGACCGAGGCACGCCCGCGGGCGGCTCGCCGACGTAGTAATAGGCGTCTTTGCCCGCGAAGTAGCTGAGCGTGCCGGTGACGTCGCGGGGGGAGAGCGTTTCAATGGCCATTGTGGTAAAGATCAAGATAAATGTGAGTAGTTGCAACTTGTGAGGATGTAGTGGACCTGTTCTGGATGTCGTTGCTGAGGGTATAATGACCCTCGCCTTTATACCCGTCGACATCGCGGACAGTTTGTCATATCCCGGTCATGCTCAGTAATGCATTTATTTTAAACATAGAAATGAAATGACCGAACACAAGATTTTGCTTGAATCTTGGACGTAGTAGGTATACGAAAGTGTCCGGCCCTTCGCGTGGCGAAGTGAACGCTCCTGACACAAATTCGCTCAAACCTTCGACCTAGTAGGCATGCGAAAGGGCCCGAAGCGCGATGAGAAGACTTTCGACCATCCGCATTCTGGATGGCGACATCCGTCTGAGAGGGCGTCGGGATATTTGTCATTTTGTTTTGACATGACGGCTGAGAATCGGCGGCCTCTCGCAGCTCGCAATGTGGCTGTGCGCTCACTGGCTCCCTCCCGTCGGTTGGATCGGGGACCTGCATCCGAAAGTTTAACAGCTGTGTCGCAAAAACCATAGTACGCTCCGGCTCATAAGCTGAAAGATGGTCAACGGTGGCCCCAAGAGCCAATTCCTGCCCTCATATCATTGTCAACCAAAAGCAACCAAAAGCCAGGGTAAATGCTGAACTTGACACGAGTAGTACCCCCCGCCAAACCTTGGTTGAACTGTCCAAAACGGCCGACAAGGAGAAGCGCGTTGGCGACACACCGAGAAAGAGCAAAGAAAGAGGCTGAATCACAGCCATAATGACATGGTGATGTGAGGGAAAACTCAACTATTGGACACGATTGACCGTGGAGATGCCCACTTCCGCGCCTTTGGTGATTATAATGTAAGCGTATAATTACAGATATTTGGAATCGTTTAGAGGTCGGACCTGTTCTCCTGAAGGTTAATGTCAATAAATATAATAAACCAGGTCGAGAGATGGTTAGTTGGCCAACCAGTTGCAACGGCTCAAACACTACGCTCGGATGTGGAGATCTTCACGAATGGGGCGACATAGTCGGAGCCGAAGAACTAGAAAGAAAAGGACAGGAGAAGGAGGGTTGCAGGTGGTGTGGCCATAGCCCACTTCCAAACCCTGAATAGCCTCGCAAACCACCCCCAGCACACAACCACGCGCATAGAAGCGGCACCTCGCAGTCACGCAACCTAATCATCAACACACGATAATAGTCCATTAGAGCAACCCGCCCTACGTATATCGCAAGCAAGCACACATCAACCATCCAGCCAAACATTCACAATCGTCTGTCAAGCAAACTGTCCAGACTATATAAGTACTACGCATTGCATTTAAATCTCTCTTCCGAGTCCAGTTCGATGATCAATTTTAGGTATATCAAATCAAGTCATATCAGACCGCGGATCCTCAAATGCTCGGCGTTTGCTTAGAGCATAGCAAAGAGCGAGCCGAGGGCGACGAAGAACGCGGCGCCGGCGGGGACGCCGATAGCATCAGCGGAACCGGAGCTGCCAGAGCTGGAGCCGGAGCTCGCAGTCTCCTTCACGTCCGAGGGCGTCTGGCCGTCTGCAAGTGGTGAAGAAATCACACGTGAGCACACGCCATCTCAAAGAAGATGTGGATAGAGGTAAACGCACTGGTGAAGTCACCGCCGCAGTAGCTCGCAACGGAGCTGTTTGTGCCCGAGGAGAGGTACGACGAGAGTGCGGACTGGGAAGCAATCGTGTACGCGGCGTGCGTGCAGTCCGAGCAAGTAACGTTCTTGGGGATATTGGGGACCTGGCCAGCCTGGAGCTGGCTGAAGAGGCCGACGATGTTGGTGAGCGAGAGCGTGGTGGTGGCGTTTTGAATGCCGTAGAGCGTCTCGGTCACGCAGTTCTGCGATGTCGTGGTGCTGATGTCACAAGTCAGCATCGTATGATCGGAGCAAGGGAGATGTGATATAAATAGGCACGGAACAACCGCACAAGTGGGGCAGAGAAAATAAAAAGGGACAAGAAACTCACTCTTGGAGACAAGCAATCTGCCTGACGACAGGGTACGCCTCCTGGACATAGGGAATAATCTCCTGCGCGTTGGACGAGCTGATGCCGAGACCCTGGAGGTCGCTCGAGCAACCGCTGGTGACGTTGGTGACGACGTCAGAGAGGGTCTGGTTGGAGCACGCGCCGACGCTGCAGACGCCCGAGAGCCACGAGTTAATGGGGCTGATGACGGAGGTCGAGGAGCTGTTGGCGGTTGCGAGGGGGATGAGGCCGGCGAGGTTGAGGCACGAGCCCTCGGAAGACGTAGCGATGCTCGCGAGCGTGGACTGGCACTGCGACGAAAGGCTGTTTGTTGTACGTCAGTCGGCTGTTTGGAAGCGAAGGAAAGAAGTGCGGGGAAGGGGCACGCACGACTGAGCAGAGGCGAAGCCGGCGCCTGCGAGAATAACTGCTGAGGAGACCTTCATGATGTTGCGTCGAGCAAGTAAAAGGAGGATTATACGGTGGGTGAGTGTAAGGTTAAGAGGGAGGAAGTCGTGAGGGAGTTTTTGTGAGACGGGGGCCTTATATACGGGCGAGCGAATTGCACCGGAATGCTGACCAAGCAACGCCCTAGACTTGGATCTGTGGCCGATGGATTGCTCGGCGACCTGTCTCACACTGCGGAGAATTGCTTTATTTTAGCACAACCCCTCCATGCGTCATCAAACATACCACACTCGAGTTTCAGAACAGCGTCATCGTCTTTCAGGAGGCCACACTTTGTTACACTTGCTGCTGCTGCCCCCTAGGAAGGATCTTGCGACGTGCTTGGCATGCTGAGGCCGTGCCTCGCTCGTCTCGGCCTTTTTTTGTTATTCACCGCCTGGGGACCTGTTCATTTCGCACTCCACACACAACTGCGCCTCCAACCTGCACCCAGCCCATCTCCAACATTTCCGAGCGCCTCATAACCCGACGATCCTCCAGCTAGCCAGTGGCTGCTGTTGTCCATTGACTTCATGCAAGTGGACAAAACTCGCCGTGCCCGCTGCTCGACCTTCCAGCCTTCCCTGCTGCGGAGCACACAGCAACCCCGCGACGCGCGTGGTCGTCTGCTCAAGTGTTCTCAATCCCTCGCTTCCTCGGCGGCAGTAGACCCCAGAGCGTGCCGCGATTGGCTCGGTAACCCCGGGCGACGAGCCCCTGGCTTGCGGCCAACGATGGCCTTCAAACGACTTGACGGTCTCGACTCTCGTTTTGAATTGCGCCTACGGAACTTCGACGTTAACGATGCCCCTTGCTATGTAGCTCACTTCGCGTCTTTATGTACTGCGGAGGGAGGGTGTGTTCGCCTCCTCACAAAGTTGACTCTTTTGTTCGCCATGCTGCATCTGTTCTCAGGTCGAGTGCACCCTCGTTACCGTCGAAGCTCGCCCAGCAACATACAGCGACACCCATTCACCTTCTTTTTCGCATCTCTTTCCCTTCTCTCTTCTCTCTGCACGATGCAGAGCACGCACGCACCGCGGCATTCACCCTCAACACACCCTACAAGTATGCTCAAACTCTGCGCAAATGCCACACTGGTGCACACTGCAGCCCGGAACTGATGCTCATCACAATCATCAGTCATCGATCACCGCCCGATGCTTTACACTTCCAAACCCTCTCTATAGCAATCATCATCGAATACAGCACCGTAACACAACACAGCATGAAGTACTTGGCATAGCACCGCCAATACATTGAACCGTTGTCTTCACGATCAGCGATTACATAAGTAAGCGCCCTGTTACCACCGCGGTTTAGCGCTCGAGGATCCCGCTCCGCCACCGCCAACGCCTATGGTAAGTACATGCCACATCGCACATTGTGCATTACGTCCGCTTGCTCCCTACCCAACATCATACACCATCTACGAATCACCCGCTCTGCGCCTCGCGCGCAATTCAAGTACACGCATTTCCGAGAAGCCCCGTTGATCGACGTGGCACACGTACAGTACAGCCCAACCGCTCGGGTTGGAAGACTGGGCTTGAGCGCTTGAGCTTGAGCCTCGACCCTATTCGGACGTCGAGAATATCTAGTTAACGATTCGAGTCCCGCGAGCTCCGAGTCGGACGCTGTCCTCGCCACCGTTCTGATCGTCTACAACAATCAACTTACCGAACGCTGTAAGCCGTGCGTAGCGCATAATACACACTCTAAAGTTACCTCCGCGCGCAGCTCAAGACACCGGTGGCGCCGTCCTCACGAGAACAGGTATAAGCATAAGCATAAGCATATACACGCAGCATGCGTATGTATCATTCCTGCCGTCAATACGATCACAGCGCGCTGTACGTACAGGAAAAGTAGGGGGATATGTAACCAAAGATAGATCCAGCGAATCGGGTTCTTGGGGGTCACTTTTGACGTTTTGACGTTTTGTTTTCGTTTTCGAGCGTTTTTTTTGCCAGCCAACGCAGTCCGCCAATGTACATCGCGCACACGCAGTCGACGTCGAACGCACTTAGCTGATGGAAAGACACTTCACCTCTATATACATGTAAAAAAACACTCGTCAGAGAGCGAAATCAAGACAGAGAAACGAAGCGCACCGAACTTGAGCGTCGAGTTAGGTGGGATACCGGGCAGCTTCTGCTTGCCGTACGCAAGCGCAGGCGGAATAGTCAGCTCGCGCTCGCCGCCGACCTGCACGCCGATCAGACCCTGGTCCCAGCCCTTGATGACCTCGCCCACGCCGAGCTTGAACGAGAACTGCGTGCATGGCGTCAGCCCGCTATTCACATTAAACGGGAGGGGGACGTACGGGTGAGCCCTTGACGTTCTTGTCGAACTCTTTGCCGTTCGTGAGCTTGCCGATGTAGCGCATCGACACGCGCGAGCCCGTCTTGGCCTGCTTGCCCGTCCCGACCTTGTAGTCCTTGACGATGAGCCCGCCGGGGAGCGTCTTCGACTCGGGGGCCTTCGCGTCGTCCTTCTTGTCCTTCTTATCTTTCTCTTTCTCATCGGCCTTGTCCTTGCCCTTCTTGTCTTTCTTCTCCTTCTTCTCCTTCTTCTCATCCTTCTTGTCCGCCACCTTGTCCTTGGGCGCGGTCTCGGTCTTGGTCGTGGTCGTGGTGGCCTCGACGGCGACAGCCTTCCCGCCCTCGGCCTTGAGCTTCTTCGCCTTCTTCTGCTGCGTCTTGCTCAGCTTCGCGCCGTCGGCGGGGACAAGTTCGGGCGCCTCGTCCTCGTCCATCGCCTCCTCGCGCGCGCGCTTGAGCTTCTTGGTGGACTGTTTTGGGGAGTCGGCGATTTCTTCGAAGCGGCTGTATACGCAGGAAGCGCCATCAGGGCTGATTAAGAGGCGGGGAGGTCATATCAAACGCACTCTGCGTCTTCATCCTCCTCCTCGAGGTCGTCAGCGGCGTATTCGACGTCGGAGGAGACGTCTTCGAGGTTGAACGCGGCCTCCTCATCGGAGTATTCCTCTTCTTCGTCAAAGGGGGGCTGGTCGGGCGGAACCTGGTCTGTTATGACATAATATTACGTCCACTTAGCACTAGGCATACCCGTGCTCAAGTGAACAGGTGAAACTTACCAACGTAGTTCCCGTTGAGGTAGACCGTGCTGCGCGGCCGAACTGATCAGTAACACGCCTCCCGAGCACAACCGCTATTTCGACTCACTTCTTGCCAACGACCTCGAAGATATACTCCTCGTCCCGCTCCAACACGAGATCAAACACCTGCGTCTCGCACGTCCCAGGCGTGAGCGCACAGAGGAACGTCGTCGCGGGCTTGCCGGTCATGCCGCCCTCCTCATCGTCGTCCTCGTCCTCATCCGCCTCGTCGTCGGAGTCGACGGCGGCAGGCGTGGTGTACGTGAACTTGACGGAGGAGCGGCCGGACGCGCCCGATGCGGCGAGGACGTCGCCGAAGGCGGCGAATTTGATGTTGATGTCGGCTTGTGGGATGACGGTTTTGGGTTTGCCGGGCTCGAGGGCGACGTGCCTGTGCGAAAGGATTATACGCGAAGTTAGGTGCTTGGGTTATTTGACGGATGAAGATGCATATATGCGCGAGTGCGAAGCAGTGGATGGAGGTGGAGATGGAGGTGAGGATGTACGCACCAGATTGCGATGGCTACAGGCATTTTTGAGATATCAATAAACAAAGTAAAAAAGAGGAAAGGGAGGAGGAAGAGGACAAGGTCAGAGAAATTTTGAAGAAAGGCCAACGAACGCGTGCCTCAAAAGATCAAAACGCCGTCACAGGCTGCAGCGCGTGTGCATTTCAGACTCCGCTTGTCCCTCTCCCTCCTCCCCAAGTTGCGATGGTGCGTGGTTCAGTACGGAATAGACGCGATGCTGATAATATACTCTCACCAAGTCAAACGTTCTGAGACAATATCTCTCTGCAGTGCGCTCAACGCTCACGGCGGCGCTTACGCTCGAGGACTTTTCGTCCCAGGTGCGCAGCCTTGCATCTAATCGCAGCGGTGGACATGGGTAGTCTGATCCGGATGCTTGCAGGTGGTAGAGAGACACAACAAGCCCGAGATTGAAGTCCAGTGCGCTTCTCCTCTCTTCTATCCATCACGGCACACGCTGATCGTCTGACCATGTACATCCAACCTGGCCAATCCTGTACTCGCACCCATGCACGACCTTCGATCCAACTCACTATGCGCCTCTGCGATGGGAACACGACCATGATAATACAGAGGCTCGAAAGAAGTCCTCCTCAACCCACTCATCGTCTCCCGCAACGAGAACGAGCGCGTGCTGATCGAGCCGTCCGTCAACTCGCTCCGGATGAGCATCCGCATCAAGCAGGCCGATGAGATCGAGCGCATCCTCTGTCACAAGTTCACCCGCTTCATGATGCAGCGCGCCGAGTCGTTCGTCGTCCTCCGGAGGAAACCTGTTCCGGTGCGTTGTTCTGTGCAGTATGACTGCGAGATACTGGCTCAATTATATGTGACAGGGCTACGACATCTCGTTCTTGATCACGAATGTGCACTCGGAGACGATGCTGAAGCACAAGATTGTGGACTTTATCATCCAGTGCGCCCTTCATATAACATGCTCCCTTGCGTTTCCCTCCTAAGCTCCCGATACAGGTTCATGGAAGACGTCGACCGGGAGATCAGCGAGATGAAGCTCTCGCTCAACGCACGCGCGCGTATCGTCGCCGAATCCTACCTCCTTGCTGTGCGTTTCCTATATCCAATTTCCGTGTCGTTTGGTTTCTGATTACTTGACATGATGTGCTTTCGCTATTCGCAGTTCAACGCATGAGCGCAAGCCTAGCCAGATGATGCCGTTACAAGAGAGAGGGCAGGTCCTCTCGTTTCGATCAAATTGTATACTTTCTTCACGCTTTCAGACATCCTTTTTGTGAGATTGGTGCCGTCGGGTTCTCGCCTGCGCTCCCTGAGCCAGATGGACTTTGACCACTTCCCTACTGCCCTGCGCGATCTGGTGATGAACGGCAGCCGACGCCATAACCACATACCGGGAATCAACATATTTAATTTCACTAGGTCTTCTTGTAAGCTAAGAGTACCCGAGCAATGTAAGATGAAAAGCAAAACATGAGCACTTCTGTGCCCCTGTCTACGGTGTCACGTGTTGCCGTTCGTTCGCGTCTACGCGCCGCCAATTGAACTCCCCTTTCCCGTTCTCGACAACGACACCAACCACATCGCCTCTCACCGTCCCACCTCAAGCCCTCAAACAAACCGAATCAAGAAACACACGAGTCTAACCAACTTGTACGCTCAGAAAGCGGACCGACTATAGACTGCACAAACCAGAAGTTAACGTGGTACATGTCCACCGGCAACCCGACCGCGACGGGCACACACCTCACATCCTCGCGCGTCAACCGCCTCCTCCGGCCGCTGCGCACGAAATGCGCGGTTCTGGCACAGGCGAACACGCCTCTCTACGTTGTAGCGCCTCCTGCGCCCATCATCACATATACTTCGTCCTCCAATGGGCAACGGCGGAGTCCGGCTGAAGGTAATGGGGGGAGGAGTGGAAATGGGCAGGGAGGAAGGAGGAACGGAGGCAGAGTTGGCGACGCTGCAGGTGGATCGGGTCTGGGTGCAGGAGCAGGATCAAGTGCAGGAGCAGGAGACAGCGGCCCGGGTCCGCTCACGGTGCTCGCGCCCGTGCGCCCGACGAGCCTCCACCGGCGCATGGACCGCGCGGGCGCCGCCAACTTTGAGCTCGCGCGCAAGGTGCATGCTGTGCTCGATGCGTTTCGGAACGTGCTGCAGGTGGCTTGTGGGGCGCCGCCGGCGCATTTGTCTTGGGCTTTGTCGGCGGCGGCGCCGGGGGCAACGTCGACGTCAATACCGGAGGCCTTATCGAAGGCTGGCTCTTGTGCGGGGGGAGAGGGTGGCTCAGCGAAGGGGGAAGGAAGGGTGAGGGTCCCGAGTCTGGCGGCGCTCTGCGCGGGTGTGGCGGGCGTGCATGTCCCGCTGAGCCGCGCAGAGATGGGCGAGGAGCGGGAGGGGTCAGCTCACAGCCGCAAGGGCGGTGATAGAGAAGATAGCGAGACGGAGGGCGACGAGGAACCGCAGGTGGGCGAGGACGAGTTCATCGAGTTCGTCGAGGCGCTGTTCGACGCTGTGCCGCCTCACTATCGACGGTGAGTTGCACGCATTTCCCCCGCACCTCTCTGACGATGGACCTCTATCAGATACATGGTCGTCTCGCACGCGCTAACCGCCGCCCTCGCACTTTGCGTCCCCAACTTTTCGCTGCTCTCGCTCCTGCTCGACGCGTGCCTCCCATACGGCACCGAGCTCCTTCCCGACTCGACGCGCCTCCTCAAACTTGTCCTCGCACGCGCTATTTCTCCTACATCTCCCACATCGGTGGCGCCAGCACTCGCCCACCCGGCCCATGCCAAGTTCCTCATCGAGCTGCACTACGCATGGAAGCGCGCGAACCCTCCTTCTCACCCACCCTCTTCTCACGCCGGCGGAAGCACCGAAGTATTCACCACCGAAGCCTTCGCGAGCGCCGTCGCGGACGCGCTCGTCGACGCACGCAGCGCAGAAGCGTGGACGTGCAAGGCGACGCGCAAGTTCGCGCGTTCGCTGCTGAGCGAGCGGGAACAACGCCACCCGCAGCTCGAGCAGGCGGCGCCATCGGACCTGCCGGCGTTCGTGGCGCTCACGCTCGGGCTCGCGCGGTTTCTGACCGCTTCCCTCTGGGCTGACCGCGAGAAGACCATGGACGATCTCGCGGGCCTCGCGGAGCTGTACATGCTGCTCGCGAGCTGGCTTTCGCGGATCTTTGATGCGCTTACTCAGCGCGCGCCACAGGAGGACGTGCCTGTTGCTGCTGCTGCTGCCTCTGCGATCGGGTCTGTGGCTGCGCTTCTTGACTTTCTTCGTCGCTCGGGCCTCGTGCGGCGCTCTAGACGCCAGCATCGTCCGCAGGCGATGGTCGAGAAGATGGTGGCGGACGGCGCGGCGAGTCTCGGTGTGCTTATGCTCCTCCGTAGCGATAGGCGGCACGCGGACGAGGCGCGGGTGGGCGCAGCGATCCTGCGGGAGTGCAGGCTCGGCGCGAGCACGTTTGTCGCCGTGCTGGGGTGGCTGGTCGAGCCTGTTTCTTCGCTGGCTGACGGAAGTCGTACACCGTCGTCCACGCCTCTTGGTTCCGACTCTTCTACTGAGTCAACGCCGGCGGAGAGACTGGTTCGCTCGCTCGATGTGCTTGCTGCTCTGTTTCGTTCGTGTGCGCTGTGTGGCGCTGAGGCTGCACTGTGGGGATGTGCGCTTCAGCTGCTTGAAGGCGGGCTCACGCCGAAGCTGATGCCTACGGTCTTGGGGGACGTGGCGTCGCGCGTGGAGATGAAGAAGACCGTTGTGGAGAGGCTGGATGCTGCTGAGCGCCTTGTCCCGCGAACCATGGGAATGGAAACAGATTGGGAGAAGGGTCTCGCAGTGGGAGAGGGGAGCGCGAGGAAGAGGAAGTTCGTCCCCGCCCTCACCTCCGCTACCGGCTCGTCCGCATACCCGAGCACGCCTATGGGTCCCCCTCGTGCAAAGCGTCAGCGTGTACCCCGGTTTGACGCGATGGAACCACCGAGTCCGACGACGGGAGGCGCAGCGGCAACGCCAGCGCCGTTCGCAACGCCTCTATGGCCGACGCCACTCGCGCGCCTCCCGTCGTCGTCGTCGCCCACAACAGCGTACGGATACACGCCCTCACGGGCTAGCCACACTCGCCACCTCCACTACGGGCACAGTATGGGCGACGGTGTGCCGCTCCCGCTGCATGGGCCCGCCTTTGGTCGGGCTGTGACGGACGAGGACGACTCGGACTGGCCGATGGAGGAAGAGGACGATGTCGAGCGGGACGGGGACTATGTCCAGCCCTCGCCTGGGCGGGCTCGCGCTGCCACGAGGCGTCGGAGAGGGCGCCGGCGCAGGGGTGATGACGGTTCGAGCGAGGATGACTCGGCGGATGGGGGTGGGCGGGTGGAGAGCGACGGCGAGGACGAGCTGCTTATGCCCCAGCCGACGCGGGTCGTTGCGAGGAGGAACGGGGCCGTCGGAAGGCGCGTGTCGTATCGGGAGGCGGACGACGAGGGGGACGAGGACCGGAGCGACGATTTTGTGTTTTATTCTCCGCCCAAGGCAAAAGCGCGGCGCAAGCGGAGAGCGCAGACGCGTACGTCTACTGAAGAAGAGGAGGAAGAGGACGCAGAGGAGGATAACAGCGACGATTTCGTGTTTTACTCGCCGCCCAAGGCTAGAGCTCCCAGGCACCAGAAACGAACGAAGCAAAGTGGGGTGAAGGCTACTTCAAGTCGTCGTGGGTCCTCTCAGACCCCTTCTGACTCTCCTGGACAGGACGGTCCAAACGCGCAGCAAGGAGAAAGCGAAAGCGAGGCGCAAGAGTTCGTGTACTACTCCCAGCCCATGTCGCGTACCCGGTTCAAGGTCACGCCCGTGCACGCTCAAGACCACGCGCCTCCAAAACCCAAAGGCATGCCCAGGCCGATGCCAAAGCCGATGTTGCGTCTCCCGCCACAGGCTCGCCGGTCGTCTGGCAACTTCCATTCGCTCCTTGCGGACGCGCAGGCAGGCAGGATCGACCTAAAACGTGCTCGGAGCGATGATGGTTCCGGTTCCTCCTCGCAATCACCGATATCCAGGGGCCGATCGCTGTCATCGAGTGCATACGAAGAGCCTCCAGATGCTGATGCCGAGGAGGAGGGCGAAGGCGATCAAGACTGCGAGGACCAGAGCGAAGAGTCCGATTCTGAGGCAGAATGGCCGTCCAGGCGTGCGCTTCGTCCACGTACGAGTGCGCCTGCTCGATATGTCGGGCTCACGTCCGAGTCTGAACCCGATGTGGTCCCTGACGACGACGACGAAGACGATGAACGGAGGGAACGGCAAGCCTCACCCAAGCTCGTTGTGGTTGGCTTGGGCGCACGCATAGCTGGACGTCCGGGGAAGACGAGGCACTCCATAGCAGTCTCAGGCGTTCGGCCTCGCGCTCACTTCAGCTTGAAGAAAGCGCTCACTAGGAAGCCTCCCTCTCCGGGTATTGGCACTCGGGGCGGTAGAAGACGCGACTTTGAGGAAGCATCGTCGGACGACCTCAATCTGATTGGTTTCAGGACGTCGCCTGAGCCATAGTTGTCGACTTTCTCAATGTTCGAGCTTGGGGGACTTATATCCGGTGAAGTTGGATTTACTGTAATCTAGAGTTCTCTTTTGTTTTTACCTTGCATTTCGAATGGCATTACACATCGGCATTTAGGCGTCTCACTCATACATACACATATACCACTAGCATGTGTCATTTCAGTCATGTATCGTACTCACCCGATAATTGTTAAGACGAGGGCAGTTGGCTTGCATTACCCGTCTGCGAAGGATGTTTATTTTCCTATGGCGGGAAGCAGGAAACGGCTCAGTAAATTTGCTTAGTCGTTGAAGCTGAAGCGCTGTAGTTGTGAGAGTTGGAATTGAGTTAAGACACAGAGGCGTTCCTCAGGTAAACCGTATTCCACTTGCATCGTAGTGTGCAAAACGCTAGTGCAGACTATGAACGACTTCGCTACAACTATGAAGCTGACTTGGAGTTTAATTTGGATATTATAATACGCAAACGAACACAGGCACATTTGTCCTTCGTTATTTAAGCATTAAGACGAATACTACGTACGATGCCCCCACCCGCTCGCTGACGCCTTGCGAAAGTGCGCTTAGCAGTTGTTGGAAGAGCATGCGCCCTGCATATGACATGATGAGCTCAAGTGATGAAATATTAGAATTTTAACTTACACCAATGAAACGGTAGCTCTGGTCACTCGGGTCCAACGTCTTGCAGAACCCGGTCGCAGTGAAGTCGAACCCTTGGTTCTGACATGTGCAGGTGCCGTCGCCGTTCGTGATGACGAGGCAGAACTGGTTGTCGCCCGTGGTACCGAGGCCCGTGTTGGGGATGTAGACGGATCCACGACCTGCCTCGCCGAGGCAGCCAGGGTTGTGGATCGAGACACCCTCGCCGCCGTTGACCGAGCAGGCTGAGTCTAGCAAAAGGAAGCAACGTCGTCAGCGTCGTGTTCAAGGCGACGAGAAATGGGAGTCGCGCTCACCGTCGAAGAAGTTTGCGTAGTAGTCGGCTCTGGCGGTCGACGCGAGGCTGACGAGCACGGCGAAAGCAACGGTGGCAGCACGGGTAGCGAACATGATGAATGTAAGAAGGGTTTGAGTGGTGTTGGTTTAGGTTGTGTGGTAAACTGTTGAATGCTGTTGTACGGCCATACCTGGTGGACTTTATACGTTTCTGTCCTCCAGCTTGAACACAGGTTCGTATACATGTCTCGTCTCTGCCTCAACTCTGCGTGTGTCAAGATTGACGAAGGACAACTGACCTCATCCTTGACTCAAGAGAGACCTGGCCGTACTTGGTGCACAAGGAACAGATGCAGAAATAGAACCAGTGTTCATTACACAGAGGTTATGCGGTGTTGTCGGCTACCCCATCATCAATGTCGAGAAATGCTCCACAAAAACACAGAAAACATTGGGCAAGCTCCGGGTTCCGCAAACTCCGGCGCTCGAGCGCTGATATAGATCTTCCGGGACACCACAAAGGTTCAATTGGATTGAATAGGGAAGTTTGGCGCTCGTCCTCACCGAAGTGATCCGTCGTGGTCATATACACAGCCCGACTCCATCGGATTTTTGTCAGTTCACCATAGATCTTCATCACGCGAGATATGAGCGCGGTTTATGGCAGCACTCCTGTTGACTTGAGTTAGATGACGATGTATGTAATACACTGGTGAGTGCCCTCGAATCACCTTTATGATTTATAAATAGGGCGTAAAACACTGTCTTCTGTATTGCGGAGTTCAGGTTCGAGAGACCCTGGATTGTTCCAAATTAACCTATGTTTGCACTTACTCTATTGCACAGCTCAAAACTCCGCATGCACGAGGAAACTAGTGATATGTTTCTTTCGACCGGCGAAGTGAGCGCGGGTACACAGCTTCATTGATATTGAGCGGCGACTTTGGTGAACCATGACAAGCACCTCGAAAACAAGAAATTATGCTGCTTACACAACTACGCCGCCATTCATATTACGAGACGTTGGCTTGGGTGTTTCCTCTGGTAAGAGAAGGGCACTATGGATATGCATACACTCTGGAGGCGCATCACTGCTGACACAACCTATGTCGCTGTAAGCTCAGCTGGCGTCAAACTCTATCTCGGAAATCTCGGTCAAAAAACACATCACGTACGTTACTCGGATCAATTTTCCATCTTCAGATGCTATTCTATGCAAAGAATGGGCAGACGAGGCAATGCATTTGCATTCGAGGGCCCGCCATTTAGCCGACGCGCTGCATGTCCAAATGTCTTCCTGTATCATAACTTTTCATAGATGTCAGGTCAAGAAATGAAATGTGGAGCCGTTCTGAATCTTGTTGCGGGAACGGCGGGTGAGTGCCAAATGGTCGGATTGGTTGCGGCAGGCAACAATTGCAATGGCGGCTCGGAACAGGGTCAGTACTTCAGTGATCTAATGCACGGAAGTTGGCATGAGCGTGATAGTCGCAGAAACAACACATACGTTATGACGAGGCTCATTGGGAGTAATGACTCGCATGTTGCGTTGAGGTAAGGAGAGTAACTGAAGAGGTCGGCATCCGGATTGTTCAGCGCCCACCTCGGCACATGCCGAATCGGAGGCCGAACGTAATACCTGTCGTTGTGGCTGACTCAACTGCGCTCAAACCTCCACAAGCTGTGTTCAAGAACGTTGCGACGACGGGATCGGAATAGCCTCTGGGGGGACAGACAGTGTCCTCGCATTTGTTGTGCACCACAGTGTTCAACTCATTTTGCGGAGTTCATGGTCCGAGCAAGTGCAAGAATACATTGTGAGCGCTTGAAGTTGTGGAGCATCTTTTTGGTAGCGTTGATACTCAGGCTGTAGCAATCAGACAAGGCTGTTTTGCTTTCATTTTAGGACACCGGGCGATCATCAAACCGCGCTATCCGTTTTCGGCGGGCTGATGCGGAATGAAGCTTGAAGGGTGAAGTTATCAGCATCATGCAACTTTCGATGCATGAACTCAAGTCCAATCTGTGCAAGAACTGGGAGGCAAAAATGTATAAAAGGCCTGCAGGACTTCGCTAAAATACCATCCCACTACACTCAGACAACAAAACGACCACACAACCTAAACCAACACCACTCAAACCCTTCTTACATTTATCATGTTCGCTACCCGTGCTGCCACCGTTGCCTTCGCTGTCCTCGTCAGCCTCGCGTCGACCGCCAGAGCCGACTACTACGCAAACTTCTTCGACGGTGAGTTCGACTCCTCTTCACTGTCGCCGTAAACACGACACTGACGACGCCACTTCCTTTTCTAGACTCAGCCTGCTCGGTCAACGGCGGCGAGGGTGTCTCGATCCACAACCCTGGCTGCCTCGGCGAGGCAGGTCGTGGATCCGTCTACATCCCCAACACGGGCCTCGGTACCACGGGCGACAACCAGTTTTGCCTCGTCATCACGAACGGCGACGGCACCTGCACATGTCAGAACCAGGGATTCGACTTCACTGCGACCGGGTTCTGCAAGACGTTGGACCCGAGTGACCAGAGCTATCGCTTCATTGGTGTAAGTTGAAATTCTAATATTTCGTCACTTAAGCTCATCAATTCATGCACAGGGCGCTTGCTCTTCAAACAACTGCTGAGCGCACTCGAGTGTCTCCGATGGACCCGTATTTGTTCCCCAGAACGATGAACGATCTGTTAGCTTAATTATAATCCGTACCCACACATAGTTTTGAATACTTGTTTCTCCGTCCGATTACTGGGCTTGTAAACTCAGAAAGAAAAAAAGTTATGGCTTACTCACTCAGCTGAGCTTTTGGTCCAGATGGCTAGTGCCATGAACGTGTGGTTCGGATGGGTATCCCACTTTGATCCCACTAGCACCATTTGCAAATGGAATGAGTTCATTCAGATAAGCATCTACAAGTCTCTCGCGAAGGAGATAAAAAGCTTTCAATTCGAACATCAGACCGCGATGTCATCGTAGAGACACTGGGAACTTGTAACAGCAGGTAGAATCTGAATCGTCTTGGTAGGTCTTGGTACGTCGAGACTGCAAGTGAGATAGGGGCTAGTTTCCAGCGGAGAATGCCCAGTTCGGAGTCTTCCGAACCCAATCCCGTTTTCACGTCGCCACGTCGAATCTCGAGCTCCTTGCACCACCGTCTGTTTCTTGTAGATCAACTGCAGAAATACGCTTTTAATATCTTGGGTTTGCCGTAATGACAAGCTCTACGAAGGAAAGCACACCGATGAGCATTTCTTCCGTCAAAGGTTTCCTATTAGCCCACTCGGAAAGATCCAGAACCCAGTGTTACTATCCGACCCGAGTTAGCTCGGGGCTTCACTTACCTTCTTGCGCCATTTCACTGATCACTCACCAACAGAGGACTTGAATAGGCGAACATCAGCTACAAACCACTAAATAATACTCGACATGGCAGCACTGATCGCCCCCCAAGAGCCTAAAGTCTGGTTCGGTGAGCGATCTTATCTGTCTCATCCCACGCGCTCGAGACGCTCACCCCCCAACTCAATCAACCGCCCATAGTCACCGGCGCATCATCTGGCTTCGGCCTCGAAGTCACCAAAGCTGCCCTCGCGCGCGGCGACCGCGTCTTCGCAACGCTCCGCACGCCCTCAGCTCTCGCGGACCTCCAAGCGCGCTACCCGCCCACCCAGCTCTGCGTGCACATCCTCGACGTCACGCACGAGCCCGCGATCGGCCCCGCGTTCGACGCGGCCAGGAGCGTCTTTGGGCGCGTCGACGTTGTGCTCAACAACGCGGGGATATGCGTCGTGTCCGAGGCGGAGGGCATATCGGAGGCGATGGCGCGGAAGCAGTTCGAGGTAGTGTTCTGGGGTGCGTCGTACGTCACGCGGGAGGCGGTGCGGACGTTTAGAGAGCAGAAGCCGTCCGGGGGGAAGCTGTTGCAGGTTGCGTCGAGGACGAGCATTGAGGCGACGGCGGGGGTTGCGCATTATGCTGCTGCGTGCGTCGTGTCTTGATATATCGCGTTCAAGGGAGAAGTTTGGCTAAGATGTTGGCTGCCAATGTGTACATAGGAAATCAGGTGAGTTTTTATCCTTCGTGCTCGACGTGAACATTGTCAAACCTGGGATGCGACTAGCTCTTGAAGCACTGACGGAAGGCTACGCACAAGAGGTTGATAAGGGATGGAACATCTGGGTTCGTCGTCATACCACCCTCGTCCCCCTGTCGCCCTCTCCTCTGACCGCCCCATCTGAAATCCCCTCTTAGTTCACAATCCTCGAACCAGCGCTTTTCAAAACCGGCTCACCCGGCACAAACATCCTCGAGCCCCCGCACCCCGCATACAGCAACCTCGACCTGCCCGTGAGCAAGTTCCGGGCGGGATACCCCAACGAGGGCATCTTCACCGGCGACCCGCGCAAGTTCGCAAAAGTCGTGCTCGACCTCGCGGACGTCACCGACGAGCGCGAGTGGCCGTTCCGCGTGCCGCTGCACCGCGTCGCACTGGACGCGGCGAGACGCAAGGGCCAGAAGTGGCTGGATGCGGCGGAGAGGGAGGGGTGGAGGTCGGATGATATCTACATTGACAAGGCGAGTGCTTAACGGGTATGATCATGAGCGTGTAATCCACCGTTGTACATCATCCTATCGCACTCACTTTGTGTGCGTTGTTGCGTTCGACCTAGGGCAAGAACAGATGCTACGCTCCTCAACCGAGCTTCAGAGTAGTGGGGAGCTGCCGAGGAACGAGGATAGACATCAGGGTCTACCACTCTGGATACTAGGTTGCATCTCGCACTACTTAGGTATTGGCGCGCTGTGACGCTATCTCATCAGGAAGACCAGAACGACGTGGAGTCACCAACCCGTCAAGTGTAATGACGATAGTCAGGTAGGGGTGCGAACGCTTGGTAAGGTCCAGAAGGCTAGTCATCTGGTACCATGTGAAGACTATCGCCTGATGGTCATAAAACCATTTCCTTTCATCTGTACAACACCAACAACATGCATGCGCGTCAGTCACTTTCTTGCGGATGCCAGCTACGTCAAAACGGCTTTCGCTCTGCCATGGCAATGACTAGCTTTGTGATTCACTCAACGGTGCGTGTTAAATACTAATCTCGTCAATAATTATCGCGCTTGTTTCAATAATACATGTGTTACAGGCTGTTATACGCTTCGACTAGAGTTGCTGATCGTCATATATAGACTGCATCGCGTCGTAATGTCCGCTCCCAACGTTTAGCAGTTGTTGGGACCGCAGGAGCCCTGTCGCAAAAAGGTCAGCTCAGTGACCGACATAAAGTGTACCAAACAGGACTGACCCCAACGAAGCGGTAGCTCTGGTCGTTCGAATTCAACGTCTTGCAGAACCCAGTCGCCGTGAAGTCGAATCCGACGTTCTGGCATGTGCATGTGCCGTCGCCCGACGTGATCACAAGGCACCACTGGTTGTCGCCCGTCGTGCCGAGGCCGGTGTTGGGGATGTAGACGGAGCCGCGACCGGCCTCACCGAGACAGCCGGTGTTGCGGATGTCGACGCCCTCGCCGCCGTTCTTGGTGCAGCTTCCGTCTAGAAACGCATGGTTAGTGATTTACACGATGCTAGCGATGCTGAACATGGCTCACCATCGAAGAAGTTGGCGTAGAAGTCAGCCTTGGCGGGCATGACGAGTCCGAGGGCGGCGACGATAGCGAAGGCAGCAGTTCGGGTAACGTACATGATGAAGATGCTGAGATAGAGAGGTCGGTTGGTTTGGTGCGTTTATGTGAGGTGAGCTGAGTGAAGAGAGATGTTCTTGATGCTGGTCCATCGAGGAAGTCTGAGGGCTTTTTATACCTTTTCTCCGTCGCAGCTTTCTACAAGGAGATCGCACAATGCACGCATAACTAGGCGGTATGCACGTCCAGGGCTCGACTTATCCAGTAATTCGTAACCTCATCTCGGTCCTAGAACTCGAGGTGGAGTATGGAGCGCTCGATCGACATGTAGAAATGATCCAGCGACTAAGGCGCAACACGTTGCGATGTCAATGGCGATGAAACTCAATGTTTTGAGTGATGTTGTGAATTGAGCGTTCAAGGCAGCGTTCTTGAGCACGTGCCGGAGTAAAGTCACCGACTTAAACTTCAACTTCAAGCTTCACAAATTAGACCGATGGAGAATCAATTGCAAAATACCCTTCTCAGCATCGTGACATCTCGCGTCTACAGTGATGATGTCCTCGCCTCGGCACAGCACGTCGGTGGGCGCTGTCCAGCCTTTTCATTCCTGGTTGCCGAATCTATCGGAGAGCTTGTGAACTTGACATCATACTTTACAGGTGCTCAGCATCATTATTTGGTCTCTTCCCCTTTAGCGAATCCTAACGGATTCTGCTCCCGTCTAGGTGTCCGTCGCGTCCCCGTGTGCTTTTATGGAAGTAGAGCTGTACGAGGTGGTGCGTAAAGGAATAACACGCGGATGACTTTCGTTCTTGTGATTCAAGCATCGCCTTTTCTTTGCCCTGGCCACATACTCAGCCGTGATTACAGGATTCACAGTATGGCAAGTGTTTGCAAACTTTGAAATGGGTGTTTATAGTTTGAATGCTGTGTCATCAGGGATATGTAGAACTCTGATCAATTGCATTCATGTTGCCAACGTTGTGCGGCTCACTGGCACCCGATGACTCTTCGACGTCCGTTTCGTTCGTACGTGCGCTCAATGTCAGTTTTGCTCCAACCTCGCGAATTGTTGTCTGGGAACACTCTCGCCTTTGGGCCACTGCATTCGGCGTCTATGTCCATCTACTCCAAGTCCCTATCTAGATATTCGGCGTGCGGGTTTGTTCGTCGCAACATTGTGGTACATGTGGTGTGATGGCCTTGGAACATGGCCTGGCGATTCGCCCGCGCGGCGGTGAAGTAGGCAGCATGACGTCATGTGCTGTCACGGAGAGAGACCGATCGGGACGGGCAGTGCTCTGATTGGCTTCTCATTTCCTCTCACTTGACCTTTCCTTCAGACATGTGTTGGACTAGTACGTAGATATGTTTCTCGGTTTTGCGCCCCATTTCATTCAGAACTATGTAGTGTCCTCGAACGAAAGTCATGAACGCAGATTTATGGGCACATTCAACACATTTTCTAGTGTTACACGATGATTCGTCATTTTTGAATTCATTCGAGTTAGGATCTTAGTTTACAGCTGGAGTGTAGACTTTCCGATTCATGGCAAGTGCCTCGAAAGTCAAGAAACCATACTAACCATACTAATGTTATGTTTTGAGACGTTAACTAGTATATCTCAACTGGTGAGAAAAGGCACTCTGGATATACATACACTCTGGAGACGCATCATTGGTGATCCATTTTTGACGCTCTTAACCCTGCCGGCGTTGAAATCTGACTTGCAATCCTCGGTCGAAACCTGTCTCATGTACTTACCTAGGTTCCATTTCCATTTCTAGGTACTAAGCTACGCAGTAAAGGTCTCACGGTACTTGTACTTCCTAGAGAATATTCGCCGATGATCAAAACATGAATGGGCCCAATGCACTTGCACTGAGCGCTCGTCGTCCAGTCGGGACGCTGCAGGCCCGACGCTACGCCTGCATCATGGGCTTCCACATATGTCAAGTAATGAGAGCAAGATACATTGACTGTGGAGTCGGTACGCATCTAGTTGCGAGAACAGCGGGGTGAAGCCAATGCCAAATGATCAGATTTATTGCAGTAGGCAACATTTGCAATGGCAGGGCGGCTTGTTTCAGGTGAACAGGATCAACACTCTGAATGTAGAGAAGTTCGTATGATCGTGGAAGTCGCGGAAGCAGAACATACGTCATGATGAAGCTCATTGGGAGCGATGACTCGCATGTTGAGGTATACAGGAGAGTTCACTTATGAGAGTCGGCGTTCGGATTGTGAGGCGCCAACCCACTTCGGCATATGCCGAATCGGAGGCCGAACATAATCCCCGCCGTTGTGGCTGAGTCGATTGCGCCCAAACCTCCGAGGCAAGCTGTGTTCAAGAACGTTGTGACGGCGGGATCGATATAGCCTCTTGGTGAACAGTGTCCGCACACCCGTTGCTTCTCATAACGCTCAAGTCATCTCGTATATCTTACAAGGATGTTCCGAGTAAGTGTCCAAGACCACATTGCGAACGCTTGAAGTTGTGGAACATCTTTTGACAGTGCTGATCTTAGGCTGTAGCACTCAGATCTCAGACATTACTTTGGTCGCAGTTTTAAGACACAGGAAGATCGAAGAATTGCACTTTCCGTTCATGGCGGGCCGATGCGAAATGAAGCTTGGAGACTGAAGTCATCCGCACCAAGCAACTCTGAGCGCAATGCATGAACGCAAATCCAATCCGTGTGATAGCTAGGAGGCAAGAATTTATAAAAGGCCTGCAGAACTTCGCTAAAATACCATTCCACCACAATCAGACAGCGAACCATCCACGTCGCCTCATATCCAGCACCCCACTTTACCCAAAATCATTATCACGTTCGCTACTCGCGTCACCACCGTTGCCTTCGCCGCCCTCGTTACTCTCGCGTCGACCGCCAGGGCCGACTTCTACGCCAACTTCTTCGACGGTCAGCCATCTTCATCCTCACCGATGTTCTGCCCATCACTGATTATGTACGGCTTTCAGACGGGAGCTGCACCCAGAACGGCGGCCAGGGTGTCGACCTCCGCAACACCGGCTGCCTCAGCGAAGCAGGTCGCAGCTCCGTCTACATTCCCAACACGGGCCTCGGTACGACGGGCGACAACCAGTGGTGCCTTGTGATCACGTCGGGCGACAGTACATGCACGTGCCAGAACGTCGGATTCGACTTCACGGCACTGGGTTCTGCAAGACGTTGAAACCGAGTGACCAGAGCTACCGCTTCGTTGGGGTCAGTCCTGTTTGGCACCTTCTATGTCGAGTACTAAGCTGAACTTTGTATGACAGGGCTCCTGCGGTCCCAACAACTGTTAAGCGCAGAGCGAAAGAGATCAATGATCCTTCATGCTATCTCATATTATCTTGTTCATATGTATTCCATATAGCCTGTAACATCATATATGTAGCTCGAGAAAGACATAATCTAAAAGCGTAATCTGAACTGCGGTGACGAAGGGAAAAAAACACAAGTCCGCGAGCATACGTTGACTATGTATAGTACACGTAATCGAGTCCACGACAACGATATTGCCTGGGAAAATAGTCCTGTTTGCAAGTCACAACCGTTCTCGTCATGTCTCGAGAGAACCTTGAGGCCCAACCCGGGACTCGTCGGGACCCCGAGTTACCCAGAGCTTCCTTGTGTCTATCATCTGAGGAGTCCATATGTCTTCGCCTTGTTTGTGATGCTTCCTCATATGCCGCCGAAAGGAATCTGCACGATTGACTTGACCGAACACCTTCACGTTAGTGTGACTGATTTCCGGCTTACAGATTGGACAGGTATATATTGGTCTGTCGCCGCGGTTGAGCGAGCAGGTCAGCTCGTGTCGCTCTCTGTCTACATTTCTCGTGTTCGAAAGGCCGCAGTACTGGCACCGGTGAGGCTGAAGTGTTTCGAGCCGGATGCGCTTTTCTTTACTGGGTCTTGGAGATGGCTCGTTAACAACATCGCCAGCGTTCGATGCTTCACTCTCGTCGTCCACAGTATCCTCTTGATCGCGATATTCGTCATCGTCACTGTTGTCCGTCGGTTTGGGTGCTGTTTTTGACTTCGACTTTGTACCGCGTGCCGGGGCCTTGCCTTTTGCGCGTTTCGAGGACCTACGGGACTCGACGCCGGGCTCGCGAGAGCGCTTTTTACTTCTCGTAGGGGCCGTCCGCGGGTTAGAAGCCGCCGAAAGAGGTATTGGGGAGGGAGGAAGCGAACGAGGAGCCTGAGATAGACCTGATATCTTCGCGACATCCAGATCGAGTGTCGCACGACGGGACGCACGAGTGACAGGACGGTTCGAGAATGAAGGGGGAGGAACCTCAAATCGGACTGAGGGTGGTTCGATCGGAGTCTCGCGCGATGAGGATTTCGGCTCGGCAGGCAAGACGTCTTCCGTTGAAGCAGAGGAAGGGGTGACACTGACCGAGCGAGAGGATGCAGCAACGGGACTTGGCTCAGCGGAGGGGAAATACACCTGAGATAATGGATGAGGGGTGGCCGGAAGAGAACGCGAGCTGAGCTGGAGCGCATCGGTCCGGATAGGCAAGAGGGCAGGCGTAGCGGGATGCAATGACTGCGGTAGAGAGTGAAGGTCTGATTGAGGTGACGGAGGGATGGAACTGAGGGAAGTGAGCGGAGATAGCATCATTATATCAAGTTCGTTCTGAGTAGTCATGTCGTTATTGTCGTCGCCGTCGTCATTGATATACTGGATAAGCGACTGCGAGGACGTCGGCGAGGAAGGAAGAGACGAGAAGTCCGTAAGAGGAGTGAGTTCATGCGTGATCAGAGAGGACGTAGCGGGTATGTCCACCTGAGCGTGTTCACGATAATTCGAGAGCGGTTCGAAAGGTCCAAACACACGCCATTGCGGTACTTGCAGTAAGCCCGAAGAGTTCGTATCTGATTCTACAACGGGGAAGAGCATGTCGCGGACTGGATTCCGAGGTGATCGTATCTCCGGCTCCAGCTGAAGGGCAGTAGTTTGAAGCTCAGACGGTGTTGTGTCGAGCTGAACCATCCACTGCTCAAGATCCGACCCATACGTTTCATGGCTGGTGGTCGGCAAATCGAGGGGTATAGCAGACGGTCCGACATGAGTCGGTGACGGCATTCGTATATGGGCACCACCAGTTCCGCCCTGCAGGCCGTAAACACCAGCAGCGGAGACATCAAGAGCCGCAGGGGCCGAGGAAGTGGAGCCTGACCCGTTGAACAAACAAGGGTCCCAGCCGGGCTCGCACCGATAAGCTGCGGCCTCATTATCTAATTCCTCAATCCCCTGGTAGTCGAACTCCGTGATATCGGGCGTCTGACAAGGCCAGTTGTCACCGAGAAGGGCTGGGTTTGGTGGTTCAGGTGTCGCCAGAGAGCTGGATGTAACGCTAAAAGGGCTACGGTCTACACTTAACATAGGCGTGCGCGTGATGAAGGACTTGTGGGACGCTGTCGGCTCCGACGAGGGCGGGATAACCTCGAGATGCAGACCATGACCAACCGTGGGCGATGAGTAGGGGGTCTGTTCGCGTGGCGATGAGTGGGGCATTAGGTCGAGTAGCTTGAATGGCTTACCGAAGCTGGCGCAGCCAGTCCTTCGCTCGAGACGTATCTCTGTCCCACGTGCTCGCCTTCACTAGATGGTCCGCCGACAAATTCATCTCTTGTGGTGGACTCTACACATAGGAGAGCTGATGCTTCGAACTGGCCTTGCATCGTGCCACTGTCGTATACGTTAGGCCCGGTCCAAACTGGACAGCGTAGAAATGGTCAAAGGAAAAGAGCTCACAAGTTTTGCATACCATCTGTCTCCGTTATTCTCCTAAACTGAAGCCCTCCACCGTCAAATAGGCGGGGTACGGGCATCTCCATGGTGCGCTCGATGATGCGAGAGTGTTGAGGCATGAGTAGGTCGTTAAGTTCTTGCGCGCTGTGGGTGATAAGAGGACTTTCGGGGAAGGGGATAGGGATCTAGCAATATGGCCATGACGGTATACCTCGTCGTTCTTATGGGTCCTTGTGGTAGCATATGGGTCCAACGAGCGATCAACGACACAACCGAGCACAAAAGGCGGTCGCGACGTCGCGACATCCTTGTCCTTCCTCCCGACAATTGAACATCAAGATTTTGCCCTGTTCGGTGTGGGGAGCAGCGAGGCGGGAGTCAGCCCCTCGAGACTTCCTTTTGCTTGTGACAGGCGCGGGAGGAGTTGCGAAGTGGTTGATGACGACGGGCCTTTCTGCCGCATCGAGAACAATAAAACATGCGCCTACATGCCCAAATAATTGACCTGGGTGACTGATAGGGGTGGAGTCAAGCGCTTAGTGGTTGCTCGCGAGCATTCCCGAAGCAACGTCTGGTGTCCGCCAACGTAAAGGTCATGTTCCAGAGTGAAACGTTTTGGATGGTCTCCTGCGCAACAAAGAATAAGGGGATTTATATGGCTTGATGCCTCCTTGTTTTTATAGAAGATTGACTCACACATGCGCCCACAACGACCCATATTGAGTCTGAACAAGAAGCCCAAGTAAGCGCTGAAGCGTATAAACACCGAGACGGGACTGATTTTAAGCTGTCAGTCAACAACCCCCGTTCAACATATGGTCGAGATCTCAGAAGAGAACCAGAGTATATTGAGCCTACCTTTACATCCAGACTCGAGCGAATCAAACATTTAGCTGGGTGTGGCCAAGGTGAGATAAGGTGCGGCGGCCGCGTTGTTGAGATGCGCAGATAGGCAGCGAGCGGCGTTGACAGCTGCGTTATTCTGTTTATAGACTCGCCCCTTTCTTCATAGCAGAGCAGCGATCACTCGGGCAGCGCTGCCCAAGTTACGATAAAGGTCGAGCTTTCTTGACATGGTGGTCTAACTTGCGAACATGCATGTGATGAGGATTATCGTAGACTCGTCCGACGGTGTAATGGAGCTGAGATGTGCTTCCGGAACTGCCCGAGCGGAGCCAGAAACAGCCTGACTAGCAAAGCTTGCCGCTACCAAAACATGGATCGCGTTATCATGTTTTGTCTCATTTTCCGAATCGTTCTCCGATAGTTATGCAGAACTACTGCAGACATCACTCAACAGGGATACTTCGTCCCTCATTAGAGAGGCTGCTGAACAACGCTGTGCTCAGTCAGGACCAAACGCAGTGAGTTTGTAAGCCCGATGTTTTGAGCCTGGGTTAGCTGGAGGCGCTCATGAAGTAGCGATGAAAGTGCCGACTTGAAATCGCCAGGGACTCGACGCGATCAAGCCACGCCAAGCCACGATCAAGAGGCAATACGGAACACTGCTGCGTGATGTCAAACGGCGCTGACGTTAGGGGGGTTGTGCGGTGCACGGCCTCGGTGAATTTGGCGGGAATTGCCTCTTTCGGGTATGTTTTCATCCTCCAGAGACATTGCACCGTTGTTGACGTTAGTTTGCCATCGACTGCGGTACGGATGATGTTCATGCATGCTCAGGTCATCGATGTTGTCTTAGTCAGCTACTCATGCATCCCGGCGCTCACAACGAAGGGCGGCTCGTATAAAAGAGCTGCTCTGCACCGGTGGCTGCCCCATCACAACACAAGTCGACGCAAATGCCTTCTACTACTCAAGTCTTAATCGTAAGTCTCTCATTAGCTCGTGCAACCTTATTCTTACCATCTTCTTCAGGCTGGTGCTGGTCCTACCGGCCTCGCAGCGGCCCTCGTTCTGCGCCGCAACGGCATCGACGTGCGCATCATCGAGAAGCAGGCGTCCACAAACCCCGGATCCCGTGGGTCGGGTCTCCGCCCCCGCACGCTCGAGCTCTTTCACCAGCTCGAAGCGAAGGACATTATCGAGAAGTCTAGTCAGGTCATTCCTATTCGCGCGTACAAGCCTGGAACCCTCGAGGTTGCTAAGGACCTCTGGATGGAAACTGTCAACGAGGCGACTCCTCAGATTCCATACGTAAGTTGATCTCCTCTGATAAAATCACAGCAATTAGTGACGATACTTGTCTAGCCGAGTGTCCAGCTCATGGGACAAGGCATGACTGAACGTCTCTTGCGCGGTCATCTGGCCGAATGCGGCTGCAATGTGGAATTTGCCACGGAACTACGCTCCTTCGAGCAAAACGGTGACGGGGTCATAGCTCATATAGCCAGAATCGAGGGAGATAAAGAGGTGACTGACACGATCCACGCTCAATACTTGATTGGAACCGATGGTGCACGAAGTGAGCGGTCCTTTCAATCTCTGCATCTCCCTGTTGACATATGGAATAAATAGGTGTCGTGCGAAAGCAGCTCGGACTCGCATTCCTAGGAGAGACTCGCGAAGAGACCCGCATGCTTACGGGCGACGTCCGTTTCACGGCGGAAGGGCTCGATCGTCACCACTGGCATCGCTTCGGCGATATGAACTCGAAGATGTAAGTACTGGAACTATAACGGTTTGACGATCTGTACTAAATCAATGATAGGGTCATGCTTCGCCCTTGCCCTAGCATTGGCACCGAGAACGACGGCTTCCAAGTCATGCTGGGTGGTCCAGAGATTGACCTCAATCCGCTGTTTGCCAACAAGCAAGCGCTTTGCGATAAGATTGCGGAGTTGGTTCCGGCCAAGTTCGACTTCAAGGAGGTGATCTGGTATGGTGAATTCAGGTACGTGTAATCTCATGCATACAGTCGTGTCTCCGCATGCTGACTACATGCGTCGCAGGCCAAACATTCGCATGGTGGACAAATTCAGCGTGGGTAGAGTATTTGTAGCAGGGGATGCTGCCCAGTAAGTTGCTTTTGCGACCGCTCCATCCTGTCGCTGACGATCATTTCTAGCTGTCACAGCCCTACTGGCGGTCAGGGTCTCAACTCGAGCGTTCAGGACTCAGTGAGCATCTCTCTCCATGTCATTCACGACAGAAGGCTGACTCGCTTTCCTTAGGTGAACCTAGGCTGGAAGCTTTCTTACGTCCTTAAGGGCCTGTCCCCGCCGTCTCTGCTTGAGACATACAGCGAGGAGCGTCTCCCTGTCATTGCGGAGATGCTCAACCTCACCACCGGCGTTCTCAACCAGAGTGCGATCGGCACTGACGCGTCGTTCGTTCGGCCCAGCCGCCTGCTCATGCTCGGTGTCAACCATCGCACGAGCAGCATCGTCCTCGAGGAGCTCTCACCGGCTCTCGCGGCCGTGCCGGCCTATGGGGACTCCAATGTCGAAGGTGTACTTGCTGCGGGAGACCGCGCGCCCGATGCGCCGGGGCTTGTCGATGCCAAGGGTGGCGAACATCGCTTCTTTGACGTTTTCCGAACGACATACCACACTGTGCTCGTCTTCGCGCCGAACGTGGAGGCGGCCACGCATATCATCAACGCGATCGATGGAAAATACGCGGGTGTCGTACGCGCCGTCGTTGTGCTGCCTGGCTCAGCATTCCTCGACAAGGACGAGAAGGCGAGCAGCGTGCTGACCCTGTGCGATGCGCACCGGCACGCCTACACCGGCTACCGCGCCCACGAGGGCGAGACGCGCGCTGTGGTTGTCAGGCCTGACGGTTTCATCGGCGCATCGGTCCGTACTGCTGAAGGCGTTGAGAGGTACTTTGCGAAGATTTTCGTCTCGGCTTGATGTTCTCATACAATGGTGGCTGCGCTCGATTATGTGGTTGTTTGTATTGTACGAATATGGCTGCGATGACTTGTTCTTGATGCTTACTTCTGTAGGAATATAAACCGTAACGATGCGTGCTTAAGTGCTATGGATGGGCTTTACTTGAGAACTGTGATTACAGAAGCGACTCGTAGCTACGTACCGAACTGGATATCGCAGGGCGAAATAACCACGAACAATTGAGTTCTATGATTGGCGTGATATGTCACTCAGTACACGTAGCTCACCCTGAACCGGGATATTTGCCACGGTTGCTGCGGCAAGCCTGTGTAGTAAAGTATGATATATAGTCCTCTAGCCATAACCAATTATGCGGTTCAGTGATCAAGTTTCTCTGTGAGTCATAATGCTAAAAGCTGAGCGCGAACTGTTGTCTAAGTAAGTGGATTTTGTCCAAGCGCCAAATGTTCACATTGTACAAATCAATATCGGTATACTAGCTAATCAAAGCACCTTATTTCTGCGTTGAGAATTCGGAAAGCAATGCTCTTCTCGCCCTCGAGATGTAGTATAGTTACGCTGTTTCCCTCTATCCGCAGCTTCAAGTAGTCGCGTTCAGGACGTTCAAGGCGTTCTGGCCTATATCTCTTCGGTAGCCAGAAAAGTCGACGTTTTCCCTTCCTGAGCCAGCTATCCAGACCTAAGCGACCAGGATAAGTAGTATTGTAGAAAAGGTCCTCTTCGTGGCGCTCCATTTCGTATGTCCATCCTTGTTTTGGGACCATCGATGGTTCTTTCAGAGTGGCGATATAATTGCGAGAGTAGATCCGTGTGAAATTCTTTGAGTGCACCAAGGGGCTTGGATGAATGAAGCAGAATGGTAGAAGGCGAAAGCGATCGACTGGAGTCGAAGACAAAGAGGGGCATAGAGCGATGGGCGTCCGAATCTTAAACCTCGCACGGAACTCCACCTCGAATTGGGCTGAGAGAACTGTGGGAAAGATATTTACAGCATACGCTAGAGAAGCTGACTTTCTCTACCAATCCATGAGAAGCTCTCGACGTTCTCTTCAAACCATTTCCCAAGATGCTCTTCGAGTGGCAGTACAGCATCACTGATATCCAGTTCCTCGATGGCACCAACACCCAGCCTCATCTCGCACATGTGCTTCAGAGCACCGGGTGAGAACGTACACCCCTTGATTTCGAGAGAGGCTATAGACTGGCACGCAAACTGTTGCTCTCCTCTGCACGAAAAGGCCATGGCGCCGAGTACCCAGTCGTTGAAGCCCGGACAGTCCTCGATGTAAAGCTTCCACCCCTCGAAGTCCTGTATCATGCGCAGTAGCAAAACACTAGAGCTGATGTCTGTGAGATGGAGCTCGAGGCCTGGCATGCGCATGCGGGGATGGGGGGGCCGAGACTGAGGCGCGATCTCGCATCGGGATATTTCGATTTTCTCGAGGTCTGGAGAGCGGACGATGCTGCAGATAAGGGAGACAAAGGGCTCCTTGAGGTTGTGGAGCCTAAGCCTTTCCAAGTTCATCAAAGTGATATGGCTCGGTAGCGCGATGGAGGAGGCGTCGAAGTCGAAGTCGAAGTCGAAGTCGAAGTCAGTGTCTTCGATGCAGAGCGAGAGCTTCTTGTTCTGACTAAGTTCGCACAGATTATCGAGAAATTTGAGTGGGTCTATGCCCTCTTTCCGGTCCACTGGCTTGAACTTGGTGAGGCGGAGGTCAATGTCGTACAACCAAGAAGCATGTCCCTCTCTGAAGATATCGATAAAGCTCGCGGCATCGGTGTGTAGCTCCGAAAGATCTGGCCACTTCAGCTCAGAAATCAAGAGAGGGGTAGTCACATCTGTATTTTGCGAAACCAAGTGTAGAGTGGAAAGGCGAGGTATATCGCTACGATCCAGGAAGTGACTGGATTCAACGAGAGTCGAGCGATAGAAGGTGACGACGGAGAGTTTGATCAAGCGCCCCAAGTGTCGAGCGAGCTGTCCCACAATAAAGCTGACGCGTTCCTGCTCCTGTGCAGCGGTGAGCGTGCACACGTCCTTGTCAAGGGGCGCTATGGAGACATCAACCAGTTGATTTCGAGATGCAGTGAAGAATGTCTTGATGACGCTGGGGACAAAGGTAGGGCCGTCGATCTGAATGGAAAGGGTCTGCCAAAACACGGATTTTAGCGCTAACACATTCATCCATGTGCGACAGACGAACGCAAGCTGCACTGCAGAATTGCGTATCGCTGTGCGCTTTATGCCGATGATCCGTCGATGCAAGTATTGTTGTCTAGCTGAGTCGAGGATCATGAGCAGAACCTCGGTAGGCAAGGACATGATAGGAGAATGCGACCGGTCGCGGGTAGCTGGCATCGTGGTCCTGTGGCCGCGAGACCGCTGATTTTAATTGGCGGCTCCCAGAGGTGTGGTTGGCACTCACCGTTGCGAGTATTATAATGTATTTGATCACTTGTGCCTTGTTCCTCTACCTGTATGTTCTATCGCCGAAGTGACAGCACTCGAGCGACACAAGTCAAGAGAGTTGTTGTCGACTCCGTGACGGAAAGAGGCGAAATGAGTTGCAGCAAGCGATTCCTAACCCGCAGCTTCCCGATGATCTATTAGAAAGCAGAGTTTTGTATGTAGAAGACCTTCGTACTACAGATGGCAAGGTGGAGACAGAGAGAGTCAGCCTCAAGGCCTTCAGGATCCGCAGAGGTTTGAAAGTGTAACTTGAGTTACTAGTGTAACTGCTGGAAACTTGGTGCGATCGATGGGGCGAACCTCCGACGTGTTAACCAGATAATCGGAGTTTGGATTCAAGCGGTCAACTCAAAGCGCCAATGATAACACACTCAATCTAGACGGGGTTTACTGGAAACTGATCCAACACTATCATTATTTTTTCAAACGACATGGAGTAACACTCCTACCTGAGCATTTTCTCGATGACTAAGGGTAGACTTATCTTTGGTGAACATACCGCCACCTATTGTGTGCCAAGTACTAGTCTACCCATCCCAACAGAATCCCCGTACATTATCCTCAAATCATTCCCTAACATCCTTGCCAAGTGGTGGAACGGGTAGACAACCATAAACCCTATAAGAACTTGTCAGAACTCCACCACCATGCTCCCAGCCATCGGTTAGTGATGGAGAAAGCAAGATAAAAGAACCTCGCATCAAAGACCAACAAGCATCTAGCCCATAATAGCCCCGACGACGCCCATACCCGCCGTGCCCAAAATGCCAGCAACGCTCGAGCTAGACAGCACTCGGTCCGCAGCGCCGTTGAAGTTGCTTGCCTGCGGCGTGGGCAGGCTCGAGCGCGAGCCGCCGTCGGTCAGGGTCGCGCCGTTGGGCTATGAAACGGGTTACGGTCGTGATCAGCTCTCGAGAGTGAGGGAAGGGTACGCGCGCCAGTGGCTTGTGTCGGATCGTTGTACTGGCAAGAGGGGTCTTCGCACAGGCAGGTTTAGACCCTGGACGGGGCCTCCACAGGCCGTCGTGTAGGTTGCAGAGACTGGATAGGGCGAGGGTGGGTCTATGGCCGGATGTCGTGTGGGATGAGTCAAGCGCTCGGAGTCTCCTATGGCGGATTTGAGTCTTGACGTTGTGCTTGGGGTTGTACACGACACTCTGTAACCCGAAGTAGAACAAAACGTTTAGCTCAAACTGATAAGTAAGGCCTCAATACGCACCAGAACGGCGCCACGGAATAAGGTCGACGAGATATTCAAAGGTGAATCAGATCGTGTTGTTTTAGATAAAGCTTTGCGTTTGGCATATACGCACAATTAGCCTCTCCTAGGTGGACCCTGAGGAGGGGGGCACCGTACTCGTTCTTAGATTTGAGCACCTAGCGGCGGGCGCCGTGCGCGAGGCGCGAGCGTCGCATGTGTTCGTCCCCCGCTGCGAGTTGCACAGAAGCAAGAATAGCAGCATAGGGCAAGGTTGACTTCGCAACCGATTCGGAGAGGTCGCGGACCGGCCGACGCGTGGGCGCGGTTGCTCCTGCGGATCGCGTTGCCTTGAAGTGGGCGATACCCCACGGGGCACGGGGGAATAAATTGCACACGTGTATTTTTGTTTCACGTTCGCGACTAAGGTGGTCTGATCTTGTACTGTGTGTTCAGGTGGGCAGACTGAAATAACGCTGGGGTGTGTGTTCAATGTAAAGTGCATGTCTCGTAGGGCTGTGATATATCTGGAATCTGGATGGCTGCATGCATGCCGGGGACGCGACTGAATGAAGAAGCAAGGCGCAACAGGTGCCGGCAGCGCATCTATCATCTTGTTCGGAAGTGCGTACCGGAGATTCGAAGACAGGTAAACGAAACACTAGAAAATGTGCAGAAACGAGAATCTACCCCAACGAAAGAGAGCGGAACGTCATAGCGAGAGTAGTTGTGGGGATTCGCAAGCAAGAGGCACCCTGCACGTCATCATTCCGTGAACGCCAGTGCACCCCAGGGTGGAATCGCAGTGCGGGTGTTGTGGGGGAAGCTGGGGGCGCCGGTGGCAGGTGTACTGGAGGGCTTAATTCATCGGGGTGATCATCTTTGGACCGGAGACAATCTGCACGGCACGGCGAGTGCGGAGGGGTGTTCTGCCGTTCTGCCGGCGATATTGATCTTCGCCGAGATTGAAGACGATGACTCGAGCCGGAGGGCGAGGTGAGTTGCTTGCAAGGGTGTTGTGGGGAACTGGGCCAGGGTATAGGAAAGTGGGCGTGAGTGTGGAGGGTTCCACGTCATTTGTTGAGAGGAAAAAGAAGAAAACGGAACGGGGGTGAGCCTAGAACGTCGTGGGAGACGGCCTTTCCCCACGTGGCGGTGCAACTCATCGCTGCATCCACCGTCCTCCCACTCACCTCTCCCTTTCCTCTCCCCATCTCCACCCTCTCATCCCCATTTTCTCTCTCCAGAGACACCCTTCAGGCCCTTTCCATCTCCCTCTCCCCGCCTTTTATTTGTTTTTCTACGCTGGAGCAACCCTATAATCTTACCCCTCCTCGAGCTGACCAAGCTAGTGTAATACCCTCCACGGAACCAGAACCGGAACCACCAGAACCACAGCAACCTGGTTCAACTCCACCCACAGACACAATGGTCGAGGTTGCAGTCACCACCCCCTCCCCAGCACCCGCCACCGGGCCCTCGTACCCACCGCCGTCGCTCGCGGACCTGAGCAGGAACGCGTCCGTCATCTCCTCTTCCTCAGACTCCGAGTCTGCACAGTCCGTCCTCCTCCGCACGCCCCGCCCAAGACCCATCCGCACCTTCTCAGGGCCGCACTCGCGCAGCCCAGACGCCTCGATCGCGCGCTCTCCGCAGCGCTCACGCCCGCCAGCCCACCTCGCGCGCGAGTTTGGCTTGGCCGACGAGCCTTCATCGCCACGAACAGGACCAGGACCTGGGGGAGGACAGGGAAGAGTAGGGGCCAGCGGTGGACCAGGGACAGCGGTGGAAGATTCGGACGAAGAATACGACTCTGCCGGGACAGCGCCAACACCGCGATCGCACTCGATGGTTCAGAGTCCAGTCAGCCCGTCCAGACCACGGCACAGGAGCAAGAGCGGCGTGCGCAATAGGTCCGTGAACGCGCGCGGCGCGAGCACCGAGGACGATTTCATCTGGGGCGAGACGCTCGGCGAGGGGTCGTACTCCACCGTGCGTACCTTTTTCGCTCCAATCTCTCCGTCATCATCGCTCAACCGCTCCATCGCGAACGTTCCATACAATCACTCGACCCGCTGGCTGTGGGGCTGTGGATTGGCCAAACAAAGGTGATGCGCGCGACGTTCAAGCGGAACGGGAAAGACTACGCCATCAAGGTGCTCGAGAAGAACCATCTCACGCGGCACAAGAAGACGCAGGTCGCGCTCGCGGAGAAGAACACGCTCGCGAAGCTCGGCAACGGACACCCGGGCATCATCCATCTCCACTGGACGTTTCAGAACCTCAGCTGCCTTTGTCAGTTTTATTTTCCCCGCTTGTCCCTTCCCTCTTTATTTCCTGTGCCGCTGATCGAGGCTCGCTGACATATACGCGTGATTCCCTGTCATACAGACTTCGTGCTAGATCTAGCACCTAATGGCGAGATGCAAACGCGCATCTCGCGCCTCGGCTCGTTCTCGCTCGACTGCGCGCGGTACTACGGCGCGCAGCTCGTCGACGCGCTCGAGTACATGCACGGCAAAGACGTCATCCACAGGTCAGTTCCCTCCAATCGTATCGTGGCTGCTGCATAGCATAGCTTAACGCCGACCGCGACTGTCCTCCTTTTATAGGGACCTAAAGCCCGAGAACCTGCTCTTCGACGAGTCCTACCGGATAAAAATAGCCGACTTCGGAACGGGCAAGCTTCTCAATCCCGACGGTACGTCATGGCATCCCGCATCAACGCCCACACCGCACCGGGCCGTGCTCCCACCGTGTTGCGGGGGATGACAGGAGCCTCGCGGCTGATGCATATCCGGATTTATTCAGACAATCCAACGAACACGTTCGTCGGCACTGCGCAATATATCTCGCCCGAGCTGCTTGAGAAGAACGAGTCGAGCAAGAGGTGCGGTGTTCTGTTGCGCTGCTCCCCGTCGTGGATTCTAAGGGGTTTTTTTGCCGAGCACAGCTCCGACCTCTGGGCCCTCGGCTGTATCGTCTATCAAATGATCGCGGGCCGCTTTGCCTTCTCGGCATTAACGAACTACCTCACGATGCAGAAGATCAAGACGCTCGACTACACGTTCCCCGAGGGCTTCGACCCCGCCGCTCAAGACCTCGTCTCCAAGCTCCTCGTGCGCGACCCGCTACAGCGGCTCGGCGCTGGTCCCCCCGGGTCGGCGCTGTCGCGCGAGACGCTGAGAGAGCACGCGTTTTTTGAAGGCGTCAAGTGGGACGAGCTGTGGAGCGGGGACGTGCCGCCGCTCGAGCCGGGGCTGGTGCGGAAGGAGCAGCGGAATAGCGGGAGCGAGGATCAGGAGTGGGCGGATGCGAGTGCGGGGTGGGACGATCAGATGACAGATGAGGAGGACGGCGGGACGGGGAGCGGGAGCGAGGTGGTGGTGAAGGAGGGCGAGGGCGTCCAGATGCAGGTGCGGGATGTTGAAGGACCAGAGGGGGTGATCACGCCCTCGGGGACGATGGGGGGGTGTTCGAGGGATGGGAGCGGGAGTCCGACGGCGCGGAGGGAGGTGGGGGAGGGGAAGGGAGGGAGGGCGGGCGAGGACGAGATGGGGTGGGCACAGGACGCGGAGCCTAATCCTGAGTTTATGCGCTATATGCAGCGCAGCGCGCTCGATCCTGCGCAGCCGCGCGTCGAGGGGGCGATCATCGTGCACGACTACGCTCTTTCCTCCAACTCTGCGCTTGACCCCAGCCCGTACGACACGATGCAGGAGGTCGGGCCGATGGGCGAGGCGCCGGACTATGCGCTGGGCTTGGTCGTTCCGCCTGCAACATATGCGATCGAGGAAGACGCGGTGACGATGTCGAGCGCGAACGCGAGCAAGCGGAACAGCGTCGATATCGGAACGGTCAGAGGTGTTGCTGTGGGCGCGAACGAGGGTGCGGCTACTGCCCCCATAGCGATTCCGCGTCCTGTGCGTGCGGGTACAGCCACGACTAGTGCCACGGCGACGATTACCGCACCGGGAGCGGCGTCGGAGAGCTCGTCGGACGCGGATCCGGAGGGAAGTCCGGTGGAGAGGCTGGCGGAGCTGAGCTTGGGCTCGGGCTCGGGCTCGCGGCTGAGCGGGCTCAGAGGGAGAGATAGGAGCGAGACGCCGGTGCAGGGGAACGGGCCGCCTGCTGATTGCGATTTGTGCGTGTTTTCTCCCTTCTTTCCCCGCTGCTGCATACTGATCTCGGGGTTTTATTGATTTATTTGTGGACTTATTTGTGGATACAAGGTCCCCGATCCTGACACCGGGCGAAGTGATCCTTTTTAGCACGCGCGTCGAGGCGCGCTCGCCGAAGCGGCGCGGCTCGAAGCTGCGTCTGCCGTCGTTGAAGGGTGTCCCGCCGATGCAGCGCACGAAGCCGCGCCAGCTGCTGCTCACGAATAAGCGGCTTCTTGCGCTCAAGTACCGCGTGCCGTCGGCGTCCTCGGGGCGCAGCTCGGAGGGCGGGGTGTCGGTGAAGGCGGAGCTCGCGCTGAGTGATGCTGTGTTCAAGGATTTGGAGAGGGCTAGGTCGGCTGAGCGGGAGATGAGGGAGAAGGAGCGGGAGCGGGGGAAGGAGGAGAGGACGAGGGAGAAAGACGCGGCGGGTGCGGGAGGTGCGGGCGCGGGGTCGAAAGAAAAGGAGAAGGATAAGTCGATAGAGCGCGAAGAGAAGACGCGCGAGAAGGAACGAGAGAAGGAGGCGCGCAAGGAGAAAGAGCGAGAGAGGGAGAGGGAGAAGGCGAGCGAGAGGGTTATACGGGACGTGGTGGAGAGCGTAGCGCTGAAAAGCGATCGAGAATTCGTGGTTTTGACTGTGAGACCTCTTATTTCTCTGTCCGCTTTCCGACTGCTAACTAGGCTACATGACATAGTCTGCGAAGTCGCTGTCATACGCGACCGAGACGAGCTCGGCGTGTTCGATGTGGGTCGAGAAGATCACGAATGCGCTGCGCAATCAGGCGCAGAACCAGGCCCAGGCTCGGAATTAGCCAGCTCACCATATCACACTCTCTTTCTCTTCCATCCTTTTATTTTCCTTCTTTGCTGTTTGCTTCTCGTTCACAACATCGCACACTAGCATAACGCAACGCCACCAACAAACACACGACGGACGGATACGTCCCGCCTTCGCGTCAGTATATTTATCAAATCCCGCAATTCGCACTTCTCGCAACTTGCATGCACAGTCCCATCCATAGTTTTTTCCCTCTCCTTTTATTATTATTGACCAAACGCATACTCTAGCATCCATTGTATTTCTCTTCGCACTTTTCGCACTTGTTCAGTTCTTGACGTTGGCTCACTTTGTTTTCTGCATCTTACTTTATTTTTGGAGGAGCCCTCGCTCGCTCGCTCGTACCGTACACGTATAATCTTTGTAAACCTTGGCGTGTGGCGCTCTCCGTATACATGCATCCGTTTCTGCTTATGTGCCTGGGGCGTTGGGGGAGTGCACTACTTCAAGCTTCAAGCTTGATACCTATATGTGTCCATCATGCATTATGCATCATGATTGACTATTGTTCTTCCGCTGAATGTAACCTAGGTGGTTTCTGTGCTTGGGCGAAACTATATGGCGCAGTCGATGGGCGTCTAGCTCGGGTGCAGCTCGATTGAGCCTCATAAGTAGTAATATTAACTGCTTTGGACCCTCGCGCTCAACTGATCCCATTTTAACACGGTGATGTTGGATAATCGCATCTGCTTGGTATCATTTACAGCGGCTTCCCTAGCTTTCGAGTTACACTTTACAGTACATTGTGGCTCATAATTTCCGCCCACACAAAAAGAAAGCCCACGAGCGCTCCGCATTATCTTCTGTGTGTCTCTCTACAGAGTGCCGACGCTGAAACAATGATTTGTCAGTATCGTCAATTGCGAGGCCAGCGCAACGCAACGCACGGCATAGACACGGTGGTCATCGAAACATTGCGGTAATCCGATGAGGTGTCCTGCTCTTGTGCTGGAGTCTAACGGAAACAGATTTTATCAGCATTACGCTCTTGACAGTGCTGAATGACAAAGCTACGTACGAGGTTCACGATTACATCTGAAGGCTTCTCGGTCCCCTCCTTCGGGTACTACGTTCGCAGAAATGTGTCAGCACGTAGTAGCCTCACCAGCCCTGACGAAGCGAACGTCGAGAGTTAGGCATAAAACGTGGGACAAACCTGCACAAACTTGGCGACATCCAACGGCGAAATGGGTATCCACGTCTGGCCCTTGTCCCGACTGTACGTATACAAGAAAACAACCCTCGTATGCACGTCCATCACCGTTGGCGCCCACACGTTGCCAAGAGGCTTGTTTACATCTGTGTCTGTGGCGGCCAGGACATACACGCCGCCGGCGTCGGTAGCGGGCATGTCGAATCTGGCGTTCTGCTTGACGGTGCCGTCGAGAATGATGGTATAGGCAACAATTCGGACGCGGATGTCCTTGGCGACGGACTTTCAGGCGAACGGGCTGTATTCAGCAACTACTGGGGATGAGGGAAGGAGGCAAACGTACGACGGTGCCAAAGACGGTCGCTGCATCGTTAGGACGGACATCAATGGCGATATAGTCGTAGACATGGCCGCGGGTGGAGGACATAGCAAGTGAGGTCTGGTAAGTACTCGGAGGAGGTAATATCTGAATACCTAGGTATGCAGGTTTAAGTACAGACAAGGCTTCATTTCCTTGCGTACCTAAACACCATAAAAAGGCGGCCGTATCGTCTGTTCAATGCGACTGAAGTTGGTAGATCCGCGCTCGTCAGTCAGCTGCTCGTTGAAACTTCTGTTGATGGGTTCTTACGTGCTGCTCGCATTTCTCACATTGCTTCCATTCGATCTGCATCAGCTCGCTGCGGACGATCCATTCTCATCATTCATCCAGTCAACCCGACGAGATTGAGTTCAGCACTACAGCATGCTGGTATTCCCACCAGGAACGCCGCATACACGCGAGATATGTCCGCGGCCAAGCCTACAGCGCTCAGTACTCGGTGAGAGGCTTTCGTAATTCGTCTACAATACGTCAAGGGTAGGTTGCGACTGACCCATACTTGCCTTCCTTCCTGCTTCATTAAGAACAGCCAGCATTCCAGATTATTGTTGCCCATCGACGATCCCAAAGGTGTGCAGCTCTTCAAGGTGTTACTGCGCGGAATGATAGCGAAGGCGGTACATGATCTTATAATTTTGAATAAAAATACATTGTCAGGGAGAGTCTCGAAATTTACCCATGTACTTGCTTTTTAGGGTGTCTTCCAGCCCGTATAGATAACACAATGCTATCCAATTGCCCTTTTTATGCGACATGTTTTTCAAAAGCAGAGTCACTTTATGAAATGCTCGTTTGCAGTACTACGCCACAATCATGTATTCTTACATTCTGAACAGGTATTCATACAACTATCATCATCATAGTCTACGATGTCAACCTAAACGTAAATCCTTTTTTTTCGTCAATACGATAGATAAGGATCGAGTTTAGGAAGGTAACGCTCACTGCTTCTGACCAACGTTGATTTGGCCGTTGGAATAATCAGACCCTTCACTGTGTTTAGTAACGATCTGTTCAAGAAAATGAAACAGGTCGAGCCGGTTCAGTCTGGTTCTTAAGAACGGAATCATATCAAATCAACGTACAAGCGTATCAATTGTATCATCGGCGGTTGTGTTCTGTTTGAAATCGTTTTCGTCCACATTGTTCGGGAGCCACGTAGTCCCGTTGTCCTTGGAGTGCTGAAACTCGAGGATAACCTGAGTGGGCTCGGCCTTCACGGGGGGTTTCCACTCGTACACCTTTTCCCCCGTCTTGGGATCGTTAAGCCAGAGTTTTGAGTCCTTGTACTGCTCCTCGGGAAAGAAGATGATGGTTTCGATGATGGAGCCGTCTGCCCTGATTGTGTAGCCAATCACGCGCATTTTCCATTGTGAGGACATAGACTAGGTCGTTGAAACGGTACGAGTGAGCGACGACAAAATGAATGAGGTATGAGAAGACACAGACAACAGACCCGCCGACGGTCACGTCGTTAATTGGGCGGGTATCGACAGCAACGGTGGGGATGAGGAAAGCGACCATGGTGGAAAGACAAGGGCGAGCAAGCAATGGTTCGAGAACTAGTAAAGTCGTTGAGCTTAAGATGGAGCGGCAACAAAGGCTAGATATACCTTCAACCTGTGACCAATTGGCGGCGCTCAACTTGTGAAGTCCCGGAGGATTGAATGCACCAAGCTTGCTGGTACCTTCTATCTTCGTACGAATCTGATAGATGCGAGCCTGATCATGAAACTAATTCAGCCTTCAGTATTCCATTCCCGAAGACACGAGTGCAGCTTCCCCTCTTTCATATCACTTCAACTCCGCTATATGCAACCCCGAACAGACAACGTTCTTGACGCCATTGCCCGTTCAAGCAACGTGGGGATCCCTGGAAGCTTGAGAAGATGCCCTTGTGATGTAATGTGCTGCGCTACCCGCTTCCATTATTGTCCCAAACGCTCCTTTGTGGAACATTACATTCAGCCATGCCTCCGTCTCTGATGATCTGTGATTGGGCGACCCGAATCGTTATATTCTAGAAAGAGCCAACTGCCAAAGGCTACAAAAATGTGCGAATCCAAAAGAGAATAAGCATCTTCACTCAGACCTCTTTCAAGTAAATTTACTGAGAACAGAGACCCTACCACGACTTACACGTCTACATCGGGTGGAATCCAGCCATTTTTGCCAATATCAGCTTCAGAGAGACAGCCAGATCACCTTCTTTGGAAGCGGTCTAAGCACGGCCTCCGCTTCTTCCTCTATCCCCATTCCCTCCCTAACGGCCATCTCTTATTCTGATATGAGAGTGCGAGCTACAGCACGGTTCTGACTGTAGCGTCTACCAAACGGAACGCCATCAGACCTTTGATTATTATCGGAGAGAAGAGTCAAACCTAGACTTTTTTTTGGTATTTTCTCATCTGTGTCCAAGCAGATGCATCGTGCGTAGGAGAATGGGAGTTGATAACGGTGACAAGGACGCACAGCTTCCCACAGGGGCGTTCCAACCGCGTTTGGATAGGTTTGTGACTGTGTTGACGCGCCTAGACGCCCGTATATTAGACGCGCAAGAAGGTCACCTGCGGTGAAGGAGAGGGACGGTGTTCATGCGGTTCACGTGTATCTACCTAAACGATTCTCTATAGAGCCCAGTATATTTATCGCTATCCTGCATCATAGAAGATCCTGCTGAACCCCAAAAAAGCCCTCACAGAAGCACCTTCGAGAGATATGACTGCACACCCTCAACACTAGCCGTGATAGCCCCGATGAACCCATCTGGACGCACAACTACCGCGTAGGTCTCGTCCTCTTAACCTGATAGCCTAAGTACGCGTAACCCTCCCCATCAGAAACGATGAGCGCGTTAAACTCGTCGATGGACGAAATAGAAGCGGCCTGAGGAAGCACAACAACTGGCTTGACAGTCCCACCCACACACGTAGCAAGCGCATCCGAGAACGGCTTCGCAGAGTCCACGGAAGGCGCGAATATCAGAGCCGTATGGTGCGTCATCTTGAACAGGTCGAAGAACCTGTGCTTCTTTCCTTTCCCATCGACCAGTGCCGGAGCGTCCGGCGCCCGATCGCCAGCAACCAGCACCTTGTCATCGCCCTCGACCATATCGCCATACGCAGGAGCCTGCGGTAATCCAGAGTTCCTTTCCTCCAGAACGATGGAGCTCGAACGGTAGTTAACACCGTGCATGCGGAGCTTCTCGGGCCGCTCGTACTGGTTGTTTGAGCTAAGGACATTGCGATGGAAGATCTCGGTAGTGAGGTTGAGCATTTCGGCGATGATGGGGACTCGTTCGGTGCTGTAGGTGTCAAGGAGGGAGGGAGGCGAGAGACACTTGATGACGAGGGCAAGTTTCCAGGCAATGTTGATCTATGCGAGGATATAATTGAGATAGGCCGCGGAGAGGAGAGGAAATGAGAGGAAGCTTACAGCGTCTTGGACGCCGGAATTGAGGCCTTGGCCGCCTGCTGGACTATGCACGCTGGGGAAGGGTTAGTATGAGCGTCGCTGGAGATGTAGTGTTAACTCACTGTGCAGCATCACCGCAGATGAACACCCGTCCCACAGCAAAAGTATTGGTCATTCGGATGTTTGGTCTGAAGTGTAGCTCCATCAGCACACAGATGCGTCCCCATAGACCAATAAGATATATACCTCCACTCGCCAACTGTAATCAACTTCCTGAAACTGACCTCCGTAGGGAAGACGGCTTTGATGTGGTTGACTAGTTCGTTTTCATCGCTTGCGAGCATAGCCATGTCTTTCGTGGGGTCAGCGACCAAAACCTGCCAACCACCGTTCTGGTGGCCGACTTCGCGGCATGGGCGGAGCACAGCCCTAGCAAAGAGTGAAGTCAAGTAAGTACCTACAAGGAGGAGAGGGCGTTTTCAAAAGGAGAACTTACATAGCTCCCTTGGGATCGCCAAATCGATGCATGTGTTGGCGGTCAACGCCCTCAGCGGTGAGGCAGACGTCGCCCAAGACGGTACGCAGGTCTTCCTGGGTGTTGCCCACGAGTGGAAGGCCCAGCTGCTTGCGCAAAACGCCTGTAAACAAGTAAGAATGAATGTTGAAGTCAGTAGTGCGAGAAAGGAGCACACCTTTGGCGCCGTCCGCGCCAATGAGGTACTGCAAGTTGATCGTCTCCAGCGTCTCTTGATCGCCGTTCTTCGCGATATGCGCGACGACGCCATCTTCATTTTGCTCGAGCGAGCGAAGCTCCGTCCCAAATTCTACATGACACGAATATTTCGCAAGATGACTACGCAAGTACGCCTCGATCCCGCTCTGACCTATCATCTTCGGGTTCATCTACAGTCCGACCATGGTGCAAGAACCATCAGCATCTACCACCCTTAGCAAGATACAAGTAGATAAGTACTCACGTAAGGAAAATGCGGCGTCCCTTCCTTAGATACGAACATAGAATAGTCCCGCTCAACCTCAAGCCCGCCACCGGGCTTGTACGTCCGGATACTCACCATCGGCTCGAGAGCCTGCACCAGGACCGTCGCGCCGAGCTGGTGCAGCAGGTCCTGCGTACGTGGCATGACGCCCGAGCCACGTGATCCGGGGTGCGGGGAGGGGTTCTTGTCGATGATGCGGATCGGGATGTTGTTCTGCAGGAGTGTGAGGGCGGCGACGAGGCCGGAAGGGCCGGAGCCGACCTAGTGGCAGCATTGGTCAGTTTGGGATGAGAAGAAATTGAGAGCAGGTGAGTCTTACAACGAGAACGGAGGGTTGAGTAGACATATTGGAAGTAGATCTGGTGTTGAGTGTATTGAGCTCGAGTTTCGAAAGCGAGTTCAAGGAGATGGTAGGTCTTACCGCTCGAGACCTCCCAGCTTTTATACTCCTAATGCATGGCCAAGCGCATCTCGTTGTCCACCGAAATGCATCAAGTTGAAGTGACGAGTCTCAACGGCACCCGTCCCGAGCATCTTTCTCGGAATTCGCAAGACGTGAGGTCGATCGAGTTGGTGGTCAAAAGTCAAAAAGTGCAACAGGGGCTTTCCTGAAAAGGCGTCCCGAAGGTCGCCGTGACGAACGGGAAGGGTTTATAGAATCCGGCACGGTACTCGGTGGGAAGTAGCGAGATCAATCTCCGAGACAAGCGTCCAGCGCTGCTGAGCTTACTTTTGGCCTCACCGTTCAACGTTCAACGTTCGACGTTCGACGCCGGACTTGCACTCAGACAACATTGACCCATAGGCATATGGATATCAGATGCCCTCAACAAAGGCTGCATAATTTTGGTATATTTTCTTAGCTCTAGGCTTGCGTCGTCAAGGTGTTGATTTCCATTAGTAGGAGATTGTTTATATGCGCAGTATTCATATTCTTACAACGCTATCTATGGTCCGCACTCGCTGTGCACTCTTCATCGGATACGGCGGCTGATCCAATGAAACGTGTTCCACCATATACTCCTCGTAGCTTCTACCATCCCGAGGACGCACGAACGTAGGCATCTCCGTGCCCGACGCACTCATAAAAGCCAGTCGTATGTCTCTCGAACACATCTCAACGCGTATAATGACCATGAAGAACGTTATTGAGATTATGGGCATTATCTGGTGGTGCGTATGAGCTCTTCCCGTTCTGCATCTCCAAATGTTCTCAGATCGGACGCACCATGTCCAGAATAATATAGTTTCCCCTATTATTTGCCACGAAGGTAACCAGCTGACTTATTAGCGTGGCAGAGTATAGCAGTCCGGAGTCTGCGAAGATCCGCACGAGTGGTGCCATCACGGAGTTGTAGGTGTACAGATGAGATGTGCTAGCGTGCTCAAGAGCCTCGTGTTGACGAGTCGAACGTGCAACTTCGCGTGCTATACTCCACAGGCGATAGATGAGTAACGCTGCACGAATATGTCTATGAGCCCAAGTCTGGTTCATTGTGATAAGCAAAGAATACTGACATGTGCTGGACAGGTTTGTCATGAGGCTCAAAACTAGAAACGTTGTTGCCAACACACCGTTTTCCTGCGCAAAGATGTTGTGTTTGTTCTCATCGGCATAGGAAGTAATGTAGGTGCCCATCCCGCCCACCACTTTAGCTCGTTAGCTAGGTGTGGCTCAGTGCCGATAGAGATTTCTATCGTACCTGCTAAGCCGAACCACATCACGATTGGCAAGGCAACCGCCTTCCACGAATCCCAGGCAACATAGCACCTGAAGATCTATCCGCATGCGATCACGGGTTCCGTCAACGTCAGACATCAGTGCTAGGGAGAACGGCTGGAGACACACCACAACACCATCTCCAATGAGTGTTTGCAAGGTCCACAGCAGACTTTTGAACGCGAAAGTCCACTGCGAGACGTCTGCGAAGAACGCAGCCGGCCCGCCGGGATACGTATCGCGGTATATCACGAGGCCTTCTATCACGCGCACCACGCTGAGTGTCATGTGCTAAATGGTTGCATCTGACGGTCAGTACCCACCGGCGGATGAATACTAAGGTTATAATGTACGTACAGCTGTACTGAGGAGGAAAAGAGCGATTGCGACGGAGACCTTGACTACAAGTCCTCGCACTGTATTGTCTCGCCAGAGGAGCACCCAAAGGGTTACCGCGAACAAAAAAAGCGAAACGCCTTCAAAAAAGCCAGCATCAGCCTCCATCGCCATGAAACGCCAACGACAAAGGGAAGGGGAAAACGCACCGTAGAGGACACCCTCCAACGTGGTCGAGACGATCGCGGCGGTGTCGAGAGGTATCCCATTGGGGCCCATGGCACACAGTACGTGCAGTCGCGGTTGTCGGGCTTCCCTCAATATATATGCATCACCTCGCGCTATGCGAGCGGCATCACGCTTTACACACGCTACTCGCACTAGCTGAATTCCGCTCATTCAAAAGACCCTCGCGCTCTCTATCGATTTCGGTGTATATATACTTATTCGGCCAGCGTCCCGCAGTATCCGCCCGGAGCGTTACGAAGATGGCCCAAGGAATTCCCGCGAGGAAGACGAACTAAAATACGATGCCGGTATGCGTGGAGCTTCAATGACTCAAGTACCGCAAGCACGTAAGGTACGAGACATATATTCAAGGTCAATGACAACAAACCTTCACAACAACAGTACTGCGCTGATGCGAGACTGAATATTATGCAGTCATGCAAGGCAGGGTCCGACTTGACCCGAGTAAACCAAGAACGCAGCGACAAAGCCACCAAATATTTTCCGTCTGATCACGGGATAGCATCCGCGCGGGAACGATGACGCCGAGACCCAAGGGACAATTGACGAGGGCGGCGTTTGTTGACTTTGGTGGCTGGGCGGTCCGCCCGGCTTTATGTTATTCAAAAGGTTAAATAATTTGGTCCGAATCCCGCCACTCCCCCATTCGTGCGTTTGTCCCAGCGGCAGTTTTTTTTCCACTTTGTCTGCGTCTGCATATACAAAGGCACTTGTTGTGCGTAGTGTCAAGCCATGGACATGAGTGTATTGGTCCTTGGATGAGGCAAAGTAAGGTCACACACTTTTGAGACTGGTAATGACATACTCGCTGGCAGCAGGAACCACATGAGAGGCTGATAATGCCGGAAACTTGTACTCATACGTGGATCCTGGAGGGGTAGACCACCTAAGCGTTTGAGCTTGTAGCTGCATAGATCGGGTCGTAGGCTAATGTATTCAGAGTGGGAGCGAACGTCAGGACGCTCCTCGCTAGACACTGTCGCTCGGTGTCTCAGAACGACGACCGCCGCCACTCCGCCGCTAGCCGCCGCTTTTCTCAGACCTCGGTAGTTTTCGAACCTATAGCTGCGTATGGCCTTGGAATCTGATAGGGCTGAGACTCAGTCAAAGAGATTACTCCGGTACGCTCTTGTTATCCTTCATCAGAACCCACCTTTCACTGGGAAACACCATTTATTCATCACCATCATACTATTAAGGTGTTGTCTATGGTCTGCACTCGCTGTAAGCTCTTCATTGGCTCTGGCGGCTGATCGAACGAAACGTGTCCTATACTAGACTCATCACAGCTCCTAGGATCCCGCGAAGGCTCGAGTGTCGGCATCTCAGTGCCTGACTGGGTCATTTCACCTGGACAGTCGCATGTGCTGTGCAGATCGACCCGTAGAATGACCATGTAGAACGTGATTGAAATGATCGGAACGATCTAGAGGCGTTCTCAGTTCTTCCATCAAACTCTCGGCCATTTATACTGACGCAACGCACCATGTCAAGCAGAACGTAAACTCCCCTGTTCTGCATCGTGTAGGTCAAGAGCACCCCGACCAATGTGACCGAATAAAGCAGCCCGGCGTCTGCGAAGATACGCACTAGCGGCGCCGTCACTAAGCTGCGGGTATACACGGGGGTCGCGTCACCATGTCGGAGGGCAGCTTGGTGTGCTGAGAGGGTGACCTCGCGTCCGATGCTCCAGAGGCGATAGATCAGTAAAACTAAACGGGGTCCATTGTGAGCGCATAATCATGTCCTAGAAGAAAGGATACTTACATGTGCCAGCCGAGTTTGCTACGAGGGTCGAAACAAGGTAGGTAAGTGCCCACACACTGTTGCCTCGCGGGGACTGGGCGACTTGGTTGTAGTTGTCTCCATCAGCACAGATGGTGTGATAGACGCTAACTCCGCCTGACGCTTATATGTGTCAGCTTGGTCTGATAGACGCATCTGATATAACGTCGGAACGCACCAGCCACCGCGAACCAGAGCGCGATCAGAAAAGCGACTACTTTCCAGGACTGCCATGCGACAAAACATCTGAAAATCTGCAAGCCGAAGATGCTCAGAACCAGGAGCTGATCCTAGAGAGAGCCGGTTACGCACCACAACACCGTCTCCAATTAGTGTTTGCAAAAGGTAAAGTAGGGTCTTGAAGATAAAACTCCACTGCATGACGTCCGCGAAGAACGCAGTGGGTCCCCCAGGATATGCACCTTGGTACAAGACGAACCCCTCCACGACGCGCACCACGTTTATCGCCATGTGCTAGAAGTATATGATAGATAATCAGCGGTCCACATTTGACACAAATGTAGCTGATACTTACAATGGTGCTTAGGACGAATAGGGCAATCGCAGTAGTCAGCTTGCAGACGAAGGCGCGTTTCGGACCATCTCTCCGTAGCAGCACCCTGATGATTACGGTGAACAAAATGAGCGAAGCTCCTAGAGTGCGGAGTAACGTGAGCTGCGTGCGAAATGACATCGAGTTGAGAGATAATGACATACCGTAAATTATCCCCTCCAGCACTAGTGACACGATCGCAAGAGTGTCGAGAGATGGTCCATTGGGTTTCATTCTGGCGCTCGTTTGGCACCAACGCCGACAACTTGGCGCGATACTTATATGCATCATCCAGCGCGATTCAAGCAGGCAGCACCAACATCCGTACGTAAGCTCTCTATACTTATTCGTCGAGTACTTCGTAACATCCGCACCCAAGGACGCGAAGGTAGTCCGGGGATTACCGTTCCCGCGAAGGGAATACATAAAATCTTGACAGTTAGCAAGCTTATAATGACACAAACAGCAGTGGGACATACTACCGCGCGAGATTCCAGACCATGCCTTGCATCTAGACCAGTGGCGCCATCCGCTTACATCAACTTTGGAGACTACACTGACGTGAGGCTGAACATTTCGCCGCTGTCCAAGGCAGAGTTAGACTGGAACCGACGAAAATTCAAGGTTACGGGAAACTGAGCCGCCTTTCCTGGCCAGAGGATAACGTACGCGCGGAGTACTTGAGAGAGTTGAAAGACATTTGAGCAAGGACGGCGTTTCCCGGATCGATTTTGTTGCAGCGACGATCCCGCTCGGCACTAATTATCCGGTTTTGACTTACAGTGATCGAACAGTGATCGAGCTTTTGCTTATCTGCGTATGTGGTTTGACAAGATCTGAAAAGCGACAGCAACAGAATTTCGAGTTATGCTACTCAAAACATCACACTTAATGTTTGAGAGCACGGGTGAAGTATCTTGACTAAGTGGCCGCTGCTCTCCAACTTTAGTGTTATGAACAACGTAACAAACGAGTCCCTTCCAGAAGAACATCCGTATTTTTGGTGCTGTCATGCAGGCGATAATCATCGATCATCAACAGACGGCGCTCCGCCACAACTAAAGCAGGGAATACGAAGATCCCTTATATAGCAAACTTTTTTTAACCTTTGGGTGAGGTCCACGATTGTCGGAAGACGGCCGCGGGAGCACTGAACACCTCATGCACATCTCTCATGCACTGTGCCTTTCTGACGTATCCGAACAATTTTGCGGGTGGCACCCCCCATAGCGTTTGAATACCTATAGAAGGGTCGAGAGTAGGTTTGAGGATGCGATGACATTGTTTGTGCGAAATAAACGGGTTATGACGTTGAGTGGAGATCATGGTTCATGGTGTCTACAATAACATGAGTACAGAGGTATACGTGACTACATACTATGCGCAATAAGTTAGACCTGATGTGTGATATCGATGCGACTGAGATAGGATGAAAAGGCAGCTGAGTAGTGGTAGATGATGGATGTTATACGAGTCAAAAGTGCATGCGATGATCGTCTCAAAGGAAGATATCCTTGAAATACCTCTCCATTCCTTCAACGCCCCTGACAACTGCACCAACATAGCCATCCGGACGCACAACCACGACCCGCGTCTCTCCATCCACCACGCGGAAACCGGAGTACGCATACCCCTCAGCATCGCGGAGCATGAGTACGCCATCGAGCTTCGCAGACACGGTCGCCGAGGCGGGAATAACGACGACAGGACGCACAGCATCCTTCCACGGCTCCTTCTCCGCGAGAGCAGCAAGCACCGGCCGGGCCTCTTCAACCCACGGCGCAAACACAAGCACCGTGTGCCTGGTCGGCTTGAAGATATCAAACATCCGCCACTCCGTCCCTTGGTCATGCACATCGCGCATCCCGGGTGCGTCTGGCGCCCGATCACCGGCAATCAGCGGTGCATCACCCTCGATCGCGTCCCCGTATGCGGGTACAGGCGCGCGACTCTCGGGCGGCGAGAGCTCGTCGTACACGATGGAAGAGGAGCGGTAGTTGACGCCGAGCATGCGCAGGCTGTCTGGGCGTTGAAACCCCCGGTCGTTGTTGACCGCGGAGAGGTTGAGGATGGCGGTGGTGATGTTGAGCATCTCGGCTATGATGGGGATTCGTTCGGTGTTATAGGTATAGAGGAGGGTCGGAGGGGAGAGGCGTTTGAAGACGAGGGCGAGTTTCCAGGCAAGGTTGAACTGTGTGCCCGGGGGCTTAGCGTACGGAAGGATGATTCAGAAAACGGGAGGACGCACCGCGTCTTGGACGCTTGAGTTGAGGCCTTGACCGCCGGTTGGGCTATGGCAACTATGCAGATCATCAAAACGAGTTCTTCAGACGATGGCATGAAGACTTACTGCGCAGCATCCCCAGCGATGAACACCCTCCCCTCGCCAAACTTGTCCGCCATCCGGATGTTGGGCATGAACTCGCCGAACCAGATGAGCTCCCTGAACTCCACCTTCGTTGGAACATGCTCCTGGATAAGATCGTACACCGCCTGTTGTCCGCCAGCAATGACCTTAGCGAAGTCGACGCCTTCCCCACGTATTATGAGCTGGTACCCGTCTTCGTTATCACCGATTGTATGTTCCGGGCGGAGGAGCACTCTACAGTGGGACCATCGAGGTTGAGGATTTACGCACGAACGGATAAAGAATGCGGATGTAACCTCACCTGCTCACAGAGGCATCTCCAAAACTGTGCCAGTACTCCCTGTCTAGGCCCTCGCCGGCAAGCCGTATGTCTCCCGTGATCATCCGCACATCTGAACGCGTGTCGCCCAGAAAAGTGCATCCTAGCTGTTTGCGTACAACACTCCGCGCACCGTCGGCTCCGATGAGATACTGCGCGCGAATGGTTTCTGAGACCTCTTGATCGCCATCTTTCTTCGCGAGGTGAACAGTGACGCCATCCTTGTCCTGTTCGAAGGAACCGAGTCCGGTGTTGTACTCAACGTGCACGCCGTATTCCGCGATGTGCTCCATCATAATACGTTCGCTGCGGTGCTGACCCAGCAAAAGTGCGTCGGCCTGACGAATACACACATCATCATCATCATCATCAGACCTAGTGCAATAAAAGGACAAACGGTTACTTACGTAAGGGAAATGCGGCGTAGAAGTGCGCGGTTGCACCATGACAATATCACGCTCCGTCTCCAACGTCCCGGGTTTGTACATCCGCATTGGGGCGAGAAAACGGCTTTCTCGGTGGATCTCATGCAGCCCGGCTTGGTGGAAGAGCTCGTATGTACGAGGTTGTAGGCCAGGTCCACGCGAGCCAGGATGCTGACGGGGGAGCTTATCGACGACGCGTACGGAGATACCGTTCCGGAGGAGGATGAGAGCGGCGAATAGGCCTGTGGGACCTGCACCAGACTTTGGACGTCAGCACGGCGATGTTTAGGATAAGAAAGTATAGATAGTGGAGCTCACGATGAGGACGGGAAGCGTGGATGAAGACATGTTCGCTGTGAGGCCCTGTCCGACGAATAGCGTTGTTGCGTCCTTCCGCGTGTCAACGTTCAACGGCGGCTCTATATACAGCTCAACGTTCAGGATGCGAGCATGCCAACTTGTCAACTTCAGCAGGAACACTGGCCAATCAAGTGCGGATCGAGTCACCAGCGAGTTACTTTCGTCAGCATTATTTGTAAGGGGGGACGGTACCGCTAAATCATGCGCTCTCGGTGGGCTGGACGAAGGAAAGGGTGATGCCATCAGATGACTCGACTGTCACCAGTGGAAGACGGTGAGAGGTCGCCGTGTCTTGTGGTTCTTAGAGAGACGTAGATGCTACATTGACTACACTGTGAACTAGTTGAAGCATGAGGGCAATTGCATGAGGGGCCTGAAAGGAAGGTGCCGGTTACGATGTCGGGTTGTCAACGTGAGCGTTGTTTAGGCGCTTGCAAGCCACGCGAGCGCCTCCCAGAAAGGCAAGCGAATATTCACGCGCCCGACCGAGTCACTCGCGTTTCTCTCTGTCAAATCCTCGTCCACCCCGGTCTGCTCGAATGTACGCCCTCCGTGCAAAGCTCGCCCGCCCCGGGTTAGCCACGCGCTTCATCTCCAACACCAATGCTCTACGGAACGCTCCCCCCAACATCAACGAGCCGCCCAGGCCACCGCGCCCAATCGACGACTCCACCTCCGCCCTCGACTACAAGCGCGCTCAGCGCACGGCACCTCCCCCGCTCCCGGCTATGGATATCCCGCGCTCACGGACGGCCGAGGAAGCGGTGACAAACATTCTGTATAACACGCCGCCACCGAGCCTGCAGCCTTTCAAAAAGTGCGTCTTCGCTTGCACCCTCTTCAATGCTTTTGGTCCGAAGTTGCTGACTTGCTTGGACTCTATCACCAAACGCTATTGAATGTAACTCCTCCATCCACTCATCTGCCATATTAAAACTTGTGAACGCTGGTGGTGACTAGGCACATCCTCAACTGTCTCGTGCAAAACGAGCCTGGTGTGCTCTCGCGCGTCTCTGGCATTCTCGCTGGGAGAGGCTTCAACATCGACTCTCTCGTCGTATGTCGGACGGAGATCCGCGACCTGTCGCGTATGTCAATTGTCATCTCGGGCCAGGATGGCGTCGTTGAGCAGGCGCGTCGCCAGCTAGAGGACCTGGTAAGTCTTCATTCCTCGTCTTCCACCTCCATGTATTTCTGCCTTTTATCCCGCTTTTTTTTACGCGTCTGTTGCCTTCGATGCCCTGTCGTATGAACTTCTACCACTTTTTTTCTCGTGTTTTGCTCTCTTGGTTTCATTGACTCTGTCGGATCGTAACGCCGAAGACCGTCCGATTGTCCGAAAGCCCCTATCTCGTCTATCCACAATCCACAATACTAATCGCATCCTTCCCCCGCATTTGTAGGTCCCTGTCTGGGCCGTCCTCGACTATACTGATACCCGCGTGATCACGCGTGAGCTTCTCCTCGTCAAGGTCTCCATCCTCGGGCCCGAGTACCTCGAGGACCAGTTCGTCGGCGGCCCCTCGCACGAGCCGCGCCGCGGCGCCTTCTCCGCCTCTTCTTCCTCCAGCTCTGGTTCTACAGCGGTGGCCGGTGACGTGAAGCTCGAGAAAGAGATGGCGCTCGCGCAGAAGTTCGAGCACTCTGCTGACCCCGTGCGGCCTTCCACCCACCACCACGCAGCGGGGGAGACGCCCGCGCCGCTCACCCCATCCGAGGCGCTGCGGCGGAAACACCAGCACTTGCACTCCATCTCTGTACTTGCGGGGCAGTTCGGTGCTAAGATCGTGGATGTGTCGGAGAACAGCGTGATCGTGGAGCTGACTGCGAAGACGAACCGCGTTGTCGCGTTCCTCAGCCTGCTCAAGCCATTTGGGATTTTGGAGTCTGCCAGAACTGGTGCGTTTTTTGCCTCCTTTCTTTCCAAAAATTCGAGGGAAAGTGACTAACGCGTGCATTAATAGGCCTGATGGCGATGCCGCGCACGCCCATTGCTCGCTCGGGCGACGAGGCGGATGCGCCGATCGAGGAGACTGGGCCGGTCGACGCGAGCCTGCTTCCTCCCGGTTAAAAACATTTAACATTTGTTTTCACTTTCCTCTCGTCTATTTTTACGCATAAAACCAATCTACGTTATCTACATATCAATGACATATGGGCTATAGACTTATTCGCTCTGGGCTGTGCGAAGAGTCCGGTCGCGAGTCAGCTTTTCGCCAGTACAAGAGACGTACCAGAACATAAACAAAGCTTGTTTCCCTGCTCAGAAAATTGACGAACGTCTGGAGAAAATGCCCTCGACCCACCCTCTGTTTCCTTGATTTTCGCAATAAATCCTGTCGCGTATGCGGCGCACTTCCTCGAGATCATCTGCGCCTAGCCGAACCTTAGCAAGATTTGCGTCGCCGTACCTAGCATCAACTATATGTTGCTTGAGGAGGTCGCGCCCAGGAGACGCTGCCCGCGGCTGTGGGTCATTCCGTTTTGTCCAACAAAACGGATAAGTATGATGCGGCAGCCCTCATTGCAGATCCTGGAATACTGGGACACGTAATTACATAAATATGATGGCTTAACTTCAGCTCTTTCATTACACCTACTCATAATTATCATTGGCATCGTAATGGGATCCTTTACATAATATACAGCATAGAGGAGAAAACTTCCGTAGTACAAGTGTGAATAGCCTGTGTTCTGGAGACTTTTCATCTTGCTTAAACTGTACTCATCGTCCACAATCTGCCGCTTCACTCAAGTGCAGGTTGTACAAGTTGAGAGAGAAGAAGAAATAGTGTGATTAGTACATCGTCAGTCTGTGTCCGAAGTCAGGGAACATGATGAGTGGTAAAGAAGAAGCACATACGGCATCTGCACAATTGTGATGCTCGCGTGATGGTTCTTGTCTCCCGAATCAGGGATCTGTCGAGACAAGGAAAAGCCAACAAAGGGTCAACCGGGGTGGACATGTCTTTCCAGTCAAAAGGGCGATACTGACAATTTGAGTGACGATGTCGCGATGGCGGCGAACTGCTTCAGCGCGGAACTATTGAGGTGGTCCAACGAGCTCTAAGCTTACGTGAACATGCGTGCCGAAAGTGCTGGGCTTCCACGTCTTCCCGCCGTCCTCGGAGTACATGAACTTGAGCGCGATAGCACCGCCTGCCGACGAGGTGTGGTTAACGGCGAGTGTGTTGTCGTCCGCAATGAGGGACGCAGTTTTTGAGCCTTTGAGAGTGAAGGATTTCTTGGTGGATCCGTCCAGGATCCCGCCCGTCACTTGGACCTGGTGGTTTGGCGAGACCACCTACAGTGTATGGCGAGTGATGGTTTTCATAAGCGGATGAGGGCAGAGAGAAGGGGCGCGTATGAGCTTACTCCAGTGCCGAAGATGGTTATCTGGTTCGACTTTCTGAAGCTGATGGTTGCAGACATGACTGAGTACAAATACGGTACTAGTACAATCTCTCGAGCTGTGAGTAGTACTCGAAGGAGAATTCAAGGGCAGACACTTGCTCTATTTGCACTTGCGCACGATGGGGCAGTGGTCACTGCATCCACACTAGTTTAGGCTAAGTCAGACTGTAAAAATACAGGTCATCTTGAAGCTTCAAGTGTGAAGATACGGTTGCTCCGCTTAACATCAAATATGAAGGGAAGCCGCCATTGAGTTGTTCGTCTAAGGAACAATCTCTACACCACAAGAGTAGATGCCACTCGGAAACGAGTAGCGCAGCACACTGCATCTCGATGCTGTAGCTCCGGTGCTCAATCTCACCACGTTGTTTGTACACGGAGGGGCGTCAAGAACGTTGTTCGAGTTGCACTCCGCGCAGGTGATGTGATGTGAAGGAGGGAGAGTTCCATTCGTGGGAATCACCTTGGAATCACCTTTTGCCCAGGACCAACAGCCCCTGTCACGGAACGTTTCCTTCTTGTATTTCGTCTCTGCAGTTGTCCAACTCCGACCTTGCCAGCACCCAACCTTGCCTTATGTCACGGGTGTACGGCCGTTCCGCGTCCTATCACTGCTGTGTGCCAATAGATGAGCAAAGCCCAACGGGCGAGAACGTTCAAAGTACACCATCCGTTCCTGCTTTCAACGTTCAACTGTCAACAAGGCGCGAATTCAATACAAAGGGCTGTTCGGGCCTTTACATCCATGAACTTCCCCGCTCTCGAATTGACGTGACAGTGGGGCGTTACTCGGATCTGGTGACTGAATAGGTTTCAAAATCCAGCTACCATCAATCGGATTCGCATGAAGCTAGAAGGTACCAGCATATTTGGTGCCATCTCTCCTCCGGGGTTCTCAGAACGCCGGCAATTACTTAGAGGTTGGAGCTATATCTGGTCTTTGTTGCCGCTCTCCTTTTTGCTTTACGAGTATACTCGACCACGAACCCCTGCTTGCTGACCCTCCACTCTGTTCACCATGGTCGCCTTCAAAATCCCCACCGTCGCTGTCGATGTCCGCACAAACAACTTCGCGACCGTCTTCGGGACTGTCGTACGTGTCCTCCCATAGCCTCATACGTGTCGACCACTTATCACCATCTCACTCTACAGTCCATGTCCTCAAACTGGCAAATGCGTGTGATCAGCTACACGATCAAGTCTGACGGGTCGATCATCGAAACCGTCACGTTCTACCCCGAGGAGCAGCACAAACCCTCGCAACTCTGGCTTGAGGACCCAAAGACGAAAGCCAAGGTGCACGCATGGACTCCCCCCGTGCTGAACGAGCCGACGCAGGTCATCCTTGAGTTCCAGCACTCCAAGGACAACGGGACTACATGGCTCCCGAACTCGGTGGACAAGAACGATTTCAGCGAGTATCCGGTGCCTGTGGGCGATAAGAATACGCTCAACACAATTGTACGTTGCTTCAATCTGACAACGTTCTCAAGAGATATACCGAGGTGGCTCAACCTGTTGTCTTTCCTTGAATAGATCGTCACTAAAGACCATGATGGGTCTGAATATTCCAACGGAGAGATCAGCGTGGTTCAGATGCCGTAAGTACTTACTTCCTTGGTTCAGTGCTCCTGTCCCGTATTGACGACAGAGTCGTGCCCAGGCTGACATCGTAGAGTATGATCGCGATGATTTTATAAGCATCGACTCAGAATGTAAAAATGCGTAGTGGCGGTGTAGTACGAATGTGCATATCTCAATGGAAACTGTTCTTGAATAATACAGAGTGCATGACACCTCACACACACACCACAAGATAAAAAGAGGCTTGTGCTACTCAGCTAGGACATCATGAGCGAGCAAGAAAATCAACTGAATTAAGATATCCAGAAATCACTTTCCGGATGAAGGGGAACGTGTACTGCCAGCCAGTGCCTTGCCGCTTTCATTTACGTTGATATGCTTTCGCTCATGAACGCCTCGAGGAGCTGTTCTCGATGAGCCGTAGAAGATCAGGACCCTCGATGTATAGCAATGTATGACTGCATTGGTGGTTGTTCTCATTTAGCAATAAATCCAATGGGTGTACATAGTCGACCGCCGGTGCATCGTGCACTGCTCTATGGTTATTGTTCCCGCACCGCTTTACAAACGTGATCATGAACTTCAATCCCGAGATGTGTGCCTCGCGAGCATCCGAGCAAGCTGTCATGCTGAACGTTCTAATGGTCGGCTGCGAGCCGATGTAGACTAAATGGAAGCAAGCTGAGGAACGCGGGGTGCAACTTGAAGTGAGGGAGGGTCTGCCAACAACAATCACAAATGAACAGCTGGCATGGTCGCGTTCCTATGGGATATTGGAGCACAAGGGAACGAGGTCCGAGCCTTAGCCCCAGGTTGTATCGGCACTTAAACCTGAGCTTCTGAATGCTAAGGGAGCTGACTTACCTCCTCCTCTTACTTACCAAAGACCTCACTCACTATGCCCGCCCCCCACGCCCACATCAATGACTACGTCGCCATCGACGTCCGTCCCCACGACGCAGCGACCGTCTTCGGTACCGTCGTACGTCTGTCGCTTCCCCTCTGATCTCCCAAAGTCTCCAGGACTTGTTGCTCATCATGGTCTGTTCTTTTCGTAGTCTGTCGCCAAGGGCATCCGCGTCCAAGTCGTCGCATACACCATCATCCTCGACGGCACCGTGAAGCAGAACGCCGCCTTCGACATGCCTGCCACCGACGATGGCGGCGTGTTCGCTCTGACATGCACCGACAAAGACCTTGACAAGCCTCTTGGCAGCGTGTGGACGCCCAAGGTGATGGACGTACCGACGAGGGTCATCTTTTTGTATACATACAGTCGGGACAAGGGCAAGACATGGACACCGATTTCGCCGTTGGACGAAACGAAGTTCGTGCAGGTGCGTCCCATGCTTCGGGCTTCAAGCCTAAGTTCTGCCTTGTGAAGGCTGGCGAGGCTAGGCGCTGACGCGCCACGATGTGAATATAGTATCCCGCGGATGGAACTCAAAAGCCATCAGATGTGATCGTAAACCTCGTACGTAGTTTCTCTCCCCCAGCACCGTCTAGTGCTGATGGAATCTGGTCCGATAGACGCCTGCGAACGAGAAAGACACCGACTCGGATTACCGCAATGTCGCAATGACCACCGTGTCTATGCCGTGCGTGATGTTCTCTGAACCTTGTTTTTGAGAACGCTAACAGAGACCATCATTCCAGGCTATCTGCTTGACAGAGAAGAATGCAGTTGGAAGCGCACTCGGAGACTGGCCGCTTTATAGGAAGGGAAAGCGGAGATCTCTAGGTTTTGCTTTCTATGGTGGAGGAAATAGGTCAGCTGCGATGTATAATAGGCTATAATCGACAGGTGGGATGAAGCTACTCATGCGTCCTGGGAAAATTCAAATGGAGAGTAGCAAACTTGACCTCAAACTAGACCTGCCAGCCCATGTGCCGTCCTGTTGTCAGCAACGAGGTAATTGATATCGTACCAAAGTAGACGGGGTATGTAGGGAGTCCCGCTCGATTTGTTCCGCCCTCGACCATTGGGTGTCTGAGGCGTGGCTGATAAAGCTTCAATGAAGAAGGACCTCAAGCGCCAACGTCAAAATCAAGTGTTCTCGGACGGTGCCAGTGAGCTGAGCTGAGCCCAGCGTCTGCAGAGGCGCCGGAGGTTCACCTCGCTTCTTCCCACGAACCGGACCCTGCAACTCGTCATGACTCGAGTTGCAATGCCGCGGAGTGATGGCGGAGTTAAAAAGTGTTCATTTCCCTGACGAACTGTCATCGGCATTCCGGCAAAACAACCTCGAAGACTCCGGCACGACAAGGCTTGAAGACGAATCCGATTTTCAGACGTTATGAAGGTCCTCCTTGGATGCCGTTGTGACTCGTCACTTCATCCTGATGCATGGAGCGGAGTATAAAAGCTGGGAGGTTTCGAGCGGTAAGGCCTACCAATTACTCGAACCCGCTTTCGAATCTCATCAACGCGCTCAACACCAGATCTACTTTCAATATTATGTCTACTCAACCCTCCGTTCTGATTGTAAGACTCGCCCGCTCCCAATCTCTCCTCATCCAAAACTGACCAACGCCGCCACTAGGTCGGCTCCGGCCCTTCCGGCCTCGTCGCCGCCCTCACATTCCTCCAGAACAACATCCCGATCCGCATCATCGACAAGAGCCCCTCCCCGCACCCCAGCTCGCGCGGTTCGGGTATCATGCCCCGTACGCAAGACCTGCTTCACCAGCTCGGCGCGACGGACCTCGTGGAGGCTCTCGAGCCGATGGTGCCTATCCGGACGTACAAGCCCGGTGGGCTCGAGATTGAGCGGGACTTTTTGATGTTCACGCCGAAGGAAGGGACACCACACTTTCCTTACGTGAGTGCTTCTTTATTTTGAGAGTGACGAATGCTGATGACTGCCGCGTTGTACTGTAGATGAACCCAAAGATGATGGGTCAGAGTGGGACTGAGGCGTATTTGCGTGGCCATATCGCGAAGTTTTCATGTCAGGTCGAGTATGGGACGGAGCTTCGCTCTCTCGAGCAAAAGGAAGATGGCGTCGTTGCGCATATTGCGAAGAAGATCGGCGACCAAGAGACGTTGGAGATCATCAGCGTACAGTACCTCATTGGCGCGGACGGAGCCAAAGGTGTGTCCCTTGATCGCACTACTGCCTTCAACACTCATTCTCACTTGCTGATCATATTCACAGGCACTGTGCGCAGGCAGCTGGACCTCCCATTCGTAGGCAACACCCAGGATGATGTGCGCACCGTCTTGGGCGACATCTGTCTCACCGCTGAGGGCGTTGACCGCCAACACATACATCGGTTTGGCGATCCCAAGGCCGCTTTGTAAGTCATTTTGTTCACGCCTACTTTCCCTTGTAGCTAACCACGTTATTTCTCTCTTTCCCAGGGCTGTGCTCCTCCCAAGCCGCGAAGTCGACGACCAGAACGATGGATGGCAGGTCGTGGTTGCCGATCCCACGAAGGACATGGCAATACTCGCGAACGATGAAACCGAGCTTGTCAATTGTATCAAAGCCATCGTTCCTGTAGAGGTTAAGTTCAGGAAGTTAGTCTCGGTCGGAGAGTGGAGGTGAATATCTTCTTGGGCTATCAGAGTACATGCTGACAGAAATGTAAAACAGACCGAACGTCCGGATGACTAACACGTTTAGTGTCGGACGAGTGTTCATATGTGGTGATGCTGCACAGTAAGTCAGTATTTCTTTCCAACAGCATGCATGCTAACTCTTCTCTAGCGTACACAGCCCAGCAGGCGGCCAAGGCTTGAACTCCGGCATCCAAGATTCCGTAAGCTCCCTTCGCTTCTTCCCTTCCGTTAATGCTTTCTCACTCACGCCCTCGCACAGATTAACATCGCCTGGAAGCTCTCCCTCGTCATCAAACATCTCTCGCCTCCCTCCCTACTCGAAACCTACAGCGCCGAACGCGTCCCCGTCATCTCCGAAATGCTCAACCTCACCACCGAGATGTTCTATCGCAACCGCAACTTCTCCAGTTCGGGCAACGGATTCGAGCGGCCCGAGAAGCTCCGCATGCACGGTGTCAATTACCGCTCGAGCTCTGTCGTACTGGAAGAACGGAATCCTGGGTTGCCGGAGACCCCTGCGTATGGCGACGCGGTCGAGGGCGAGGGCAGGGTACTGGTTGCTGGCGACCGGGCGCCGGACGCCCCAGCGCTGGTTGACGGAGAGGGGACGAAGTATAGGTTGTTCGACCTGTTCAAGATGACGCATCATACGGTCCTGGTTTTCGCACCTTCCCTGGACTCTGCGAAGCCAGTCTTGGATGCGCTCGCTGCGCGTGCGGGTGGGACTGTCAAGCCAGTTGTTGTGCTTCCCCAGGCCGCTTCTCTGTTGTCCGTCGACGAGATTGATGCGCTCATCGTTTCTGATGGGGAGGATTACGCATACTCAGGCTATCAGGTCAAGCAGGGCGAGACATATGCGGTAGCTGTGCGTCCAGATGGGTTTATCGGGGCTATCACGGCTAGCGTTGAGGGTGTGCAGTCGTATTTCTCGAAGGTGCTTCTATGAGGGATATTTTGAGGATTTAACCATTGTATCTTTTATGACATTGTAGTTAGAACTTTGTTTGACTATACTGTACCTTTTCGACCGTAGGCTCGTCCCCTGTCCACTGGGACCGGCGAGCCGAGCTTGCGACAGGTGGACTGTCCACCCCCGCAAGACCCATGCGAGCCTAGGGTGGTGGACAGACAGTAAAAAGTCGAAATAAATCATGTAATTTGCGGAAAAAATGCTACAAGTGTTCTATCGTAATCTAGTGGCCTAAGAAGTGATCATACCTCGTATTAGTGGTCTTACGATGTTTCCCCTGCCCCAGCTCCTCCAGATCCGGGATTTGAACTGTATATTGTGTTTCAGCCCGAAAGTAAAGTCAAAATCAGCCAAGGCGAAGCTAAAGAAAACCATTACCATGACTTACCATGCAGCTGGGCAACGGATGTCACGATGACGACGGTTTAAGCTTTGTGAGTGAGATCTGAGTGAGCATCCCTGAGCCAAGCATATGAATTGGACGTCGCGAGCTTGTCGAAGGTGGACATGGTACCCCTGCTCCGCGAGCCTGGTGTCCACCCCTGCTAGTCCCCGAGCCTCACATGGTGGACAGTCCGGATGGGGTAAGCAGAAATCCCACGCCACCTGCGAGCCTATGGTCGAAAAGGTACAGTATAGTCGATACCTAGGTAGGTACACATGAATCGCAATGGCACCATTTCTCTCGTCGCGGATGACTTCCTGGCGTGAATGCATCTGAGGATATTTCTATACAGGCTTGATAGTAGCTTCTTCAATCAAGTTTTGCGCAGGCTCGTCCAGAGCCCGGCTGAGTCAAAGATGACAAGCTCACGTTTGGGAGACTCTTGAATTAAACATGTTGAGCGCGACTGCGCTCGAAGAACGCTTATTGAAGCTTAGTTGTCCGCAGGCTAGTAGCTAATTATAGACTTCCTTCCACAAAGCAACATTCACTTTTAGTCTCGTCACTTCGTAAGCATATCAGCTGCGCAGCATATTAAGAGTGTTTTACTCAGGAGGACCTCACGGTGGCTACGCGCCGCCCAGTAGCGACGACAGTACCGAGGATACAGCTGCGTGACGGAATGTCAACTGACTTATGGAATTGCAAGACTTTCAAGGCGGATGAACGACGACAAGTAGAAGGTGTGATTAGAAAGCGAGGAGTGACAGCGAGCGTCTAAATTATGGGCGTCTAGGCATTGCCATGTACCAGTACAAACGCCGAAAGTTTGATGGGAGACCGTGGGAAGCTGCGCATCCTCTGCTATTGACTACCGTCTCTCGGTGCGCGGTGTATCTGGTCGGATTCACCCAACGTGATCTCTCATCCAAGATGTGCCTGCGCAGCGAAGAAAGAAAGGTACATAAAGGAGCTCGACAACGACTTGGAGACGCATCTCACTACTACCCCACTCAAAGCATTTCACACTAACACCATGACTACCCAGTTCAACAAGCCTCCTGTCCTCATTGTGCGTCTTCTTTGTTTCTCCTTTTACCTCTTGATCTGACTAGTCACATCGTTAGTCTGGAGCAGGCCCTGCAGGTCTCATCGCGGCTCTCGTTCTACTCCGGAACGGCGTCCCCGTCAGGCTCATCGAGAAGAACGACTTCCTCCACCCCGGTTCGCGTGGCTCCGGCATCCAGCCGCGTACGATGGAGCTGCTCCATCAGCTCGGGGCCACTGACCTCGTTGACGCGCTTTACCCGCTCGCGGGCAACCGTTCGTACCAGTTTGGCAGTCTCGAGGTCGTTAGGGATGAGCCGTTCGTGGAGATCAAGGCGAACACGGTTCATTATCCATACGTGATTTCTCTATTTTCCACTGCATTTGCGGGGCGCTAAGTATTTGTGTCCAGCCGAACCCGCTCATGATCGGCCAGTGCGGCTTCGAGGGCTACATCCGTGGGCATCTCGCGAAGTACGAGTGCGAACCCGAGCTAGGGACGGAGCTCACCACATTCGAACAAGACGAGAATGGCGTCACTGCTCACCTTATGAAGAAGGACGGACAAGAGGAAACGGTACATGTCCAGTACCTCATTGGTGCCGATGGTGCACGAGGTGAGCTCAATCACCGCATATATGCTGCTCGCAGACAGCTTACAAAATGTTCCAAGGTGCAACCCGCAAAGGCCTCGGCCTCCCTTTCATAGGGAACACCCCGGATGTTTTCAGGGCCCTCGTTGGTGACGTGCGATTCACCTGCGACAAGCTTGACTACGTGCATTGGCATCGCTTTGGCCATGTCAAGACAAAGCTGTATGTTACCCCTCACATACTTGTGTCGAAAGCTGTGAGCTGAACTTTCTGCGCGGTATGCAGGGTTATGATACGCCCCATGCGCGAAGTTGGCGTCAACAATGACGGATGGCAGATTATGATCAGCGGTCCTGAGATTGACCTCGACAAGTTACTGGAAGGGACCAAAGAGGACATCTTCTCGATTATTCATGAGGCAGTACCTGCAAAGATCGAGTTCAAGGATCTCATCTGGAAGGGGCAGTGGAAGTGAGCATACCTCTGTTCACACCTTCCTTTCGCAGTTCTCATTATTGCTTTACAGGCCCAACATGCGCATGGTTGATAATTTCGGAGTCGGAAGAGTGTTTGTCGCTGGTGACGCTGCACAGTAAGTTTACTCTTATTTTTGCCACATGATAGTGTGTCTGACTGCTCTGTAGCGTTCACAGCCCCACCGGCGGCCAAGGTCTCAACTCAAGCGTCCAAGACGCGGTAAGCCCCTATTTACTCCGCCACCCATCCATATGCTTATGTCTATCCTTTCCTTGCCTTTCCAGATCAACCTTTCCTGGAAGCTCGCACTCGTCCTCAAGAACCTCTCCCCGCCCTCCATCCTTGACTCCTACACCGCCGAGCGCCTCCCCGTCATCGCTGAGATGCTCAACCTCACCACCGAATTGTTCAACCGTGCCGCCGAAGGGACGGGCAACGCATGGCAGCGCGAGGACCGTCTGCGCATGCTCGGCGTCAACTATCGTCAGTCGCCGATCGTGCTCGAAGAGCGCAGCACGGGTCTGGAGCCCGTCGCGGCTTACGGGGACGCAGTGGAGGGCGCGACGCCTGTTGCGGGCGACCGGGCCCCGGATGCGACTGGGATTGTGGATGCGGATGGGAAGGAGCACAGGCTGTTCGACCTGTTCAGGACGACGCATCACTCGGTTCTCATTTTTGCGTCGGATGTCGATGCTGCCGAGCCTATTCTTGCTGTGCTCAGGAAGCACTCGGAGAACGTCATCCGCCCCGTCGTTGTTCTCCCTCAGGGCTCTTCCTCTGCGACTGGTGTCAACGGTGCTCTGGTGCTTGTTGACAGGGATGGTCATGCGTACTCCGGGTACAAGGCCATCGAGGGAAAGACGGTCGTCACGATCGTGCGGCCTGATGGATTTGTCGGTGCGATCGTCAACGACGTCGAAGGCACAGAGGCATACATACAGAAAGTATTCTTGTAGAGCTCCGCTCTGTCCAGTTTTAGTTTTGGTCTGGGGTTTGGTCAGGAATAGGGTATCTGGTTCGGATAGCCAGGTGATGTTTATGTAGGATCGTCGGACTGATAGTCATGGAACACTGATGTAGGGATTGGATATAATCGTAGGAATATAGGCGATAACACCGGAGTTTCATGGAAATAACCAGACGTCTGGTATTATAGGGTAGATATTAATGCCATTCATCTACTACAGCGGTATTAGTCGCGTGAGCAATTTCCCAGGCCTGAGTACCTAACCAGACGCGTACCGGCTTGTGTACTACCACTACCATGCCTATAGCAATCATATATGTTTGTCGCCGTCACCCCAGCGGCGCTGTCGATGTCAGCGCCCCCGAACTCGTGTGAGGACCTCTCTTGACTCCCGACCACCACCATCCTCTGGTAAGTCGACTCGCCTCGTCATCGTGCCGTGTCCATGGCGCAGCTCGTCCAGTGCCGCTGTCGGTCTGGGAGATGCTACTTGGGACCCCAGGGCTGGACACCTCAAAATGCTCAGACCGCGCGGAGGCACGTTCTCGAAGACAAGGCCACAAAAGCCCTTCAAGACCGCGACGAACGACTTCAGCGCGTACAGGAGGAACAGGGCCGAGGAGGGGATGGAGTTAGTCTCGAGGGCGAGGACGATTCGACAGTATTGGATGCAGATGGTGGCGAGGATGGCGGCTTGGGCGACGGCTCAAACAATGCCGTAGATGGTGACGATTGGGCCGAAACTCAGGTGCGTATTCTCCACACCCTCCCAGCCTTTGAGACTGAGTGACTTGCCATGCAGATCGATCATCTCAGCCGCGTTGGTGGTTTCGACTCTCAGTTGTCGCCGGGCTTCAACACATATAATGAGCCTATGGATCTTAGCGACAACGAGGATTTTTTTACCGGCCTCATGCGGGATGGACTTGGCCAACAGGCACAGCAAGGTGTTGGAGGAGAGGGTGGAGAAGAGGAGGAGGAGGAGGAGGAGGAGGAGCCACCAGAGGAGGAGGAGGAGCCAGAGGAGCAGGATCCGAGAGATGAGCAGGGCGAGAGAGACGAGCAGCAGGGCGAGGGAGACGAAGGGGATTACCTGGACGAGGCCATAAACGTCCCGATGGACGAGCTCTTTAACTTCTCGGACACGACGGACGTTGAAGCGCCACTGGACAGGCCCCCACCTTGTATTCAAGATCATTCCGTCATACGTAACGCCTATGTTCGGGCCTTTGTCATGGCTGTATCCGACGGGGCCAAGCACAAGGCCGTTCAGCGCTACCTCGAGGGTGTGCACCTCAATCTGTCGGAGATCACGACTGCACATCCAGACATCACATTCCCGGGCCTCGAGAAGTTTGTCTTCACGCTCCCGTCTGTCCTCAAGAAACTTGGTCTTGCGACGGACGACTTTGTCATCTACCTGTCCATCTGCAACGTCTGTTGGGACGTCTACCATCCTTCAGAACTCCACGATCTCGACTCGCCCACATGCAATCGTGAGGACTGCCCAGGCACCATCTACCGGGTCAAGCGACTCTCCGATGGCACACTCAAGCGCACCCCCACGAAGATTGTCCCGTATGTGCCGCTCGAGCGTGCCATCCAGCGGCTGCTACTGCGGCCCGGCAAATGGGACCAACTCCAGCACTGGAGAGGACCCGACGATGCTCCGGGACGCGTGCCACCAACCGAGCAGACCGGATATGATGCGTTCCCCGATCCCTTCCGCCCAATGACTGACATCTATGATGGGTGGGGCTGGCGGGCCATACAAGCCGGCCTTGAACGTCGACGAGGTCGTCGGGATGAGATACGAGATGTGGACGTACATGAACTGCACCAACGATTTGTGTCGCTCCCTTGCGGGCTCGTCCTGCAGTTCAATATCGATTGGTGGGTTGCATCTTATTCATGTCGGTCTCGTACTCACTCTACATAGGTTTCAAGCTGTCAAGCGAGACTCTGGCGGCCCTCACTCGACAGGTGCATTTTACGTCGTCATATGTAATAACCCGCGCAAAATTCGCTACCTCGCCGAGGAGACCATGCTCGTGATGGTTCTCCCCGGGCCACATGAGCCAACTCTCGAACAGCTGAATAAGCTGATGTCCCTCTTTGCCCAGACCATGAGACGACTAATGGGTGGAGTCAGCTTTGCTGTCGATGGCATGGATAGTCGTCAGCTTGTTCATGCTTACCTCGATTTTAACTGCTCGGATCTCCCTTCCAGCCGAAAGGAGAGTGGCTGGCAAGGTCACTCGTCAAAGACATTCATGTGTCCGGACTGCAAGGCGACGTCTTACTCGCTCGCTCACCCGTCATGCTTCAACCCATCCCTATTCAAGCCTCGTGACGAGTGGAACACGCTCAAATACGCCTTCCGCGCCCATAGGCTTGGCGAGGAGGCGGCACAGATCATCAAAAAACAGCGTGGGGTATCATGGACACCACTCGACCAGCTGCCGGGGTGGATGCCTGGCGGCAGTGCCATTGTTGATTTTATGCACTGTATCTTTCTTGGTACGTCGTATCCCCTCGTTCTATACCACTTATTACTAAAGATATGATCATACAGGCCTTGTCAAGCATGTCACCAGGGTGGTCATCCACGACCATGGCCTCCTCAATGGATCTCGAGCGCGTGACCCTGCAGCTCGGCTGGAGAAATTCTTTGATCAGCTTGTTTGGCCGGTTGAAGTGACACGGCTGCCAGCTTCGGTACGTCTTGTTGAGACTCCGTTTTCATTTATTCTAAAAACGGTTCTAGATTTCCAGTGGGCACGCATCACAGACAAAAGCAGATCAGTGGCGGAACCTGATCGCCATTCTATTCGTTGGTCTCTTTGTGGCATGGGAGCGTGATGGTGTCATTCCGGATACTGACGCACCTACCTCTCGAAGCAACACCAAAATTGCCAAGGCACAGGCCCGCTACACCCACGCAACCCAAGGAAAACTTCAAGTGTTCACACTCGCGCGGGATCCTCACACTCCCCTCAAAATGCTCGACGCTCTCAACGAGGTTGAGCCTGATCGCAACCTGAGGCGTCACTATGATGTTCTCCTCGAGTTCTCTGCTGCTATTCGCATCCTTGCTACTCGCGAGATTTCTCCAGATGATGTCAAACGTGGCTGTGCTGCTCTCTCGCGGTCGGCTCAGTCCTGGGCTCATATGCATCTCCCACTCACCCCATACTTTCATTTCAGTCAGCACCTCGAGCGTCAATTCCTCAAACATGGGCCATGTTACGGCTGGTGGACTTATCCATTGGAGCGGCACAATCACAAGATGGCATCCTTCAATCACAACCACCACAAGGGCGGCGAGTTAGAAGGCACCATGATGCGACGATGGTGGTCCATCACATTCAACTACGAGCTTGTGAGTCCTCTTCAATAGTTTTGTTTTCATAAGTCATGGTTTCCCTCCAGATCCTTCAACTCGAAGCACTTCCCAACCCCACAAAGCACGACGACAACTCCATCTCCCTTCTCAAAGACTGCCTGCAGGCGCAACAGAAGGACCGGCACGGTACGCGTATGTTCAACGCAGACAGTATCAGACTATCGTCAATCTCGACACCTGCGAAGCTGCAGCGTCTCAGCAACATCATCTACGACCTTGTTTACCAACTCCTTTGGCAACGATGGCGATGCATCATCGATCTTCGGCACCTCAACAACTCAATATCCGGAGGCGTTATCTTCTCAGGTGACGTCTTGTCATATTCTCACATCTGGGTCAGGAACCTTCGTTACGGTGCAGCAGCACACCATAGAGGAAAGTCAGGGCAGTATGCCTACATCAGTGGGCGACAGCCAGTCGAGATCATGCACCTGTTGCATGTGAGGCAGCCGCTTAGGTTTGGAGACCCTCTCGAAGCTACAGTTGCTGTTGTTCGCCGGTTTGTCCCAGCAGACGGTCAGGTCGAGTTTCCTTGGGCTATGTGGTACGTCACACGTTTATTACTCTTGTTGTCCCTCAATTGTTGACACTACTGTACAGGGCGAGCGATCTCGGTGTCTCGGCATGGCAGCCTGAGACATTCTCGGAGATCGAGGTTGTTCCTGCTGATGCGTTATCTGGACACCTCATTCTTGCACCTATCAGTGTTGGGCGTCAGCGACATTGGATTACAGTTGCATATGATCATGTGAGTCCTGTTTTCTTCATGATGTTTGCAATTCTAATTTACGATTATTCTCCAGGGCAGTCCTGAGGCTGATCCCACTTGGAGTTCAGGAGACGATGCGTGAATTGCATCTCAAAGTGCTAAATGACAGAGCTCATGGGGCTCGACCGTGAGTGTCATATGTTACAGTTCACATCATTACAACTAATTGTACAAGTCTTCAATGTCAGGAGGGTATCCCATGCCACTCTCGCTCACTGGCTCAATTTCGTCGTCATCCCCAGCCTCGTTAACCCCTCCAACTCGACCACCATCACCACTGCTGCCCGTGTAGTCGCTACTTGCGCATACGACATCACTTTCACCATCGCCATACCCATACTCGCTGCTCCCGTATGCGCTGCTCTCGTACGCACTGTTGTCGTATGTGCTGCTGTTGTAGCCACCACTATACCCACCATTGCCATATCCATTGTTCTCGTCTCCGCCAAGCTCGTGTCCGTTGTTTTGGTACCCATCATCCTTGTGTCCACTAAACTCGTGCTCGCCGTTCTGGTATCCGACCTGCCCAAACTCACCCTGATCATACTGAATCTGGCTAGGCCCACCAAAGTCCGAAGCTTCGGTGAACTGCAAGGTTTGGATCGCTCTCTGCCACTCATGCTCGTGCCCCTCGAAATCCAGCAGTGTTGATGTCGGTTCCCCCTTGCAGATGTAGTCCGGATCGGCCCCGATCCAACCCCCATCTCCCTCATCACCTCCTTCAACACCCTTTTCATCATCCGCACAGATAGGTGGGCGTCTCATCTTTGTCCAGTCCACCCTTCCATCACCCGCCTTGATGTGTGCTGACACATATGTCCTGCGAAGAGCCCACAGGGGCACCTTGATGTACTCCCTGGTCCGCGGAACCTTGTCTGGCCGGAGATCGCATATGCGCACGTCTCCTATCAGTCTCTCCTGCCGAGCCGGACCCTGACGTTGCTTTGTAGACTGGTAAACGTCATCCGTCCTCCGAAACACCTCATCCAATGCCCTTGACCGAAATTCATGTGGCCGTATCACGTAGGGACCACTGGGTTGACGGCGCTCCTTCCGGCCTTTTTTGTTTCCCTGCTCCGGGCCTGTAACCTCCTCTCCACCGCTGTCAATCACATCCTCCTTCTTCATCTTCTGCGGCTTCTTCTCCCCATTTATCCCAGCATCGCTCTCATCCGAGCTCATGTAGGTGATGGTGTAAGCGAAATCAAACTCGGTGCTCATCAACGCATCATCATGAGTACGTGCCGCCCTCCGGTTCTTGAGTTTCTGATTCTAATGTTAACGTCATTCTCCAGGCAGTACATGCTCCACTCACCGCATTCTTCCGTGTTTTCTGACGATTTGACGACTGCTCTGCCTCTGTCTTTGGCGCCTTAGCAACCTTCGCCTCCTTAACATCAGCCTTGTGTGACCCTTTCCAGTTCTTCCACGCAATTGAAAGGTGGTGCCTGATATCCGCATCGGTCTTGCCTTCAAGAAGTACAGTCGCGTTCGAGGTCGTATTATTATGTAAGTTGTTTCTGATTTTTTGGACCATCTCGTCGTGCCAAGCTGAGTTGTCGCCCCATGATGCATCAAAGTTCGGGACAATCTTGTCGCCGTCCTTGAAGGATCCGTCTACCAAAGGTTTGTGTTTGCGAATCTCGGAGGGGTCACTCATACCAATCATAGCAAGAAACGTTTTGCGGATCGCCAACTTTGAATCGGTGAGTGACTCGCACAATCTTTTGCCATGGATACGACTCACAACTAAAGGGTTTTTGTTGGCATCATCTACCGTAGTCCCCGTCATTACTCCCGTCGCCACTGCCGTATCCAACTGCTGCTTCATCTCCGCAATTCCATTCGTGTTCGCGTTAATTTGGGTCTGGAAGTCTTGGTGGGTGTTCTCGGTGCGCTGTTCATATGCCTTGCGTTCGTTGATGGCTTCTAACCACCCGCCCATTGCGCTTTTCATCGCCCTCTGCTCGTTTTCTAGCTCGTCGATCCGCAAGGTGAGCGCCTTGATGATGCCCTCGTGGCTCTGCAGCTTGTCGTTGACCTGACGCGGTATCTGTGCAAGGGGCCTCAGGGCTGCATTTCCGGGCTGGGCAAGCACCCGTGTGGGTGCAGCTGTCGGTGGACGGCCGGAAGGTGCAACAGATGGTGCACGCACGGGAGCTGCATACCCCAAAGCAGCGGAGGGTGCACGGGGTGGAATGCCATGAGGAGCTACCGAGGGGATGCGATAGGATGTCACGCCCGGAGGAGCTGCCAAAGGAGCACGATAGGGAACCATAGGAGGAGCCAACGGAGTACAATAGGATGTCCCGCCTGGAGGAGCCGCCGAAGGAGTACGATAGGGCACAGTTGGAGGAGCCGTCGATGGAGCATGCGTGGCTGGGAGCGGCAGGCGTAGTGGCTAACAATTAGAGGTGAGTGTATGCGCCCACGCATATAGTCTGCACTTACCGAGGGCGAGACCTGCCCCACACCACCTCCTTCCGATAACGCAGCTGTACGGGTCATCATGCTCTGGCCATGCAGGGGAGAAGGGCTCGCTATGGACTGTGCTGGGCAAGGTGGTAAGCCGGCTCTCATGACCCCAGTGTTGGTGCTTGCTGATGCCGGGGCAAATGGATCGTTAAACATGCTGTCCTGCACACCCTCTCCTTCTTTCATACGCTTGCGCATTCCCCCTTCTACTTCCTCGTTGGGGCTCGCCCGCTTGTGGCCAGTCACCGAGGTTGGGACTATGGGTATATGCATACCTCCTTGCCCTCTCTGTGGTTGTCCAACTCCCCTCCCTCGTCCTCCACCCCGCCCTTGCCCTCGCATGACTCCTACCACATTCCCTTGAGGACCTCCACCCCTCAGCACTGCTCCTCGGCCTGCGTCTCCGCGTGCTTGAAGAGCTGCGCTGGATGCTTGACCATGGCCACCACCAGCAGGTACTTGCTGGCCCGCCATTCCGACCCCATGGATCGCGTTTTTGGCCGCCTCTGCGGAATCGGGCGGCAATGCAGAAGGTGGGTTATCCATTTATCAGAGTTTTGTGGTTGCTTCAGGCGCAGGACGTGTAGAATTGGTTATGTGGTGGGCGGTGAGGAGCGCGAGCAGTCGGCGCGACGCGCTTTTAGGGGGTTCCCCAATCCGGACAACAGCGGGCGAAGCCGAGCGCTCAGGGGGCGCATGGGGCGGGAAGCGGGAAGCGGCAGTCCACTCGATTAATGTATACTATTAATGCAATATAACTATTCTGCCGTTCTCTACATGTCTGATTAGCGGCTGAGACTTTAACTATCAGCCCAATATCGGCCGACGCTGGTACTAGACAGGTAGTCGTTGATTACATGCTGAGTATTAGATACTCAGCCGTGTATCAGCCGTCTGGTTATTTCCATGAAACTCCGGTGTAAACAGTAGCATTAGTTTTACGTATCATAGTTAGTAGATACTCAATATATTCGAAACAATTGCTTTCGAAACTTTCACGTTTTCTATAAGGTTGCGTCATCATAATTAATTTTCGATTGTTCTCAACGCCTTCTTAAAAAAAATAAGAAGGTTTCCGCAAGCATTCCCTTCTCTCGCTGCTTATCAACGAAGGTATGGGCAGTGGATGAATCGATGACTTCCGGCCTGGGCTCCGGTAATCCAGAAGGTTGTCATGAACGACTGATTTGAATCAAGGTTGAATCAAAGAGAACACTCAAGTGAATCGTAGATTGCTCCATGGGCACATAAACTTAGGCGAGGTTCTGCCACCCCTCGTGATAGCCACTCGTACTAATTGCGTATCCCACTAGGCTAATTAAGAAAGAGGTGAGCCAGTTGTAGCCGGAAGTTGGGAGACGTACTCCTTTGGTTTCGTTGATGATGGAGGAAGATCATTAAGGATCTATCCGAGGTCACACAGATGCTCAACCTGCTGTATGCATGCCTCGTGAAAAAAGCTCCAGCCTACCGTACAAATAGGCACTGGGCTGACTTGGGCTGTTGCAGGAAGTCTACAATCTCAGCCTCGTCACCTATTTTCCAGTGGAGGTTCGCAATCGGGAACAAACTCCACATGTTGTTCTGATACCAACGAAGTCCAGCCAATCACACCTCTCGATTGGGAGAGGTTAGAAAAACAGCATAGTCGCAAAACCACTGAGTTCCGAGACGAAATGAGCAGGAACAGTGCTCTGGGCTGTGATAAACTGTTGTGCTCGTATAATTTAACCGTCCCGCTCACGGGTTGATGACGATAGCGAAAATATCCCTACAGGCCACAGGATGTACAATGGCGCGGCAAGTTACGCCCTGGGATGTGTTCAGGAATAGCCAACAAACCTTCTTTGTCTGGCGTACAGGTACAGCACCGGAAGGATCAGGAGGGTAGGGGCCAGCGGTTGGCCACCTCTGATCTGGTGGCCTTGCATCGCATCCACACGGCGTTGTCCTTGAAACCTTTTCCCGCTTTTGCTGTGAGGTACAGATCCGGCCACGTGATCGTGTCGAGACGCGCATGCGTGTTGTTCGCCGTGTGGCTGTCCCATGTTCTGGAAGGTGTTAGTTAGTGTGTATGTGAACGAGGAAGCCGTGGTAGTTGTAAGTCAGCATCTGGAGTTACTTGGGACTGGGTTGGGTCAAGCCGGACGTAAATCGGGAGCCAGTAGCATCATAATGTGCAGGCAACCAAGTAGCGAAAGCCATACTATTGGAATTAGAAAACATACGACAGTGCTCCCGATAGACTGATACAGGAGTCATAGATGTCATGAATGGGAATCACCAGGCGTTGGGAGCATAGAACCTCGGACTGAAGCGGTCCCGGGCCGTTGGGGGAACATGTGACGTTAGCAGTGCTTGTCTTGCAGCCCCTGTGGTGAAAAGTGACGCGAAACAGCCGGCACACTCACATCGTGGTTCAATCGGTCCGATACGGATGTGGATGTTACGTGCTCCCATAGAGGTGCTGGTGAGACACCTTGGGGGTGTTGGGACGATATGGGATGGCAACATGCTCATGGGCAGATAGAGGTCAAATCAGTGGACTTGGGAGATTATGTACGCCATACTCATTGGTAGCATCTCATGGACCTCCGGCAGAAGACTTGTCTGACGATGCTAAGGTCCACCCGAGAAAAGCTTGCATCAATCAATCAATTGGAAGGGAGATGACATGGGGTACCAACGCAAAGACATGAAAGCTGACTATGTCGCCCAGAGCCGAAGCTTTGGAGGGGGTCGGCAACGGAAAGAAGGAAGGCTTGATTGGTGAACAAAGCAATACAAGGGCAAGTTGAGGGGAAAGGGCGAGCCTGAGTGAGGTGACGTTGTCCAAGTTGCAAAGTCCAGCGGTTGCCGAAAATGAACGTGACAGCCCCGTCGGGTTCCACGCGCCCTGAAGTTGAACATCGCGTCGGGCGAGTGGACGGCTTGTCCTCTCGCTCGTCCTCTAGCCTACCCCCACCTTTCGCCTCAACGACCCGGAAGAAAGCGGAAGAACGAGCGAACAAAGCGTTTGGGTAGGTGTCCTGACCGTTTGTTTCGTCTAGAGTATTCAACGCTTTGGCTGATCTGGGGCGATCTGGTGCGTGTCAAAGCGTCTGGCAAGGGAGCTTAGACTGACCTCATGTCATAGTCTTTCGCATTTATTCGACTGCGGGTGGGCAGAGGAAACGGCTTATAAAGGTTGTGGACCGTAGGCAAGTTACAAATTTCGAGTTCCGCAACGGCTGTGGACCCACAACCACCTACTTATTAGGTAGCGTTTTCCGACTGAACAACTCCCACAGTAGGGCGACGCGCCTTTCTTCCACACTCCTCCTTTGTCTTCGCCTCCCATCCACCCTCCTGTGCCGTCCAACACGGTCCCTACACTCTTACACCCATCCCTTTTCGCTCGCCGCTGCCCAAACCATACAGCATGGCAGCAGGCCCTTCTCGCAATGTAAGGCCGTCAGTCAAGACGGTCCAACCTCCACGCCCCCCAAACGCCTGGATCCTGTACAGATCCGACAAGCTCAAGTCCCTTCCTCCCCAAGAGCCTGGCGCGCCTCGACGCGCCCAGGCTGAGGTTTCCAAGCTCATATCCGATATGTGGAAGAATGAAGAGGAGTCCATACGCCTCGAGTACGAGCGCCTAGCAGAGACGAAGAAGGCCGAGCACCAGCGTCGGTACCCCGACTACCGCTTCCAGCCCATGAGGAAAGAGGACAAGGAGAAGATGCGCGAAATACGCAAACAAGAGAAGGACCGTGTCAAGGCGGAGGACAAGGAGGCAAGACGCCAACAATCGGCACCCTACCAAGTTCCCACTCCCATCCCCACTCCCGCCCACACCCCCTGCTACGTTATCACGCCCGTTGGTCCAGCGCCCGTCGCGTACACTCCCCATCCATACTTTAGCCAGTATGTCCCCGAGGCACGCTTTGGCCCCGGCGGACCTTCTCCGCCTCTGTCCGCGGCAGCTTCCCCCACGGCTCCTGGAAGTCCAGATATCGAAGTCGCCGTCCCCGCGTCGCCTAGGCCTGTTCTCCGCACGGACCTGCCGTCCTTCAATGGCCAACTCATAATGACTCCAGCTCCCCCTCCCACTGCAAACGACATTCATGTGGATTCACAGGAGGAGCAACCCGTCGCAAGCACGAGCCGGGCTGTAGACGGCACACCCACACCCGATCACCCTCCTCCACCATCGTCCACCAGTGGTGTGCTTCCTACTCCCGAATGGACGCCAGGCTCGAATGCCGATGGATCTCTCTTGCTTTCGCCCCAAAACGCCGAGGTTCGCATTCCTTTTTTCCGTCTTTCCCCACGCGTATCCTCGAACCTGACACTTTTCTCCTTTGTAGGCCTATCTTGGCTTTGAAGTTCCTCGTCTGCCTGACCCCAACGATTGGATGCAGCAGATGCCCCCCATGCCTTCATTCCCCGCCACCAATCCCCAAGACGCGGCAAGCCTCAACGACTCCTTCCAGCAAGCCCTGCTCACGCTCACGGGAGCAACGGGTGTCTACGGCCTGTCAAGTCTCGACCCCTCGATGCTCACCAACTTCCCGTCAGGTGAGCTTGAGGTCGAAGTCCCCATCCACGGCTTCCCCAACTTCGACATCTCAGGAGACGACGGGGGTTTCGGCGGGGACGACCTGTTCAGCGGATTCGACTTTTCTGCTTTCACGGCGGAACAGGCCCAGCAGCTGTCCGTCAGTCCATTGGACTTGGACATGTCACAGGCTCAGATGGGCACATACCACTCCGAACCGCAGGCATCGGAGCCCACGAGCGAGGAGATCGCCAGCCTCGTCAGGGCTCCTGCCGAACCCGAGGGTGGCGAGATGTACGTTGGGCAGCGTCAGCCGAGCTTCTTCACCGCTGAGGTGCTCAAGTACATCAATTTCGACGCGATGGAGTCTGGCGAGCCGTCCGAGGCGCCCCTCCAGGATCCTCCACAGCCGTCGCAAGAGCAGACCCAGCAATATGCGCAGCCTTCATCGCAGTACTCCCACCAGCCGCAGCTTCCACCACAGCAGTATCAGCAGCAGCAGTGTCAGCCGACCTCGCAGGAGGTGCGCCGCCCATTCACCTACACCGCCTATCAACCGAACCCGCTCAATCAGATCCCGACGAACGTCCAACGCGACGTTCAGTCATATCCTCACAAGGACCAGCAGCGCTCTGGGACATACATGCCCCCCGCTGGGGCGGCCAACCTCAGTCGACGCGTCGCTGGATCGTGGAAGCCCGAATTTATTGCGCAGACTGGCTTCGGCGAGGGCCAGCCGGACGAACTTCAACAACCACAGCTTCAACATCCACAACCGTCGCAGGCTCAAGTGCAAGTTCAGGGGCTGCCATGGTATCCCACTCAGTAATCCTTTTCAGCGCGACGCTCTGGACAAGACGATGGTTTCCACTGTATTCCTGGTCTCAATCTCGCTTGTTGCTCATCATGCTCCTTTTACGACATCTCACGGACCCTCTCATGCTCGAGCTCTCTTAACCTTATGACGGTTTCCTCGCCTTCTTGGAATTGACTTATGACGTGCCTTGGGCGCGCGCCTTTTCTTGACTCCTCGCACGCCCCTTCAGGAGCCTCTCTCAGAACGAGTCTTGGCCATACTTCGTTTTTATGGGTATATGTTTCTGAACATTTAATCGCCTATTCCTCGAATGCCATCTCAAGTACATGCTCAGTCACTCTTTCCAAATAACGCATTTCTTACCTCAAAGCTGTGTTACTAGTTTTTACTCCCTGCTCTCTCTGCTTACGTGCCCCGTCTTTGTTCGTCCCTGCTTTGATCATTTCCCTACCTTACGCAACCTAATATTTCGGGCTCGCCGTTTCGCCATTGTTCTCTATGCCAATTTCCGGGGATATAGCTTCCTTTTAGGATTGGAGTCTGGACCTCACGACGCTTCCTTGGGGTTTTGACTCGAGTCTTACCCGGTGGACCTACAACCATCAATAACTCAATATTCGCTGCGAAGCGAGGTATCGGGTGTTCTCTCCCTGACCCCAAAACCTACGAAACGCGTCATATCGAGTCGTCGAAAGCCCATTGTTCCTCGGAGCTGTCCGATCCCGTAGCCGCTTCGCGGATCCGCGTCACCCCAATGATGCTCACGCTCATGGGCTACTCCCACCACCCGAGTCCAGCATCTGACCATGCATCCATGCACCTTTGGCTTCCCCCGCCCGTCATAACACACGACATCGTCTTGCTCATTCATCCATCCATCATCTCCATCATCCCACACCATCCACGCATTGCTCTATCTCCTGTCACTATACCGTCTCATTTGTTTATATATCCCTCAATCTTCCATCTTCCATCTTTCTCTATTCGCTTTCTTTAAAAGTATCATTGGAGCCCGAAGCGACGCGATCTTTGAGCGTTCTCACATCGCGAAACTTTATCCCAGTTTTTTTTTGAGCATACGTTAGATTCTCCCTTCGCTCTCTGCTCTTGGTGCGTTTCGTATCAGGTACTAGTTGTATTTACTTGGAGTCGCTAATGTGTACGAATACGCGCTTGATGCGCTGCACATACCTCAAAAATCGAAGGCTCGTTTGACCTTACAATTGATGTCAATTCTAACATGTGCAGACGACGAATGTAAAAACATTGACGGGCGCCTGTTCGGCAATGCCGGCGCTTATTCTGATTTAGCCGTGGGCGATGTCACAATGGCCTTCCCCACATCTCAGCGCAGACTTCATGACGATCAGGGCATGGCATGCTTATCCCCGCTTCGCCCATAGCAACTCTTCAGACAATGGGGTGTCACCCGAGCATGGATGCGGCGGAGCTCGTCCAAATTGGGTGGACAATGCGGAGGGAGTGGCATTCAGCGCACGCCAGCCTTGGGACAGATGCCCGCGGGTTATGCGGTCAAGGAACAATGAGGAGATGGAGCTGCTGCAGATGCTGAGACTATAGCCATTAGGCACGGGGTGCGGCTTGTTGATCCATGGAGGTGATGAGGATTTCTTTCTGGTGGACAATGAAGCGGGCTCGGAGTTGCAGCGGGGAGGGTGATCGGCCATCTAACTTTGATGTGAAGACTTCTCAAGGACAATGAAGAGAGTGAGTCAGTCGTGAGTCAGGTGTGCAAGGAACTGCGGTGTTATGCGTCTCAGATTCGAGGGGTGTGCAGGGTTTCTGGGGCTCATACTGAGGAGTCCATGGCAGCTCCCGGATGGCCGACTGACGATTAACTCAAACCCGTCAACCGTGCTTTCCTCACGAATCGGGATCGTTCGAGTCACTCGAGTCGCAAGTATTGCGCAGAATAGTATATTGAGTTTGATTGCAAGTTGAAACGTATACAACAGCAGTCATTCGGGAAGTCAAGCTTCCCCAAAATTGCATTTGGGGGGCTACGCTAATGTTACAATATTTATAGCGACTCTCTCAGCCTTATCAGATTTAGGGCCTGAATGCGAAGTATCAGTAACGGGTCATATTGACAGGTACAGGTACCTACGGCGTCTGGACGACAGTCGTCGTCACATGGTAGTTCACATTGCCGCCATCGCTTTTCGTAGGAATCTGTCGATGTAATGTTAGGAGCGAACAACGGCAGCGCACTCGCACAGCGTACCGTGTCTGTCTTCTTCGCATTGTCGGGTACAGGCTGGACTGGTTGCTATCGGGGAGGAACGATTCATCGACTTGGAGGTGAAAAAAGAACGACTGGCACTGACCTCGATAAATTTAGGCTGGTCCCAGTCTCCCTGGATCCAGCTGAGTTCATCTCCGTCGGCCGGTGCGTACTGGTACTCCATCGTCACGCGCATGTCCTGGTCCCAGGTCTTTCCGGGGGTCCAGCTGGGCTCCTTGTTGGGACCTTGCTTCATCGGAAGCGCGCCGTCGCCCTGAGAATAGAAGATCGTCGAGGTCTGTACTTCGCCTTCCCAATCAACGACGTAGACGAGGATGCGCTGCTTCCATCCCTTGCTAGTCGTCTGTGTTCATATTAGTACAAATGTTTGCAGCATAAGAGATAATCGATAAAAGCAAAGACTTACCGAAATACCAGAGACAACTGCGGTGTTTTTGGGCCTAAGTGGCGCCGCAACGCTCGGCATGATGAACGGTTTATCACCTTGCTAGAGGCGTAGAACGGAATGAGCGTGACGGAATACTGGTAAAGTCAAGGAGATTCCTACGGAGGGCATTCTTGATTCGCTTGGTGTCTGAGGATGGGAGCGCGGAACTGGAGTGATATGGTTGATAGACCGAGGGAACTCGTCAGTTTATACTAAAGCTAGGACGCTATTCGGCGCTCACCAAGGATGAATCGATGACGGCGCAATGGTCCCCAGGGTTTCTTTTTCTATTCGGCTTAGCTGCTCTGGATCATCGTACCCTTGATCTTTGCAGATACCTCGTTGGTGCATAGATTGAACTTCCGGAACGTTCATGGGGTATCCAACTGAATTGTAACCTGCAAACCCATGATGAAGGGTGGCAGCAAGAATTGTCCTATCGCCTCGAGCGCTTTGGGAACATAATTGCTGTGTGCATCAATCAAGGGTGACCAGTGAGGCTCTAAAGTTGCTGTCAGGACTGTGAAAGGCGTCAAGGAAGCTACCAAATAGAGGGATGGCAAACTGGGCAAACCGCAGAGCAATCGCAGCTTCCCGGAAAATTCCGGCGTTCTTTAACTCACTCAACTCCGACGGCTCACGGCGACAAATGTTGAACCTGAGCTTGAACATGGACGCCCATCTCTACTCGGATTCTCGGCTTCGACTTATCACGCTGTGATCTGGTACTTGGGCTAACCCCTGAATGGAACGTGTGTCGACTCGGGCTCGAGGACAACCCGTTACAGTGGAAGATCCTCCCCGTGTACATTCACTCATTCAATCGTTTCAAGGCGTCAGTCACTAGAGGATTCCCTTCTTCGGTTGCGCTGGATCATATCTGCTGTCGAACACGTTCACCGCTGAATGGCTTTGGAATGATGCTCAGCTTGGCTAACTTGCGCCGTTGGTGTTGATCGCTTCTGCGTGCTGTTTCCAATGCGCGGTGACCTGCACCTCTCGTATAAAGGTGGTGATCTTCAAAGGACACAATAACTCCCCGTAATTCTCGAGAACATGGCGCCCGTTGTAAGTCGCCGCTTTACATTCGGCTTCGTGTTATAAACCGGTTCCTCTGCAGAAATTCATCTCTCCGTATGTCATCTCAACCGTTACAATTCCTGTAAGGAAGAACAACACCATAACCATCTTCGGTGTCGGCGTACGTTCTATTAGGATCCCCGCTTGGCCTCCGCTAACTTTGGCGCAAACACGCAGACAACGGCTCAAGGCCAGAAGCAACGCATCCTCATCTATGTCGTCAACCTGGCAGGCGAGGTCCTTGGCACGATGACAAGATTCCACTCCTCTGGCACCGGTTCCCTGCCACTTCAGCAAGTGGACGGATCTCAGGCTTACACGCATCCTGCTTACAACGAAGAGACCAAGGTCTACGTTGAGTTCCAAAGCCAGCCCGAGGATGGGGGTGAACAGTGGGCGTCAGGGCCCGTGGACACGACGAAGTTTATCATAGTTAGTCTTCACTGGTTCAACATATTCTGATCGTCCCTTTAACTATAATCGTGTCCAGCTTCCAGGAACACCGGGTGTCAACGACGTCAGGGCAGACGTTGTACGTCGACTGTTCATAAATGCTGGTTGGCCAATACTGATGTACAACTTCAGATCCCAGGTCAGGTTGCAGGGACTGATAAAGTCCACGCTACCATGACTATCGTCCAAATGCCGTGAGTGCTTAGCAGAGGGTCATGCTCCGGGATATAGCTCGCGCTAACTTTCCGAAACCTAGGGTCGCAGCAAAGTGAAGAGAAACATTCCGTAATTACAGACACAGTATACAATGTATGTTGTACATTACTTCTGCTCCATTGGCAGCGCGTCAATCTACTGCGTGCATGCATAAACGCATGGTGTCCGAGACTGTGGCATATCAGGGGTAAATCGCGTAAGATACAATCCTTTGATCTCATATTGCCTTCTTCCCTGCCTTCTTCCCTGCCTTCCTGAACGCTGGACGTATGCGGCGCTCAAACCACGGAACCGCCATACGGGACCTCCTGGATGCTATCTTCACCACCTAATTGCTCGGGTGCGCGGATCACTTGAACTCGGTTCCCATCTACTACTTCATCGTTCATGGTCGTGATAGCAGCTGTGGCTGCTTCAGGGGAGGCGAAGGTCACGTAGCCAACGGTGCTGGCCAGTGAGGACTGATGAGATACAGGTCAGCTCTATCGCGGAAACAAGTACGATGCAAGAAGAACGAAACCCACGTCGATGATGGTACCGAAGCCGCTGAATGCCTATGATTCGGACAGTTGATGAGTGAGGTAGGTTGTTGGAGCCAACTGTTACTCACAGCTCGTAGAGATTCGTTGGTGGTCGCTCCGCTAAGGCTTCTAAAGCGATCATGAGTATCACGCGAAGTCAACTGACAGGAAGCACTTACTCAACTCGAACTCTAGACATGTTAGATAAAGGATGATCCGGTGTGTTGTGCCAGTTCAGTGGGTTGGAAGTGGTGGAACGAAATCCAGAGGGCAAGCCCCGGGTTATATGAGCTGCAGCTTAGCCGATCGACGTCATATGCCACCTGACATTACCCCCACTCTCGACTCCAGCGTACGGAGTTAAGAACGGTACCAACTCGGATGTTATGATGAATAGTGGAGGCAACGTTGCAACGCTGCTCGTGGCGAACATGCGTGTTGTACAATACGGGAAGCACTTGCTACGCATGTAGAAGAGATCTGCTTGAGAATCTGCGCTAGAACTGTGCAAAGCAAGAAAGTTGTCTATTTGTCACTGACGAACGTAGTTGAGGAACAAACTAACACGGATATCCACGACTGACTGCCGTTGTCGAGATCCTGTAAACTGAAAATTGTGACCACCGCCACAGCACAAAGATCTCGGCTGATGACATTGTTTACGCGACACCAGTGTCACAAAGAACTAGCTATGACATCACAGCGACATCACGTTGTGATGAGCCGGGAGTTATAGCTCCGAGGACCCCGAAGGGAGAGGTAAGTTATTCGCTTCCCGATGTAAAGACACTTTTGGCTGAAGAAGAAAGTTCACTGTAACCTCGATTGTCCGAAGAAAATGCTACTGTACATCCGCGGCAAGGATCAACTACATTTACATCCCCATGCCTCTACCAGCCTCGGTCTTGGTCGTCTTAATGTCCACATCATTCTCGCGCTTGAACTTGACTGCCTTGCCAGTCTCCTCCCACTGATCCGCCTTCGTGTCGCGCTGATACGCGGGCAAGTACCCTTCCCTGGTCTTGCGCTTGTCCTTGGTCGACAAGCCGTGGCGCTTGTCGCGATCCGCAACCATCGCCTCGTCGACCTGGCCGTCGGCCGTGTAGGACATCATGAGGTTCGGCGGGCCGAGCGGGAGATCGGGGTGCTTGTCGTACGCCCAGGTGTGGATCGTCTTGCCGTACGTCTTCTGCAGCTCGAGCATGGCGGGCTGTTCAGCAGCGTCGGTAACAGCGTCTAGTGGTAAGATGATTAGGCTGTCGCGAATATGACTCCAATGGGTGAAATGACGTACTGGGTACCAAACTCTTCGGCTACATTAGAGCAGTCAAGTCAACGTCGTTCGGTGAGAGTCTCGGACATGTCACTTACTACGAGTTGAAGCAAACCACTCTCAACCTACGTGAAACAAAATTGACGTTATTCCAGAAGGAATCGAAGGTGAGGTTGAGATTCGCCGTACCTCATACTTGTGCGAATGCCAATACGCCTGCTCCTCGGATGGGAGCGTCTTGAACGTCTATATCCGCGAGTTTGCGTCAGCCCACACAATCCGTCAATCGCTCCATGAGACTACTCACCGCCTCAGATACAATATATTCAATCCCAATCAACCTCGCGTCGGGCTTCTCAGAGTCATATATGATGCACTGATGGAAGTCCGGCCGGAGGTGCGAGCACAGGTGGTGTGACTCGACGTGGCGGGAGTGGTCATGGCTAGTGAAAACCGCAGAGTGCATCAGCTACTTAGGATATATGCGGAGGCCGCCCGCAGAGAACGACAGAATAGGGGCGAGCGACGAACGCACCTGTAGACGTGGAACGCACACAAGTGCTGGTGAATCTGGCTGACCTGCTGGAAGCTCATAAGGCTCTCGCCCGCCAGGTTGTACGCGGTGGGCGCTTGGGTGTAGACGGATTGTTTCGTTTCAGGATCCATTGTAAATAAAACAGTGAATCAGAAGTAGACGGGAGGATAAGAAGGAGCAGCATGAGGCTTATATGCGCCAGCGCTATGACAGAGGAAGTTCAGGATACGATGTCATGACGTTCGGCGTGAGGTCATTTCGCATGAGGCGCAAGATGTGCTCGGCTTGCTCTGCGCTTCCGCATAGATAGCGTTGACATCGCGGGTCACATTGACTGAACTTGTGGTCCAGGGGCTGGTATTTTATGACCCGCTGTATACCTGACATAGGAGGCATTTTAGCGTCGCTATCAGACAAATTCAGAAATATTCAATCACATTTGAACAGGTGGAGCGGATTGCAGATCTCACCTTCGAGGGTGGCTGGAATGCAGCATCCAGCGTATGCTCCTCGACGTAGTAATCCTCAGGTCCAACACGCATAGAACAAGAAAACGTTTTTGTGCATCATACTATAAATGTAAAAAAGAGGTAGAGCGTGCACCCCCATGGCCCAAAACACCAAAACACGCCGTAATCACTGGTGGGTCGTAATCCGAACGTGACCAGTAACGAAAGCAAAATGGAGACAAGATTTGTGGTCGTACAAGTACAGACGAGCGAGCAAGCAGGGAGAGCAGTGGAAAACCAGACCGATGCTATACGTGGGATGTGCGGAGAGCCGTTGATGATGGACTACAGGGACGATATGTATGCGCAGACAGGAACGAGGAATGGGTGAATTATTACGGGTGTGATGAAGTGAGGGAATATCATTCGGGGTCCGTGCATGGTGAGTGAAATGGGCGAGCATCGGGCTTAAGAGGAAAGCATAAAGAAGAGAGAAAAGGACAAAGTGAAAGAGACATGGATGCATTGTCTAGAGCGAGACGAATTGGTGCTGGAAGCGAACGAGATATTATCAGGCAATGTGTAACTGAGAGACGGGAACTGAGGCGTACAGCTTGTTTAGCTCTTGGCCCTTAAGTTACGAGATCAGAAGCCGCGCCCACCAGGGGGGCCGTAGCCGGGCTGGGGTTGATAGCCTCCATAACCACCTGGTTCGTCATGACCGTCAGTGGTCGGGCCAGATTTAGAAGATATCACCGTACCCTGCATGCCGCCACCATAGCCACCGTAAACAGGCGGGACGTTGAATCCTCCGCCCATGTTAGGAGCAGCAGTGAAGCCGCCTGCTGCTTGAGAAGCAGGATGAGTCAGATCTCGGGCCCTGGCATCTAAAAACCAGGGAACGCACCGTAACCACCAGCGCCTCCGTATCCGCCAGGAGCACCTTGGAAGCCTCCAGGTCCGCCAGCGCCCATTCCAGCGCCTCCGCCACGTGGGTTGGCAATGTTGACCTTGATCCTCCTGCCGTCAAGGTCTTGATCGTTGAGTCCGGAGATGGCCGACTCGGCCTCCTGGGTGCTCGAGTAGGTCACAAAGCCAAAGCCGCGGGAGCGACCGGTATCGCGGTCGCGCATGACGACCGACTATGCGGGAGCAAATCGGCGCATACAATCACATTTTGACGTCGGGAATGGCATCAACCAAAACGCATGTTGCGGGGCATCAAGGCACCGATGCGGATGCAAAACGAAGCACGACACAAACAGGGGAATAAAAAGTCATTTTAGAAAACTCAAGGAGCAGAGATAATTCAGAACGCGCACGTCAACCACATTTCCAAAGGTGCTGAAGGCCTATATTGCACAGCACAGTTACGCGCATAGCATAGCAAAAAAGAAACACGTAAGACATCGATACACAGACCAGGTGAGGAGTAGAGGTAGAGGATGATAGGGACGAGAACGAGACACAGCGCACAAAACCAGGGGTTGGATTTGTAGGCGTAGGTGAGGCGTGATGACATCGCATAGTCCAGCAGAACACCCAGACAAGCATATCGATCATCGGGACACACAACACAAGTGACGTGTGAAAGTGACGTGAAGTAATACTAACTTGACGCAAAGTGTCATCGGTGGTGTTCCAGCTCAAATTACTGCAAGCGAAACAACGCGTCAGTAACTCGTACTTCAAGCGCTCGACGCCACCGGCGCCTAGATGCCAGACGCTCATGAGCGATGCATTCCGCAAGGAAGGAGCATCGCATGACAAAATGGGTGAAACAGAGGTTGCGCCCCTTGGTGACGGCTCCAAATGAATTGAGAAGTGGCAAAGGTTAGACGCACCCGACATAGATCTTAGCAGAGTTCATCTTGTCGAAACCAGTGAATACAATATCGATATCCGTCCAAACACGTTACAGGCAACGAGAAAAGCGTTCAGAATCGAGACGACGAAACCGGGAGCACCAGTACGAGAGAGGGGAAACAGAAAAGGGGGAGGTGATTGACTCAGGAATGGGGGTCGTCCGCTCTGAGAACATTCTTATATCCGTCGCGGCGTCGCCCGCGGTGCAGTTTCGAACTCCGGCAGAAACTCAATCCCGTTTCCAAAACGCGGCCTGGACCCCTGGGTCTGGTTACCATTTTTGGTGGTTCTGATCGCAGTTAAGCTTTGCACATGCCACGCCGCGGACTCAGAATCGTCCCATATTCAGCAGTTAGGAGACAGTAAAGTGAGCGAGATCTCGATTCTCGGATGCACTTGCGTCCGTTCTAGCAAAGCAACAAAAAGTCCAGGAGACAACGGATACATAGTTGGCTATGTCAAGTATGAAGCGATACCAATGCCTAGAAATTGGCTCAAACACGTCGGATGATGGGGGCAGGGGAGAGTATACTACTAAGATATGGAGTGACAGACATGAACATGAACGGGGTCGTGACGGGATTCGTGAATGGTGGTGGAAAACGGAGATGAGGAAGGCGGAAAATGGGAAAAGATGATGCGAAAAACGAGCAAAGGATAAACGATGAAACCTTTGTGGCGGTATGAAAAAGCCAACATGTACAAGGGGGATGCAGCGAAAGCGTAACTATGTATAGTCAAAATAAAAGATCCAAAACCTTAGAAAAGCTTCAAGGTCGCCGCCCTTTCCACGGCAGACGCCGGTTGGTAACGGGGCGCGATCCAGCGCACTGGACCCTCGGGCTCATGCGAGCCGACCACCGACAACATTATGCCACATGACCGCGCTTCAGAAGGAGATGCGGAGATGTCCACGGCTTACATGAACGTCTTGCGTTTCGACTTCTTCTTCAACTTCTTGTCTGCGATGGGGTCGCTGGTTACGCTCGCGGCAGGGCTGTCCACCGACGGCCGGACGTCTGCGTCCCCGCTGGGGCCAGGAGCGCCGGCGTCGTCCTTCGAGTCCTTGCCGAAGATGCGTTGCGACTCTCCGCGGCGCAGAGCAGCGGGGAGCATCGTAGACCCTTTACGGACCGGGTTCGAGATTGAGATGCGCCGGGCCATCCGCTGGAAGTTCTGCGACGCAGTACGCTTGCGCTTGGGCTCCGCATCGGGATCGGGCGAGCTGCTGTGTTCTGGTGGGTTGGTGGCCTCGAAGGTGACGCCGGGCGTAGACGCGCCGGGGGGCGTCTGTATATCGGCGGCAGAGTCAGAGGCGGGGAACGCGATGGGTGCAGCAGTGGGTGCAGGTGACTCCGAGACGAAAGCAAGGACAGGTTCATCAGAGGACGGGAAAGCAATGGGAGCAGACATAGGCTCCGGCTCGTCGGTCGTAGGGAACGAGATCGGGGCAGCAGCGTCGGCGGGAGCATCAGCAGGAACATACACGACATTATCCTTTGAGGGGAGCGTCGGTGGCTCAGAAGTGACTTGAGAAGCGTTGTCAGGCTCAACCATCGTCACGCGCGTCCTTGGCGTATCGGTGACCTGCGTGCCCGCACCCAGTACCGACCCGGTGCCTGTGCCCGTAATCTGACTAGGCTGACTGGGCTGACTGGGATCCGCCGAGTATTCCGAAGGGCCAACGCGGTGGGAACTCGTCCTTACGGTGGGAGCGCGCTCGGATGCCCGTTCCGAAGTGGAAGGCGCAGCATCGTATCCCATGACAGGTTCAATTGAGGGTGCCTTGGATGAAGCGGCAAACACCGGGTCCTCAGAAGCGGATATCTGTTCAGCCCACATGGAAGCAAAGACGCCGTTGGCCTTGAGGAGCTCCCTGTGACTGCCCTGTTCAATGATCTGACCGTCCTTGAGAACGAGGATGATGTCGGCGGAGGCAATGGTGGAGAGACGGTGAGCGATCGACAGAGACGAGCGTCCCTTCTGGAGGTTCGCAAGAGCCTTCTGGATGTCTTTTTCCGTGGCCGTGTCGAGAGCGCTTGTTGCCTCGTCGAGGAGCAAGATGGGCGGGTTCTTCAGAAGCGTGCGAGCGATAGCCACGCGCTGCTTCTCACCACCGCTGAGGCGGACACCGCGCTCGCCAACCTTGGTATCGTAGCCGTCGGGGAACGTCGAGATACGCTCATGCATGTGAGCGGCATGAGCGGCATCACGGATCTCCTCTTCCGAAGCGCCGAACTTGCCGTAGCTGCCGCGAACAATCAACTCACGCCGTTATGTCGACACTAAGTAGACGTACCCAATGTTGTAACCAATGCTCGTGTTGAATAACACCGGGTCCTGCGGAACAACACCGATCGAGCGTCTCAAGCTAGCCTGTGTAATATCCTTGAGGTCCTGTCCATCAATGAGGATACGACCCTGACCCTCCTTGAGGTCGTAGAACCGGTAGAGCAGACGGAGGATCGTCGACTTTCCAGCGCCAGACTCGCCAACGAGGGCGACAGACGCGCCCTTGGGCACCTTGAAAGAGACGTTGTTGAGAGCCGGCTGGCGGTCGTCGTAGGAGAACGAGACATTGTCTGCATGTTATTATTAGAGGCTTGCTAACTTTAGGATCAGGATAAGGGCACGCACCGAATTCAACTTCCCCGTCCTCAACAGTAAGGTCCGGAGCACCGGGCCGATCGAGCACATCCGAGGGTTCGTCGAGCAGACGGAGCAGGCGCTCAGTGTCGACGAGCGACTGGTTGATCATGCGGTAGACCGAGCCGAGATTTGAAAGAGGCGCATAAAGCTGGGCGAAGTAGATGATCCAGATGATGAAATCGCCGGTCGAGGACTCGCCGCGGGTGATGCGGAGGGCGACGATCAAAGAGCCAACGAGAAGGCCGAGGGTCTATGCGTATCATTAGCATACAGCCACTAGGTGCGCAGAAATGATTAAGCGTACCATAATGAGAGTCTGAACAAGGTTGAGGAGGTCAAGGGAAACTAGTGGACGCATATAGTCAGTGACGTAGTTCAGTGCTAAATACCGTTGCGACTCACTCATGACGCGGTACTCGACTTGCTGGTAATCGTTAATGGCATCCCTGTACCGAGCAGTCTCATGCTCCTCTCCGCTGAAATACTTCACGGTCTCGTAGTTCAACAAGCAGTCAGTATGAATGCCCCTCGTGATCACATCGCGGTCGTTCATCTGCCTGCGCAGCTTCGTGCGGTAGCGAGTCAACACGATACTCGCAGTTATGTATCCAAACATGACAGCAAAGATAACAAGCGACAACATCCAGTCGAATTTCACCGCGAATAGGATGACGGCGACGATGATATCCATGAACGCAGGCGTGACGTTGAACATCAACAGCTCGAACACGCGGTTGACCGCCGCGCCCCTGTCGAGGATGCGCAGGACTTCGCCCGTATTGCGGCGGACGTGGAAGCCGTGCGAGAGGTTGAGCAGGTGCGAGAACGACATTTGCGACATCTCGCGGTCCGAATATTGCATGACGGGCACCCAGAGGGCATCACGCAGGGCGGGCAGGCCACCGCTAGATTGGAGGAAGCGGAAAACGACATATGCAAAGAGGTACGGCCATGGAGACTCGGAGCCGGTCCCGAAAGCATCGACGAGGTGACCAAGGGAGAGGGGAACCAGCGGGGAGACAACGCGGCCGAGAATGAGCACAAGTACACAGAGCGCCTAGCGTAAAAGTTAGTGACGCCTGATCAGGAGATAAGAAATAGACGCCGCACAGCCAAGAATTGGAGACGATAGTTCTTCGTGGGCCAAAGGAAAGGTGTCAGGTGGGAGATGCGCCTTGCCATCTCGGTCCATGATGGGTCGAGCGAGACCTCCGCTTGTTGGGCCTATCAAAGCGCATATATTAGACAAGCACGCGCATATGCACGTTGCAGCGACCGCGCACCTTCTTAGGATGAACAGAATGAGTCGTAAGCGTAGGAGTGTGCGAGCGCGTCGTTATACCCGAGCTCGTGGTCGGCACGCTGAGACCGTTGCCGAACGTGCCGTACTTGCCGGCTTCACCCTGAGCGCTTGATGGAGCTGCGCCGTCCTCACGTGGGATGAGGAAGGTCGACGCAGTCGGCTGCGGCGCGAGGATCGTCTCGTCGTCGTTCGACACAGTCGAGTACACAACGCGTGGGGTGAACAGAGACACGAATAGGGGGAAGAGAAAGAGGACTCTGAAGAGCGGGAGGATGAGATGAAGGGCCGAGGGGATGCATTCGGAGTAGCGGTTATCACAGAAGTGACGAGGGTCTACGTTGCACAAATCGCGTCATCTTTGTTAGTTATGGGAATATGGACCGCAGGACATGTAAACGCACCCTTGTTGGGGACTATCGACGCGGCGAGTACAATCGCCGCGATATCTAGGACAAGAGACGATCCGACTGCGCCTTTGACCCGCGTTAGAGCCCACACTTCGGCTCCGTGTGCGTCCTTCCACGATCCAAGGGCCGCAATACCAACGAAAGCGACGAGACCCACGACGGCGTTGATCTCAATACCAGTGTGCTGGGGATAAGTTTTGTTAAGAACTGCATATAGTACAAACGCAAGACCGTCGAGGAGATAGGTGAATGCGGCCAATACAAGAAGGGAGATGATGAGGGCGCGGCGGGGAGCACGGGAGGCGACGACGACGGTAGTGATTGGAGACGGATCTGGAGGAGCTGGTGGTTTTGCTGGGAAAAGAGAGAGCGTTGCGAGAAAGACGAGTGCGGGCGAGGCCACGCGGAGGACGAGCAGCGCTAAGTCGCTGCCGCCATCTGGGATCATGGTGTCTGTTTGACTTGCTTTGCTTCTTCTAGCTCTTGCTCAGCCTTTTATGTCGTAACTGAAGGTCGTTGTCGTCGTCACCGTCGTCGTCGCTCCTTCGCGATGGGAGGTTGCGAAGAAAAAGAGAGGAATGGGCTCGGACCTAAGGCCAGAGGGCGTGCGAAGCGAAGCGCGCGACTTCGCTTGCCTTTTGAACTGAGCAGAGTTAGCTCCGGAAGTAATACGTAACTCAAACTCATACAGTCCCATCACATCCTATCACAACACAGCTGCCTCGCGGCCAACACGTCCCGCTCATGCCTCTTCAGTCCATCTCCCGAGAGCTCGCTGCCCACTCTGCCCACCGTCGTCGTAGACACCCGACTCACAGTCGTTTCTCTACTTCTTATGTAAAAGCTTTAACACAACCACCTCCATGTCAACAACTACATTGGCTCGTCCCAGACGCGTCTATTTCATACATCTCACGTTTCATATCGATGGAGAGATAAGCAATGTTGTCCCGCTAGCCGACCACGTCCGCCACCACGATTCCGCATCCGGATTTGGTTCCGTGACACCGACAGTCCGCCTAACAAATGAAACCGCAACCTTCTCCATCCTCCACTGCCTCAGCCCCTTCCTTCTGCATCTGATGCCTCGTCCTAAGCACGTATTTATCTGTCCACAATGTCTTCCAGACACGTGTGTTTCATGGCTGCTCCGCTGTTCTCATTGATCAACGCACCGTTCACGCAGGGCTTGCCAGAGCAAAATGGGTAGTTGGGAGAACGTAGCGCGCCTCACCCAAAACACGTTGCCTCTCGATTTGGCTTGGCCCCTAAGTCTGCCCTCCCCTGCCAGCCTGGCATCACCTTCTGCTCAGTCAGATGATCCACGCTTGCTATCGGCCCCGCTCGACTTCGACGACATCCCCTCCAATGCTAAGCCAGATTAGTCAGATAGAGAGTACGAGCTCTCGGACGACGCTCGTGGTCGTGTCCAACACTGAGCAAGGTTATCGGCTAAACCGGACTGATCGGCTATCCGGCTCGTCCAGATCCGAGGATTAGATCCGCCACCGACGTGTGGCTGTGTTGAGAGCCAGTGAATGACGGCAGAAGGTCATACACTCCAACGCCAAGCACCATACATCTTCAAATCCTCCATTCTTTCCTCTGCCAAGCTCCATCGTTGGATCCTCCACAACGTGAAGTTGTTTCTGATCTGTTCAAGTTTCTTCGTTTTGTCGTAGTAGCTTGTTGTACTTATATCCATCTGTTCATCACGTCAACAGAGCTCGTGATCCCGAACCTCGGAGGTAGTAAGTGGGGCTATCTGATCATCTTTTTTTCGGCGCTCAAGAGACATCGATGCATCAAGACACTAGTCGCACTGGTCCCAAGACTTGTCGTAAATCCGAGACAGCCAGGTTCATGTACCTTATCCTCTAGCTATATAATACGTGTGTTGTTGTGTGCATGAATCAGACACACCCCGTTGCTCGCTGACATCTGAAACTATTCGATCTGCTGGTCCCGCCCCATCGAATCTCAAATGTCCTTGATCGAGCCAGCCAGCCTCGCCCGTCCTGCCCCAAGCAAGGCCGTGGGTGAATGGCCTTTGGCGCGACAAATTTTCGCCCGCTCCCGAACGGTGAGCGTCTGATGCGACCCCTAAGTCCTCAGGCCTCAAGGTTTACCGCAATACAAATGCCCAGGTAGACTCAGGAGTCGGATAGGCCTCCAATGGAGACAAATAGAGATCATAGGCCACACCGTAGACCAGGCGCTCGAACTCCGCGGAACAGAAAGAGCCCCACCCAGGTGAGGGCCAGATCTATTCATTCCTCTGAGTCCGTACTGTAGACCCGTGCCCGGCTTGCACTGTTGAGCTTTATTTGCTGTCAACTTGAAGTCCCTCCGAATCATCGGGACCGCACGGCAGCCACCCGTCCCGAGCTCGGCCTACTCGCCCGCTTGCCCAATTGTGTGTGGGTCCAGAGCCTGGATCTCAGACTTAGACCGAAGTCTAGAGACGGACTGATAGAGGGTTGGAGAGGTAGGCCGAGAGAAGAGCTGGCCCGGGGTGTACGCGCTACAAGCCAGTCTGAAGGGCCGGTGCCAGATGGGTCACGCGCGTACGCTGGATCCGTCCAAATGCGTCCAGAGGAGTCTGAAAAAGACCCACGAGAGAATGGGTATATATGGGGTGCCGCAGCTCAGACTCCTTCATCCTTCCCTCTCGTCTCTGCCTCCCCCTCTGTGGTGGGACGTTTCCGGGTTTTAGTGTTTTTTCACTTTTACCTTTTCTGAGATCGCCCTTGACTCGATCGACTCGAGTCTATCTCATCTGTCTTTCTTCACTTCGACGATTTCAATCGGTCGATCGTTATCATGGGCTCAAAATTATACGTTGGGTAAGTCGTCATTTTATCCTCGGCATCTTCTCGGCATCTCCATTTCCTTCAAAATTTTTGATACACATACTGACGCGGGCGTTATCAAACGTTCCAGGAATCTGAGCTGGAGCACCGGTGACGATGGCTTGCGTAATGTTCGTACCCTCTTATCTTGCCCTCCCTGTACCCGTCCTGATCTTGCCCCTGATCCGCAGGCTTTCGGGCGCTATGGCGCAGTTACCGATGTGCGTCCCGACTTTTGTTGCCCCCGCTCCTCGACGCTCCTTCCTAGATTCATGGGTTCTCATTGCTGACCTGAATCCCCTCAACAGTCGATCGTGATGCGCGACCGCGAGACGGGGCGCTCGCGCGGCTTTGGCTTCGTCACATTCACCACTGCTGAGGAAGCTAATGCTGCGATGGGCCAAATGGACCAGACCGAGCTTGACGGCCGCACGATCCGTGTCAACGTCGCCAACGCCAAACCCTCTGGCGGCGGAGGAGGCGGTTACGGTGGCGGTGGCGGTGGCTACAGTGGCGGTGGTGGCGGGTACAGTGGAGGTGGAGGGTACAGTGGAGGGGGAGGGTACCAGGGCGGCGGCGGCGGCTATCAGGGAGGTGGTGGCTACGGAGGTGGCGGCGGCTACTGAGCCAACCTGGGGCACTCGCTCCGCATCTGGGCGTCCATGGGTATGTGTACGCGCGTGCCTGTGGACGGAACTCGGGTGCAAGCGCTGGCCATGGGAGGAAACGCCGTGTTTCTGTAAGGTATGCCTTTGCCTATCAGTGACTCCCAAGGCAGAGCCAATGCTGACGAGAATCATTTTCACTTTTCCGGTTCCGCCGATCCCTTTTGATGCACGTTGCGTTTGTGATTGTGGCGCAGTAAGTATACCCAGGGCCAAATGTCTGTAGCATTCTTGTCTTTTTGTGTCAGTCTTCTGGGTCGTCTTCATCCCCATTCCATCCATCCAAAGCCTCGTTTCATTACAACACCATGCTGAGTTCCTGTTCGACCATCACAATGTTCTCTTCCTGCTCTCATCCTCTGTAACGTCCATCTTTCTGGGGTTGTCTCGTGTTTGCCGCACATACAGTATGTACATTTTAGCCATACCTGTAGCCTTGACGAAAGTATTATTGGGGTGTCTCTTTTAGCATGGGTCCAGGGTGGAGCGTTGGAAAACAAGGTGGCTTCTGCTGCGGGCAAGATGTTACTCCTAGCTATTGCTCCATGGCGTGGCGGGAGAACAAGAGCGCTTGAGCAATCCACCGCCTCGAAGTCGTGATGTCGAGGAAGCTCTCGTGTGTAACTCAGGGGCGGCGAATTCTTTAGAGTAAAGTGCATCTACATCCCTTCCGTGGAATCAGATGCCACCCCGTCACCTGCATCTTCACCAAGCCTATAGTAAGTGACTCGCCATTTACCCATCTTTGCTTCTCTTCTTTGAGCGTACATCCTCAACTTCTTTCCCTACACCAGCCTTAGCACCGGTCGGGCGCCAGCTTCAGACGCGCGTTGCTCCACACCTGTTCCTAGCTGCGGAGAATTTCCCCAAAGACGCAACCGTAGGATCCCATGGCATAACCTCCAGGAAGTTCGTCACCAATTACATGCCGACTAATTCAATCAACTGGGGTCGTGGTTCGTGCGTTGAGTTCATGATACATCTCCACGGCATACTCCTGCCTCTGGCGCCTCCACATTCCGTCATAACAGTCACACGCCTTGATGCCCTCGCCGACTATAGGCTCCTAATAGAGCCTAGGGTCAGTCAATATTAAACTTGAACGTCAAATTTGAGCGCGAGCATCGGTCGCTTTCCCTCGAAGGCAGAAGATGGGGACGAAAGGGACAGATTTGGGATGCGTAAAGGGTCTTTGAACCTGATCTAATGCCGGTGCGTCTAAACCTAAGCTTGTCCTCCGCGCTTCCTGGGCGGCTGACCGGAAGCGTTGTCGCACGGGCAGGCGACTACATGGCAGGCACGAGACTCGTCCTCAGGTCTCCGGGGAGTCGTCGGGCAAACGAGGTCTGTCTTTTTTTGTCTTCGAAGTCTTCGAGCTCAATTAACCGTTCTTCGATAAAGCACCGTTGAGAACGTACGTCGGTCCCGAACCCGTGAACCTTCGCTCAGGTGTGAAAAAGATAGGGTTCAAGCGCCTAACTTATGATCAGGCGCGAGAGTTCAGGAAGGTCGGTCCACGCGTCAAATGATATGCCGCTTTCGTCGTTATTGACTTTGGTACTTCGTTTTCCAGTAACACATGTACGGCCCGTATTCCTGTAATTGACATTCGGTTTTGAGTAGGTTCATTGTGAGCTCTTATCTCAGCCCTTTTTTATAGCTTAACGCCCATCTGTTGAATTACAGAACGGCGAACGGCGCCAGCGTGTTGTCCGCGCTGGTTTGAGCCATCCAAAAGATATGAGTGCGCCGACCGCTGTCGAATCTCGTGACATACACCCGAACAATACCGCCAAACCAGGCTTCTTTTGTCATACTTTCCCAAGACTCCCCGATCTCCCAACGGTGGTTTACGATTCAATGTTCAACTCCGATCCGCGCGGAGTCAGCTTAGGATGTGACCGTAAGATAGGGGCCTATGCGCTTTATGACCACGTCACCCACTGAATCTGGTACATTATGTCGTCTGGCAACCACCACCTCGATGCTGCAGCTGCCTGCCACACGGCTTCATGGTTTCCCAGTCAACATCACATATCCGACAGGCTCATGCATATAAGCGTTCAATCCTGGGAAGTCAAGTTACTGACACGAACATGAATTCCTGCTCAAGCTCAAGCCTCACAGGCCGTTCTCGAGGAACTTTGCCATAAAGTCTTTAACGAGGAAAGGCTTGCTGGAGCTGGACTCGGTCAAGTAGCAATCTGTATAGCGATCAATGACCGATAACTTCATCATGCTCGATTCGATGGTGCCTAGTCATGGTGCCTGGAACACGCTCGTCGACGTCTGTCGCCATCCTCTGACCGACGTGCGACGTGCGTCGTATGCTTCAAACTCGTATGGAGGACGTCTCGCGTGGGCTTGAAGATCGTCTCTCGTTGCCGGGGAGACTGGGTGAATCTGCCGGCACTACAAACATAGGGTACGTAAATGTTGGACGTCCAAAACTGGTCCCTCTTGACAATTTGCTATCACCTTTCTCCGCTTGTTGTCTCCTCACCTTCTTTTTCCGTTGCCTGTCTTTTAGGATGTTCAATTTCGTATCTTTTGTCGCCTTCTCCACTATCCTTATCTCCGTCTCTCCTGCCCTGGCTGGCTCAAAGGTATGCCCTTTTAACTTGCTCCTGGAAGAAGTGTGCTTAACAGCCCTCAGACATGCAAGACGGCTCCTATCATGTCTCGGGGCATCGCCGAGCAGACCTACCCCGCCGTTCACAATGCCGAGAGGGCCAAGTACGATGCCCAGCCTCTCGCGTGGAACGCAACTCCCGCGAGCGCAGCTCAGCCTTGGGCGGAGAAGTGCACTTTCGAGCACGGGAGGAAATATCAGTCCCTACGGTGATACCCCTATCTTCTGCGCTTGTATCAACTGATATTCCTCATTCTCACTCCGTAGAGAACCTCGCCGCGGGAACCGGTAACTACACTGCTATCAATGCTATCAACAACTGGGATAGCGAAGCTTGTGTGTATTTCCAGCGTTGTCTCACCCTCCTTATCGTTCGCGCTGACGGGGGTATCCTCATGTAGCGCAATACGACCCCAGCAACCCCACTTAGCATCAGGATTTTGACACGTGCATTAACCGCACTTTCCTGACTTTGCCAGAGTGAACCTACTTTCCCAAAAGTTGAAACCGCAATTCTGCTACATTTGAGGATTCAAGTCGGTTTGAAAGACTCATAGCTTACTCTTCATAACGAGAATTGCATCTAAAATGCCACTGATGCGGTGTTCTAGCCAAATATTCTCCAGTAAAGAGCCGAAAATACCGAAAAAGTAGGTTCATCTCGGCAAAGTCAGGATAATGCATATGCCGGTAAAACGGTTTGTCATTTTCCTGATGTATTCGCACTGGACGCAAGTCGCCGGAAGAACACCAAGCAGCTTGGCTGTGCCGTTGCGGTGTGCGATGGCATATTCCCTGCTAGTTATGACGTAGGCTTCTTTCGCCTGAAGTGCCTGGCTGCCATTCATGCTCACGTAAATTTCTCTTCTCCCGTAGAAAGCTCAGTACTATGTCTGCGAGTACTACCCTACTGGAAACGTCATTGGGGAGTTTGCGTGAGTTCCTCGTGTCCGTCAGTCAGGCGTTCCTTAACGCTCATCCCGGGGTTGGGCGGAACGTTGCGTAAGGATTTTATCCCTCGTATTATTCGATGCATCGCTTGTACGCCTACATCCGAGATTAGGATAATCTGAACCGCGTGGGAGTGTAAGCTCGGACCAGTGTTAGCTGGCGAACTTGAGATATCGGTTTTCTCGGCTGCCTTATTTCATCTTCATCTCAGAAAATCAGGACGATAAGCTGGGGCCTCTCCTAGTCAGGTCCTACGGGAAAACGCGTCAGGATGGTCCAGCGCTTATCTGCGCACATATTCGGCAATAAGCACGTGGACGCTGGAGTCCGTTGTATAGCACTGTACAGCAATTTGAAGCTGCATACCTGTGCACGCTCAGACTCAGTGACCTCGGCTTTGCTCACCGACGTACCGTTCACGAAGATCGAAGGTTGCAGTCTGGGCTACTCTAATACCCGGCTACAAACCACTCACGTTCCTTCCGACTGTTTAGTTCCACGCGATCAACATGGGTAGCAGTCGCGAGGAATGGTGGTACAAGCTCTCTCAGGAGTGCGCGCAAGGCGCTATCTATGACTCATCGGAACGTCAACCGCACTCTAGATGCCTTCCGGGAACCAGGGCGGACATCCTTCAAGACCTCAAGGAGCTCGTCAATAACACTGACCGCAAGGTCATCTGGATCTCTGGCGAGGCCGGTTCCGGGAAGTCATCCATCGCGCACACATTTACTGATCACTTGCGTGGTGAGGGCAAGCTCGCGGCCACATTCTTCTTTTCCAGGAAGCATGCCAAGCGAACCACCTTCAAGCATGTACTTCTCACGATTGCATACCAGCTAGGACTGCAGCACCATCGCGCTAGAGACATTATCGCGAGAGCAATCGCTGATGACCCCGCTCTCCTCACCCTCGAAAAGTCTCATCAGGATCAGCTCGAGAAGCTCGTCATTATTCCTCTTAAGGATCTCGCTGCTACAGTTTGGAGGGGCCAGTTGGGCCAGTCGCTCATCCTGGACGCACTTGATGAGGGTACTGCAGACGGCTTGTCTCATCTTAAACCATTCATCTTCACCATCTTCGGCCTGCTTCGAAACCAGTCCCTTCCCATTCACAACATCATCGTCACCAGCAGACTATGGCCTCAGATACGTGCTGCCATGCACAACCAGGAATTGAGAGATGTCGTGAAACCCCTACAGGTCGAAGATTATGACAGCCGCCAGGATGTTGACCTCTTTTTGAGACACTCATTCGATCTCATATATAACAATCACGCACTCTTCGACTTCTCTATTCCGCAGCAATGGCCTCATCCGGACGATTTCTTGATGCTATCGGAGCGAGCTCACGGTCGTTTCATTTTTGCAGCTACGATTGTTAGGCTCGTCGATCAACATGAACCTTGGGATCGTCTCCAGCTGGTTTGCAGCATGCTACGCGGTAATGTAGAGGGTATCTGGGGCGACATTGACCACCTGTACACTTCTATCATGAACAGCGTTGAAGCCTCGGTTCGCAACGAAGCAGAACATTACCTTCGCTTGATCGTCGACCTTGCTGAGCCCCTTCCCTTAGATGGATTACGCGACCTTTTCGCTATCGACATCTGTTCACTGCTCCTACCCTTTTCAGCCCTAATATCTGTTCCTCCTACCGCATCCACCGATGTTGTTCAGATCTACCATACGTCTTTCCGGGACTTTTTGCAAAACGGTAATCTCGGTATGATGGGCCAGGCGGATGTTTCCTCTGAGCAACACCATCAGCTGTCTTTTCGCTGCTTCAAGACCATGGCAAGGCTGTTGAAGCGTGATATATGCGGTCTTCGTGACCCGTCATTCCTTCACGAGGAAATTCTTGGATTTCCACAAAAGCGTGACTCAGTTCCCCAAGCCCTCGTGTATTCCTGTCGACATTGGCTGTACCATCTCCAACTATGCGTACCAGAAAACGGGATGATGGGCGCGATTTCGGACTTTGTTGAACGCCGACTATTACATGCTATTGAGGTCTACGCGGTACTCGGCGAGCTCGGTACTGGAGCTCAGATGCTTAGAGCTGCCCGTGATCTCATCATGGTAAGTTGAGTACTTATAAGGCCGTTGAGTCAGCTAACTCTTGGTGACTCTAGACTTGGTCCCAGCAGCCATTTGCGCAGAAAGACCTTGTTTTGCATTTGCTCCATGACGCCTGGCGGATGACCCTGGATTTCTTCGATCCGATCAGCTCTTCCGCCCTCCATATCTACGAATCAGCCCTGCCGTGTTGCCCATCCCAGTCGCGTATTCGTGCTACTTATGGGATTTCCGAGGAATCAGTGGTTTTGTTCGAGGAAGGCTTGGATGATCAATGGAGCTGTGTCACGCGTGAGATAGAGACGAAATTTGTCAACATAGACGCCACTTCCCTGTCACCCGATGGCTCCAAGATTGCAGTCTTGACACGACTTGGAGAGAACGAATGGCCATTGTTCTCCGTCAAGATATGGGACACGACGACAGGGCGTCTTTTGACCCAATTTGAAGTTCCGTTCATTCGCACGGACTTCCTTTCGGTGCATTACAATGGCTCTTATCTAGCCCTGTATCGCAAACTGTCCCACGAGCTCTCCCTATGGCATCTACCAAGTGGTACACCCGTGGTTCTCGACTGTTTTCCAACAGAAAGGACATGTCCATGCGAGGCCGTCGCACTATCCCATGATGGGCATAAGATGGCTCTTATGTCTTTGCATGACACTGCCAGCGGTACACTCCTAAGGATTCGTATCTACAGGATTGAAACCGTCGAGCGGCTGTTGGATTACTCCGTAACTCTTGTCTCTCTCACAGGCTTTGACAGAGAATCTTTTGGCATCCCAGGAACAATGGAGTTCTCCAACAAAAACGATCTCCTATTGCTTCACATCGGAAGGCGCATTGCTGTTTTCAGTGCCACCAGCGGCCGAGCGCTCCAAGTTGACAACACACGCTGCGGCGCTCATATGCTGAAACCATGTCTGGTCATATTTAGCCCCAACGACGACTGGATCATTCACTTGACCACATACACCGATGGAGGTACCGAAGTTGACGTGTTTGCGGTCAAGCATACTACCGATGGTTCAGTTCCAGACGGATCCCTGATAACCACGAATGCCCAATCACCCATCCAAAATCCGCTCAAACCGCTCATTGAGCCCTTGATATATTCTACCGGACTCGTCGGAGTAAAAGTAGGCGATAGGATCTCTAGCATTTGCGGATCAAGCCGGACTTTATGGGCGTCCGAAAAGGCGGAATGGGTAGGAGCTTTGGTACATGGCCGGCATGATGGGATAGCCACAGGGACTATATCGGTTCTCAGTGTTCGTCAAGCTTCCCAGTCGACTAACCCCCAGCGTTCGAACGTCCCAGCTCTGCACCGCTCCTGGGAACCTGGGAGCAACTTACGCATCTACGCATATGACCCGGGAGATGGGTTCCACCTCGTCAGTCATCCTACATCTGACCCGGACACCACCCCTTTAATGTCCGACAAAGCGTATTGGGACGCGCCCTTTAAACACCACAGTTTCTCGCCCAAGTCGAAGTACGTATGTCTCCGAGGCTCAATATCTCCCGCCGTCCGTTCAATCAACCCTCCACGTGCACAAGAGTTTCAAATTTGGGAAAGGAGCTCTCGTATTCTTCTTGGAACTACTTCCTTGATGGCGACCCTCTTCCACCGAATCAGTTTCTCTGAAGACGAAACCCTAGTAGCGGCCATCTATACCCAAGGCGACTCGAAGGTTTTCATGTTTACAGTTTTATCTCTGGAAAATGGCAAAGTCGAAATGTTGACACAATTCAGAGCCGAAACGGATGGCTATGGCGCATTTTACGAGATGAGCTTGGTGCGCCGCGACTCAATTGACTACTGGTACACGAAAACTCGAGGTGGAGGTGTCAAGCACTTTCGATGGAGGAGGACAACAAACGATATCATTCAGATTGAAACCAGACCCGAGGCCGTTGAAAGATTGCTGTGTTCAAACAGCATCGAGCATTCACCAGGATTCACGCGAATGTACTCTCGCGACTATATCGTAACTCTGAAGCAGCCGGCGACTGGTCCCGAGCATCACTGGTCATACGAGGTGAAGGATCGTGATAAGACTCGGAAAGTCTGTTTCGATAGTTCGCTTTGGTCCGATATCTGTTTGGATGCAGATGGCTGGCTTAGGATGGATACACGTCGCCTTTTCTGGCTGCCAAAACGATATAGGCCAAAACGTCTTAATTTGAGGATAGAGGGCAACAGGGTAACGATGTTGGGAATCGAGGGTGGAAGCCATATTACATTCCGATTAAACACTGAAATTCGCTACTTTGCATGATTAGCGTACCAACATTTACTCGAACCATGCTCGCATTCTGATACATACACACAGAGAAAATCTGATTATTTGGTGCATGATCTACAGCAGGATCAGCACTGAGCGTCTTCGTACCTTTATTGATTTTCGAGATCTAAACAAAGTCAAACCAACACAGGAGTCCTAGAAGAAAACTTTCTGAAGATATCTCCCCACTCCTTCGACGTCGTTGACGACTGCACCGACAAAGCCATCAGGGCGGAGAATAACGACTACTGTCTCACCCTCAGTAGCCTTGTAACCGGAGTACGCGTGACCGTCTCGATCGACGAGCGCGAGAGCACCGCCCGAACCACCTGAGGCGCCCTGGGGCAGAACGACGATGGGACGAATGGCGTCCTCCGAGTGCTTCTGCAGCGAATCAAGGATAGACTTCGCAGAGTTGACATCGGACGCGAAAATGAGCACCGAGTGGTGCGTCACCCTGAACAGATCGAAAAACGTATACTCCTTTCCCTCTGCGTCCACCAGTCTAGCCGCATCCGGTGCCCGATCACCCGCAACAGGTGTCGTTCCCTCTACCGCATCCCCATACGCTGCCATGGACTCCGAATCCAGACCCGTGCTGCGCTCCTCGAGTACGATCGGCGACCGGCGGTAGTTGACGCCGAGCATGCGTAGGCGGTCCTCGCGCTTCCACGCGTCGTCCGCGCCGGATGCTGTCTTCTTAAACAACTCGGTGGTGATGTTTAGCATCTCGGCGATGACGGGGAGGCGCTCTGCGCTGTACGAGTCGAGAAGGGAGGGCGGTGATAGGTTCTTGAGGACGAGCGCGAGTTTCCAAGAAAGGTTGATCTATGCAATAGGCGGCCGATTTGAGTTCTTAAGTGGGACGGGTGGGAAATATAGGGGCTTACAGCGTCTTGCACACTGGAGTTGAGGCCTTGGCCACCGGTGGGGCTATGAACGCTACGAGGCGACGTTAGCTGCGACATCCCTATGACCGAGACAAATCAGACTCACTGCGCAGCGTCACCAGCAACGAACACCCTCCCGACTCCGAACTTGTCAACCATGCGCATGTTCGGCCTGTGATGTGAAGATGAGACTGGCGTATCGGGGAGAAGATCAGAGGAACCCTCACTTCCATTGGCCTTTCCAAACGAGTTCCTTGAACTGTATCTCGGCCGGCACGGCCTCCTGAATCACGGCGAAGATGACCTCTTTGCTTCCTTCCGGGTCGAGCAGCTTGTCGATGTCGATCTCGGGACCTCCGATCATTAACGCCCATCCATCGTTGTCAACACCGACTTCGCGCATGGGACGCAGCATGACGCTGTAGAACGTTTATGTCAGACCAGGTGTCGGTATGCAGAAGGGATGATGAATTACGTCTTTGACTTGAAATCGCCAAATCGATGCCAGTGGTTGTAATCGAGCTTGTCGCAGGTCATTCGCACGTCGCCAACGAGCATCCGGAACGTGTCAGGCGTATTTCCAGTAAAAGAGAGTCCAAGACCCTTGCGTGTAGCACCTTCAGAGCTCGCTTAGCCTTGCTTACAGACAGCAGATAGACGAAACCAGCGCTTACCTCGCGCCCCATCAGTGCCGATAAGGTATTGGACGTGCACGGTCTCCTTATTGCCATCATTCTTGGAGAGATGGGCAGTGACCCCGTTTTCGTCTTGCTCGAACGTGGTCAACTCCGTGCCCAGCTCAGGCTCACAGCCGTACTTGGCGAGATGACTCCGGATGTAGCCCTCGAAGCCGCACTGGCCGATCATGAGTGGGTTGGGCTGTAAACAATGAGTTAAACCTCCGAACGCTGCACACAGAAACGAAAGCTGACGTACGTATGGAAGATGAACTGTGCTGGTTTTGAGCTCGACGAACGGCTCATCTCTCACGATATCGAGAGTGCCGAACCGGTAGGAACGGTTGCTGCCAAGCGGGTAAAGAGCCCGGACGAGATCTGTGGCTCCAAGTTGGTGAAGAAGTTCCATCGTACGGGGTTGGATGCCACATCCCCGAGAGCCAGGGTGGAGGAAGTCATTCTTCTCGATGAGCCGGACTGGCACACCGTTGCGGAGTAGAACGAGGGCCGCGATGAGTCCTGCTGGGCCTGCGCCAGCCTACAAACTCTGCATTAGATCTTAAAGAGGGAAGAGAACAGCAGAGGACGCACTATGAGGACAGGAGGCGTATCAAACTGTTGAGCAGGCATAATGAGGAGACTTTGAAGAGGCTCGTGGTCAAGCGAGAATGGACGTTTGAAAGCCAACTTTCTGTCGCTGAGAGTCCCTTTTAAGCATAGCGAGCTCGTAGCTGCACAGACATCTCTGGAGCGACGTCACGTTGCATGGTCCCAAGGCCCGACGAGATGGACCGGGAGTCTGCAGAAGTCGACATGAGCGGGTGATTGGCAGCTTCCCATAGCCTCCGATCACGTTTTTAACAACATGTGGCTGTGTCGCCATGCATTTGCGGTTGGCCGCGGCGCGCAACTGTTGTTCGCACTTTCATCGCTGTGCTTCTGTATCCATGCAGAGTCATCCATGCAAATTTATTCAAGGGCTTTCGTAATCTAGACAAGCTCTTGAGCCCCTCTTCACATCCAGCCTTTACCTGAGGACCCTGAAACCCACAGCGAATCATGCTGTCGACCTGTACCCGCCGCTTGGAGAACTTTGGACGCTGAGCAGCTAGGTGAGCGTAGCTTTATTTTGAAAAGTTCACCAACACGTAGGAGAGACCAGATAGATCCATGTGATATCTCCCATCTTGCACGGTATATTGAAATCAACCCGGGATAATCCTCGAGTCAGACACAAACTCAACATGATGGAAGTTACAAGCGGGACTGATATGTGTATGCGGGTGTTTCACTGGTGCGCGGCCTCTTTGATCCACCGGAGGATATTCACGATCTAATATCTTAGAAGGCAACCCCATATGCTGCTGCAGGAGTACTTGCCTCGCATCACCATCAGGTCCTAGAGTGCTACAGAACATAACAGGCTTTTTGTATGTATGCCGGAGTTTATTTTGAGCTTTTGTGCCCTGAAGGATGTTAAATCATCACAGAACAGGAACCAGATCTGGAAGACCCATGGGCATTTTATTAATCCGTGACTTCACTGCTTTTGTGATGTCAGTGAAATTAGTACGGAGCTCATCAAAATAAAAAGGGAGAGCACCAGACCTAGTCATCGCTCTATTCCAAGCTTCGAGGCTATTATCGCTCTCGGGCGCGGATGGCATTCTCTTCAATCTTGCGGCAAGTGTTCCTGACAGCCTGTATCCCCGTTTTCAATGACTCTTGTATCGTCATGTAGGCAATTTGAGCATCCTATGCTCATTGATTTGTACCGTGCGAAGAGATCGCAATTCGCCCCTTGATTGTAAGGTACGATACCACGAGACCTTCCCGGGTCGTTCTCCGGGGCCGTATAAGATAATAGCTTCTCTCTTCCCTCCCTCACGGTGACCGCCCGCGTTTCTCAGCCTGAGATAGACTATGAACTTTACCTCTATTCAGGCTGTTCAAGACGCGTACGATATCTCCCACTTCATGTTGCTGTTTCAGAACCTAATCTGGTCCGTACGCAGACAATTATGTAGATTTGCAAGATACTCCAGATTAGGTACGTTACAATGTTTATCTCACAAGAACGTTATTGATCATTTCATCAGCACTCGCCATTTGGGACCTCGTACTGAGCATGGGATGCGAGGTAGATGCCATCTGGAGACCCAAGTGTCACTTCTTGAGCTTCCTTTACCTGGTCTCCCGATATCCAGTCGTAGCGTATTCTATGTGGACGGCTCTGCACAGAGACGCTGACGCACAGGTGCGCAATCTGGTATCATGCACGGATGACTATGCTGACGTTTTTCCTAACCCACACGCAGTGAGACAACCATCCCATTCCGATGGGACCGTTGATGAATGTCTCTGTATAGCTGCCATATCATAGACATGTCTACTACTTCATCTTCATTGTCTCCGACCAACGTTGCAACGATCAGTGAGTATATCGTATTCTATCCCCAGTATTCGTGACTCAGATGGAATCAAGTTGCATTCCTATTGCAATTGTATATAAGAAGAAATCAGCTCAAGATTCGTCCGGTCAGGTTGTCTCCGTTCATGCCATTTGCCTTGATGGTGATACTTCCGAACATGGTAAGTAGGTCACTAGCTCTTGGAAGCTGAGCTTCAAATTTACGACTGATCGTTCAGTGCCGAATTCCTGCTGTGAATCGTTTCTTTATGGATTATCCAATGTACGTCCTTACTCGATCATGTGCAAGGCTTTGTAAGCGTAACTTACAGTAATTCCAGGAGTTAGTATTGGCATGAGCATGTGGATTCTTCTGATCAAGTGGCGGGCGCTAGTGACTATCCTGGCTTTTATAGCCTTATGCGTGTTAAACGCGCTAGCTATGGGTAAGGAAATTGCTTCTTACTTTCCCCCGTGTCCGACTGCATAATCTGACGGGACCTGGGGGCAGCAATGATCATTCCTCGCTTAGCGGCCATCGTTCGCAGGAACGGAGGAATCCGAGCGCTCAGCACAAGGAAGCTATTCGGGCTTGTAATGATCAGTGGTATGTCCTTCAGTGCATTGATCGGAGATACTCTTCATTGATGCCCACGCGTCTTAAAGTTACATTGTTGCTGAAGTAAGAGGCTGCGTTGCACTACCTACTCATCCTCTGACATGCATGTCTTAAACCCAGCGTTATCGCAGTCTTCCGTGTGGGAGTAAGGATTCTTCCGGTTCCGCTACCGTCTATTACTGTGTCAATCAAGCTCCCGCACGACCTCTTCGAAGCTGGAGGCATGGCTTCACCTGCATACAACATCTTCCTCAATAGCTTCATTCTCGTACTTCCCTCCATTCTCGTCTCGCGCTGCCTACTCTATATGTTCGACAAGCAGGAAGAGGATGTGCGTATGCATCCAGAAACCGAAAGCTTACCCGAGTCGAAGGATCCGTTTGCGGCTAATGGACAATCCAGAAAAGCGGAATCAGGTCTGGTGGAGGAAATGGGATTCTATGTCGTTACGAGAAAGCAGACGAGCGCATGATGTAATAATGCTATCAACTTTTGTGTGGCTATCGTCACAAAAAAGAAATCGTCCGAGGGTGAAACTTTCAAGGCTTACTATCTAGGACAATGCTCGATTTAAATGCTTGAGTGTTCAATAACAACAGGTTCGGTCTCTGTGGGGTTGGAGGCAGCGTGCGAAAACCGGACGACGATGGTCTTGCGGTACTCGGCGCGCCTTGTTGGCTTCTGTCCACACCACTCATGAATACCGGTGTCAGCTTTGGCATACTATACCCAGCTGGTACGTTATCTGTTGATCAAACGTAGTACCATACTATGGTTCCTCATACCGCCCATGAACTCCAGTGCGAGAAACTCTAGATCTGATGCCTCGATGTTGCTTCTCACGTCGCAGCCTCAGTGTTACTTATACTCGCATCAGCATCAAGTCTATAAGTAGAATTTGTGAGTATTCCGGAGTCTACCTAGGGCTTCTACTCATACTATATCATCACAGTCCACGACCACCGCATAGATTCACTGCCTTCATGATGCCCATGAAAGGGGACGAGCTTCATCAAGGCAAGATAAACAGCTAATAATAGCCGGCTCTGCAATCCGCTTTCCACCCCTTCACTGCTATGTTTACACAGCTCGGGCCCGAATAGCTATCAGCTTCATCTCGCTGCCGGCGGTCTGTCCGCCTCGCCCTGTGTCATGTGGAGGTCAGCGAAGGTGCCCTCTTTCTTATCTCCTCGCCCGAGGTGTCTTCCCCCCACTACAGCCACTGATGTAACCCTCTCCGAAAAACGTGCAGAAAGACCCTTGATTTCGGGTATTCTCTTGATATCCACATTTGTGGGCGCTCCCCATAGGCAGTATAAGATTATAAGCTATGGTCACCTTCATATTCTCTCCCTTACTCTCTTCGCCCCTGTAGAAATGGACGCTGCCATAGTCTTCGCTGCGAAAGAGGGGTACGCATTGATTTTTTAGTACCCACAACGTTGCTAATATAGACTGATTCGTTGGGCTTTAGACAGATCTCCAAGCTCACGTCCTACTCCAGACTAGGTAAGTTGCCCTATGATAGTCACTATGTTCGCGGATGCCTACTGATATCAAGTCTGCCGGTAGCACTTGTGGTCTGGGACATTGTTGTAAACATGAGACGTGAAGTAGACCTCATCTGGCGACCGAAATTCCGCTTTTCAAGTCTGTTATACCTGATGGTCCGATACCCAATCATTGCGTACTCAATTTGGGCGGTTGGGTACAAACTCTCTACTCCGCAGGTGCGTCTGCAAACTCATAGTATTACTGGCTCACTGGGCTTATGTTCACCGTACCTTCCTAGTAAGCTGATCAGCGCGACTGATGTAAATATTGTGCTCAAAGTCTGAGTATAGCTGCGACGCCCTAGACAAGTTTACCTTCTCGATATCACTGTTTCCAACACGAATCGCCACGATCAGTGAGTGAACCCATAATTCCTCCTCGGACCAGTGACTTAGCGGTGTCAACAAGTATCATTCGCGATGAGGGTATACGCAGTGACGGATCGCGGGCGCTTGATGATAGGCCGCATCATGATTGCCCTACTTGCCCTTGCCGGGATATTGGTGGTAGCATTAGACATAGTGAGTTCCAGTGGTCATCGTTCCAATTTATACGAGACTCATTATTTTTGATAGGCTCAAATACCTAACATGGGCTGCAGCCCCTCAGATTACCCACTGTACGTCTACCTTGAAAGTTACAAGTGGTCCAACTAACGACGCTGTTGCCATGGTCTCGCAGGAGTAAGCTTCCCCGAATTGTATCCCGGATCAACTTCTCTAAACAACAGGCACTAGTGACTGCCCTAGTCTTCATATCACTCTGCGTGTTTGATGTTCTCGCTACGGGTATGTCAATGCTCCCTGCCAAAAGCACGGAGCTCGGTTGATTGAACGACCGTAACCTTGCCTCAGCGATGATTCTTACACGGATGACCACCATCGTCCGCTTGAACGGAGGAACGAAAGCGCTTGACATATCGACGTTGACTGGAGTCGTTGTCGCTAGCGGTACGTCTTCCCTTTGTCTATTCGCTTTTTAGACTTCATCAGTGCTAAACTGTTAGTTCAGGCCTCATGTTCTTTGTGTAAGCTTCTCATGTCCACCAATAACCCCCTTCCCCCTTCACGCAACCTTGCTATCTGATATAGCGTCGTCACCATCGTGCAAGTCGGAGCAGTAATCCTGTACTACGTACGTCCCTCCCCCCAAAATACTCGTCCCGACTTCTCATCATCTATCATCCACAATCCCCAGGTCCCATCAAACGCATACAGCACCTTCCTGAACAACTACACCCTCGTCCTCTCCGCCGTCCTCATCTCGCGCTTCCTCCTCGACCTGCGCGAGATCGCGTACGAGCCGGACGAGGCGACCATTGCTGCGCTGAGGAGCCTGCGGTGTGCCGCTGGCCCGGCTGGCGGAAAACATTCGACGATCGGGTTCGTGCGCGACTTTGAGGATCCGTTTGGGTTTGATATTGATGCTGGAGACTTCGAGCGTGAACTTGATGCAGAAGTGGCTGGTGTTATGCGTCGGCATGTGGTTGAGCGGTGCCCCCAGGTTCGGAGTGTGTCGCCATACAAGGGTGCAGAACGGGTTGAACCCAGAGAGATGATAGACATACGGAGGAACGCGATGGAAAGCACCAGCTCGGAGGACGACTTTGCTGACTACTTGAGATGGGAGAAAAGTTTATGCCAGCAGTAGTGTTTATCACGCATGAGAACGTATTCTAGTTCACATAATAACCAAGCCGGAATGAGTGGTGTGAGCAATGCTATTAATTATCCGATCAACCAAAGGCTGAAGCGAACATAATACCGTACTAGTTACAATATCGTATGTAACATACGAGCGCTACAGTATACTGTACCCCGATGATCCCTCCACGAGCGCTACACCAACCTGCACTCCATCCCCCGCGTCCTACGCAGCAACAGCCCCGACCCGCTTCCTAACCTGCCCCGCCCGCCCCGACCCGCGCCCCTGCGTCTTGTTGAAGATGACAACGCGCCCGGCCTCGCCCGCGCGCCCGGAGCGCCCCGCGCGGTGCAGAAAGTCGATCATATTGCGCGGCTCGTCGACGATGAACACGTGCCGCACGTCCGGCGCGAAGTCGAGCCCGCGCGAGAGGAGCGACGTCGTGATCATCACGTGTGGTGTCACCTTGACGTCCGCGGACGAGGCTGGGGTCGAAGACGCCTCGGAAGCAGCAACAGCAGCAGCAGGGGCAGATGAAGACGCAGCGTCATCCTGGGCAGACGCCTGCTTAACGCGCATGAACCCGTCGAGATGGTGATTATTCCCGAGCCGCCGGCCGTCCGCCACACCCGTCAGCGCGACGCTCTTGATCCCCTTTTCCTCCAGATACTCCGCGAGCTCCTGCACCCGGCTCCGCTTGTTGCAGAACACGAGCACCTTGCTGAGGTGCACCTGGTGCTGCTTCTTGTAGCACGCGAGCGCGTCCTCCGACCACACGCGCCGCAGCCGCCGCTCGATGTCCGCGTTCTTGTTGCCGCCCGTCCAGCCTGCGTACTCGGTCCGCAGGTTGCGCGGGAGGTGGTGCAGGTTTGGCGAGGCGAGGCGCGTCAGTGCGGGGTGCGCGGCGTCGAGGTAGGCCGCGAGTGAAGCAGGAATGGTCGCGGAAGTAAGGACGAAGTTGAACGGGTAACTGACGGGCTCGAGAGACGTGCTCGAGCTGGAGTTATCCTTGCCCTTCGCGGCATGGGCGTTGGTGTTGGGATCCGGGAGGAGAGGCTGGCCAGGGGTAAACGAGACGGGAACGCCGCGGGCAGCGCTGATGTCTGCGAGCAGGCGGCGAGTGGATTCCTGAAAGTCGGGGTCTACAAGAGCCAGTCAGTCACGAAAACGCATACCAAAAAAATTCAGCAACGCACCGAACAGCACATCCGCCTCGTCGACCACGACCCACTCCACGTTCTTGAGGCCGACCTCCGGCTTCTCGGCGTAATACTTGCGCTGCGTCGCCCCTTCCTCCCCGTCCTCCTCCACCAGCCCCCTCTCGGCCCTCTTCTTCTGATCTCGCTCCTCCCAATTCCATCCCCGCCCGCGCGACAGCTCCAGCATCTTCGCCGGCGTACCCACAAACACATCCACCGGCCTCGCCTGCTGCGACCCCTGCCTCCGCACCTCAGCCTCAGACTCGGGCGCGGCACCGGCAGCAGCAGCAGCAGCAGCAGCAGCAGCGGGATCCGAGTCAAACACAACGCCATCAAAGTCCCTCGCCATCTTGGACGCGCTGCGGTGGCGCGACAGAGCGCGCGTTGGCGCGCTGCTCGGCGTGTTCGCGCGGGAGGCGCACACGACGCGCAGCTTGATGTTGTGCAGGAGCGACTTGGCGAACACCGCGAGCTGGCGCGAGAGCTCGTGTGTCGGTGCGAGGACGATGGCGCGCGGGTTCATCGGGGGCTGGTCGTCGTCTGCGGACGAGGAGGAAGGGGAAGCGGGGCCAGCGAGCTCGGCGCGCTTGAGGTCTTGTAGCATAGGTAGAAGATATGCGATCGACTTTCCGGAGCCTGTTTCAGATGCGAGGAGGTACTGTCTCCACTGATCCTGGCTTTGACCATCCGCCTGTACTGCCTTGGGCGCCTTGAACAAATGCTTGAGCGATAGCGCCTGAATCGGCGTCGGCCGTGCGTCGGCCGTCAACGCCTCCTTCACCGACTCCAACAGACCCTCCATGAGCGGCGGCGACGTAAAGTCTCTCGGCAGATCGCGCGCTGCTGGCACAGAAGTCGAAAAGTCGAGCTCGTCCTGCAACATCTGGCCCGCGCGGGTGCCGCTGAGATCCGCACCCGAACCAGAGGCCACGGCAATGTTACTGGCACTAGCACCAGCAGCACCATCACCGCGACGCACCCGCCCCCTCTCCTTCTCCCTCTCCTTCTCCTTCGCCCGCTGCGCCTCCCTCAACTCCTTCAACTCTCTAGCGCGCCGCTCCTCCCTCCTTTCCTCGCGCTCCGTGTGCGCCTGCGCCGCAAGCGCCCGCTGCGTCCCCGAGCGCTCAGCCCTCGACGGAGGCCGCGTGCCGAGCGGCTCGGTGCGGTATCGGCTCTGCGAGACGGCGTCGCGGCCCTCGTGCGGGACGGTGTCGCGGACGAAGGACGCGCGCGGGGGGTCCTGGGTCCTGGGCGCGACCTCGAGTCGGCCGCTGGGGCCACCCCTCTTGTTGGACTTGGGCTCTAGGGTGCGTGCGAGGCGTTTTCTGGATGGAGCTGAGATAGGTTGAATACATGGTGGATGAGGGATGAGGTTGACAGTGGGGACTTACTGCCCTGTGTTTGTTTGTGCACAAATCTGCGGTCCGGTAGGGCGAACAAGGCGGGAACCTTCTCCTCTGTTTGTTTAAGCAGGATATTTCTGCAGGCCGGCAAGTAGGCCATGACTTTCGAGAGGTTGGACTGGTCGAGGCGACCAGAGACGCGTTGAGGAAGAAGAGGGGAACGCGTCCTATACGAAAATGAACATTCGCCGAGAAAAGTAAATTAGCCCCTGAGCTCATGGCTCATTCTCCTTAGGTTTCTTTGCCGGATTTTCACCCATAGATGTGCATTCGTAGAGTCAGACGATTACAACAAAGTCGATTAAAGTCGGGTACTGCTACATATCCGTCGATTTGTTACACCTGATAAGTATAAATCGTAGCAAGCGTGTTTAACGTTTAACTTCCATCTACTCGTTTACTTGGCACGCTCTGCCTTGACCTTGAACTCCTCCTCGCCCGCCTGTGCCTTCTCAGCACCGCGCTGGAAGCTGCTCAAAGCGTCCTTCTTGGCCTCGTCCTTCTTCTCGTTTCCCCACGAGAGCCACGAGAACCACCCCCTCTTGGCTTCATCCTTTGTTTCTTCCGCCTTGCCCCGCGCTTGGTCGTAGCTGCCCTCGGTTGCACCCTTGGCGCGGTCGTACCCACCCTCGGCGGCACCCTTGGCACGTTCGTAGCCATCTTCAACTGTGCCCTTGGCACGCGCATACCCGCTCTCGACTGAGTTGAGCGCCTGGGAGTAGGTGCGCTCGGCTGCGTCGCGCGTCTGGCTATACTTCCTCGCAGCAGCGTCGACAGCCTCGTGGTACCTGGCTTCGGCCTGGCGCCGGGCCTCGTCGAGCTTCGAGCTTGCAACGTTCGTCGTGGAGTCAATCGACTTGCGAGCGGCGTTCAGCTGATCCTGGGCTGCAGCCTGTCGGCGAAGAGGTAGCAATCTTGTCAGCTGAATGCCATTTAAAATGATGAGGACAACGAACCTTTGCCTCCTCATACTTGCGCTGGCTCTCCGTGAGCGCTTCGTCGATCTTCGCCGAGCCGGCCTGCTCGACCTTCCTCGCGCCCTCCTTGACGCGATCCTCCTCTCCGCGTTTCCTCGCAGTACGGTCTTGCCCCTGCGACTGGGAGTAGTAGTACCAGAGACCACCGGCGGCGGTGATACCTGCTACGGCGTACATAGTCGCGCCTGATTTGGACGGCTCTGTGTGCTTCTTGTCCCAGGAGACAGAGGGCCTGCGGGGACCATCCTGCGGTGCGCTGCCTGCCGTCGAGGGGTCTTGGCGGGGCGGAGGGGAAGGGTTTGCTGAGACGTAGGTGCGGGTGGCCTAAGAATGATGTGAGATGCATGTGCGTGAATATGTAGAAAAGGACGACGGACGGCAGGGAGAGAACGTGCAGCGACGGGCCTAACGGCGCGGATTGCTTGTGTGCGGATCATGTTGTGCTAGTTTTAAAGTGGGTTATTGGAGTGGTAAGGGTAGTCGATGTGCCATGTTTTATAGCAGGCCACTCTAACGTTATGACGACACGTTTCCCCCATGACGTCGTCCACTCGTCCTCCCCTCGCTTGTCCCACCATGGTCCCACGCTGTTGGAGGCAGGCCATGGTGGCGGTGCTATTAGCCCATGATTCGGCCTGCCCGTAGCACTCCGGAGTGACAATCAGTCCTCGCTTCACCGGTCACCCAGCATCATCTCAGCCTTGCAATCCGACTTCATATTACAAAGTCCCATAGTGTATCTTCGATGTACGTACGCCATTACCTTCAGATATCAAAATATCATTGACAGCTTGAAGAACGTTCCTATACACAAAACATTGCAGTCCAGGCTCTTAGCCTCTAGTTATATACACTTGAAATCCAGATATCCACAATATAAACCAAATAATCACATAAAAACCCAAATAACATCTACTTCCGACGAGCATCGACCCATCTCTGATTTATCGTCAGGATCCTCATAGACCATTCGCGCGACCAACGCGAACCTCAAGTCAATGGCGTGCTACCATCGCTTAGATCGGACAGTTGGAGGTCGAGTAGAGGGTCGCGTTCTGCGGACCAGCCTGGAGGGGGTTACAGCTACCACAAACGAGTCAGCCTCATTTCCTAGACTCAAAAAATAATAACACATACCCAGGAAGCTTAGACAGGTTCGTCCCGCCAGTCTGCTCGTTCACGACCGGATCCGCCTTGCACGTCGTCGCCGTGTCCTGAGAGATGACGGTGAGGTACGAGCACGCCTCGGTGACGCCGTTGCCCGTCTCGTCGTTCGGGTTGTTGCAGTTGTCGATCGCGTTCTGCAGCGCGACCGAGTCCCACCCGCTCAGGAAGTCGCCGTGCTGCGAGTACCCGGTCGGGTCGCCCGTCGCGTAGACGAACGGCCAGTCGGGCTCGCTCCAGCGCCCGGCGAAGGAGTGGACGTCCCATGTGATCTAAAGGGTTGAGGGGAGAGTTAGAATGTGAGCGGGGGAGGGAAGGGGAAGGGAAGGAGGCCGACCTCGAACATCATGTGCATCAGGCCGACGGGGTGGGTCGGGGGGCACGAGCCGTTGTCGAGGCCAGAGAGGTACGCAACGTGCGACTTGTGGTCGGGCGAGTCAAGGTTCTATTGAGAAGGAAAATAGAACCATTAGTCAGTATCTGTAGCACCCCGTAGCATAAACCACACACCTCGCCATCCCAGCACGACGGGAACTGAATACGGGCATTGAACCCCGCCTCGCAGTCCGTAGTGGGGAACCCATACCCCACATAATCAGGGTCCGACGTCGTATACCTCAAACAATACCACTGAATCGCGCTCTGCGCCAGCTCCTGCTGATTATCGTACCCCTGCCCGCCCTGGCTCGAGCGCGACGTCACGTCGCCCGAGATCATGCGGAAGCCAGGCGGGAACGCCGTCAGCCCGGGCCCGCCGTTGATCTTCTCCTGGTCTCCGCGCTGGAGGTAGTACACGAGCAGGCCGCCGTTCGGCACCTCCTCGAAGTGCCCGTCCGCGGGGTCCTTGAAGTACAGCTTCGGGAACCAGTACGCGGACATGTCCTGCGGGGACACTTCGCAGGACGTGCAGCTGCCCGCACGGAGATCGGTCGTGTTGGAGGTGGCGCTGAAGCCGCTCGAGCCGTGGACTGATTGGTGGACGATTTATGAGCTCGATAGAAATATGGGAGGCGGGAGAAATACATACCGGTGTGGACGTGGTTAGTGCCAATCACACCGGGCGAGACGATCGGGTCAATACGCTCGGTGACGAGGGGAGTCGTGCACGCGACACGGAACCAGGCATGCGCTGCGCCGACGTAGACGAGGGCGGCGAGGAGAGGAGCGAACGCGTTTTTAAACATGACGGCTGAGCGATGAGAGAAGACGTCCCAGAAGCTTTGAAAAGTGCTGAAGCCTGAGGTCTTGCAGCACAAATGCCTCTGTTTTATATTTTGCCAGAGCGACCGCCAAGCTATAATCTCTGAGAAACTCGTCGCGTCGCTTTTCAGCCAGGTCATCGGCACTGTTGCCACCGGCAATGGGCGCCTTGAGAAGTGAGTGGTTTTGCCGCCGTTTCAATCGGTCGGTGGTAGTACACGCAAGTTGGATGCGGGGGCTCTCGTTGAACGTTTGCTGGCCAGGGGCGGAGGCAACTTGAGCACACATTCGAAGGAGACAGCTGTGTGAACATATGAGCATCTGATGACACGTTTTCGAGCTCGCTTTCAGTCGAATAGTGAGAATGCAATTGACGACGATTACGTTGTGCCCTCGTGGTCGTGCGTGGACCTGATTCCCAGTGTTTGCTTGCTGAAAGAGGTCGTCAACAAGACGACGCCGACGGCTGCCAAGAGAATGTTTTTGCATGGTCGCGTACCTTGTAGTTACTGTGTCTTCGTAATGCATGCGCGGCCCCGCCCCTAGAGCCGACGCGTTCTGCACGAGATCAAGGTGATTGGCGTTCAAAGAATGGCATTGCCGTCGGTTCCGTACGATCTGATGACGAAGCCTTCATCAGCAACAGTTTCTATCGACCGTTTGACAGGTTGAGGAGAAGTGTGTCAACGACGACAGGTCGGACGTCTACAGACTCACGCGACGGAAGAGATCGAGGTGTCGGGACAGTGTTGGGATACAGTTGACTGTACTGGGAGTTGTTAGGCGACAAGATTGAAAGGTTTGTCCCCAAACGGCAATCGTTACGCAGATCATTTGCCCAGGCACGGATCGGCGACTATGCTGACGACCACTCATGTGCAGCTGACATAGACTGTCGAGCAACCTGCCAGCGTATAGGCGCGCCAATAAGTGTATATCGTTCCGGTCGTTCCAGCCGGTTCTTTTTCGTTCGGACTCATTTCAGACACCCGCGAATGATGAAGAAGAAACTTCTATAGCACACATAACAAGCTTCGAGAACGCGTCCGCCCAAACAGCGTATCAGCTGATGTGTGGTGTGCACTGTGGTAGACGCCTTACTACAAAATTTCCCACTGAATGACATGGCCAGCACCATGTCTCGCCTCCTTAGGTCCCCAACGTCTTAAACCTTCGACTCGGGCGGCACCTGGAGTGCCTTGATTGCATCTGTGACTTCGGCAGGCTCGGGTAGCTTGCTCGCCAAGACCAAGGGCAGGATGACCCAGCTATTCTCGTCCCACTGTGCTCGTAAAACGGCACGAGGTTCCGCGTAAGGTGCATCGATACAAGTCAGACGACCATATAGATGCCGACCCAGTGTGGAGAAAGAGTAAGCCGAAGCAGAGTCAGGATTCAAGGAGAGTGCCGGAAGATCGCGTCAGCTAATGCCAGTTGTAGGGTAGCCAGGAGCGGAAGAAACACGTACGGCACCCTTTCCGTTGGCATAGTACGGGTCAGACTTGAGGAGGTTTATGACTTCGTCGCGCGATGAGGCTTGGAAGATCATAGCGGAGCCAACTAGACGCTTGGGGTCGGGGTGGGCGGGGTCAGATGCCTCGTCGAGGAGGCCACCACCGAAGCCTGTACAAAGTGTCGGTTAGCAAAAAACGGCGTAGTAAAACATGACACGTAGACTAAGATGGAATCGGATTATGAAAGTTCGCGGTCAGTCAGGACAGACACCTTGCACTGATGCAGGACCAGCGGATGCTAAGGAGAGGCAGGATTCTCCGGCCGCAGTCGCAGCATGGCCTCTCTCCAGCGAATAGCCCAAGAAAGAGTACTCACTGATCACCCCATCGCCCACCTTGTCTCTGAAGTTGGCGAGATGTCGAAGTCGTGAGTCGAGACGCTTCTGGTTGGCGTCCATGTCCTTCTTGTCGGGCGCATACACGAAGAAGGGGTACTTGGCTCCCATACTGGTCGACATGGCTCTTCTTATCGAGAACAATGGATTTACACGAGTCGATGTTGAGATCCCAGCCTGTCGAGGGTGAGCTGCACGGAGGAGGTGGAGAGCGGATGGCCGAGGCATGTGGATGGGATGACGGCGCTGTAAATGGAAAGCGTCAGAGGACCTTCGGCGCGCGCCGGCGTTTCCGAAGCCGTTGTACTTCCCTCGTGTCGTCTTCTTCTAAGCCCGACTCTCCTCCTTTCTTCATCTTTCACCCTGTCCAATTTATGGTGTTCTTACTCTGACCCAGGCTCGCTATTCTCCGAGGATTTGTTCAACGGCCCTGCGGATCGTTAGCTGCCAGTTAGCCAGACCTTGCCAAACTTCAAGAGTTCTCTTTTGCTCTTTTGTTCCTTTGACACTTTGGAGGATCGCCCCTTGCGCTCCTTGACGCGTTAACGTTAACATCTGGTAATCAAGGTCTTAACTGCTGTACATTGTGGTCGAGTATGACTTTGAGCGCCTGCGTAACATTTCAAACTTCGCCTAGGTCCGGTCATGGACCGGCTTCCTTCCTCGTCGCCGTAAGTCCTTATTGGCCTTCTATTATTACTTGAGTCGCAGTTTGCGAAGTTTCGAGCATCCATCTGGGGTATATCAGGCTACGCCTGCTCTCACAGAGACTTATATGCGCCCATATACCCTCATCGCATCTTACCGCTCTGTAGTTCACTCGTACCATTCGACTGACAAAAATACTCGCAGTGCCTCTTCATGCGATTGCATCATATCTCGGACTTGCATCACTTGTTTTCAGCAGCATTCATTTCGCCCTGGCTTGGACCAGAGCTCAAGCATGTCTCCTTTCTCCATCCTGCTAGACCAGATGCTTTCTGCCCCATAAGCCGTGTCTTAGTAACGGCATTCACAGAAGACGAGATGCTTCCTCAGGTGCGGCTAACAATCGGGCTTTACAACATGTCTCACGACGCTACTCCAGACATAAATACCACGCCCTCAGGAAGCGTTTCTTCGTCTGCCTCCCTGAGAATCCATCCAAGCCCTTCCTCTGAACACCAACTTGTCTGCCCTTATGTCGAGTTCCGCGCCCTCCGATGCTACCTCTGCGACACAGAAGAACATCTACGTCGCATGGCAGCCAGACTACACCACCCCTGGCACGCTTGAGAAGCGTATTGCTGTGCGCCCAACGCACATCGTGCGAGCGACCAAACTTATCGAGCAGAAGGTTATCCGTGCGTCCTGTTAACCTATTTCTCCTCTACTTCTGCCATCATCAATGCCGCGCGACCTTTCATTTGCCGGTGGTTCCTTTCTCTATCTCACCGCTTTCACCCATCTCGCGGTTATCCTTCCCTCTACTTCCACTGTTCGGAGCCGCTCTGTTATGAATTACACCTCTGGAACAGTTCCCGGGCGTTTGCTGATCGCTTTCTTTGCCTCTCTCGTCCAGGTCTGGGGGGAGGTACGATGTCATCCGACGACTCCACTGCGCGCCCACTGGAAAAGAAAGACTTTGTGGGCTCGTGCACGTTTTACGAGGCAGCCAGTATCGAAGCAGCGTGGGAGATTATACACACAGACCCATTTTGGCTCGAGGGCGTGGTGAGTTATCTTCATCAGGTTACGATCGGTTCCTCCTTGCACACTTCATTGCGCGCTTCACGTTTCCCTTTTATCTTGTATGTACTCCGCCAGATTCTTGAGCTAATTGCTGGCGGCACGTTGTAGTGGGACAAGGAGCGTATGGTTGTGCTACCAATCCATCTCGCCACGCCATTCAAATAGACTGATTCGTAGTGGATAGAGATGGGAAGAGAAATATATTCTTCTGCAGGCTTTGTTAAGTGGTCATCATGCTGTATTCATCATAGTGTTGTCTTATGAGCTCCTTCTGAACCGTCTACTCTGTGGCCCAAACAGCTTCTCGATGACATTCAAGTTCCATACGACTCGGACGAGTAGACATGCATGGTATTGTAAGATACTACTGCGACTGGAGCTAGTACACTCTTTCCATCATCACACGTCTAGGCGTCATCATGTCCAAGACTTTCATCTTCCTCTTGTGCTAGAATCGTAGGAAATGGGGACACTTGGTCTCTCCGGGTGCGATTGTATTCTTTCACCTCGTTGCGGGTAGAGGTGCCCTAAGGTGACAAGTCATTGGAGCACACAGACGCCGCGGCATGTATCATACCTTGCTAGCTCACTTCTTGCGGAATCTACGCCCTAGAATTACTGCGGTATACCCCGGCTACTGCATTGATACCCGCTTTATGAGTGACCTCGGGAGCTGATAACTGAGAGGTCCTGCCACATTCACTTTGCCTTGATTTGTTATTGATTTATTAACGTGCTTATGCAATTATGACGCGACCATGTGTTCCTGAGAAACATGTGAGATTGGCGGCAGCAAATGTGCGGTGTCATCAGAGAATTTGGCTCTGAGAAGTAGCCATCGTATGGTAAGACCCAAGGGCGTGGGCGTAGTATTTGCATTAGCTAGATGCCGAGCTTGAAAACGTTGTCATGATTGTGTACGCATAGACAAACAAGGCCAGGCATTCTTTCTCGGTCTGAACCCGCATTTTGAAACACCATGTCTTCTGGGCGAGATGCCACGGAATCATCAGGGAAGGGTAGCTATTGTTGTTTTTCTAATGCAGTCCACATACCGTTGTCGCCGAATCAAGTACCACATCAAGCTCTGCACCTGAGATTGTCATGCAGAGTCGTCTTATTAGTAGGCTCACATTCTTCGTCACCTCTGTTCCTTTTGGCGAATTAGCTCCACGTCTGTAGTGCCAAGCAGATCCCGAAGGATTTTGCACCACAATTGGCCCTCATACATACGGCACCGATTGTAAGAACACGAGTCTGGCGTTCCAGCAAGGCACAGGTGCGCGGATCCAGGTACAAAAATCCCTAAAACTTGTACTCTAAGTCGAAGCCTTTCTCAGCGAAGATTTACTAACATGAACGCAGGTGGGCAGATAGTCTTCTGTGCCGTCACCATTTGAAAATAATAATAATTTATCGTTGAACGTTAGAAGTGGAACAAACGCTCCTTCTGCGAAAAACGACTTCACAGCCGTTCGAATGTGCCCACGTACCCTGCAAACCGGCAGACCCCGAATTCTTGTGGAACCTGCCTTGAAGAGACAAGTGTCTGGCATATCACCTTTGGTCTCCTAGTTTGGCTTGGAAATACGAGGGACACTGCGCGTGCCCTAGATTCCCGGCACAGATTCCCGGAACACCGAAGTTCTGAATGGGAGGTAGTCTCGACTAGGTGCTCGATCCACATGGCGACCCTCTGACTCCGAAGGAGTATTGTATGTGAGACAAACCCGGGGCGACTGGCCTGTGCCCGTGGCGTTGAACGCCGGGTGTCGGCCGTCTCGGGTTCATGTGGTTCAAACCCTAGACGCGAGCATCGTCTTCAAAAATGTTCGAAGGCGTATGAGATGACCGCCCAATGTATAGGTATTTTCTGCATCCACCAGATAGAAGTACAGTACAGTACAAATTCAGTCCAACGAAGGAAGGAAGTTAGCGGCAGGGCCAGGACCTCGGCCTCAGCCTCGGCGTCAAAAACCCTCGGACGCTTTTCCCCACATACAGGGGCTTTCCGAAAGAGATCACAAGCCGACGTCAGCGCCAAATTTCGGACGCGTTGGTTGCTTCAAGCAAAGTGCGATTCTTATGGGTACTAGATTCAGAGCAACTTGAAGCCCTCCTCTCTCGACATAATCTCTACTACCTTAACCCACTTCTTTTCGCAGACCAAGGTTCTATGTGCTCATTATCGTCATGGGGGTCAGAGAAACAAGGACTCGGACCTGAGACTAGACCTCAGTACATGTCACCAGACACCATCAAAACCGTTGCACGTCGCTATTTGCTGGCTATATGACGGAAACTGGGGGAGCCTGTGAGCTGTAAAGCGTACCTTCGTCAGCCGGTACGTTTTTGCTAGCAACTTCGTTGTATATGTCAAATTCAAAGCTGCTTCTAGGCACCTGAGAAGGTGTGCGCACGCAAGTGACTTTAGACAGCGTGAGTTCGGTGCATATCGTGTTAGACCATGCCCCTGCCGAGCCAAGTGATTCCAGGCCATCTACAGCAATTCTGCCTCATCGATGAAGCCTTTCTCCAAGTGTCGTCGCACCACCTCGTCGTGCATGCTCTTTCGTAGGTCCCCCTTCCGACCCTCTTTAATAAACTCCGTCGATCAGCTTGATGCGGTCGCCGTTGTTAGCTTGAACTCCCTCTCGATTGCCTGCGCTGAAATCGACATGGAAACTGTTGCGACGCGCACACCAACTCCAAGCAGGAACTACGCGTCGGGGGATCGGAGTCTACCAAAGAACATATGCGGTCATGCTCTTTCGTTGACGCTTTTGCAAACCTTCGGATCAGGTTGACAGATCGTGAGGCCAATCTCGGAGGCTTGAATACACTTTCCACGAGAATGCTTGGCCCGAAGATTCCTACAGTCGACTCTCTAATAACCCATGGTTCTATAAACCCATACTCTCCAATAACCCATGCGTTTTGGTATCTCCCGAGTTGGTCCCCACCAAAATCGTCACTCAAACCCATATTTTTCCGATATCCCATACCCCATGCGTTTTTGAGGGGCAAAACCCATACTTTCGGAGCTTTTAGATCATATTTGTAAGCCATAAGGGGTAAGTTGGCTGGGTTTTGGTCGGTTCTAACGGAGGTAATATCCTATATATGGTATTACGTGCCCAATGCGGCAAATACTTTGACATGTTCATAGCATGTTTGCAACACGTTCTCGGCCCAAAGTTCGAAAATCAATTGATCACCTCCAGGCTCCAGTGCCATGGCCGACATTGCACCTCCAATAACCCAGGGCTGGTGTTGAAGTTATCCCTTGTTCTCCGCTTGCAATGCTACCAACCATTTTCTGCATATTCCTGATCAACGACTGATTCACTCCAGAAAGATCTGTGACCCTCGGGAAGAATGCCATACTGCACATGCTGAGCTTAATGTTTACACTGCCATTAATTAAATCACTTCTGATCAATCTCAGCGGATTGGAAACACTTGTGCTGTGGTAGTATACACTAAAACGATCTATAAGAAATTCCTAACTTTATAGCCCCTATTTTATGAGATATTCTATTATCCCATACTCTCTAATAACCCATGCTCCGGGGCTTCTCCCGACGTGTATGGGTTATTGGAGAGTCGACTGTACGCAGAATGATTCGAAGAAGGTCCTTTGATGGACATCCGAAGAATTAGGCGTACCCCCCGAAACAAGCTCTTTCCATCAGGTACCCAGGGGTATGCGTCAATGACGTGTCAAACTTCCCACCTAGGTCACCTGCAAGTTCATGCAGGTTGCGCGGAACCAACCAGCAAGTGTCTCATACATAGCGAACGTCCCCGCTACCTTCTTGTGGTGGCCTTTGGCATTGACAGACTCCGTCGCAGGTGATACCTTCTACCCCTGGCCAGCAAGTTAACTTCATCCACTCGACTTCGGTTTCATTGAAACAGGACAAGATCTCTATACAAGCCCGAGTCGGGACGAATCCATCGCCAACCTCAATGATGCCACATGACCCGGTATCCAACGATGCGGTTCGGCCACAATCTACGCTCTCCCAGCGTGGTATAAAATCGAGGCAAATATGCGACCTTGCAGAGCAACAGCAGCGCCTTCCTCTCTACGATGCAGATGTTCGCACCTCTCCTCACAGCCCTCATCTACGCCGGCGCTGCACACGCCTGGTTCCGTGTTGCTTGCACGACTCCCCTTGTCACCGAGCGCGTCGACCCCATCGTCTCGCCCGGTGTAATCGGCTCCAACCACGTCCACACCAGTACGCGTTTTTGCTGGCCTATGATAATTCTGTCAGGAGAGCTAACAGAACACTTGTTCCAACAGTCCACGGCTCGAATGGCTTCAGCGCCACCGCCAACACCAGCGATCTCCGGGCAGGCAGCTGCACGTCCTGCGAGGTCTCCCCGCAAGACATGTCTACCTACTGGTTCCCGAAGCTCTACTTCCAGGACCCCACGGACGGCCACTTCGAGGAGGTAGCCAATGGTGGTCTCCTCGTGTACTACCTCAACCGTGGTGACCAGGACGCCAGCAACAACGGTCCCGGACTCAAGGCGTTCCCTGAAGGCTTCCGCATGATCTCTGGTGACGCCGTGTCGCGCTCCGACCAGGGTGGTCAGGGATATGACACCCAGGCGGAGCTCGCGCAGTCGGCTATCCAGTATTCATGTCTCCGTTACAACACGGGTGACTCTCAGGGATACAATGGCTTCGGGTTCCCGAACACCACCTGCGAGGCTGGTTACAACGCCCGCATCCAGTTCCCGTCCTGCTGGGATGGTCAGGTAATGTTTATTAGCTGTTGCGCATTCATAAGGTGTCTAAACATTGTCCACTTCCATAACAGAACCTGGACTCGCCTGACCACAAATCGCATGTTGCTTACCTCTCTGGTCTCGACAATGGTGCCTGCCCCGACACCCACCCCGTCGGCCTGATGCACCTCCTCTATGAAGTACGCGACCTTATATTAAGCACTACCTTCGTGGCTGACCGTACCGTTGCGTCCAAAGATCACTTGGAACGTCCAAGACTTTGCTGACCGCTGGACTGCGCCCAACTGGCCGTTCGTCTATGCCACTGGCGACCCGACCGGCTTCTCCCAGCACGGTGACTTCCTCAACGGCTGGGACACGACTGCGCTGCAGAACGCGATCGACAACTGCAACAACCCCAACGATGCGACCGGGCAGGGCGACACCAGCGCGTGCCAGTACTTGACCGTCGTCTCTGCCGACCAGGCTTCGCAATGCAAGCAGACCCCCGCCCTCAGCGAGCAGACTGGAGGCAACAGCCTCTCCGCGCTTCCTGGGTGAGCTTGAATCAGATTCTCCTCGTTTAATCATGGATCTGACGCGGTGATGAAGCTGCAACCCCATCCAAAAGGGTCCCGCGGACGCGACGTTGTACTCGACGACCAACTGCCCTATCTAAACGGCATGTCAAGGTAGTTTGACCTCGAGTTGCTGCGGAATTTCTTTCTCTGTATCATCACACACATCAGCGTCGACCATTGGTAGATTTCATTTGGTATATCGTCTTTAGATATGAATAAACTGGGATTGGGTCTAAGTTTTGTTGTACGCACGGCAAGTGCGTAGTACAAGCGGATGAGATCTAATTCCTTGATGGTCACCGGAGGATGTCATGGGGACAGTTCACTCTCGTCGCAGTTTATTCCACGGCCCTTGATCTTAGTTGAATGTAAAGAGAGCCTGAAAGGATGCGGTCCTCGAGGGACGTGCAGATCATGCTGGTCTATCGCGTGTCCGTTAAATAGAGTCAGGGCCATCCTGGTTTGTGAGAGACGACAGTCACCAAGGTTTTGAGGCACCTGATTCAGAGAACCACTCTGGTTGGTGCGCATTGCCGGCCCCAAATGTAAAGGTGCTTGAGCGAATGCGGGCGCCTTGGCTTGGCCTTGGCGTCGGTGTAGCTCGGTGTTGGTCGGCGATGGGCGTCGCTGCTCGCGTGGCGACTGGGCGGCTGACTCCGAATCCTGACCTCGGAAGCCGGGACTGCACTCCCCCTGAGTTTTCCCACGTGGACTCAACATTGCCTTGTTCTCCGCCAACGCGTCATTTTCCGGCACGGTTTCACTGCGGACGGGCTATGTCAAGCTTATTGCGGTCTTCTATCGCTACCCGTTCCTGCAGAACGTCATCAAATGCGCTCTGCCTGCGACGCAGCACGCTGCTTTTGGAGCGTAGCACACGGCGACGACACAGTAAGTTTTCTCAGGTGTCCACGGGCACATGAAGCCGAAGAAAACCCATGCTGACGACATAAGGTCCATCTGCTCTTCCGCCTCCCATCAGCTTCGCTTTTGATATTGTACGCTCGCGTTCTTGGCTGCACGCGTTTGGGAAAATTTGCTGATGCTTTCATGCCAGGACGGTGTTTTGATTAGAGGTGAAGAACCTATACCTGCCGCGCGGAAGGCGCTCTCCATTCTCGATGGCGACAACGAATGGGGAATGTACGTTGCTATGGACGATATGATTGACTTCAGTACTCATTCAATGACTCAAGGAAGATACCTTACATTCTGGTAAGTCGCTTCCGAACTGCCTCTTTCGCATACCACACAATGCATAAACATCAATGACGTCTTCGATCAGCTGACGAATGGCGGCGGAGTCGGCGAAGAGGAACGTTGTCGAAGGCTAAGCAAACAATTGGGTGTCCAGGTGCTCATAAGTTGCCCTTCGCGTGTCTTAGGCAACTAATCAGGCTCCTAACATCTACAGATACCTGTGGACCGGTACATCCAGGCACATACGATCATCCGATCCATTGCGAGCAAATACGCAGATCATCCGGTGTTGGTATTGGGTGGTCGGAATGACGTCCTTCGCAAGGTGGCTGAGAAGTGAGTAACCTTGCCTTTACGCACTCTTTCCTCATGCCTACCTGATTGTAGCTATGGCTTCAAGCACGTGTATAACAGCCTCGACGTGCTTGCCTGGAATCCGTCGTGAGTCGACTCGTTTTGCACGGATGGAATGACTGATTCCGTCATAAAGCGTGTGGCCGTTTCATGACTTGACTCCAGAGGAGAAAGCTTCCATAAAGGCGCGCATATCCTACCATTGTGCCACGAGGTAGCTGACAGCGCACCTTCAAGGGAGCGGATTTTTCGAAGTTGAAGATAGCTGGGATCTTCGTGTTCCATGATCCTAGAAACTGGGCCTTGGACGTGCAGGTGATGTGCGACGTCATTTTGTCGGGCGGAACCATAGGCGCGGGACATGCTACATCGTCAAGTCCCGTTGATGTCGTCTTCTGCAATCCTGACTTGATCTGGCGATCTGACTTCCCAGTGCCTCGCTTTGGTCAGGGGGCGTTTCGCGATGCTTTTCAGGCTGTCTATAAGGTTCTTCAGCTTTCACCCCACGCCATGCTTCTTTCGATGCTGATATTGCATCAAGTCAATGACCGGTATGACGTGCAATTATACTCAATATGGGAAACCTACAGAAGCCACATACACCTTCGCGGAGGCGGCATTAAAGGATCTACTCTTAGCGAGACATGAATCACGTCAACCTTCGGTGTACGTACTTACAGCTTCCGAAACCTTTCCTCGTGACAAGCTGACGGTTGTGTAATGGGGGACACCAGGTACATGGTAGGAGGTGCGCCCATACGTCCATATGATTTACCTTGTGTCTTGGCTGATTCCTGAACCAGACAATCCAGAGTCTGACATAGCGGGGGCCAATGCAGCAGGCTGGAAATCCATTCTTGTGCACACAGGGGTATACGATCCCCGTCAGGGTCAGCCTAAACACGTGCCAAACCACCAGGCCAAGGACGTGGCGGAAGCTGTGCAGTGGGCACTTGGACAAGAAATGCGGGGCCAGAGAGCATGACGTTGAATAAATACTTCTTTGCCAACCTATGTTGATCTACGACAAAAAAGGAGTTTATTTATGAAGCTGTGATCTGGAAGCATCTGGGCAGTCGGACACCAGGGATCTTCGTCGGCTATGCAGCGGGGGTGAATATCAGCGCCGGAAGCTGTCAATAGGTCGCATGGCTCGCTTCGAGGATCAAGCTCGATCAAGGCAACGCAACAAACCCTGGATGAAAGGGACCATCCCGGACTATGCGGCGATCTCAGATCCATACTGCAGAGCACGAGAGCTTCGTATATAAGAGGCATGGTCTCAATTCGACACGAACTTTTTAATCTGACTTCTTTTGTCTCGACCTCGTTCCCGTCCGACACTGGTATGGCCCGCTCGTCCTCCAACCCCTCCGACCTCCCAGAAATTCCTTCATCCCACAATGTCATCGAGTATCGGAAAGACGGCGCAGTCTCGAAGATGAGGTCACACAAGGGAAATATTCCCGTATTACCCCAAACGAAGCTCTGTCCGCATTGTCCTGCAAAATTCACCCGAACGACCCACTTAAACCGACACCTACGAACGCGTGCGTCCCTCTCTCAGCTTGTTCCCCCGGTGGCTCGGACTCGCATTTGTCATTGGTTCGATTCTGATAATATATTACAGACACTGGCGAGCGACTACATCGCTGCGACGTAAGTCTCCCGCCTTCGCGTCTTCTACGTGATGCGCTAACTTTTATGCGGTGATACTAGACATGCGAAGCACAGTTCACGCGGAGTGACCTTCTGACTCGGCACAAAAGAAGCTGTGGTGATCCGTATGTCGCTCTTTTTCGAAATTAAGGCCCTCAATCACATACGATGCTAATCATAGTGGGCATGTATCTCGCACGCGGCGTCGATCCTGCCAGGCCTGTGCCGAGTCCAAAGTCAAGTGCGACCTCCAGCAACCCTGTGGCAAATGCCAGGACCGCGGAAGGGAATGCGTCTTTACCATGTCTGGTCGCACCTCGCGTTCGCCTCCATCGTCCTCCCTATCGATACCATCACCAGCGGGGGAGACAGACGATGCCTCCTCCTCCCGCTCTGAGCCGGGTAGTCGGTCTCGGGTGTCCCCTACTGCGCCTGATGATACGATATCACTGCCCGATTACCATCAGCCCCCCTCCCCGTACGATTGGTCGGCAGGAGTCTCCGCAGGTCCCTCACACCGCACTACTGATATCCACCATGTGCGTACCCCACAGGATCCATTTTCGGGCGCCATCCCTGCACAGATTCACGCGCAGCAGCTGTATTCTGCGGAGCCCCTCGCGATCCACCGTCACTCGAATCCACCACCCAATGACCCTTACCTCTACCAGCACCATTCAATGTACCCCGACGCCAGCTACGTGCAGGCCCCCCTGACGGCGAGTACCCTCCCGCCCGAACCACGACACTATGCGCCTACCTCCTCCGACATTCGTCGACATATGTCGCTTCCTACCCTACCTCATATGCCTTTGCATCGAAATAACGATCCTTTTCCTCCTTCGGAGCACTACCCTGGGGCAGAGGGAGGCTACGGCGACGTTTACGCTCATCAGTCACCCCAAGACTACTCCCATATGCGCCATTATTCTTCTGATACGAGTGGTATAGTACCACCTCCCCAACAGATGTACCGCCACCATACTCCATCCCCTCTCAGCGCGTCGTCGTCGCCAGATTTTGCCTTCGGGTCTTATGGGTCCAGCCTCCCTCCTACGGAACCCATGATCCAGCAGGGAATTTCAAGTGAGCCTTTGTCGGGAGCAAATGACGGAAGAACGCTGACAAATTCCGCTATTATAGACCTGAGGGCGACGCAGCCAAACTGCCCCGATTGTATCATGGGAATTGGTCGCTGCGTTCGAGGGCATTTACAAGGGTAGAGGCGGCCTTTTTGCGTATAGTACCGTTTATGCTCCTTCCGTGCGCATCATCACCGGCGCCCCTGATGTTTGGCGGACTCAGACCTCAGAGGTGTCCTCCCTCCCTGCCATCTGAACGTCGCCCGTACGCACACCGCGCGTGTCTGTGGTCTGCTGCCCCACATGAGCGTCCGACGACTAGCAGTCTTCGGAGCGGCGAGCCTCGATCACGTCCTCGGCTTAATTACGAGCCCTCGAGGGGCGGCTGATCAGTTTGTAACTCAGAATATGTATTGAGCCTGTGTTCGCGATCATGTGGGATGCTCCATTATTAAGGCCATGTGGCATGCCCGGTTGTTTCACATCACTTGCGGACCCTGGTTCAAAATACGAATCTTTGTGCGTTCCATGCTTCGTCCAGCATTTTGGGGGGTGGACTCGGACATAAGGGTGTTCGCCGCAGGTATAACCGAAAGCATGTTTTACGGGCTATATATTACCTAGCACGTTGTTTGATACGACTCAAAACAAAGTCTGTAGATACTCTCCTGGGTTATCTGGGTATCGACCGCGTACACGTCGTGCGCGTATGGAGCGGCCGCCTTTCAGCGGTGCACAGACGTAGACAGTGGGAGACAGTGGGAAGGAAGTCCCTTGGTTATTCCACTGAAGCGACGAGATGGTTACGCGGGATAAGTACGAAGTCCAAATGGACCATTATTTTCATGATGCAGTTGATGGCTCGAAGAAACAGGGGTTGACGTCATGTCAGAGCTGGTTCTTAGATTGCATTATGCCTTTACATAGTTAGAGGCACGGGTAGGACTCACCTCGACATTCGTCACGCAGTAATTTGACCACGGTCTACGCCGACTTTGGATCGTCCTGAGCATCGTCAATCGGTATTCGTACTAGCCTCTCGCCGGCCGCGAGAGACGTTTGTTCCGAGTCAAGGTCGCCAGGGGATTCCATATTCTTCCGCTGTGAGACTAGTGCAAGTCAGCGGTCAAGGTAGGTAGACCCAACACGCTTGCGATCAATACTGACGGAATAGGTCCAATATACGGAACATCTGAGGCCATTGTTCGAGGACCTGCCCATGCACTGAGAAGTACCCTCAACTTAATAATGCTCATTCGCGGTCAAAGGCAACCGACGTACCTAAACCCGCATCTGCCATCAGCTCACAGTCATCCCCCAGCCCTTCCATCCGCTTCACAAACAAAGCACTAGCTCTCTCAAGAGCTGCAACGGCCTCGTACTCCTTCTTCTTCTCGAGTAGTCTGGTCATCGATGCTGCGTTGGACTGGGATGTGCCTGGTACTGCATGGGATAAGCGATTGGGTACGACTGACTGTCTCATCGTGGTTGTGAGGGTTGGGATTGCGCGCGACGCGTCTCGGCTGGCACAGCGAACCGTGGTGGCTGTGCTATCCCCGTTCTGGCGAAAATCAGGAGAAGCCTCCCTTGACTGTGGACGACAATGACTCAAAATGACTCAAAGCCTCCAGCACCTGTCCGGGTATCTTCCAGCTCTGCGTGCACTCTATGAAATGTCTGACCTGGATACGGGGGTTTTGGTACGGATCAAGCATCAGTGGAGGAGTGTTCAGCGGTTTTAGTGGACTTGTAAGCCATCCGTTTAATCGACACTAATCGCGCTCTCCTCAGGCTTTCACAACAAGAACAAGCTCTATTGACTTCAGCTTGAGGGGTAAGAGCACGACGGGTACATGATAGACGTTAGCATCACCATCTTCAACCAGGATCATCGCCTATCCATCAAAGCCTGCAGCTTCTCCCTTCCACCATTCTCCCAGTCGTCCCAGCACAAGCCATAGATGTACGTGTGCCTTCCAATGTTATGGGGTTCTCGGTCTCCTGCAAGCGCAATTCCGTTACCAGGCTTACCCCTCGCATCACCGTCATGGTAAACGCGATCCCAGCGCAAGATGCCCTCGTGAAGGAAACCAAGCCTGATCGCGGCATTCTGAGACTTTTGGTTCGCCGAGCTCGTCATCCACTGGCATCGACGACAACCGAGCCCACCCTTTTCCTTCGTCTCGAGCGCATACTGCATCAGCAACCCGCATGCGTGAGTGTTGACGTGGGTACGCTGGAATGGTGGGAAGATCTGGATGTGCCCGACCTCGGTGACGAGGTTGCGATCGGAGGCGTTCAGATAGGTGAGCACGCCCGCGAAGGCACCTTCGCTATCGAACGAGCACGCAGGTTTGGTCTTGTCGATGATGACGAACATCACGACAGCAGGGCTCTTATGGATGACGTTCTCAAGGAAGTCCTCGTTGAGATCTTCTTTGGCCTTATATGGACCGAACGCGCTGTGCGCCCAGACCTCCGGCCACGTCAATTGAGCCTCGAAGTAGGGTTCGAGGTGAATCCTGGGCTGACGGTTTCATCATCAGTTCTACGTTTGCGAAATGCAGTCGCAAAGCTCACTCACGTCGAAGAGGACCAGCTTCACACGATCTGAAGAGAAGTTCTTCACGGGGAAGCAGAAGTTCAGGTTACCGTCGTAAGGAATGCCGGACATGTCTACGGCGTATTAGTCAGGCCGCAAAGGCAAGGCGGGACGGGTCACCTCGATAATCTGAAGAGAGAAAGCGAGGATGATGCTTGACTCGAATGAATATATACCTAACTCGACGCTCCTTTTGTACGACTTTCGGCAGGACCCCCGGGCTAGATTTCGCCGTTCCGTTCTGGCATCTTCTTCTGCAAAGGGTAAGGACACAGCCACTCGCTGTTCCTTTTAAATTGTTGATCTCAAGGGCGACGAGTCACGCAGGCAGTATCTGACTTTGCGCTGCTAAGCGAAGGTGGTTAATTATGGGGATCTAAGCGAGCTAAGCGAGGCGTTTGTGTGTGCCTCTTCCTCCTCGGGTTCGCCCAATGCGTTACGCCTGCTCGCCATTGGACAACACTACCCCTGATATAGATCATGCACTACGTTTATGGGTGCGTCCTATTGAGAGATCCTCACGGTGTCACTTTCCTCGCCTAAGAACAAGGGCTTTTGAACAGATGACTCGACGCGTAAGGCTTTCAAGATCAAGCACAATGTAGTATAAAACTCTGATCTATTGTATGTGCATATATATATCGAATTCGAATCTATTGGTACACCTATCATAGCCCGCCTCTACTTCTACAAGTTTGAATCACGGGCCTTAATGATAGTCTTCTGTAGTAAAACAAGTTGAGTATCGTGTGGAGCGTTAGTTTAAACCACCGACCTGTATATCCTTGAGAAGCCCTTGCGCCAGAGCGCAGTGGGCCTTCGCCAACAACTCATCAAGAGGAGAGGCTCTATAGAGATTCTCTTGGTTCTTCTTGGCGCTATGGGATTCAGCCATGTCAGATGTAGATAATCGCACATATCAAACTATGCCTCACTGAGTGTAACGAGCTTCGAGCGTCTGGCTCTTGTTCCCGGGAATTAATTTATATTCAATCAGCTTGCTATCACACTCGCGAAGCACTCCAGCCGCTTGCTCCAGGAGGGGGGAAGCCATTATGTTGATGATTAGTTAGAAAGAAAAAGATATGGGAGGAGGCACTATCTGCGACGTTTGAGAGGATTGTTGGTGCCCCATTCGTGCGCTCCCTCCCTCTTTTATATCATCGGACAGATGCCATGTTTTGGCTGTCCTCATTATGTTCGCAACCGCCCAATTCACATGAAAAACAGCGGACGTGCCAGTCGACACAATGGTTTGGACCTTGCATGACATGTCCGCGGATGTCAAAGTCGCGTGGAGTTCGTGCTGGGCTCGTTACACATCTAAGGCAAAAAAAACACCTGCGGACAGCTTGAGTGGTCCATAGGACATGATATGGTCCAAGGCTTTGTGTTGACAAAGGGTCGATAAATTGCGATACACACCTTAGTAACGCACGCTTTCATTATAAGGAACGGATGATGGAGGTGGCTCCGTGACATGCCAAGTATCTGGCACCCGTGCAGCCAGTGCCTACTGCCAAGTGATCTTATTGGTATAGCGAAGGCAGTTTATTGTAAGGTTGCTACCACGTTATTTTATCTCTATGGATATCCGATGCTGAGGAAACAACGTACTTATTCACGGCTTTAGTTCTTGTGATTCGGTCACCAGTTTGCTAGCGTGCATTCCGTACACTGCAAGCATACGTGACAAAGGGTCCTGTAGGTCTGAAGGCTAAACCTTTTGGTTGGGTCACTAGCTCACTAATGTACGTTCCACGCGGTGCATAGCATATGTCGTCAAAGGCCTGGCCGACCGAGCTAATATCATACGCTGAGTGGACCTATGTAGGCTAAAATCTTCGGCTCACTGAAAGTTGGACCAATGTTCCCATCCATGCCTCACGGATAAGAACGTATCAATGGTGCGTCAAAACCCTTCCTCCTACTGTCTAAACTTTACGGCCTCGCATTAAAATACCAGGGAAAGTGTCATATCAATCCCAGGGACAATCTACTATCCCAGATATGCTGTTCTATCCATTTAAGTCGTACCAAAAGCAGTACTATAAGTAACGTTCTCTCGTCATAGGACCGGCAGCGCCCCACATGTGTGTAAATCAGGTATCCGATATCTCCGGTGGCCGTTCGCCCTTTTATTAGCTGAACGTAGTACAGTATGTGTCAATACGATACAACACAAGAACCTCGAGAAACCATCAAGATATCCTCATATCGTTTGCTTTTCCCAATACGACTGGTGATGGACAAAGCATTAGCGAATGACATTGACGCAATATACTCGACTAGGTACATTATATACGGGGATCTATATACGATATATCATAAATAAATTATGTGAATGCGAATCCTCAGGGAAATGACAATTGCCGGGTAGCGACCAATTCCTTCGGCGACATTAACACACAAACTACTGACTCCTATTCAAGCCCAAGTTCTCTGCCCGTGCTTTGCGATGCTCATGCTGTAGTTGCAGATAAGCATTAGTGCTGGCCCTGAAAGAACAAGATCCTTACCTCGATTTCTTCAAGGAGCTTTGTTGTGAGCTTCAAGTGACCAGTGGTAAGCACCGCGTCACGAGGAGGTTTGGCCTCAAGGCGGCGTTGGTTTGCGTTTGCACTACATTAGATAGCCATCATGAACAAACGCTAGATGAGCATCTCCGATATTGCCACGTACTTAATCAACCGGTCTCTAAACATGGGAGTTCTTTGTGCAGCGATTGTTCCGTGAGTAACAGAGAGCTCGTATAAAAGCTCGCGGCACCGATCCAGCCGTGAGCCACAGAGACGAATGTTGTCCATGATGTTGTCCATGGAAGAATTCATTTAGATATCCGAGAATACGAAGGGGGAAAGGGCGAGAGGTGGCTTGCTTGTTATTGACAGGAGCTCAAGACATGTGCATGGGTACTTATAATGGAATCTGTGCGCCGAGGCAATGTCAGCCCGACGTCGATTGCTCTTGAGATAAACATGCTACGTAACGCGCGTAGCGCGCCTAGCACGCAAGCAAACATAATGAAAGGGACGGGTTGACAAGCCCTTCACAGACTGTGTTGAGTAGCATGGCTAGGAACATCGAACTCTCGCATGCCGACGAACGTGAGCGAAACACCGATCCGTTACATCCGTAGATACTACTTCGACGACTTACAGCATAGATAGAGACGTAGCAACACATGAACGTTCGAAAAATGGAATTCTCAGACGCCCATGCTGATATCCGAGCACTGGATACGATTTAAGGGCTAGCGCTTGCAAGATCTTTACAGATAACCAGCCGATCACGTCGCACGACCTGCCAGCGACGGTTGGCCGTGGTTGTCAGAGTGTTGTCAGCCCGGTCGCTAGCATGAAACCTCGTTCTGAGCTGGTACCTAGATTTTTACTCTTGGATGGCGCGCACGTATTGATTCCCACATTCGATATTAGTTACCTACGTGGGTAATAGAGACAGGAACATCGCAGCGCTGACGCCGCGACGCACCTGTGCAATGCGTGAAGTTATCGTACCGTTACCTTGCAATGATTCCCGATAGAGCATCGGCCCCCTTCTCTTGGGACCGGTGATATTCGTCTCCGGTTATGTGGGGAACGACGCAGGTGCCCTGCCCCTGAAAAAGCATTCCTGAGAGTACGTATCTCCGGATACTGATGTTCACAGCATGGTATGAAGTGCATCCCGATCATCCCGAATCGAAGTTACATTAACTCCAAGAATTCTTCGATCGTCATTTGACGATCTCTAGATTGCTGAAGTTTGCCTCAACCCAAACAGTCATAATGAGAACTAACACCTAACTCACATCAATTCCATATATCCTACCATTTGTTGTGAAGTCGGTGTCTTACTTGCGGTTCAACATTTTGGAGGTACCTCGTAACAAAGTAACAAGGGGAGTTGAAGTTTGACTGAGACTCGAAATTCAAAAGTCAACTATCAAAGGTGGATTGACGTCAGGCCATGCGAGACCAACTATGTTGATGTGCCTTTCGGGGGCGTCCGAACAACTTACGCGGGTGGAGCCTCCCCCACAGGGTTCGGGTAATTATCGAAGGGCCGAGTAGTACTATCACTTGGAGTTACCTTTGAAAGGTACGAAGACTTCGGCTCCTGCCAGAACGTGGCAACAAACTCTGCGGGTTTCTGCAGGGATCTAGATCCCAAGAACACGAGGCATAGCAGAGTATGGTATTGAATTATTATTATGACATAGACTACTTTTAAGCGAGGCCTGGATATACATGTGAACGATACGCTGTGTGTGCCGACTATCGTAGAAGCTATTTGCTAAGGGTCATATACGTGTGGAGATATGGCCATCAAATACGCTGGAAATGTTGACCACAAGCTCTTTGCTGTTGAGACTGCAAAGAGTCAATACGCAATACAGCACAGCACTGAGTGCTCATACCTGTATTTCGCGTTGGAGGCCACGAGCCAGCCTGAAATGGTTCTCGGCGAGCACGGGGTCACGCGGTGGGTGCCGAATAAGCTTGTCCTGGTTCGTAACAGCTCTGAAAGGATATATTCCGTTCGCATAAGGTTCAAACCAAGCATGCAGAACGACGTACCTTTGATAACGCTCCCGAAGGCTCAGCGCAGCCAGCTCTCCGGACTGTGTGCGGAAGTTGATTAACATCTGTTCGCAGCTTTGGAGGATTGTGCCGGCATTGTAGATGAACTCGTAGGGAGATTGGGCAGACATTAATTGCGGGGTGAGGAAGCAAGGTGGTAAAGGTAACAAGTTTGATAGCGTGGTGAGGAACTTGCAAGTTAGTCTACCAAAAGCTTTCTGCCCTTATAAACAGGCGATCTATGTTTAAGGTCGCTGTGAGCGAGGGTGTCGGAGAATTCTGATGGGAGCCATACGTCAGAAAACAAGGACCCACAGCTGCCTGTCAGGCTTTGAATCGGGCCGCCGCCATCGCTTACACTGGGAGAACGTAGTGTGCATAGCCTGCTAGCCTGGCCAAAGCGCAAAGAAATGTCAGGTAATGGTCGGCCCGAGCTACACAGGTTAATAGTCTCCACCCTCTGGCACTAGCGCGGCGCAATCTGATTCCGATCCTCGATCTATAACTTCGGTCATGACAGCGTCTATGGTCATTTGAAGAGCGAGTTTGATGGACGCATCGAGATGAATAGACTTTGCAGCCTGGTCAGGCGGAAAAAGGAGGACTACTCTCCTCGAGTACAAGGTCATCTGAGCGTTCGCTATGTCGCATGACAAATGCTAGTGATAGCCGATACGTGCTTGCGCTTTCGTCCTTCGGGCGGCGTTAACGTGCTGTGTCCAGTCCTCGTGTTGTTTAAACCGACGAATTGCAGCTGGGCGTGTGTATGGTACCTGGTACCATAGTAAATTGACCGGGAACTCTATCTCATGAAGTTGCGTAGGCGTAGATCACCACAAGTTGGCGGTGCCCAGGAAGACATCTCAAGTCTCGAGATCTCCTGTTCGAAACATAGCCTCCTGTGAGCTCAGCTGATGCAAAAGGGACGAAACTGCGCTGCCTTGTATCCTGGTTTGTCTGCGGTTACAGATAGGAGGCGAAGAGAAGAATCGGATGACGGTCGCTGCCAACATCCGTTGAAAGAAAGCTGCGGCGAGTTCGCGTCCTGTGCTACGCCAGTCACGTGGAATCCCTTTACCGCCTCAGGGAACGTCTCCTTTGCGTCCCGGTGCCCTCTACACTGACCAGGGCTCAGTGAAGTCTCATCATGTCGGCATACGGATCAACTAGACACATGCCTGCATCTTCATTCACTCCTTCATCGTCAACACCAGCAGCGACTACGCTCTTCCGCCGACTATCTTGGGAAGGAACAGTCCCGTTAGAGATCCGTGTCGCCCCTCAAGAGCTCCCAGCCAACTCGGATCGCGGTCTCGAATGCTACTATATCCAGGCACCAAGAGTGTCCTACCTGCCCTTACTCGTGCCCGAGATAAAGCGCTTTCTGATGGACATCGTGTTTGACGAGATGGGAGGACGCGCCGTGAAGGAGGAGGACTGGTGGTTCGAAGGCGAAGAAGGCGCGCTGCTCAAATGGTGTGCTCACTTTTCCTCTCTAAGAGTCTTGGACGTGCTCAGTGTCGAGAGGATGGCATACCTACACTGCTTTCCTGTTTGTTTCCTTCCGATACAGGCACTGGCCGATTGGGCTCATATACGACAACTACACCATTTCGTCGACGATACGTCCCGCTGCACCCTCGTCGAGCTTACCGAACACACTGGCCGTGCAGCCATTGAGGCTAACTCTGCATCTCACGTCTCCACCGACGGATAAGCTCCTGATGGCGCCTAGCGCGGAGGCGTGCAAACAAGCGTTTATGGGTCAACTCAAGGAGGCGGACTTCCTGCGGTGGGGGAACACGAAACGCATGACCGGGTTGCGCAAGGCTGAGCAGGACGGGATGTGGGAAGGCATACGTGAACGTACGTGCCCTCTTTCTCCCTTCACGTCCTCCCCGAGCCTTATCTTTCAGCAGACAACTTCGACGACTACTGGCGCATTGCATCCAAGGTTGTTCCGTCAACCGTTCCCTCTAGTACCGTTCCCCAATCAACCCTCAACCAACCTGGACACACGCGGCCCCCGTCAGCAGATGGCGGCGAGCGCGATAGGGGCGATAAAGACGGCGCTTACAACGTGCGGAGCATTCCAGTGCGGCTGTACCTCCCCGACGGGCCCGTTATGCAAGACCTGTGCCCCCCTGTGCTTGACGACGGTACGTTTCGCTTTCTCGTCGCTTTCAACTCCGGCGTTGCCCTCCTCCCTGAAGGCTGACAATGCTTGACCACAGGCTCGGCGCATACGCTAGGCTATTGCCTCTTCACTCACCTCCCACTCCTCTTCCCCAACTCAACAGAACAGTCTTCGCGTGCAGGTACGTGGCTTCTCCCTTTTTCGTAATCATCGCCCGAGCTGACCATCATACCCACAATTAGCCAACGGCATATCACCGAACCTCGCGTACGCTCTTGTACAAGGCGTACACACGCCTCTCGATGCCGAGATGGCTTGGCTTGGCGCTTGCATGGCAGGCGCAGATGGCTGGGTGTGCATCTGCATCGGGATCAAGAGCTAGTGCCGATCATCGACCAAGACGTCGTTCGCGGGTTCATTTTCGTTCTGCCACATCCGTGACTAATTGGCCTGTTTATCCATCTTTTTGGTGATCGTCCACGTTCGTAACGCGCTTAGATCTCCCCTTCTGTCCTGTTCAATCTTTATCTTTGTTCCTTTTTCGTTCATTGCATTGTTATCTCGTTCCTTGTTTCCTCGCTAATGTCGGGATGTCGATATGTACATGATCAAATTACGATGCATATGGCTTAATGATCGCCCTTTTCATTTAACCTGCTTCGCGGTTCGGCTGTAAACATCAAAACACAGCACCGTCTGGATTTATGACATATTCAGGGATCGAAGGGTCGCCGACAAGTCAAGGCTACGCAAGCGCTTCCAGCTCTCCATTGGCGCTCGCCAAAAGCGTCGCACTGGTTTTAGGTCGGAGCCGACGGTCCTCCGTTTCCAAGATACACAAAGTGCGCATGCGATGTCGTACACGGGCCGCACGGAGCTGTGCGCGTAGCAGCGGCAGATTCCGAATGTCTTGCATCACAATAGATCACAGCCGTCATGCGTTGTTCTCGGCCGCCTTATTCCGTGAACGCGTGTTTGTACTCAAACTTTATGGGCTCCAGATCAACGTCATAACTTACGGAATGGTTCTAATACTTTTTTGTGTGCTTGGACATACAATAGACTCTTAGAGTGGGTCACCATACGGCGCCATGGTAAGCCTCGATAACAACACATCACAATACTCGCGGCAACGTTATGCTAATATAACCCGTAGTAGCGACTTACGTGCAGGCTTTCCCTCTGCCGCGTATTGCCAAGGTCTGTTCCAAATGCAATATAGCCAATTTCTGCTCAGAACCTTCCTGTCAACGAATCGCTCCAGTGACAACAAAACAAGCGTAGAATATTCGATTTGCTCCTGTGTGTATTCACTCGGACCGAGTGACAACTTCAAGTTGAACGTGAACGCCCCCTTCTTCTCCACCAGGATCGGTTCCTGACTTATCGGAGGCCTTAGATCCAGCTCTTCGGGACACCTGTACGTATCACGCGTACACCTGTAAGTAGTAGTAAATTGCTCCGACGTCCCCGATATTAGCAAGGGAAAATTTCGTGCTGTACTTCAAACTGTGATATAACGTGTGGAGTAATTATGCGGACAAGCTAACGATTATAGCGCGCTAACTTCCGGCTGCTGACATTTAAACGCCTGAGCGCTTATCAAGCCCCTACCGCAACGTTTTCTTCCCTTGGCCGGAGCTGTGCTGCGCCCTGCTGCGCCGCTGGACAGGAAGTGTAATCGGGATTCTCCAGTGCATCCGTGGGGACATCATGCATCATGTATACTGGTTGTGATCGGCAAGTGGGGCCGGCTTTGATCGGGACGGGAAGGGAAGGGGGAAGCTGGAAGTTTTCAACGTATGGATTACAGTTCAAAGAAAAGCTCGTTGTACAAATCTTCAACGTAAAGCTTTAAGCCGCATTGAGCACGTATGGAACGGCACCATGCGATGTGTTCATAATTCGGAATCCAGAGGTGTAAGGTACTACCCTATTGCGACCCGACGGTGAAGCTTGAAGAACAACAAGCAAACATATCATGTCGCACACTAGTGGCGATAAAGAACGCGAGGACCGCGTTGCACTCTCAAGGCTTTTGGTGAACACACGACTCTAAGCCGATAGAACTCATTCGCGCAGGGAAGCTTAGGAGTGGTTTGGTATGATCATTCGTTCAGACGGCCTGCACTATAATACATACATGCGACCATGGGCCATGACATATGATGAGACATGAATATAAGAAACAAGGAAATAGATATGCGTGATCAGAGTAAGGAAAACCGTGAGTGACTAATGCATGCAACGAGCATCCTACAAGTAAGCTCTACTTTTGACACTCCGTCTCGGGCAATCTACTTCTTGTGGTTGCCAATGACCGAGTCGGGCGCGTATCGCGGGATAACCTTGGGGTCGTGCAGCATGTTGAACTCCTCCGTCGCGTCGCGGCCGGCGTACAGCAGGATCGCCTTCTCTCCTCCGGGGTGGTCGGGCAGGAACGACGTCACGTCGAGCACCTGTCCGTTGACGATCACCCATATGTCGTCCTTCTTGTTGTGCTTGGCAACGTCGGCGGTGGTGAACTCCTTCGATGCCGATGAAGACTGCGCGGGGCCGCTCGTCGCACCTGCGTTGTTCGAGGTGGGTGCAGGTGCAGATGATGATGACGATGAAGAGGAGCCGCCGAGCTGGCCTGCGAGGGCACCGAGACGGCCGCCAGCCTTCTGCACAATCTGGCCGGTGGTCTGGAGGAGGTAGGCGGCGGCAGAGTCACCTGACACGCGGCCAAAGACGACACAGCCGAGGAGCGAGGAGCCGCCGAGACGGTTAGCGCCGTGGACACCACCGGCGACCTCGCCGGAGGCGAAGAGTCCAGCAATGGGCTTGCCATCGCTGCCAACGACGCGCGACTCGGCGTCGATCTCGAGGCCACCCATGGTGTAGTGCAGGACAGGGGTCATGATGGCCACATTGAAGAAGTCGTTCATCTTCCACTCGCCGGTGGAGAAGAACTTCTTGCCGAAGGGGTCCTTCTTGGCCTTGACGCCGACGTTGTAGTCGTCAAAGGTCTTCTTGAGCTTCGCGGGCGAGATGCCGATCTCCTTGGCGAGAGCGTCGCCGTTGTCGAAGCGTTTCATGAGGCCACGGCCGACGTAGTGCTTGCAGTGCCACTCAATCTCGCTCGAAGCTTGACCGTTGAGGATAAGGCGGATGGGGTACTAAAAAGTCCAAGTTTAATCCAGCTGTTCAACTTTTAGACCGAGTATCAAAACGCACCTTTCCATTCTCCCAAATCTTACCAGTGACAAAGTCACGGTGCTGGAGCTCATCAACGAAGCGGTCGCCGTTGTTGTCAAGCAGGAGACCGCCGACACCCCGGAGCGCCTCAGCAGCCAAGAACTTGACCTTGGCGTCGGGCTCGTTCGGGTCAACGAGACCAGTCGGGTGGACCTGGACCTTCTCGAGATCGATAGCACTTGCACCGACAGCCATGGCCATCTTCTGGCCGTCACCCGTGCAGTGGTCACCGTTCGTCGTGGGGAGATTGTAGTACTCGGGGCGGTGCTTCTTCAGGAGCGAATCGCTGGTGAAGTCAGCGGCGTAGCCACCGGTAGCGAGGATGACGGGGCCGTCAGCGGTCTCGGTCTTGCCGTTGCGGATATACTCGACACCGATGACGGTGCCCGACTCGTCCTTGAGGAGCTTGGTCACGCGGGCCTTCTTGTAAATCTTGACGCGCTCGGGGTTCGACACAGAGAGGTCCTCGAGACGCTCCATCTGGGCGTAGGTGATGACCTATTGTCGAAAGGGGCGGAGATTGAGCGTTATTCCGCAGTAAAACAAAGCTTGACGTGAAACGCACCATTCCAGGGAACTGAGCGCTGCCGCGGTGCGTCCGGGGCTGGCTGTGGCCACCGAGACGGGCGACCTTGGAGAGGTCGAGGCCGAACTTGGCTTGAAGCCAGTCGACGGCGTCACCCGAACGACCAGTGAGGACGCGGATCAGGTCATCACGAGCGAGATCGCGGGCCTAGGAAAATGCAGCCAAATCAAAAGCTGATCAATATGCTGATGCAAAGTGAAATGAGGTGAAGAGGGGTGTACGCACCGACTTCTTGGTGTCCTCGAAGAAGATCTTTGCGCTGTCGGGAATGCCGAGGTCCTGTTGAGACTGGGTGCCCGCACCGTTGATACCAGAGGTAGCCTTGGTGGAGTTACCGCCCATGAAACTGCGAGTCAGGGTCGATTAGCGTCAAAGACTCGACAGGTGCCAGAATGGCAGACGACAGGATAGGACTTACCCCTGCTTGTCGAGGAGCAAAACATTGGCACCACGCTCAAGGAGAGTGTGGGCAGCCGAGAGACCTGCGAGACCACCACCGACGACGATGACCTGAGCCATTGTTAATGTTATGGAGTGGAGGGTGGATAGATGGCAAGGGAGAAAGGGAGGGATGGAGAACGCGGCGTCGGGCGAGGGAGGGCCGGGTGAAGTACTTGTTGCGTCAGCCAATCAGCACGCGTCGCTTTTCCGGTCCACGGCATGTGATAATTGCTGATGTAAGCATGGGGTATCATCTTCCCCGGATTTTGGCCCCTCAAAGTGGAAGTCACCGGCCGGCCGTCTTTCCATCTGATTTCCGTCCCGCTCACTTCCCCGCGGAGCGATCGACTGGCCACGGATGCGCAAGTTCCTCAAGGACGTAAAGCGTGATGGCGCCATACCCTCAGACCACTACAGCCACGATCACCTCAACGAGCAGAAAGATATACCCATCGAGAATGAAGCATTTGTGAAGTGGCAAAATATCTTCCAAGAGCTCAGCAGCAAGCCCGGAAACGAAGATGTGGTATGGGGTCTGATCGACGGTTTCTTGCTTTACTGGGATAAGGTGAGCCTCTATCTATATGTTGTTAGCCTTTCAAGCGAACGTGCGACTCACGGGGACCAAAACGCCTGCAGGAAGTGATCTCCAACCTCGACGTGCGCATCTTCCTGCGGGTCTCTCACGACGTGCTGAAGCAGCGGCGACACGAGCGACACGGCTATCATACTGCAGGTAAGTACGTGCGGCGTTTACTGCACGTAGCTGCGATCGGAGTCTTCGGACTGACGCTCTCCCTCCCCTTACTTGCCCTTGGCTTCTCTTTCTCCGCGCGCCTCCCCCTTGCAAACGCGGGTGTGCCCCCTTAAATCCGCATCGTCCATCTCTCGACACGTTACTGGCGTCTGCCGCACGTCTCTGGACGTACTGTGCGATCGGGCATAAACGCATATGCATGTATCCTGGGCTGGCTGCTCCGTGCACGGCTCGGACGGCTCGGGCGCGATGGTGAATCCTCGGCGTGCGCGTGCGTGTGCGCATGTCCACCCGGTGACCGGCCCGACGCGATAACCACGGCTACCCGCCTGGAGTGCAATCCGACCCAGAGGGGACGTTATGGCGGGACCCGCCCGGGTACTGGGAGCAGATCGTGTGGCCTGCGTACGAGGATGCGCACCGGGACGTGTTCGAAGATGGGAACCTGGAGACGGGTCGGCCGACGGGCAAGGTGCAGGACCTTGTGCTGTTCGAGAACGAAAAGATGAGCATGACGGATGTGGTGGGTGTGTGTTGCGAGGTGCTGCAGAAGAAGTTGCAGGGATCAAACATATGATTCCTGTTGTTGATGTATCGAATTTGTATTGCGAAATTCCATATGTGCCTCTCCGGCAGTTGAACGAGGGTGCTGCATCCCAGTCTTGAACGTTGTGAACGGGATGAATAGGCACCAGTTCTTCAGGCTGCACGCCATTAGGAGGAATGCAAGAGCGACACGCGAAGGAGGGCTCACTGGAGCAAAGTCCTATTCATGGGTCAGACCATTGCGATGGAACCCAGTAGAACATGGCTCACGTCCTGGTGCACGATGACACTATTCGGTAGGATACGCTTGAGATGCTTCGCCAAAGTAGTTTTCCCAGAGCATGTCGCGCCTCTACATGTTAGGCCATGATTTGGACGTAAGCTCATTGCCCGAAATGTGCTCGGATGGCAGATCGGCGTGCTTACCCTACACCAACGAGTATCACTTTGGGTGCCATTACCGTCAGAGGTCAGCAAGAGCAATGGACGTTGTCGTCGACGAGATCTGGTAGTAAACGGAGGGGCTCACACTAGGGAACACTGGCGATATTCATAGATACTGTAAACGAGCGTTAGGAACGTTATCAACCGGCGTTGCCCGATCCACAAAATGGCGTCTTCGGCCTGTCTTCGGGTATATCGGACCGATCCGAAAGAACCGTTTGGGATGATGACGTTGTTCGTGTACGACTGAACTTTACTAGCCTCGACCGGATGCAAATCTCTATCGATAAAGTGCACGAAATTCGAGTATGGGGCAATCTTATCCGACAGAACAGCTTCTCTAATGTAAAGGCATAAAAAGGTTGAATTCGAGCACGCGTCGACATGGGACTGCACTGTCAACCTAGAGCAAATAAATAGGATAAATGAGAGGAGACCTGGTAGATTATGTGCAACATGATCGTATCCTATAGTGCAAGGCATATGAGGGTTTCAGGATCCTCAGCTACTCAAGATTGCGGAGAAAATTTGAGCACGAGAGTACGAAGGTTGACATCATCCCGCCCGCTTCCTTCGCCGACCACACAGCCTTCTTCTGCAATTCGCTCTGCGCATCGTCAAGAATGTTCAACACGCCTTCGAACTCCGGGAACAGCTCGCCGTTGATCCTGCGCGCATGTGACACAAGTGCCGAGCTCTTGAGCACCAGCCCTGCGAAGTAGGGGTTCCCCGTCGTTCCGAGACTGTTCGCGATGAAGCTCGCAGCTGTGATATCGAACATCGACATCGTTTCCCCGTGGAAGAACGGACCGCCGCTCGCACTCAGCCTCGCCTCGAGCGGACGAACTCGGCGACGATCCCGTTTCGCTCCGCCTTGACGCGCCGGCGGATGAACCAGGCGAGGATGGTGCGCATCGGCAACGGAAGAGAGCCAAAGGTCTCAGCTATAGTGATGGCGTAGTTCTCGTCAGGAATTAAGCGCTCGGTGACGATGGACGGGTAGATGAGCTCTTCCAGCCAGGCCTACCACGTCCTCGAGTCCGCACGCTGCACGGTGGTGAGATGTGTCTCGGGGTCTGCGACGCCGCATATGTCGATGAGGTGGCGGATGATGAACGTCGAGTCGGAGATGTTGTGTTGCCGTCGAGGGTGACGTCGACATAGGGAATCTTGCCCTTGGGCAATTTGCTAGTATTGAAAAGGGTGCCGTGCTCGTAGGACACCGAGGAGAACCGTAGGAAAGCTTCCAGCTTTTGGCAGAAACCGAATAGGCCCGGGCCAAAGACGAACGGTCACATGAGGCGATGTCATGCTGGGTTATGGCTTGCACGACTGGTAGTGAGCATAAGAATGTCACAAAAACAAGAAGGGAAAAGACACCTACCCGTACCTTGACCTGAGACACAGTGGGGTGATTAATGACGTTGTCAAGCCATTTTCCTCATCACAATTCCTTTATAGCCACTGTAATACGCGCCTTCGGAAGAACTCAGCGCTATGTGATCGGCCAGGGAATTAGTTAGTCTTCTCACTAAACGCTCATTTCTCAAGAGGCCACGCAGCAAGAGACAAGGTGATACGACAAACTCAAGGAGGTCGTGATTTGCCACGCAAGCTGCGGCGCTGCAATTTTCCCAAGTTGTTCCGACGCGTATAGCACGGTGATGATGGCCAAGTGGACGCGCGTCAATACGGCATCGTCCATGATACGGGCAAATACGGGAGGTCCTTTATTCAGACCGAAATTGGTGACAGATGGTCTGAGTGTGTCATCGATCAACGTGCATGAGGAAAGAACGGAGATATGAAAGGGGGTGTTAATAGCAGGATACATCAGGAAGACTGACATGTTTACAATATTACTCCACCACTCGTCCTGCTTCCACTTGAACCCGAGGCTCTATACAGCCTTCTTCTGCAACTCGCCCTGTGCGTCATCGAGAAGGTTTAGAACATTTTTGTACTCCGGGAACAGCTCTCCGTTGACCCTCCTTGCGAACGACACGAGTGTAGGACTCTTGAGAACCAGCCCTGCGAAATATGGGTTGCCCTTCGTCCCGAGACTATTTGCGATGAAGCTCGCAGCGGTGATATCGAACATTGACATCTTCTCGCCATGGAAGTACGGCCCGCTGCTCGCGCTGAGCTTTGCCTCGAGCGCGTCGACGAACTCGGCGACAATCACCTCACGCTCCGCCTGCGAGTGCCGTCCCACGCCTTGCGCCCACATGAGCCCCGTAATGCGCCGCCGGAGCATCCAGGGCAAGAAGACGCGCAGGGGCCACGACATCGAGCCAAAGACCTCTTGCTTGGTAGTAGCCCAGTTGGCATCAACGACCCACCGCTCAGTGACGACCGCAGGATAGATGAGCTCCTCGAGCCAGGCTTGCCATGCCCGCGAATCGGCACGCCGCACGGCTGTGAGGCCTGCGTCCACGTCGGGGTCGGCGGCGGAGCCCTTAGCGATGAGGTGTCGGATAATGAAGGTCGAGTCGGAGAGGCGCTCGGTTTTGCCGTCGAGGGTGACATCAGCAAAGGGAACTTTGCCTTTGGGTGCCTTGCCGGGATTGGGTTCGGAGCCGTGGGTGTAGGAGACGGAGGCCCAGCGGAGGTAGGCTTCGAGCTTTTGGCAGAAACCAGAGGGGCTGGGACCGTCCGTAGGCTTCGGGACTCCCCAGAGGATAACGCTCAGAGAAGGTGACATGAAGTCTTGCTGGTACCTTGACGAAGGACGAATGATGTTAGGAAGCCATGATAGCGAGCCAAGACATACGTTACTCACTGGTAAGTAAAGCGGGAGGTATCTTCGTCTATGCCCCGCTCGAGACCTCCCCTTATTATCCTTAGACTCGGTATGCGTCGACAGAGCGGCGCGGCGCGATAGCCCTTGGCCGACCGGGAGATGCGTCAGCACGTCAACATGCAGATCAAAACGTTGGCCTGCTGTCGAGGGATGCTGACAAAAGTGACAGCCAACGTCGAGCTGCGCGAGCTGCGCCGCGGTCAAGGTTCAGCTGGAACGATTCCCACGCTACTCCTACACGTCTTGGCAGCATCAATGTCAAGGCGACCGCCGTCGGGCCTCACTAGAACTGAGCTCTTGCCTCCTTCCTTTCGTAAAACAAGTTGCACATCTTTCCGAGGTGCTCGGTCAGCAGGTGCCCGCCCAACCAGTAATTCCAGACCAATGATGAGGTCTGAGAGCGCTGATACCTTGCGCCGTCGTCCTCCCTGTCAACTATGCAGCCTGACTTGACGTCAGCTATGCCAATTCCCATCCAAATCCATCTTCTATACGTTATCTAACGAATCCGGATTTTGCTAGTTGATTATCTACTTATGGTTTGGAATAAAGAGAGGCGACGTCCGCTACAGGGATGCTACAGGCGACTCATCAGACTGCCGATCAGATGACAGTTTCACCTCCTTCGAAATATCGATAGCACGCGCTTGAGCGTTAGTTCGTCTTCCACAAGACTTGGGTCTGCCATGCGTCTTAAGTGCAGAATGAGACGCGGTACAAATATCGAGTGCAGCATAGCGACGGGTATGCTCATTATAAGCGTTGAGTCGACATTGATATTCTATCGATCAATTCGGATATTAATTGACGTTCTTCTTCCAGGAGCCTAAATGATACTCACCGGCTGTGGGAATGCCACAAGAGCCAAAACCAGACCTTCATCACTGTCGTCAATGTAAGCGCTTTGTAGTATGCCAGCACTATTCATACCGCATAAAGAACCAAAGTAAAGCGACCCTAAAAAGTTAAAGATGTGAGCCAGAAAAGTTGATTATCAAAGACTTTGGCATTACCATCAGTGACAAGAGTTCTGAACAGTTTTGGTAAAGCCCGTATGGTGTTATCTCAACAAAAGAACAAGGTTGATAACCACGTTGATTATTGCCTGAGAAAATACGGCAGACTTACAAGTTGAATATGACTTCAGAAGAAGAAGAGTAAGACAAGCTGATCAGTTTGCGGCCGGTTCCCATGAACTACGAACACCTGATACGCTGGGATTCGGCACACACCTGTATCAACACACAACAGCATGGACCAGGTAAGCTTAAGCCAATGGCCTTGGGTAATTACGAGGCAACCAGACGTGTGGTAGCCGATGCTCTCATTGTCGACGCCTTAATGAGCGGTAGGGGTATGAAAAAAATCGCCACCAAAGAGCGATGGAGTGACTTACTTTCCATCGTTTTGGTGAATCTTGCGGCAGTGTAAAGTACCACTGTGCTACATACCAAGGACAGGGAAACAAGGATGATGCCAACGACCCGTTTTCGCTCCCATATAGTCCATGTTCTAATCACGAGAACAACTGTCGGACAAAGGATGTCACACAGACACTGTTAATGAGTAGACAGGTACTTGCGTTCTGATAATGCTATGAGACCTATATGGAGCCCTATTTCCGTGATCAAATAACAGAAAATATCACTTTTGGCCAGCGGAAAGGTCGTACATATTGTCACAGCGAATGGCATTGCCCTTCCTAAAATAGACTTGGAACTAGTCTAAACGCTGCGCACCCTGATCTGGTATTTGACGACAACAATAACAATTCCAGCAAAAACTCGTTTGGACTTCTTTCTAGCCCGGATCTCTTTTAACACATACCTTGGTGACCATTTTGTTACCTGACGTATTAATGCGTGAGTTGGACGACGACCAGTGGATACTGCAACTTACTTGTAGACAGCATGCGTGATGATTGATGGTAGTGGCTTGCTACTCGTTCCGGCATGATATAGTTTCTGTCCGTAGTCTAAGTCTGCACTCTTTCCCTTTCCATCCTGATGATCGACAAGTCCTTTGTGCCCCCAATATATCCGCCTGTCACCTTTCTCAGGCCAGTCGTCAATAAGGTTGGCCAATGTTTGTATGTGCCCGTACGTGACTGGCTGTGGCCCATGCGGGCGCCACATGGCCATGACTGTGAGGATAGCTGTGAGTGTGGCCAAAACTAGCGTGAATTGTCTAAGCTGATGCAGTGAACGATGATTTAGTTAAGCATATTCACAATAAAGATGATCTAGAATGTCAACTTACGTGGGTTGAGCTCCACCCAAACTGAAACTCAGCTGAGGTTTTATGAAAGTAGAAGCTGTTCAATATAAGGGGACTGTGTATTTGAGATTCCAATCTGAAAGTCCATCCGCCACTGCGGCCCAGCATCCAGTCTTTATTTGCGTCAGCAAGCCGTGAAATTCTGATACAACGCAAGGGAACTCACGAAGAAAAGGCTTTGCCGCAAGCAACATCATGTTGTACTGACATGTAAGGGATGATTGGATAGGGTTTAAATCTAGACGAGCCCCCTCGGGTCGTCCCATGTTCCTCCAACTTCTCTCGTCTTCTAGGGTGTTTGTGACAGTTCCAGCTTGGTGCAGTATCATTGCCAACGGTCCTTGTTGGAGGGCGGTGATGGGGAAAAACAACGACCAAAAAAGCCACTGGTTTTGATACCAGTACTCCATACCTCCTGTGATAGTCCGTCCGGATGTCATCCATCCATAGAAACAAATGAGAAGCCATATGGATATAATTGAGGTGTGGGCATGACGGCACGCCTGCCATGCAGAGAGATGAGTGAGAGAAGGGTTTTTGGGATTTGAAAAACTGCCAACGTCTGAAACGTCGCACATGGAGCGCTCAGCATGTCGGTGAACATTAGAAGATATCAGTGATGTTGATGTGGCGCCTAGAGCTGTCGTGTCCCAAGTCGGGATTGGGGTTGAGCGTAGGGAATAACACGCGATGGATGCTTGGAGTAGAATGCAAGTGCCCAAAACAAAGAGTGGTGCAAGATATACGCTCAACTTAAAGACGGCGTGGGTACCGACATTATTCCCATCCGTGTCATGAACGGTGATGTCGTAATAAAAAGTTGGTATGAGAATAGCAAATGTTGACGTAAATGATACCATCAAGAGAATTGCCATGACGGTGTTGCATAAGATGCCGTTGGGTCCTGTCCACCGCCGTTCCTGTGTCGATGCAAGTAGCCGCCCGTTTGTGTTGTTGTGAAGTCTGTGCTCAGCGATTAAAGCTGAGCGTAGGGCGGTGCCGTGAACATAGCCGAGTCCCTCTGTAGATAGAGTAACTAAGCCGCTGAGTACCAAGTGGAATATCTCTGAGGTGGCATTTCGAGACTTGAAATCTGCATTCGCATCCCCGGGCTTTAAGGTGACGGCGCCGTATTTGAACGTGGACCGATATGCGATGATCAGACACGCGCCAGTTACTATGCAGGTCATACCGAAAACCGCAGAGAAAGCGAGGGCGACAAAAGCAAAACGGCGAGCTAGGTGGCCGGAGCTGCCATGAGGACATGGGGGGGAGGGTTCCTCGTAACTGGTAGTACCATCCAGTGGCAACCTGTTATCAGTGTTGTGATTTGTTTCGGCGTCAAAACGGTTACGCATGACGAGGAGGTGTAATGAGTTCTGAAGAGTGTGTGGATGTAAGGAGCTCTGTGTACGATGAGGCTTGTGCCTTTTTGAATCTCGAGCACACAGCTGGTGACCGAGGGAACAGTGATAGCTACATAGCCAAGAGCGTATCCTGTGCATTTCAGTGTAATGTGATTCAGATACTGCACCTGCTCTGCCCAAGCTCTGCCCCTACGACCCTTCCACGACACAATGCAGGTAACCCAAAGGGCTGAGAGTCTGCTAGCTGTCACAGTGATTGATAAGACTGCCGGCAAAGTCTATTGCAGATAGTGTATTCAGAGCTCAGCGCATAGGGGCTTTGCTGTCATTTATGGTAGGATTAGGGTTGGTGCAATGCTCGGCGGTATAATGACACCGTCGTCCACGTCCACGTCCACGTCCACGTCCGACCCGAATCTCTGTCGCTCTCCTTTCCTCTTTCAAGTCTGCAGCAATGTATTACCTTCGAAACCTCGGATCCGTTGCAGTATCACCGGTCGCTCAGAAGTCCCGACGTAACCCGTAACCTCCCTTCTCGCTCGGTCAGTGGCTCGTGTGATATGGGACACTTTGGACGTTGTATGACGCGACACAACGGGCGCGTCCTACACTTGTGGAATCGTCCATGTTTCTCCTCGAGCCCCATTTCCGCAAAAATACAAACTGCAAACGCTCTAGTATGATGCATGATGGCTCAAGCGCTCACCTATGTTAGTCTTCGAGCAGGACTTCACGGATTCAGCGAACACGATCCTACTTGCATGCAACACGCTGCGCGAGCTACGCACCACATGTCACTCCGACGTGCTCAAGTTCATGGACACCATCGAGGCCGACTCGGGGGTATATATCATGGTAGAGCGAGTGAAGCCGTTGTCTATCAGAGGCCGACTCGGGGATATACATCATGACGGAAAGAGTGAAGCCGCTGTCTGTGACGCTGCCGCTGTGGGCGTCCAAGGGCGCGAAGGAGCGGGAGGACTGGCTGCTGTGGGGCCTGCGTCGGATATCGGTGCGTCGTCCTTGTCCCCGGAGACGGCAGGGAGGTCGTGCAGTGACTGATATTGACAGGTAGCACTTGTGTAACACCCGCGTCTATCAACGAGAGCGCGTCGGCGACAGAGGCGAACGTGCGGCAGAATGAGCCGTGTTTCGTACGTTTGCTTCTTCCGCCAATAGTGATCGCGAGCTCTCGTAACGCTCGCTCGCTCGATATCGCCAGCTTTTTTCACAACTTCTGGACGCTGGAGGGTAAACACTCCGACGCTTTCGTTGAACCCGCGAGAGTCAGAAACTCCGACCAGAAGCTGGCGCCAGCGGAAGTTCCTAGAGTGACGATGCGAAAGCTATAGGTATGGTGGAGTGTAATGTACAGGCATATACAAGTCACGATGCAGGCAAGACCCACAAAAGCGGCGAAGATGAGAAAGGAGATGGTCAATCGCTGTGATAGGCGATGGGAACTAGAGCTAGAGCCAGAGGATGGGTGAGGAGAATCATACGACCTGTTAGAATCAGAGGGAAGGTATGATGTGTTTTCTGTGCCAGGATTCTGTCCAATGTCGCGGTCGAATTCGTTGGGCATTACTATGCTACCTTGAAATTGTCTGCTGAAGGTCGAAAGAAGTGGTTAAGACGATGTTGGGAGCGTAAGTTCTCATATACCCTAGCACAACGATGATAAGGTGCCGAACAATCGCACAAAGTGCGCTACACAGCAGCAGAGAAAGTTACCGGGATGATGAGAAAATCATGTCAGTGCGCCCGGCATGAAACGTCGATTGCTAACCTGCCTCCACTCTGCGGTATACCAGTCCGACCCAATCCGCCATCCATTAACGCGGCCATCTCAGCCAGACAACGAGCATTGTTGAAGTTATCACAGTCCAGTGGCCAACGTAAAGCAAGTTGAAAAGTAGCCAAAGGCGAGACCCTGAGATGCCTGAGTGGTGCAGCATTACGTTGCCGAACACAGCATCTTCAAGCGATATCATAGCACGGCTTCTTGAGCTGAATCGCCACCAGAATACAGGCCTTCTTGCGGACTTCTTCATCCCGTCTCCACGTTGCATTTTAAGCTTGAAGCGTAGCGCAATTCCAGAACTAAGTAGGTGCTAGTATGAACCCTGCGGTTATGTCCGACTTCAACCATCCATCCCCATAACCTCGTAAACGCCCAGCTGAAAGACGGGTGCGCGCTGGGACGGTCAGTCCCGGAGAAGACCACGAGAGTACTCGTATAGCAGGGATGAGTCGATGAGTGGCTGCGAGCGCGCACGACTTCACGCTATGTACTGCCAATGCCGGCCATGCCGGCCCTAAACTACTGCATCGTGCCTTCCTCAAACTTTCAAGGCTCGGTCAACCCTCCCTACTCCAGCGTGCATCAGAGACCGCGAATAAAAATATAATAGATACAAGAGACGCCTGGATACAAAGCACGCGTGCTAAACATGGCTACAAACGATACAGGTGAAGATGAGTTAAACGAACGACAAAGAGGGACGGCGGATGGTGGATGGTGGATGGTGGAAATGCAGGAGGTGGAAAACCCAGCAATACATACTGTAAAAAAGAGAGCCTATAAACGTCCGCGATGTGCATGTGCATGTGTTGTGCGATGCTTAAACTTATATAAGTGCAAGGTTGCGACAGCTCAAGAAGAACGAATGCAAGAAGAAAACAAAACAAAACAAAACCAGCAAGCCAACAACGGCTCCTCGCGCCTACGACCGCCCCTGCAGACTCTGCATAATCGACCGTATCGGCCTAAACCGCCTCCCCTCCCCTCCCCCCAACTTCCCTTTCGCCGCCGCCGCCGCCGCCGACAACGAGCCCGACCCCCCAACCACACTCGCGCCCCCACCGAGGCCACCCAGCGCGCCCCCAGAAGAAGACAGCGACGCAGACGCAGACAGCCCAGCGAGACTGTCCGCGCCAAAGCCCATCCGCGTGAGCTTGTTCGCGCTCATCATGTGCCGGATCTGCTGCTGATTGCCCCTGCGCGCTGCTGCTGCTGCTGCTGGCCCCGCCGCACCGGCGCCCAAGCCCGCGCTGTCGAGTGTCGCCTGCGACGGCGCGGTCGAGCACCGCGAGAGCGGGACGCCGAGGGCGTGCAGAGGTGCGGAAGCATCGAGCAGGTCGGGACAGTCCTGGCCTGGCTCTGGTGTGATCGCTGCTCGGATGTGGGTGGGCCGCGTGCCGTGCGAATGGGAATACGTCCGGTGGTGCGAGTACGGCTGGCTCTGTGACGGAGAACGAGAGGCTGGGGTATGCGTGTTCTGGTGAGGATGCAGATGCGAGAACGAGCGCGGGTGCGGCTGGCCCTGCGGATGCCTGTGCGTGTTTTGCAGGTACTGCTGGTCCGGCTCGCTGTCGGACGTGAACACATCGTCGTGCGACGCTGCACGTCCTTTGTGGCGGTACGAGGGCCGTCGGATGCCCAGCGCATCGTACGAGGCTTTCTCTGCCGTAAAAGCGCCATCAGCCCCAGAATCTTTCGCAGCTGTAGAACCCGAAATCCCACCTCTAATATCCGACCTCGCCGACTCCTTCCGCATCCTCCGCGCCCCCTGCATCCTCTCGTCTCCGTGACTCCCCCGCCTAACCTTCTCCCTGCCCGTGAGCGTCTCAAACGCCGCCCTTTTCTCCTCCTCCTCCTTAAACTTCCTCTCGAGCGCCATACTCTCCCCGAGCGCGAGCAACTTCGCACTCAGCGGCGTCCGCGCCATCAGCGCATCATCGCCACCATCCTCCATACCCATATTGAGAATACTCGCCTGCGTGCGCCGCACGAGCGCCTCCGCCTGCGCATGCGTCGAGATCTTGCTCAGATCAATGTCCATCGGCGCGCTCGCGCCCCTCCGCAGCGCCAGCCCCCCCTCCCTTCCACCCGTCCCGGCGGACGCAGGCGTCAGCGGGAGCTCATCAAACTCCGCCCGCGGACTGTCCGTCTCCGCCCCCGCCCCCGCCATCGTCACCGGCGGCAAGCCCTTCGCACACGCCGGCCCGCGCGGACTCGGCATCAGCTCCATATAATGCGGCGTGTTCGGCGTAGCGAGCCCCGTCGACGTTGTCGTCGCGCTCGACGCCGAGCGCGGGTGCCGATGGCGATGATCGTGGCTGTTGTCCGTGCTCGTGCTGCTCGTGCTTTCGCCCCGCAGCCGTCCGGTCACAAGCCCCGATTCGGGGCTGAGCGTGGTCGGGTCGCCGGCGACGGGTGCACCCAGGTCGTCGGCTTCGGAGGGAGGCGGGACGTTGATGCTGAACGGGAACGCTCCGCTGCATAGCGTCGCAGGCGGGGCGTCGGCGGCAGCAGAGTGGGAGGAAGGCGTAGAGGGGGACGAGGACAGCGCAGGTGACGTCGCGCGATCGCGCGAGGGCTGCGAGGATATCTGCGGGAGGAACGAGCGCGACTGGTCGATCGGGACGCCGTATTCCTCTTCGTCTTCGTCGTCTTCACCGTCAAGTTCGCCTTCGTCCTCGGCGACATCGACGATAATAGGCGGGGTCGCCTGAGGCCGTGCTGTGCGCAGCATCTCATCTTCGTCATCTTCATCTTCCAGAACCTCACTCTGCCGCACCAGTACCTGTTCCCTTCCTCGCCTCCTCTCTGGCTGCCCGTTTTCTTCAGCCCCATTGGGCAAACTCGTCTTGCGGCCGAGCGTAGCGGCAGCAGCCGGCGGAGGCGTCTGAGCCTGCGCCGACAGACTAACCGTTCTCAGCCTGCTCTCCTGAGCAGGGGCCAGTGCCGGGTTAGCGTTCGAACCCGACCCCGTGCCGCTGAGCTGCCTCGCGGCACCTGGACTCTGTGCACGTCCAGCAAGGGACGACGAAGACGACGACGCATCGAACCGGATATTGCGCGACGACGACGCCTTGCTAAGTTGCGATGGCGGCGGCGGCGGCGAGTGGGTATATGGGTGTAACTGCGACTGCGATTGTGGCTGCGACAGCCCGGACGACGACGAGCGCTGATGCGCTCGCAAAATCCCGGGCCTCGCATGTGCACTACCGGCGCCGCCGCCACTCTCATCGGGGGTGCTCCCCGAGCGCGTCCGGAACTGATCCTGGCTTGGTCGTTGGCTGGTGCTTTGCTGGCTGTAGTCGTGCGACTCAGACGTCGAGCGGGGATGTGCACCCCTCGCGATAATGCTCCCGCTCCCGTTACCGCTAGCACTAGCACTGCTGCCCATCCGATGCCGCTGATACTCGACCATCGGATTATCACGTGGCGAGGATGATAACGCCATCTGCCCCTGCCTGGGCGGGGACGACATGGGGAGTGAGCTGTTCGTGCTCAAAGCCGGTGAATGCGACGACGTGGGTCCAATGGGGATCACGTTGTACTCGCTAAAGGGTGTATGCGTGGGCGCGTGGGCGGGAGGCGCAGAGGAGGCGATGCTTGAGCTCGACCCGTCGATATTCGATTTTTTGAACAGGTTCAGCAGTGACAGCTTCGACCCGAGCTTGCGGGGCGAGGGCGACGCCCCCGACGCGTCCGTCCCGCTTTCTGCAGACTTGGGGCGCCTATACCTCGCCGACACCGTCTGCCTCTCCGCTTGCAAAGACGGCCTGCGGCCCGTGAACGTGTCGGAACGGGAGGAAGGGGCGGACTGAACAGGTCCGATGGAGGGATGTACCGCAGACGAAGACGACGCGGATGCGGAAGCGGACGGAGCGAGCAGCAACGCCTTATCGAACAACTCCCCGGGTGGCGTTCCCGTGCCCTTGATGGTATTGAGCGCGTTGAGCGCGTGGTCGATCGAGCGCTTGAGGTGCAGCCTTTTCCTGACTTCCGTCCGGCACGGGCTCTTGTCCCTCGACGTTGACCCATCGCTGCCCTTTCCTCCTCGTCCTCCATATCCACTCCCGCTCCCGCTGTCCATCCCATAGCCAGGTGTGAGCCTGTTGAGCGAATTGAGGTCCCTGTCCTTGTCCACGACCCACTCCCTGAGGAGCTCCGCACACTCGAGCCAGCCATTCTCGCGCGCGACGTCCTGCGGCGTGACGCCGTGCTTGTCGGCGAGATCAGCACGTGCACCGTTGAAGAGCAAGGTGCGGATGATGTTGGCGTGGCCGTTGGCGGCAGCAAAGTGCAGGGGAGTGGAGCCGGAGGTGCCGACGATGGGGCCGCTTGAGGTATCGCGGTTGTTTCTGTCGGAGTAGCGGAGAGGGAGCCTTTATTGTTCGTTTGTTCGTATATGGTCAACGTTGTGGATTTATCGGGTGGGGTGGGCGTGTTTGTTGAGCGATGTGGACCATTTTGGTCGAATTGAGCGAGGCGGTGTATAGGTTTGAGCGTCAGTGGGCACAACTCTTTGGGGTACCGGGGGAAATGAAGGGGGCACGCACCTGGCAGCGTTCACATCTGCACCGTGCTGAATGAGGAGCTTCACAATGAGCTCGTCACCGCCCGCACAGGCAGCATGGAGGGGCAAGACGCCCCCGAGAACGGAGTTGACGGGCTGGCCATGGGACAAGGCGTACTTGACGAGACCGACATCGCCGGATGCGGCGGCGGCGTGTAAACCGAGGTGGGGGACTGGATATGGGAAATGAAAGGGCCGAGGTTAGAGCGAGATAACGACGATGGGGGATGCGGGGAAGTGCGGAAGGGTGAGATGGGAGAGGAGGGGAGGAGGTGGAGGACGTACAGTCTGTGGTAACGTTGTACTTTGCGTTGGCCCTGCTGGACTTGGACTGGGTGGGCATATGTCCGAGTGTAGGATGAGATAGTTGAAATTTCTATCGCAGCCGATGGCTCGAGTAACCGGACGGCTACGACAGGGTGCGGGTTGACGAGCGAGCAGGAAGAGAAAGAGGTGGGGTGCTGAGACGCCGTTCGCCTAGCACGGAAGAAGGTGTCCGTGGATGGAAGTGGAGAGTTGTTGATGGGCAGCGTTGTCGAGTTGGAGGTTATAAGACAAGGAACAAGGCCAACATGACCAGTGCGATGAGTGTGGCGGTGGAGTCTGGGATGATGGAGGGGACTCAGAAGAAAGACAATTAAGAGAACTCGGAAGGGCGACTGGAACGGAGACAAAAAACATTTATTCACAAGCACAATCCTGGGAATTTCACTACATACTCCTTCCTCCTTCAGGCACACCTGTCTATGTCATCCTTCCCCTCCTTGTCCATTTCGTCCCCCATGTCCAATTGTCAACCTCGCAAACCTCCGATTCCAGCGCTTGACGGCCTCGTACGATCCAGCCCCAGCCTCTCAGAATGGGCACCACAGCTTAGCAAGCCTCGCCCACCCATCCCCCATCGAAAGCCACCATCAGTACCAGCGCATCTAAATCAGTTGATACACATTTCCATACAAAGCGAATACAAGACACTCCAAAAATGAAATCCGAGAGACCGCGTCCCTCCATCATGATCCGATCCACGTGCTCGAGTCGCCGACTCCCAGCGACCTTGTCCCTGCGACAACCGTCGTCCTGCACTCCTAAGTTAGCGCTCAGCCACAAAGCAAGCCACGCCCAATCCTAGGTTCACATGCTTCGATATAATACAATAATCCATAAGTAATACAGTAGTCATCATAAAACATAGAAATCATGAATACATCATCATAGCCCGAGCCTGATCATCACAGTCCTCGTTCCCATCTGCATCTGCATCCACATCCCCGTCTCCGACCTCCATCTCGAGGGCCCTCCGGTCACTTTCCCCTTGACCAATCGCATCCGCGCTCTATAACACGACGGCTGCTTCCGCCCCGAGAAATCAGAACCGCTTCTTCTTCCTCCGTACAACGCCTCGATCAACCCCGGCAGCAGTCACGGCGCACGCACTCCCACCCAATCAGCGCCCTCCCATCACCTCTTCCTCCTCACGCACCCACCGCCGACCGCCGCCCCGACACCCCCGTCCTCGGCGTCGCCGCCCCAACGCCAACCGTGCTCGGCGGCAACGCCACCCCCGCAGCCGTATACACCGAGCGCGGCGTCGCCCCGCCGACCGTACTCGCAGGCAACGCCACCCCCGCGCCCGTGTACGCCGTATACGCCGTGCGCGGGGTACTAGGCAGCGGCACACCCGCAGCCGTATACCGTGTCCTGCTCGAGCGCACCGACCCCGTCTTGTACCTTCTCGGCGACCCGCCCCCCGAAGACGAGGACGAGGACGAGGACGAGGACCTAGGCGAGGCGGGGGACGAGTTCCCGCTCGACCCAGACGTGTCCTCCTCGCTCGACACCGCATACCGCAACGGCGGCGGAATCACCGCCGGCTGTTCCCCTCTGCTCGGCGAATCCGGGTTATGATAGATACTGAACCCATTAGGCGTATACGGCGCCGGCTGCGGCGGCACCGGCAGCGGGCCCGCCTGTCCCCCGCCCAGACCGTCCGTCGCGGGAGGAGGCACAGGCACAGCATGAGCTGTCTCGTCGCCTCCCTGGCCGCCAGATTCGGGCGGCCCGGTGGGCACGAAGCCCAGCGGCAGCCCCGGGCCGCTGTCCTCGCCCGCGCTCATGGTGTCGTTGGACCCGAGGCCGTTCAGCGGGATGTTGCCCGGCAGCGGGGACAGCTCCGGCGCTTCGTACGGGTTGGGCAGGGGCGTGGGGCGGTTGGCGTCTGCGGGGCTGAGCATGCTGGATGGCTGGGAGGGCGTGCGCCGGAGGGTGTTTGGGTGGCCGTTGGCTGATTTTTGGGAGATGGAGGAGCCGGGGCGCGACTGGCATAACATCGTCGGTTTAAGATAGCCTTGCTCAGACAGAACACATACCGGTGGCTGAACAGTAATATTATACGACCCATATGACGAGGCGCTCATGCGCCCCGCCGACGACTGCGGCACCTTCAGCGAGCCCGACGACGAGTCAGACTGCTCCGTTACATATGCCTGGTACGCCTTCTGCGAGTTCGGAGGCTGCAGCACCGAGCATCAGCGCACGATAATAAAAGACAGAGAGAAGGAGCGCACACTATCCACCGCAACGTTCATCCCGAACCCACTCGCCGGTGTCCCCTGCGAACTCTGCACCTCCGGAATAACACTCAGCCCGCTCTCGCGCTGCGCATGCGCACGCGCAGCTGCTGACGGCGGTGGCGGCGCCGTATACTGATACTGCTGTTGCTGCTGGCCAGCGTACTCGGGCGGCGCATTAAGCAGCTCGAGCTCGCTCGTCTTCGTCGACGACCCCACGCTCTCCCGCGACGACCGTCTCCCAACTCTCCTCTGCCGCGCTCTCGAGTCGTCCGAGCGCGGCTCGGGTACATACAGAATATGCTCCGGCGTCCCCGTATTCGGCGGCGGCGTGCGTCCTGCAGACGATGCGGGCGACGCAGGCCGCAGAGGCGTGTACGCCGCGCTTTCGGGGCTCGGCGGTGGACGCCCGAGCTCGTGTGGGGGTGGAAGGCGGATGTGGTGGTCTGCGTCGATCGAGGGGATGAACCCGTCGAGGATGTTCACCTGTGGGTTCGAGCCGTTGGACTGCCGCGGCGAGTATAACGGGCTGCGGCTCCGCGTCCGCGCGCCACCAGATGGCGTGGCCGTGCGTCCGCGGTGCAGGTCCTCCATTGAAGACGACGAGAGGGTGTTGAGGACCGGTTCTGGTGCAGGCGGGGGCGGATGTGATGCGGGCATGGGCTGTTGCGGCGATATGGGTGAAGGCACAGACATGATAGAGTCGCCCGCGATGCTGTCTGTCGGCGTCGGGGTCCCCGACGAACCAGAGTCCCTCGTACGCGCAGGAGGTCGTCTAGAGCGCTCATGCACAAGAATATCCTTGCCCAAGCCCAGCCGCATCCCCTCCTTTATCCCCTGCTTCCTCCCCTCCTCCCTCGCCATCTCGACCATCCTCTCCTCCGTCATCTTCCTTACTCTTCTCCGATACCTGGCACACTCCTCCTCCGCGTCCCGCGCCCTCCCCTCGAGCGTATTAAGCACCTCCTGCGCCCTAAAAATCTCCTTCTGCGCGCGCTCCAGCGCATCTTTATACAGCTCCAGCTCCTCGCGCACCGTCGCGCCCTCCTGCTGCGCCGCCACACGCGCATCCGCCGCCTCCTTGAAGCGCACAACGGTCTCGACGACACGCCGCTCCGCGTCGTCCGCGCGGCGCGTCTCGCCCTGCAGCTGCTCGGTGAGCGACAGCACCTGCTCGCGCAGGTCCTGGCACGCGCGCTCTTCGAGCGAGAGCAGGCGCGCAAGGTCGCGTGCGGTCGGCAGCGGCTCGCCGTGCTCGCGATTGCGGATGCGTGATTTGCTGCCGCCGGTGGTGGAGCGGCCGCCGGGGGAGAGGAGGCGCTCGAGTTGCTCGACGGGGCTCATGAGCTGGGAGCTGGATGGGGATTTGGGTGGGATGGGAGGAGAGTTGGTGTCCATTACGGCGGTCATGAGTGACGTTGGGTGATGATATTATAAGAGTGATACAGAAGAGAAGAGTGCGGGGTGGTACAGTCGATGCTGAGGATGCTACAGGGCGGGTCGAGTGCCGTCTGAGAGTCTAGAAAACGTTATGGGGACATGCGCGTTTTTGAGCAGAAAACGAGGGAAAATGACTGCACGTTTTGTTGAAGCGAGATGCATCGTGCTGTTTGTGTTCCATGTTTGGTTTCCATCTCCTCCTTTTGTTGGCGTTCAGAGGACAGTAAAGACCCCGCAAATCTCCGGTCCAGGGCCGAAGTGACTCCTGCCACCCAGAACTGCAAACGAACCTCCTTCGTTCGCCGTCACTGGGAACGACATGCTAGGCTATCACGACATGCTGATGGATGGAGTGCCCTTCAAGGCTCACCCTGATTCAACACTCACAGGGCCATGGGATCAGGGGCTACGCAGACTTTGCCGCGAACGCCCACAAACACGGACACAACTTAGCTTTAAGCTGCAGACGCCCATAAAGCACTGACCAATCTCCCATGAAATTGGAGCGAATCGTAACATCTATTGCCTCGGCGATTTCATTTTAACGCCCTGCCTCGCCATTCCGGTGCCTCAGCCCCACGAGAGGTACTCAAACTAAATCTAATTAGAACTCGAGTGGTTTTGCAAGATCGTTCAAGTGACCAACCCTTGATCACCCGTTCGAGTGTACTCAGCCTAGTCACCGTGCATGTTAGATCTCAAATGGGTATACAATAAATCACAACCATCCTCAATGGCAAATGCCGTAACAAACGACCCCCGCGGCCTGCCTCACGCACGCGACGCCTCCAAGCCTCGACCTCATGCCGCCGGCTCCTCGTGCCGAAATCCATTGCTTCACTTCCCAGCGGCAGCCTTCTTCTGCTCCTTGAGTTTCTCGATACGCTGTAATCAAACGAAGAGTCGCATTGGTGATCAATTTTAGGAAGGCGAATCAGGAACACGTCGAACACGTACCTGCCGCCGTTCCTCCTTCCTCCTCGCCATCTCCGCCGCCTTCTCCTCCTTCGTCATAGTACCTGTGTTCGCTGGCGGTGGTGGGGACGATACCGGCGTCGGCACTGCGCTGGAGGATAATGGCGATGCGGTGCCAACTGCGGATGTCCGCGCGGCTTTTGGTCGTGTCGGCGTCGGTGAAATGGTCTGCACGACTGGTGGAGGCGGGTTCTTCGGTGTTGTCGAGAGTCGACCGTTCAACGAGGCAGCGTGCGTATCCATAGCACCCCATTCGTCATCGCCTGGTGGACGTGAAATCAGTCTAATGGGTGTAAAATCACCAGCAAGTCCTCACCCCCATCCGCATCTTGCACAGTCAACCCGGGCGCTGGCGCGCTCTCGAACGCACCTAGTTCGAAAAACACCACCAATGAGTTCGGCACCATGTAGGGAAAAAGCCCAACTCACTCCAATCACCCGCATCAGCATGCACATCCATCAAATCATCGCTCCCCCACGGGTTCATCCCCCCACCGAACCCATCGTCGCCCGTCTCCGCAGCGAACACCTCCTCCGCCAGCTTCGCGGAGACAGCGCTCGCAGGGAGCTTGCTTGCGCCGAGCTGCATACCCCGTGCGCGCGACGCCGACCCCGAGCCGGGGAAGGACCCGTTCGGCATCGCGGGCGTGGACACGGTCGACGCGGCTGCTGAGACCGTCGACGGCACCGCGAGCGTAGAGCTCGAGCTCGGGAACGAGCCAGGCGGGGGAGGCGCAGACGAGGGCCGGTCGATGCCCGCTGCGTCCAGTGTGCTGCCTGCTTCTCCTGGGGCGAGCTAATTTATAGTTTAGATGTGGATGATATGATGAGAGACAAGATCAGTTACCTTGCGTGTCATCGAGGACATTGCCCAGCTCGCAAGAGCCCCAGCGGCTCCTGCTGCCGAGTTCACCAGCGCATTCTGGTTAAGACCTCCGGGCATAGTCGCTACCGCACTTTGCACGCCATTTTCTTCGGTTGCCGTAATTTCGGGCTGTGTGAAGGGTCATGAGTATGTATAGTCAACATCAACGCCTGATTGCGACTGACCATAGTCGCAGCATGCGCCTCTAGCTTCTTCACAAACATATCCACAGCCTTGAACGCCTGATCTCTCACCAGCCTTTACCCTCATAAGCTCCCCGGCACATTTCCAGTAAAACAAAACACTCACCTCTCCCGATCAATCATATTCCCCGAAATCGCAGGGACAACCTTGCCCGCAACATCCTCGATATCAAAACACTCCGCCGTCGCCATAAACGCCATCAGCCCCGCCACCCGCGCGTGCACGAACGGGTCCTTGAGCGCGCGGCAGAACGCGGGCACGAGCACCTTGCGTTTCGTGTTGTAGCCCAGGGTCGGGCCCAGCCGCCCGATGAGGATGCACGTGTTGGTGCGGATGGACGCTTCCGGGTCGTTTTGCATCTTGGCGAGGAAGCGGAGGACGTCGTTGTTCAGGATGCGGTCGTTGAACTGGGGGGAAGAGTTGAGAAGGAAGGCAGGGGAAGTGTGTTTGGGCGTCTGCTGACCTTGGGGTAGAGGAGCGCAATCGCACGGACAGTCGCTTCCCGTATAACGGCAATAGTATCAGAGAACCCGGTTTGCTTGACTTCGCCGTCAGCAAGTGTTCCTCCACAGACGCCAGTCCAACCCACCAAATGCGGCCATATCTTATCAGAAACCGTCTTCTTATCCAACTTTTCTGCATATTCCCCCAAATTATCCAGCAGCGCCATACGCGTGCCTCGATCAGGGCTCGCGTACAGCTTGACGAGCGGGCCCGCGACAGTGGTCGTGTAGTCATCGCCCGACAGGGTCTTGCCAAACTGCAACACGACAGGGACGATCGCGGCTGCGGAAGCACCACCGAACTCGAGCGCGGAGACGAGCGACGGGAGTACGCGAAACGAGACAAATTCGGTCGGGAACGAGTCTGCGGACTCCTTGAGGTTGCTGTGTATCATTGTAGTTCTCAATGTCGAACATAATTATGGAGTGAGCTTACCGGAGAAGCGCCGTCTTCTCCGCCTCGCTCGCCAGGCTAAAGTTGTCCAGCCCCGCACAGACCTTCACCAGCCTGTTATCCGAAAAGAACCCAGCCCCATCGGCCGTCGCTTGCGACATGCCGATGTCAAGGAATGTCTTGGGTGACATCCGCGCTTTGCTGTTTGGATTCAGGAGTTTCTTGTATGACGGGAAGACGGACGTGGGTATGGCACCGCGGGACGAGGGCTGGGGAGGTGGATGTGGAGGCTCGGCTGTTGGTGGTGGTGGATGCGTGGGGTTGAACACGGAGTGCAGGAGGAGACCAAGGCCGTAGGCATCAGCTGCGCAGACTTCTCGTCTGAACAAGAGGATGTAGTCAGCTTGAGTGAACATCATGGCATACCTCGCTGCTCACTCTCGTAGTGCCGACCATCCACCCTTCTTCACCTCGGGCGACGCAATCGCGTTCGCGTCTGGTAGAAGGCTCGCTAGGTTCTATGTCAGGGGTAAATATATATCCTCGAAGTAGAGACAAAGAGACGCGCATATAAAACGGCCTGATCATCCTTCGGATTGCTCAGCAGCTCAAACCCTCCCAACTTCCACTCCCCCGACGGCGAAATGAAGATCGCATTCTGTCGCACGTTCGCATGCGTCGCCGACGCGCTCTCGTTGATAAACGCGAGCGCTACCTGCCAACCTCAGTCACCGCACGTCCTCTCCGCCCAGGGACAACTACAACGCACCGATATCCGATGCAAGCCCCACAACAACCAGTCCTCCCGCTCCTTCGCGCCCTTGGACGCCCACAGCGGCAGCGTCACAGACAGCGGCTTCACTCTTTCCGTCATGATGTATATCCCCGAGTCGGCCTCTACAGCGTCCATGAACTTGAGAACGTCAGGGTGACGTGTGGTCCGCAGCTTGCGCAGCGCGTTGCGGGCGAGAGGGATCGTGTTCTTGTTCGCTGGATTCGTGAAGTCATATTCAAAGACTGACACGGGAGAACCATCATCCTAAGGTGGTTGTTGCTTCAATGGTTTCACCTTTGAGCTTTCGAAGGAACGACGAACCCGCTTGGTCGCGTCATACAGTGTCCAAAGTGTCCCGCACGAGGCAACCTTTTGACCAAGCGAGAAGGGAAGGTTGAGCCCAGATTTCTGCACAAGCGTGGATACTGCAGCGGATCCGAGGGTTCGAAGGTAGTCCATCGCTGCAGACGCGCAAAGAGAAGAAAGGGGAGAGAGATAGATTCAGTGTCACCGTCGCCTGCCAGATCTAGCGTCGGGCATGTTGTCCGTGGTTGTGACGTGTGCGAACAGGAACGGAAATCAAAGCCCCTAACCGTGCATCCAGACAGACTCGACTCTGCGTTGGCCCTCGACTACGACCACGTTGATGCTCACGCACATGATCTAGACGAACATACGAAAGCTTTTCAAGATCATTCTCACCGGCGGTAAGGCAGAAGTCCCTGATAAACTAACACTTTCAATGACATATAACGCCAGGGTCACTTTATTTTGTTTTTCTATGCGGTATGAATAAGTTGCCCTATGAGTTGTAGGTAAATAATGACAAGAATAATGTCAAATATTCTGAAGCTCTAGTCTTGGCTATCGTAGCACCACCACAACTGGCACGTAATGTATATCCTCATAGGAAAGACGGTGACTGACAGAATCTCAATAAACAGAGCATCTACTTCGACCCGATGCTCACTATGAGCACACCAGTGTCTATGATGCATTCAATATTTGTAGCACATCTTGTCCTGCACTTAAGAAAAATGACAGGGCCTCATCTCATGGAAGAAGAATTGACACTCGTGCCATCGATACTCCGAAGATGGTCAATCATGTAAGTGCTTGAACGGGATGGTGCTTCTGTTTGTTTTGATTCGCATCATAGGTAGAACCATAACTAATGTATAGGTGATATCGATCTCGGCATAGAGCTGTCGCCGTTCCTCGCCAACTTTAAGCTTAAGCTTGAACGGGCGCCAATTTCCCGCTATTAATACTGAGAGAGCTTCAGTAGTTAACCATTTGCGTAGCAATATTGCATATAATAGGATTCTTGTATGCCTGTGATTCCGGAGCAGCTTTACTCGGTACAAATTCGTTAGAAGTTGTTCATTTTAAACCGGATTAACCTGACAAACGTGTTGTCCCATACAAAGTCGGCGATCACCAAGCACTGCCAACTAGACTGCAGACTGGTTCGCAGCGTTATTTACAGTCAACGCATCTGCAAAAGGAAGTGTCTGTGGCGTCTCGGAGAAGGGCGGTATCTGTCACTGTCCTGTACTACCACTCGCTTGATCGAGAACACCGAGGATCAAGCTCAAGGAGTACCACCTCCGTTATGATGGATGTATTCTATTCACCGCAAGCGTCAGCACCGAGGTATGTGTATGTCTAGTAAGGTTAAATGTGACATGGGAGCTAGAAGTGGGTATCGTGATTTGCCCAGGGCGCCGCTAATCTCAATATCCACTCGATCCAAACATTGCAAACCTCTGTGGTATACCCATGAGGGAAGATTTCCATATTTTGCAATGAATATACATAGCAATCGCCGCAGCCATCAATTGCAGCACAGGAATAGTACTATAAGTAATCATTTTCCATTGCAAATCGATCGCTCTGAGTACTTCCATCGGACTTTGCGTACGTGCGTCTCCACATCTCTAGACAAATCGACACGTACTGATTTAGCTTCCATTTTGTTTGCCGCGAAGCTTTCCCAGCGTTTGACAGGTCTTTCGATCCTCGGTCCAGTACGTGTTTTCGAAGTCTTATTGTATTTCGTGGGTTTCTCACCAAGGTAACACCTTAATCCCACCACTCAGTTATCAGATCTGTGTACGAAACAACTTCCTGAGGCGATCCGCGTCACTTATTTAGGAGATATTCCTCCGTGTGTACAATCCTCCATGTGTGCAAGGCAGAAAATCTTAACTCTCCAGTGAGCACCGCCTTCCCTCATAGCGATGTACAACATACCATTTTTGTGCTTACTTTACTCCGCCGCAGAGAACTCAAAGCGAACAAATAACCGAACAGGCGGTTGTTTTATAGCCTGATATGGTCTAGCGGCGAAGCCGTCAGGCGCTGTAAATCCACGTACCGACAGGGATTATCACTGTGCTTCTCAGTAACACCAAGGAAAACCCATGTCGGGACGCTTGGGCTCAAATGTAGGTCAGATCGTCACCTCCATGATTCAGTATTATTGGATATCACACTGCGCATTTTTGTTATGTCGGACTCGGGTCAGTGATTCCAGGAGACATCTGGAAGCGTAGATTATCTCGCAAGCTTTTCGCTGTACAACTAGAGAAGTTTAGACATAATTAAATTTCAGTCCATTCTCATGCCAAAAACCGCAAATATCACAACCTAGAAGAAGCCTCGGCGTTCTGGTTTGGCTATTGAGATCCGAAAATAGCTTTAGCAAGCCCCTATCACGGGTAAAATGGGCATCTTCTGCACGTAAGACGCCACAACCCGCGGAGCACGGGTGCTTGACGTTCGGAAAGTTACGTATCTCGCGCCCTTGTTACCAGTAGAAGTATACTATAGACGCCCTCGTATAAACTCATGCGCTATATAAGGACGATAGCTTATCCTTTAGGACTTTCATGTCGTACTCCACTGAAACAGATGCATCCCTCATACTACAACAACAGCTAACTCGAGTAGGTCCCGAGATACTTCGAAAGGTCAATTTGCTCGTACTCACCAGTGACGCAATACCCCTCACAGCTTCTGACATGTACGTGTATTGGCTCACTATAAGATGTGAATAAAGACTTCAACGATGCATTATATGTGCAGGGACCACTGTCCTTGTAAGCCGTCACGCGATACGTTTTGTGTACTCACCAACGTAGTAACTCTGAGGCCTGGGATGTTTTGACGTCTCTTGACGAAGACTTCTCTTATATATGGTGCTCTCGATGGTCACTGTACAAAATCCTGTACCTACTTATAAGGTACGGGATCTGTGTTATCGCTGCCATCGAGATGTGGTTTCGTAAGTACCTTAAATTCAGTGTTTCTCCCTTTCAAATCCTTATGCCTTTGAAGTGGTATTCTCTGCGACCATCACTGGGTTGGCATGCAGTGAGACAACAGCTGTGACACTCTGTAAGGACTTCGTCTTCATGAAGGGAATGCTTCCTCACGACCGTGGGGATAGGGCTTCACATCGGTATATTGGCATTATCAGAACGTAACTGCTCTCTCGTTCAGAACCTGCGCAGCATCTGACCTACTTTTAGTTATTCTTCTGGTTCGTATATGGGGTATATGGGAGCATGAACGATCCGTCGGGGGTTTTCTGGCTTCTTTGTCTTCGATCTGTGGCGTTGTAGTGATATACAGTGCTACCAAATTCACCAAGTCAATGGAAAGTAAGTCGTATTATGTTTTTAGGAAGTGCTTACTCTATAACTTCATGCCTATTTTGCCGTGACAAATGACAGAGTCAGTGTTCACGCCTCCGGCTGCCTCGAAATCACCCACGGCCACTGGCTTAAGCTGACATGGGGTATGCTACTCTGCGTGGAGACCGGTAAGCAGTAGTTTGTATAAAGTCTTTCTAGTTCGCTGAGGTCTCGGTTGCACTTTGAGTAGGATGTCTTATTTTGTTGTTTCTCAAATCTTATCGCGAATGCCAGCTCATCAAGGTTCTCCCAAACACTGAAGGTGATCTGACACTGGATCCCCTTCTTCACGTCAACAAGGACATACGGATTCTACCAAGGCTCTACAAAACCCTCTTGACCGATGGTAATGCATAATATTCGGCTATGCTGTGCATAGTAGCTCTGATGTAAACATTCCACAGGATCAATTTACTTCGTTTCTCTCTGCGGTACGAGTAGTCACTACATATGCTAGAAGCGATTGTGATGCTTTTGAAGGTCTGGTGTTGAGTCTTGTAGCGCTTCCGCAGCCGGCAAGTATTGTTCCGTCGTATTTATGCGGAGAAAGTAGCTGATCGAACCTCAATTGGTAGAATCCCAATATCGACCTGATGCTTCTTGTGAGCGTACCCGTAGCTATGCTACACTCGATATTTGTTGCACACCTCGTTCTGCATTTGCGACAAATGGCAAATCAAGACTTCATGGAAGATAAATTGACACACATGATTTCAACGTTTCGAGCTGTCTAGATACTTTTGTGGCACGCCAAATCTGAACAGTAATTCTCTCATTTTACGTAGTCAAGCGATGTACAAATGCTTTCTTCGCTATTTCTCATGAGTTTATTCTCATGAGGTTATGGGACACACGTGTGCACAATAAATTTAAACTAATGTTTGTAGGTATTAAGGGATGGATGCATGAATAGAAATCGAGTCCATCCAATTGATACTTATAAGTGATAACCGGCACAGATGGTGCACGGCATTACAGCCGAGTAACCCGCAAAGGTAAATCCACCTTACCCTCCCCAACCACCCTCGGACGAGGCAACAAACCCATCGCAACCTCGATCTGCGCCTTCGCATCCCGCATGTCAAACTCAAAGTTCCTCACGAGCGTCGACAACACCGCCTTGAGCTCCGCGAGTGCAAACGACTTCCCGAGACATGTCCGCGGGCCATCAATGAACGTCAGCAGATGCTTGTGCCCCTGGATCTCCCTCGCGCGCATCTTGAGGCCCTCGGGGTTGAGCCACCGGTCAGGGTTGAACACTTTTGCATCGGGTCCCCAGAACTTCTCGGCGCGGTTCATGTATAGGATAGAGACGGTCACTTGCGTGCCTTTGGGAATGACGATGCGGTCTACGAAATTGCCCGAAGCGTCCTTGATGGGGTCGCTGAGCGTGATAACGTCGTCTTCCATGGCCTGTTTGTTAAAGGGAGACATCAGAGAGTGGTATTTAGCATATCATCAGTTTACGTACCACACGTGCGGTTTCCGGTACAGGTCCGTGAAGACGGAGCGTCTCCAGAATGACCGCGTCCAGATACGGCAGCCCGTGGGTGAGCTGCTCGTATGTCGGATCTTTGTTGGTAAACTGAGATAGCTCATCCCTGAGATTGTTCTGGACATCCTTGTGCTGCGAGAGCTCAGCTAGCGCCCACTATAGGCGATTAGTATTTGTTTGTCACTTCAATTCTCCACATTCACTCACGGACAGGCTGACTGGATGGATGAGGTAACACGTTAGCACGTTGCGTTGATGGGGCAAAGAAAAACACACTTGAAGTGGTCTCATAGCCAGCGACCAGAAGCAATTTGATTTGCGAAAGCACTTCCTCCTCAGACATGTACAGCTCTGCGCCAGGCGACTGAGATTTGACTGCGGGGGAGACTGTCAGTGCTGCTACTTCAACGGTGCGAAGAGTTGGCGCTCACTAAGGAGCCCAATGACCGATTTGTCTTCTTGGCCGGGCGTAAGCCCCAACTTCTCCTGCTGCATTCGTTCCATAAAGTCCTTTGCCGCGCCACTAAGTGCCTTACTCAATTCCCTAGTGAGCTGTATCCAGTTGCTGGGCAGCTTCATGAGGCTCGGGAAGAAAAGTCCAAGCGTTAACCCCAGCTTGAAGACGAAAGAGGGTGGGGTCGACGAGAACTTGCCGAACACCTCAGCCACGTCGGAGTGTTTACCCTCTAGTGTTCCAAAGTCATGTGAAAAGCCGGCAATTCCGATTGAGTCGAGCCTCACGAAAGGTCAATTTCGTGATCGATGACGAAGGAAGATGCTTGACAAACGTACGAGACACGGTTCATCCAACCCTGCACTTCAATGACATTATCACCTGAAGACTCGAGGATCGAAGACCAGGCGTCCACAACCTGGTAACAGAATGCCCCGTCAGCTCAGCAATTTGTTAGGTATGCATCCATTGACCTTGTAAGCTGAGTCATAGAATGTACTGGAGATATTGCGAATAGCAGCGTTGCTGAACGCCGGGGCCATTACTTTTCGCTGCCTGATTCATGCGCTCAGAGCCGCGACACCGCCCACAATTCCATATTCCATACCTACTGTGGGATTCCTTCACCTCTGTAATGACGCTCTTTCCAACCTTTGGAATCACCGGGAACGTCAACAACATCGCCATGGGTGGACAGCTCAAGCGTACTCACCAATGCATGCACCAAGAAGTTCCCCACCTCCGGCCGTTCGTATCGGGACGTCTCGTACTTGTAAAAGTGCTGGACGGCCTTGGCATCGCACAGCAATATCTGAGACATCCCGAGTGTCGACGGGACGGAGTAGACGCCGCCGTATGCCTTCTCCCAGGCCTCGTAGAGCGAACCGGGGTCGTTGCTCTCGTTGATCATGTAGCCCTCGCCGAGCAGGAGGTTTGTGCGTGGTGGGCCGCGGAGCTTGGTAGCGACGAAACGGCGGCGCGCGGTGCGGGCGACCTTGAGGAGGATCCAGACGCTGAAAGTGATGGCGGCGACGTCCAGCACGCGCAGGTTGGAGACGACGTCTCTCAAAGCCGCAAGTGAGATATCGGGGAGCTGTTTGGGGATGACCGACATGCTGGACAGGATGAGGGGAGTTAGTTGGGACTCCGAGCTTTTCAGAGGGAAATGGTTTTATATCGCTAGAGGTTCTAGGAATCATTAACCTTCGGTCACATTCCGATCTTCATCGGCGATTCATTGTCTGACACTGCTTTCCTAGTCGTTCTTGCCACACAGCTTCCATGATCACCGAGTGTATTCCATCGTTGTCCACGTACATTGATTGGCGCTCACTGGTTACCCCAAATTCCTCAGTCCATTAGGCTTATTGACGCGCTGTGCGAGTACCTCGGATTCATCAACGCGGTCAGTACTTGCGAATCAACTGTAGGCCGTGCAATGCGGAGAGAGATGGTGCACAGGAACGTACGGGGAGCTCAGGAGCGCGCCGAGCGCGCAAGGCAGTCCTGTTGTAAGTGGATTCGGAGGCCAGTACCAACAACTCGATCGCACGGAGGTGACTTTAGTATCATAGCCCAAGCTGGAGGCAACGATAAACGCATGTGTATCATTGTAAGAGGCCTACGGCCTACAAGGTCGAACGAGTGCGTTATACATCCCATACTTGCACCCTCAAGTCCGTGCGAGGACTCGGTACCTAATAAATCGCACAGTTCGTTAGCAACGATGCAACCAAACGCGCCGGAAAGTCGAAAGAGCAGGGAGACAGGGCAACTGGATGAAAAAGAAAACGACTCACATAAGTGACCGGATCCTCAGCAAGTATCTTGAACAGCATCAGACCCTTCATATCCATCCTCAGCCCACCCATGCGCCCAAACGTCCCCGCGAGCGTCGTCTCCACATACGGCATCCCGCTCTCAACATACACATCCCTGTCCTCCTCCGAGTCCACTGTGCCTCCCTGGTGTGCCGCACCATCTGCTTCTCGAACCTCCTCCGTGCCCGCTCTTGACGACTGCTTTCCTTTGGCCTTCTCGGCCTGCTCCTTCTCAGCAACCGCCTGAAGGGCGAGATCGTCGGGGTACTCCTCCCTCCGTGGGACCGCTAACCACGTTGGGGTCGCGACGATCCGCCTCATGCGACACGCCGGACCGCCCACATGTTCCGCCGGATCGCCTTCTTCCATCGCTATCGCCGGGGCCTGCGCCGGCACACCTGCCTCCTCCTCCGCAGCCCCACTCGGACCCACCAAGTCGACATCCATCCTATCCCCCACGTCACCTGCCCCGTCCGGATTCGAATACGCGGGCGTCCTCAAGCCGTGCACAGCGCGCCACACGGCGCGCGTCGAGAAATCGAGCACCTGCAGACGCGCCTCGAGCTCCTGCCCCTGCACGGCGGACCTGACCGCGCGGAGCACGCGCGTGCCGCAGGGCGCGAAGCCGAGCCCCGAGAACGGAAAGACGCGCGCGTGCGTCGGGCCCCACGCGGACCACGGGTAGGCGGGGGACGTGCCTGCGGGGAAGGTCGGCCAGCTTGCAAAGAGCGCTGTCGCAGGGGACGGGGACGAGTTCAAGCGTTGAGAACGGAGCGGGGAAAAGGAGCGGGGATGCGTGTGAGCGGGGTGTGGGGGGAGGAACGCGAGGAAGACGCGCGGGTCGACGACGAATGTGATGTCTGGTGTGCGCGCGGCGATGAGCACGAGGTGTGCACGTGGGTCGATGCGGAGCGTGTATGCTGCCTCGCGCGCGAGCTGCGTTGGCCATGCCGGCTGCTCCCCTGCCCCGCCATCGCTCATGCCTGATGACGATGCAGGCGGTGTAGGCGTGTCGGGCATGAAAGAGAGGTTGGTCGTGCACCCATTGAACTGGGAGCAGAAGTTGAGCCCGCGCGGCTCGCATGGGAGCGCGAAGCGCGCAATGCACCCCGGCGCCGCGTCCGCGTCGTGCGCTGAGTACAGCTCGATAACGCCGCACGCGGTCGTGGTGAGGAAGGCGTGCGCGCCCAGGAGGTGGATGTCGACAAACCGGTCGGGCGGGTACTGAGTGTAGACCGCACGCTAAGGACGAAGTAAAGACACAACATTATCGGTGGGTTGAATAAAAACGAGAGAAGTTGAGGAAACACACCTCCACACCCGACGAGCCCGTCTTCCAATCCCACACATGCACGATCGAGTCCTTGAGCTCCCCGCCCTCGTCGACATCGGGGCCGGCAACGCCGAGAAAGTATAGGTTATCACCGCTAATCTCGATGCGGCCGTAGTGGCACTGCCATCTTCCCTCCTTTGGTGGATTGAATGAGTATAGTATGGGAATCTCTGCGAGCGGATGCAACTGGGTGCCATGCGAGAGCAGGCGAAGCTCGAGAGCAAAGATGGGACCTCTCCCATTGCGCATGCCCAGCGTGCCATATACGAGCACGAGCAGATCCTGAGACGGGTCCACGCCAGAGAGGAAGACCTCGAAATCGGGTTCTTGGCCTGTAACATGTGGTTGCGCTTGACCATGTCCTGGTAGTTGCTGAGTCTGGAATGGATTTCCCGGTGGTCCAGCGATACCGCCGCCGCCGCCAATGCCACTGATCTCCCTCTGCACTCTGGGGCGCGGGAAGAGCTGCTCCTGCGTCCACACAACCGGACTCGCAAACGGCTGAGGCGGGCGCAGTGGAAACAGGGACATCTTGAGTTTGGGCCAGTGCTCGGCCATATTGAGCAGGCCATGCGAAACGAGCTGGCTCCACGGGCGTGAGTTCTCCCATCCTTCTCGGGGAGCGGCGATCTCGAGCGTGTGGACATTGCGCACGACGAGGGTCTGCCACTTGCGCTCGAGGGAGAGGAGAACGGCGAGGCGGTCGCCGATGGGGGGACCTGGTGGATAGTAGGGGTGCGAGTGAGATCGGGACGGGGAGAGATAAGGGGAGGATGAATCGAGGGTGGGAGACGTGAAGAGGGTGGGGTCGATGAGACCACGAGCGTGCAGCTCAAGGATGTACTGGATCGATGCAGAACGGGTGATTGTGTCGTGGAGGGTATGGCATGTCTAGATAAGATAGAAGCAAAGTTAACATTAGCCGTCTTGAATGAATGGACTGGGGTGAAGATGAATGGAAGAGACGGACCTGAATAGAACGAAGAATGGCGACGGGTTCGAGAAAGAGGAGGATGTGGACCTGGAGCTCTTCTGGCAGGTTGGTTAACGAGTTCATTGTGTCGATGTCAGCGGGGCAGCTGGTGGAGGAAGCAAACACTGTATGCATATGTTGATACAGAGGAGCAGTCGGTGAAATTTTCAATAAAGGGCCAGCCAGTGAGAGAGTGGTATTGAGGCCGTCGCCAGTGGGGATTGGGAAGAGGAGGCAATCGATGGATGGGCGAGCGTATATCGAGGATGAAACGGTCGAGAGCGATGGAAGGCCGAGTTAGTGAAGAAATTGTGGGCTGCTGTGTATCGCATATTCAATTCTGAGTTCGGATAAGGCAGGAGAAGGCGGCCTTGGATTCTTCAAAATATCGCTTTTTTGTTGTGTCGAGGTCTGGACCGTCGAGGCGTGGATCAGTTGACAGGACAAGGCGGCATCGAAAAACGTGGCCTCAGTCTGGAGCGCGCCAGACATCTCCATCAATGCCCCCGCGGTCCTCAACTTTCACTCTACGGAATACGCTCACGACGATGCCCGTGTTTTCAGAATAACAGATAGCAGCTCTGTCAAATCCTCTCTAACCAATCAATCGCTTCAGCTACTACCAGAGGCATCAACAATAATCGCTAGTACGCCGCTCGGGCCTCAGGGTACGCGGGATGGAAGATTTTTCCAGTCAACAATCCATCGCGGCCCAACGATGCAAAAACACGAGCGGAACGTCGGTGAATCAAAAACTAGAATCAGAAGCGTGGGGAGGAACGTAGAAACTCGTTCCAAATCGACAAAGTTTAATTGGGAACAGAAAAGGTGCTAGGGCTAGGCGTGGGATGGCGACGGAGACAGCCAACTCCCGAGCAAAGGAAGTGCACCCTCAGACCGAGTCGTGATAGATATATCTCCCAGTCAGCGTCGTTGATGTCGTGACGACTGCGCTGATTGCTTGTGAAGATCGACGCTATGCACTACCCGCGAGGAAACATATGTTCCATGAGAACGAGCCTGGGCACCTTGAGGTGTTCAAGGGAGAAGACCAGATTCTTGGTGAAATTATCACAATGTCCGTCTTCGTCGATCAAGTTCGAAAGGGAGTTGGCGACCAGTCAAAGGGAACAGGTATTGTCGTAAACATACGTGACATTTGCCAAACATTTGCCGCATTGCTTCTCTAACTCGGATGAATGTCAGTAGATGATTATCTCATCTACATCCTCGTCTCGAATGTCCTCCTCGAATAAGGGACAAGTGTCGCTCCGAAGCTGCATGAAACTCCCGAGTCGGACCACCTCATCCCCACTACCGCTTATAACCAACCCAAGGTCAACCGCATACTTGTCCCAGCGATTAGGGATCCTCAACAGCAGCACACACCGCATCTCCTCTGTCGAACGCCGCGCAGCCAGAGTATCTGGGAACCATGAGACAACCATTGCTCTTGATCTCGTCTTGTCCACCAGATCCCGCCTTATCTCGGACGTGCGGACAACTTCCTTCATCGCAGCCCGAAGTCGAATAAACCCCCGCTCGTCCTTCGTACCGGTTTCCATCACCTCCGCAGACCAGATTGGCACCTCGTCTCCGACTGTGTCGAAGAACACGAGTCCTCGAACACCAGCCCACGACCACGTCGGGGCGAGATACTCCTTTACCTCGGGGCGGTCTTTCGGATCGTCGACAAACCACACCAGCTCGTACAGAAGCTTCTCCTTCCACAGGCCCCACATGTTCGTCCACCCCGTCAGCTGCTCGATGCGCTTGACCACGCTCGATATAGCAATCAGGCGATCCGTGAAAAACGTGAGGTGGCACCGGGTATACGACGCCTGGACATCGCGCCACAAGCTGTAGATCAGAGCGTCTCTCGACTCCGACGTCAGGTCTGCGGCTTGCGCCCGGTTGCAGATCTCGAAGAAGGACGCCTTGGGCGAGAACTGGCTATGCTTGCCGAACGGGTAGCTCTCTGTCGCCGAGCACGCGACGCATTCCCAAGCGAGCCCCCATGCGCCGTAGTACAATGTCCTGGGCGCGAGCAGCCGTTCTTGTACGACCCAGGCGCGTGTGTGCAGCGGAAGCGGGGAGTGATCAACGCGGAGCTCGACGTCGAGGCTTGCAGAATATTCGGCATGTAATCCGTGCGGTATCTTACACACGCGAAACGCGAGCGGGGTCCGTTCCTTTTTGGCTGCCTCGTGGTCGACACTATTACTTCTTGCCCCAGAGAAACAGCCCTCGAACGACGAGCGTGCCGTGAGGGCGGCGATGGTGCAAACAGAGTGAGCATAGATCTCGCCCATGATTGCCGACTCCGAGCGCCAGTCTGATGCCAAGTCCTGGATAATGCATAGCGAGTCGATCCAAACATACTGAAATCTGCCTTGTCGTTCGGTCATCGTGGAACGAACATGACTTCGTACCACACTCACCCCAGTTGTCGAGTGATCACGATCGCATCCTGAAACGTACTTGGGAGGTTGGAAAAGGGGATGCCGTTTTTGAGATCGTTGAAGTTCCCAAGAAGTAGCTTCAGGATATCCGCTCCGCCCCAGCAATGGGAGAGGGTCAAATACCTGGGCATGACCACGAGATCTACAGTGACTACCAATCTCGCAAACTCGTTGTCCCCACCGCCTCCAACGCGAATGAGGCGCGCGGGGTACCCGTAAGTGGGCGACACGCCCTCCGCGGCCAGGGTGCACTTGTCGTGGTGCTGCAAGCACTGACAAAGCCACTCTTTCGCCAAGGAAGCCGACGCATCGTAAGACAGAGATTTGGACAGCTGTGCGTTCTTGTAGATGCTCGGGTCCACAAATGCAAAAGGAGAGCCGGGTTGTGGGTCCTCGAAGCGGCCCTCCAGCGTGCGGAAGACCGGCAACTCCCCCATGACCTGTTCACGGAGCTGATCGGGTGGTATCAGGTCGGAATCTACCTGTGATGTGATACAAGGACCTTGAGGGAGCGCGACAACCGCCAACCACGCTCCTCCCGTACGTGAAACCCTGAGCCTAACCTCAACAGAGCGTAGATCGCCCGTTTGTACTCCAGGCTTGAATGTCCCGAGAAAGAGCGAGCAGAGGTGACAACCAGCCGACGCTGATATGAAGATATCTTTGTAGGAGCTGTATGAGCGGAAGAGCTCCGAACCCTTCGTCAATGTTGGCAAAAGACGAGAGCCGTTTGCGGACTTGAAGCAAAGTGAGCAGAGTATGTGCTCTTTTGCAAGCGGTGATTTCATGACGGTACCTGGAGATAAAAGGGCATGAGTGACGTTCTATCAGTTCTGCGATGCGCAGCTACCAATGGCATGCTATCGCCGTCAAGTCTTTCGTGGCCGAAGATGAGGATACGACACGGATGTTCCCTAGATAAGAGCGTGCCCAACGAGCGTCAGTTTAGAGTTTGGGTTCCAAGTCAGACCCCTCAAGGCCTCATCTTCGACAACGTGCATCTCGGCGTCCGACTCTACTCATCTGCTGTCGGCAAGGACAAGCTAGTGTCTGCACTTAGAACCGTGTGGTAAATATGGACACAGACGAGTGTACGAACATCGTGGCATATCCTTCGCGAGGAATAAACCCTCTTGGTAGGCGCCTCTTGATTTCTCGACGAGGATGGGGGCTACTTCCCTTGCCTGGTTGTCGTGTGTTTTACGACAAATAACAAGACCTAACCCCAAACTTCTTCTTTCATTGACATGAGAAACCTTGACCACAATACACGAGCGCGTCAGTGATAACCGCGGCTTCAGCCTTCGTTCGGGCACTCGGAGGCGTTGCTGACGAAATGATGACACACGAAACGTGATGATCCATAAGCTGGCCAACGTAAGACAACGAGGGGAAGGACGGGGAGAGTGTGGGGGAGAAGTTCAAGTTGGTGGCGCGCCGAGGGAAGTTCAAGTTGACGCGAGGACCGGATGCTCGGCACGGAGGGGATATGTAAACGCGCGCGCCGGACCTTGCACTTCCCCACTGACGTCGTCGTCGTTCACCACCACCACCACCAATATCAACGATCATGGCTTCCCGCTCTCTGCTCACCTCCTCCATCCTTCGCCACCAATCTCGCACTCTCGTTCGCGGACGCTCCGCCTTCGCTCGCTTCTACTCAGAACAGCGGTATGAGAACATCCTCACGTCGCGCCCTGACCCTGGCGTTGCTCTCATCACCCTCAACCGGCCCAAGGCGCTGAATGCGCTCAGCACGGCGCATTTCAGGGACATTCTCTCGGCGCTGAATGACGCAGATGCTGATGAGAAGGTCGGCGCGATTGTGCTCACCGGTTCGGAGAAGGCGTTCGCTGGTGTGTTTCTCCTTTCGAGTACTCGCGCCTCTGTAAACGGCGGTGCTGATGATCCACGTCGTGATACCAGCTGGTGCCGATATCCTTGAGATGAAGGACAAGACGTGTACGTTCTAGGTCTTGGACTACTTCCTTTGTGACTGAACGAGCCTCACTTTGGTCAGACGCTGATGCATACGGCAACAACTTCCTCTCGAACTGGGAGGACCTCAAGAAGATCCGCAAGCCCATCATCGCCGCAGTCAGCGGCTACGCTGTACGTCCTTCCTTCCTCTGTCATCTATCTACTGTTCTCACCAACACACTCCCACTCCCGCCCCTCTCCGCTCTCGTGCTCTAAACATATACTCCACATGCCCGTCCAAAAATAGCTTGGCGGCGGCTGCGAACTCGCCCTGTCGTGCGACATCATCCTCGCCTCGCCCACCGCCAAGTTCGGCCAGCCCGAGATCAACCTTGGCGTTATCCCCGGTGGTGGCGGCACGCAGCGCCTCACTCGCGCCGTGGGCAAAGCGCGTGCCATGGAACTCATGCTCACCGGGCGCATGTTTAACGCGCAGGAGGCTGAACGGTGGGGCGTCGTCGCCAAGGTCGTCGAGGAGGGCGAGGGGAAGGTGCTAGAAGAGGCTGTGGGCATGGCGAAGGCGATCGCGAGCAAGGGTAGGCTGGCGGTTATGGCTACGAAAGAGGCTGTCAATGCCGGTGAGTAGTCTTTGTTCCTTCTGAAATATGATCAGCGGTAACATGTCATGTTTAGCGTATGAGATGCCGCTCACCGAGGGTTTGAGGTTTGAGCGTAGATTGTTCCACGGGTTGTTCGCTACCAATGACCAGAAGGAGGGTGCGTACCAAACATTGGTATTATGATCGGTTCACTGACTGCTAACATTTCCTCAGGTATGGCTGCATTCGCGGAAAAGCGCAAGCCTAATTTCACGGACTCGTAGAAAGATATTGTGCAACAAATGGCTCGACCAATCTAACATATGTAAATATGTTGTTACATAAAACACTAAGAAAATAAAGCAATGTACAATCTAACTCCGACACCCATACCATCCACACCATAAATTAAGGACATCCTCCACTCTCAATACACCCTCCCGTTCATAGGACAGTCAAAACACCGCTGACCACACAACCATCCCTAGCCCCCTTCCATCCATTGGTGCTCGCGTCAGCACTTGTGCTCGCAGACGCCCTGAACATGCCCCGATGGACCTCCTGCTCCTCGAGCCCCAGGGTCCTGTAGAACTTCCTGCCTCCCTCGTTGGCAGCCGCCACCTGGGCAACAACGCGTGCCCGGCCCCGTGCCGTGGTGGTGCGCTTGCACGTCTTGGGGCCAAGCGGGTTGCACGTGCACTGCGGCGAGGGCGAGTGCTGTAGGCGGCCCTGGAGCTTGCGCGTCACATCGTGGATCAGAGCCCGCGCGAGCCCGCGGCGGCGGTGCGAGGGCGCGACGCCGAGGGTGAGGATAGAGATCAGTGGGACGTTCGCGATGTCGTCCTCGGAGTCGTCGTGCAGCGAGGACTTGGAGAGCGAGATGGGCACGGCGGAGGCGGCGCGGTCGAGGGTGGCGGTGATGAATGCAACAGGGATGGCGCCGCCGTTATCCTCGTCTTCGTCGTCGAGGGCAACGAGGCAGAGCCTGTCGGGCTGCACGAGGAGCTGGACGAAGAATGCGGTTGGGTATGCGAAGGGGAGAAGCTGGGCCTGTTGTCCGTGTCCAGTTAGCATGTGTTCAGATAAGATATCAACACGAGAGGGACGTACGTGCAAACGCTGTACGTGCGGAAGGTCGGCGGCGCGCATTGTGCGAACGCGTAGGCCGAGCTCGGGAGAGACAGAGCGGGAGGTAACAGAAGATGAGGCTGAATCGTAAGACATGGTGATTGATAGTGGTAACAGGGGAGATGCTAATTGATGTTGATGGTGCAGTCGACAAAACCAGGAGAAAGCTGAGCTCTAGCTTATGTACTCGCGGGAAGGGGTGTGCCACAAAGCGTGTGGGTGACGAGATTACGTTTCGATCTGCAATAGTCCGAATGTCAACTCCAGCCCCAACATTGTATGCGCCACGTCGGCAGAAGCAGCTGAGACGCCCGGTGACATCTGCGAAGGTACTTACCTAGGGAAACAGATGGAGGCTGATTGCGAATGGGCCCGGGGATGGACAGACAGAGGATTTTCTGTAGTGGCTCGACGGGTATGGAAAGGGAGAAGAGGAACTCCTTGGTGGTAGGATCAATGGGGCTCTCCCGGTCTCTTCTTATACGATCTAGCAATCAATGCGAACCGCACCAGTGGCTGCAAGTGGGGACATGCGGGACGGCACGGGGCGAGGCGGAGGAAAGAAAACCATCGTTCAGGTTCAGCATTAGGTTGTAGGTGCGTACAGGATTGGGTTGGAGTCGTTGAGTCGGTGCAGCGCCTATACCCCTTGCGGTAGGATACGTCGCTATCTCTATGACGCTAACTGTCAAAGGATAGGCAATTTGTTCTTGTTAGTCTCCATTAGCTTGGCTACGGAATATGCATGGGACGGAGACGTGGCTTCAGACCGAGGTTGGATGAAATCAGGTCCATGTCTACCGGGCCGCGGCCGCGCACAAGTCCGGAATGCGGGGTGGGAGCGACGATACCATGAGCAGTTGGACTGGCCAAGGGACTTTGATTGATCTAGCGCATGTTTAGAACGGCTCTGGAACATGTGATAGTTCCGAAGACTTCGCGACTCTATTTCGAGAGGATGGATTGAGTTCAACTTGGGCTCTTTGGGCTTAACTGCTTACTGGTGTTCCGATATCTTCCGCTCGCCCCGTCTCACCGCGTCGACGACCTCGAGGCCGAAAGCACGCTCCCTAGACATCATCGTCTTCATTGCAGAACCCACGGTGGACACTGCAATACCGAACGTTCGTTCCGCACGAAGACTTGGACCAGAGATGTGCCGCCTCTGCCGTACACGGATGTAGGCGTTACCTGGCACCAATATACGCACCCAAGGGGCAAGCCATCATTTTCATATCCTCGATAAAAGCTCCTTCAATAACTCATTGCGAAAATGTCTCGAATCGAAGACACCTATCAGAACGGGGACGGTAACTCGGTCTTGTCGATCGAGCGAGGTGGGGGTGCAGAGCTGACAGGTACCGGTCTTTGCCGAGCCGTCACCGAGGCTTCATATGGAGGTCATCTCCGCGCCTTACTCCTTCCTTTTCCTCCTGCGTTTGTAATTCCTCCTTCTCCATCTCAGACCATACCTCGATAGTTCAAAGCTATTTTCCGGTCTCGTTGATGTATCTCACAGTGCTTGGTGATGGTTCCCCGAAGATTGACCTCGTCCGGCGCACTACATTCGTCATTGGCTGTATGCACACGTTGCTTCTGATTCCTCACTTTCGACGAGGTTACACCCACCTGTGCCGTTCTAATGACATAGTGATGGTTATAACGATGGACGGTTTTCGTATGCGCACTGATTCACGAACGGCAAAACGGATGCGAACCTCTTTTCGTACTAGGGGTTAATTGGCGCCCATCTCAGCCTGGTGGGAAACGGGATGCCACACCAACGCGGCACACCTCTGGTTATCAGCTCTAGCAGCGACCTTGGTGTCCTGTGCATATTTCCCCTTTACTGCTGTTATCTTTGGCGAGATACAATTCTACCGTCGGTTCTCTCTGACCCCTTATAGACGTATCTGATTATGGAAGCCAAAATCGCGGCTGCAACCGTCTTACAGGATGCATCCGTCTTTGAACTTGACAGGGATACAAAACTCCGTATTTCATCAGCTCGTGGGCACTCAAAGCGATAGCAAAGCGGGTCTACAATCTCGCTAGGACGTGTAAAGGGTTCAAAAACGCTGCTCTGGACGCTCTTTGGTCTTCATTCACGATTGAGTCAGCCAACCTGATGCTTATTCTATCCTATTCGGAGATGGGTACGATACACCTGTGAGTACCAGTAGATACGGTCACAAGCATGTTAAGCGACCATCCCTGTCTAGATTAAACTAACAGAGCGTTCCAAATCCGACGCGCAAGCAATCGGGTTACTTACACGTTACTCACATCGCATTCGTACTTTGTCCTTGGTGGACCCTCACGACGTTCTAGAGATCGACTCATCAGTTCTCGCAGAGTCGATTCAGTACTTACTCTTCAATGGAGGTCCGGCAGCTGTATAAACATGACTGGGAGCTGAGCGTCTTCGCGTATGACCTCGTTTTGCATCCTCAGCTGACGGGCATCGGCATCCGATGCAACCTTGATGCTCGGGGCCACACCCTAATCAAAGCCATTTCTCAAGCTTGTCCCCAGCTGCGAAAGCTTGCAGTGGTAGACCGTCTTAAACTTGATAACGCCAATCAGCATCCAGAGCTTATTGTCGTAATCATCGAGCGTCTATTATGTCTGCAAAGTCTGAAGTGTGTCAGCCTGAACACTTCGGCTCTGCATCACATATCCCATCTACCCTTCCTCACCGCTCTCTCTTTGAACTATGAATGGGAGGGAGATATGGCAATGGCGCTGTCCACGGCCCGGACGCTTAAGCTTCGCTTCCTTGCGTTGCGCAGATTAACGTTGCATGTGGAACACCTGCGAGACGCTGTCACTTTCATGCGCTGTATCCTCACGTTCCCTGTTAAGTCCACCACTAGGGTGAACTCCGTACCGACAACGAGCGTCAACGACTTGAAGGACCTCTTTAATCTGGTGGACGAGCACGCGGCAGTCAAACTAGAGCATGTGAGCATCCATGTGCGCGTTTTTTTTTCGAGACTCATGGACCGCCGATAACAATAAATACTTTGAGTCCACTTAAGCGATGTCATAACTTGCGCATACTTTGTGTTCAGGTTCCACTTCCCTCGCCTCTCACTGACACAGACCTCGAGTGATTGGCCTCGTGATGTCGATGGTCCCTCGAGTGATTTCCGATTGGATGCATCGCAAACCTGATGTCACTTTCTGGTGTAAGTCTTAATGGGCTTTTTACCTTCGCACAAACGTGCATTAACCTGAAACCCTTCGTTATCCCGGCCTTTGCTGCGCAGCAGCTTCAAGCGTCTATCATTTCACCACTGTCCGCGTTTCGAATACTGCATGTCCCACGGTCGCCAACTGAAAGGCTAATCAGACCAAAGTAAAACATTGTCCGCCTCTGGCGTTTCGAAGAAAGACCTATCCCGCTCGAAATGTAGATAGCATAAATGTCAGCTGGCTTTCCGTAAAAGACGGATCTGCTGTTTGCCGCAAATGTAGAATGAGGTGCGCTACAAATATTGAATGCAGCATAGCAATGGGTATGCTCATAAGGAGCGTCAGGTCAAATTCTGGGTTCTGCAAATCAGGATACAGTTAGCTACTGGCTTGTTATATGGATACAAATCCTTGCCGGCTGTGGGAGCGCTACAAGAGTCAAAATCAGGCCTTCGTGTCTTTCGTCAGTGTCTATACCTCTTAAAATTTGTCCGATCGTACCGCATAGAGAAACGAAATAAAGCGACCCTGTGGATATCTGGCGTAAGAGACTCAGGCGCACTTGTGCACTGAACGATTCAGCTTCACCGTCAGTGAGAAGGGTCCTATAGAGGCGTGTTAAACTACGCCCGTTTTGGTCTACGCAGAAAAAGGCCATTAACCTCATATATCAAGCGCCTGGCACGCATAATACACGTACATGTCAAGTAGGATTTCCACAGCAGAAGAATTAGACAGGCTGCGCAAAGGGTAATAGACATTTAATGCGGGAAGAGATTGTGATTCGAATTACTGCTTACCCGTGTCCATGCAAAGCATCATAGCCCATGACAGTTTGAGCCAATGACCTTGGGTAATTCCGAGACATCCAGATGAGTTAGTATTGACGTTCACATTGATTACGGCTAGAAATGAGGCAGGTTTGTTTCAATGTTGCTACCAAGGGCCGTGAAATTGCTCACTTCCGACTGATGTAATAAACCTTACCGCAGTGTAAACTGCTACGATGTCGCAAAGAAAAGTGAAGGAGGCAAGAAAAATGCCGACAGCTCGTCCTTGTTTCCAGACGGCCCATGTGCGTATAATCAGAATGACTAATAATCAGTGAGATTTCATACATGTATTCTTTGGGAAAATACTTACGTTCTGATAGTGCCAAAACTCCGATGTGAAGGACTACGCGCGTGATGTTACAGTGATTATTGTGTTTGAGCAGCTTAGAATCTCACACACGGTAACACTAATCATCCGAGTGCACGCCGGACCACTGATGTTAGGAGAGAGTACCACTTCAAGAAAGGCAATTAAGAGTTTTGGAGGGATGCAGAAATCGAAGACCTTACCAAACCACATCTCGATGGCCGCCACAATACATATTCCATATCTTGACGACAGGTACAGCGCTTTGACCAGCGACCATTTACCACACCATATGTAGGTGATTTCTTGATCAAGAGATATTAGAATATCCCAAATCTCAAATTTATCACTTTAGCAGGAATATAAAGCATTTCATCCTCACGCAAAATTACTCACCAAAACACTTGTCCCTGCGCCTGCCACGCTCCAGTGTTCAGGACTCTATTTCTCATTTGAGGAGAGCTAACGCACGTACATGTCATGAGCTAGAAATAGTAATGGCCTAGTGAGTGCAAATGAGCCAACTCATAATAATGTGTGGCTTACCCGACCCAGAAGTTGTTGAAGTAAAAGGGATGTGTCTGCTTGAGTGGAATACATCACGAAGCAATAAAGATACTGCCGTCGTCATTGTGTATTTATACAAAGGCATCCACAGCGCTGGAACGTTCTCGAGCGCCTAACTACTAATGTTGGAGTTGGTTTTCAATATTCGCGGCTACAGAGAAAGAGAGGCTGCACAGCAAGCCCCCCGTGTGCGAAATACGCGATTCGTTTATAGCGAGATAGCACCCATGAAATGCCGGATTGAGGCCAGTACACGCGGACATAATAATTTGCGGCCCCATCACGCATCATGTTTCATTGAATGACTGAAGCAGCCTCGAATGCGTCATTAAATCCGTTGTACTCCATGTGTGGCCTGACCGCGTAGAGAATCATCTGGTCGAGAGTTGGAGCTGCCAAAAGATTATTGACACATGAGGCAGCTGCGAGTTGACCGGAGATTCACCAAAAGATCGCCGTAGGGATTTTAAGTCTTAGTTGCACTCTCACAGGAAAGTTTTGTGCTAAGAGCGACGAAAGGAATGAAAGGGTTTGAGGTATTCTTGTTGATCTATCCAAAGGTTTCGGGACCGTTCATTCGCCGTTGGCTCATGTACCTCCTAACAACTTCGGCATTCAAATGAGCTCATATTGAAGTAAACGCTCTGCGTGTTCTTGACTTTGATTGAACAGCTGTAGAGATGTGACTTGTTCGGATAAAAATATGTTGATCACCGCTCAGTCCAAATTTCAGGGTGAGACACGGTTGTGCATGGAGGCTCAAGTTTTATGCGGGTACCGCCGATGATGCGAACGTGGATATGATGCCCAGAATAGCCAACATACACATTTTGGATCTTTTCAACGTTCTAGGCGCCTACTCGATATAAAGAGATTTCTATTCCAAATTCTTTCCGGAACCTGCTTTTCCGCCCGAGTGTAGTTAAGGTTTTAATTAGATACGAGGATCCTTTGGTGAATCATTGGTCGTTTCCCTGTACCTCAGGTCTGAGTCGCGGGAATGTGCGACAAACAATGGAAGAGAAGTCGGAAAGAACGTGTAGTCTTAAACCGAGGACCCGGTGAGTTTAGCGCTGAGAAATACTACCCCACCAACAAAATGGAAGAGGAATGTCATATGGTCAGGGGAGCTCACAGCTAAATCACCTTTCGCGTATTCGAATGCTGATAGTAACAGAATCAGAGAAATTAGCCATTAGTGACCGTATAGTTGGGCTGGCCCGGGATTGGATAAGCCACAGCAGAGTCTAGTGTGGTGAGAAAGAACGTTCACCTTGACTACCACGGTTCTGTAAACATAGTATCTGTATCTTTGAGAACAACTCATCCCATAACGCGAAGTACTCATGAATCGAGATTCAGCCCAATAGTCAGAGTATCCGAGGCTTCACAATTCCTACTGGTATTATCCATAAGTTTATGTCATTGAAACGCGCACAGTGTTTATCTTGAAGTATGTCCCATATGTTATGTGAGAAATTAACGAGGAAACGTGAGCGGCTGCCAGAAGAAGTACTCAACACGAAATGTTGAATTGCCATGTTCCAGCGCAAAATCATGCATTCCCATATGAACACAGCTGCTGAATAGAAAGCCGTCGGAAAGCTTGCGACTCAAAAGTGGCACTTATGAGATGCAACATTCCGTCGACGGACAACGTTGTGACAACGACGTTGTAAGCTGCTGTACATTGAAAGGCCCTTATTCCCACGAGCCCGATTACGCCATTAGCCCCTGAACTCAGCGACGTTCCGACTCTCCGAACTCTCCACCGAACGATAACAACTCTTCGGACTCCCGCTCCGAGTACTTACTCACTCCTGCCATCACCACCACCTCTTAGCCAGCGATAGTCATGTCCGCGCCAACGATCGCTATCCTCTCGCCGGGCGTCATGGGCGCAGCTGTTGGCGCCCGCCTTTTCCGCAGCGGGTGCACCGTCCTCACGACGCTTGCCGGCCGCTCTCCCGCGACACACAAGCGCGCAGCGGATGCAGGCATGAGAGATGCGTCGCTCAGGGATATAGTTGGTAATGCAAGCTGGATACTGAGCATCCTCCCTCCCCGCGATGCCGTCAAGACGGCCGAGGACATACGCGACGCGGTCGGGAAGACAAAGCCGACAGATAAGCTCGTGTTTGTCGATTGCAATGCTGTCAGCCCGGAGACGACCAAGCGGATAGCTGCGTTGCTGCATGGGACGAATGTGAGGTTTGTGGATGCGGGGATTATTGGAGGGCCACCGAAGGAAGGGTACGATCCTGCGTTTTACGCTTCGGCAAGCGATACTGCTGCCCTCGACGAGTTTGAGGAGCTGGGAAAACAGTGGGGACTGAGGGTGATACCGCTCAGAGGCGAGGGAGTCGGTGTTGGCGATGCGAGCGCTCTGAAGATGAGTTACGCTGGGATCACAAAGGGCACTATTGGGTTGTACGCCACGATGGTCTTAGGTATGTCAAGCCCTCATGGAAGTAAAACGATTAATTACTAACTAGGAGTTTATGTACAGCGGCTCACGCTTCATCACCTGCCACTGCAGCCGCACTCATGAACGAGCTCGGGATGTCTCAGCTCCCGCAGCTGACGAGGCTCACGAACAGCGTGCCGGGTATGGTACCCAAAGCATACCGGTGGATCGCAGAAATGGAGGAGATAGGGGCTTTCGTAGGACCGCCAGGTACCGAGGGCGATATCTATCGTGGGTTGGCGAGGCTGTACGAGCGGATAGAACGCGCAGTGGATGAGAAGGAGAAGGATGAAGCGGATGGAGATGTGCAGGTGCTTGACGACTTTGTGCAACGGGCGAAGAAACTGCTTGAGGAGAAGAATAACGCTAAATGAGATGCGAGATACCACGTCAGGCACAGCACACTGTATAACCCGGAGATCATGATAGTGTACGATTAGAGAAGTCCAAAGTGCAATATACCGATCAATTGTAGCATATTCTCGCTCTTGTGAGGAGCAAAGCAAAAGAAGGGATGGAGACAAGACTTCACCCAGCCCGGATTGATGGTGGTGGTCGACAACTAACACTGGGGGCAATTGCCCATGTTTTTGTGGAAAACATTCAAAATGTTTCGAGGGAAACCTTCCCAATTGGGAAGGTCACCTTCCAAATTTAGACTTTTGAGCAAAACATTTTAAATGTTTTTGACATGTTTTCCCTGGAAACATCGACTAATGCCCCACCATAGATGCAATCATTGCAGTATTGTGGCTGCAGTGGCCGGAGTATTATGAGTCAGTGTAAGCAGTTTACTTGATTGCGGTGTGTGGCAGTGACACCGCGTCCGGGGCGGCCGCGCTCGCCGGATGTCCTCCATTCTCAATTGCAATGAAACACAAACGCTTTCCATAGGCCAGAGTCAATGATTTGATCAACAACACGGCGAGTCCTGTGCTCATCACTTGGATCCGTATCTCTGTCCACGGGCAACCTCACTCTTGCCTCGAAAGCCTACAAAGTCTATTAGGCCACCTGCTGCCCTAACCCCGTCGAACACCTGACCATCTACTGACTTGCGACGATCTTGTTATTGGCCGTTCTGTAATTAAGTCTCCAGGTCTCCTATCGATCCGCACAACCTCTCCTTTCCTCCTTTCCTCGACTCCTCGACCCGCAATTTTCAAGTGAGCCGCACCCTATACTTTTTCTAAGTCCTATTCATATCGTATTGTAGGATGATGGAAGGAAGCATAACCCCTCTCCCCAAGGTTGAAACCATTCTAGATGACCCTGTCATCGAGCGCCCTCGCGAGCCCCAGATGCACCCCGAGTTCTCCTCTCCGGACGCAGACGTCATCCTCGCCGCCAAAGATCAGACCGCGCTCTTCCGTGTGCACTCCTACACGCTCAAAACCACCTCGGGCTGGTTCCGCTCCCTCTTCTCGCTCCCACAGCGCCCCCTATCCCCTTCCACCTCCACCTCGTCCGCGCTCACACTCGTACCGTCCATGTCCACGTCCACAACGCACCCCGACACCATCGCCCTCGACGAAGACGCACCCACACTCGAGGCCCTCCTGCGCATGGTCTGCGGCCAGCCCATCACACCCCCGCAGACACACGACGCGCTCGACGCGCTGCTCTTCGCCGCCGAAAAGTACGACATGCCCGGCCCGCTCGCGCTGCTGCGCATCCTGCTCGCCGTGCCCCCACTCAGCGCGGAGCCCCTCCGGATCTACGCCGCCGCGAGCCGCTTCGGGTGGGACGCGGAGGCGCGCGCGGCGAGCGCGCAGACGCTCGCGATGGACGTGCACGATGCGGCGCACGGGCCGGTGCTGCGCAAGCTGTCGACGGACGCGGTGCTCGCGCTGTTTGCGCTGCATCGGGACAGGCGGGAGGGGCTGAGGAGGAGGCTGGACGAGCCTCCGTTTGTAGGGGCGGGGATGCAGACGTGTCCGAGGTGCAGGAGGCCGATTGATCATTGTGCGTGGAGGGAACTCAAGTATCGGGTTATTTTGGAGATGGATATCCGTCCGCTTGGGGATACGGTCAATGCTGGCCTGTTGGAGTGGACGGAGGCAAAGGCATGTTGGGAGGCCAAGTGTCCTGGCACTGAGTGTGCTTGTGTGTTGTACGACAAGGGGGAGACGCTGAGACTGATGAGAGAGTGCATCGAGAGCTTACCGAAGACTGTATCGTAGCAATTAATGTAGACAATGCACCATGTTTTATTATCGAGCATTCTGAAAGTAAGAGCTCAAACGACATTGCAGCAAAAAGTGAAGATGAAAAGTGCAAAACACAACACGACGCCAGCAGGATTCGAACCTGCGCCCTCCAAGAGGAACAGATTTCTAATCTGTCGCTGTAACCACTTAGCTATAGCGCCCTATAGGAGGTTCATAATACGGAAGTTGATAAGTGTGTAATCCACACAAGCAGCTAATTTTCACGCGACGCGTTCCTCCTGGCCGCAGAGCATCACCTGGGCAATTCTTGCACCGACACACTCGAGCAAACATTATGCTCGCCACCCGCGGTCTATGCACCAGAGCACTACAGCGCCAACTCCTTCGCTGCGCTCTCCACTCTACTCTAACTTCTCCTTCGTTTCAGTCTCAGTCAAGACTTTCGTCCTCGTCCTCGTCCATATTCTCACCAGACGCCTCACCATGGGACCACCTCATGTCGGACATCCCCTCCGAGCCACCTGCCCTACCCAACTCGCGAAGGCAGCCGCGTAACCCGCTCGAGCCCTCCTCTACCTCAGACGGAGACGCGCAGGCAGCGGCAGGGACGTCGCGCCAGACACGCAGACAGGCGATGACGGCGCAGGAGGTGCGCAATTTTGACGAGATGTTCAACACCATCTTCAACGCCGTCGACAAGCAAGAGCGCGCGCCGCTGTCTCTCTGGCCTGACGGTAAGGCAAAGGAGGGGGTGCCGATTATTGGGATAGGGAGAGGGCGGCTCAGGAGCGGGGCGGCCCAGCAACGAGCGGATATGTTTACTCTGAGGCAACAGAGCCGGAAGATCAAGTGGACGAGCGCGGACGACGAGGAGCTGGATAGTTTGAGAGAGGAGATGGATATGTGCGACACGGACGAGCAGCTACTGAACTGGGCTATGGAAAACTTGTTTGGCCCGCCGGAGGGCGCGAAGACTGCAACAACCACGCTAGTTCCTTCGTCTACGACAGGTTCGGATGCGGCACCTTGTACAGAGACGGAGTCAAGCAACACGTCGTCCTCTACGGCTACATCTACCCCACCACCACTTCAAGCTCCTGCGCAGGATAACGCCTTCCCTCGCCATCCCGCCGCCTACCCACACCTACTAGCAAAGCTGATGCAGACGTTCCGGGACAAGTACCAAGACCCGCACGTTGCGTTGAGTGTGTTCAAGCACGCGGCAGAACGGTCGATACCGTCGTACGTGTTCGGATGCACGACACCGGCGTACAACGAGCTGATCCTGACGCGGTGGACATGCTTCCGCGATTTACGCGGGGTACACGACGCGCTGACGGAGATGCGGGCGAACGCGGTCCGGGTGGATGAGAAGACGCGGAGGATCGTGGAGCAGGTGAGGAGGGAGGTGGGAACGAGGGAGCAGTGGATGGACGGGGTCGAGCAGGAGGACGGGGTTGGGGCGGTGTTGAGGGCGAATCTGGAGGGCGGGGAGAGTGCACAGCTGATGAAGAAGATCGAGGAGCTGATTGTGCCTCGGGGGAAGAAGAAGGTGAAGAAGCCGTCGAGGTTTAGCGCGGAGAACGAGGATTGGAAGCGGTCTGCGTTGAAAGAGGACGATGATGGGTGGGCCTTTGATCGTTGGGCGGGGAAGGAATTTGAGAACGAGGACGTTCGGTGGAAGGGTAAAGGACGGAGTTATGGTCGGAAAGCTGAGCACGAGGAGGATAAGCTGTCGTTGTAGTAGACGAAGACGATACGCTCTCAACTAATGGACATGAAGGGAGATTTACACAAGGAGATGTCGAGGAAAGGGTGCCACGTCACGAGGATATATGCTAGATTGATCCAGTCATGGTCGACGATCGAGGTCGAGGATGCGGAGAAAAGGCCCGGCGGTGGAGGGGTTAAATTGCCTGAAAAGGGAAGGGTTGATGAAGTGCTCCTCCGTCCTCGTCTTTCATTTTGTGTTTGCCTCGTGGTGAGGTCCGCGTGTTTTGCGCGTGCCTCGATATCATATACTCTTTTCTCACTAATTCGTCCTTTCTTTCCCTCCCCTGGACCCGACGTGGAATCACGTTCCTCTTCTTGACACTCTCCAGCCAAATCAGCCTTAGCGTACTATCCCTCCGATCCTTCACACTCCCTCTAGTCTTTTCTTCTCTGCCCTCCAGGGCGAAACAATCATGACCTCAACAGCAACCCTCTCCTCACCACCACCCCAGGTCAGCATCAACGGCGAACCCATCCCTCCCTCCCCCCGCACCTCTATCAACCTCCCTCCGACACCAACCCAGTCTCAGTCTCAGATCCACCCTCAACCATCCCCACGTACCCAGGCTCGCAACATCGCCCATATCCCACCTGCCTCGTCAAGACCTCTCGCTAAGCACTCGTCTGCATGGGGCGCCAACTTCTGGACTACCCTCGTCGACCCTCAGACGGGTAATCACTTTTTCGCGTGCCCTGCCACAGGTCAGGTTAGCTGGGATCCACCCGCAGGTACTTTCGTGTACGTTCTATTCCTCTTTTTTCTCATCTACTCTTTTCCCCTCACTGACTCGTTCATTGCGTCTTCTTTATAGCCTACCCCCTTCGCCGGACGGAGAGTGGTGGGAGCTCTCAGACCCCACTCGCGGCGGGCTGCCATACTACTATCATACCAGGACCGGAGAGACAGTTTGGGAGCGCCCGACGGCGATAGAGAATGGAGACGCCCCGTTTGTCATACCCCTGGGCATCGTTCAGGTATGTCTTCATCCTCCCCACTATTTTAAAGATCTATGGAACCCCACTCTGATCTGCCCTACGACTCCAGCAAACAGCCCTCGGAAAGCGTCTGTCGCTCATTGGCATCGACGAGAATGACCCTTCCCCCACTAAAGGCGCTCCACCTGCCCGCCATCCGACCGTTCGCCGCACCCGCTCCGCCGCAAATGAACAGGCACAGGCCTCTCCACCGCGAATCTCCACATCTACCCGTGCCTCTTCTAGTCCAGGCGGCTCCCCTAGCCCTACTCTCCGACAAGTCAACAGCACCGCCCGAGAAAGGAATAGGCTGAGGGCGAACAGGCTGTCGCCGATCCCAGGCAGCGCGGCGAGCTCTGACGGGGACCCGATGGCGAGGTTGGAAGAGCAGTATTTGGACGAAGACGACGATGGCTTTGTGACCGAGATGACGACCTCGCCTACCTCGCCGACGTCCCCAATCTCCAAACGAAGCTCGAGCTCGACGATGTCCAAGTCGTTGCGCGCTCGAAGCTCGGCTTCCACCGTTAGCTCGGGAACCAAACCGTCCCCGAAGACCACCCCGACGAAGCAGCAGAATGGTACTGGGACCGTCAGGCGCGAGTCCATCTCGCGCGCGCGCTCACATTCGTGTGCAAATCGCGACAACTCGCTCGGTGCCGCCGTCGAATCACTTGTACAGGCGGCGGCGTCCGACAGCGGACACGGCACCGGCACGATCAGATCGCAAAAGGGCGGCGGCGTATCGTGGGCGTCGTCAAAGGGCCGGGGAAGTCACGAACGCGAGAGAGAGCAGGGGAGGAAGTCCGGTGGAGGCGGCATCGCAATGCCCTTCTCGGGCAAGCCGAATGCGTACAAGCCGCGTTCGAGCACGACTGACTCCGGGCGCAAGTCAGCGGAAAAGGCAGAGAAGAGACCATCCATGCAGGCGCAGGTGCGATCCTCGACGCTGGGCCCGAGGCCGTCGCAGTCGAGTATGCGTCGCCAGCCGCAGGCGCTCTCGCCGACAAGAGGCGAGTTTGGCGCACTGTCGCCGCTGCGGTATGCGAACGGGCTTGGAGATGAAACGGCTGGACCAGAGAGGTCCGCGTCAACGCCTCCTGGAGCGGGTGGGATGAGAGGTGGGGGGACGATTTCGGGCAAGAGCATTAGTGCGCCGGTTTTTGACAAGGGTGAGTTCTAATTGTCTTCTTGACGATCAGACACTGAACCTCTTATAGAGGCGACGCTGAAGATGAGCCCACTCAAGAATCGTGCGCCGGGCAAGCCCATCCCGATACCACCAGTTCCGTCTTCATACTCCCCGCCGCGCAATATGACTGGATCAACGCAATCCTTGTCCTCGTCGACGAGGGGGCATTCGAATGGCCACCACGGGTTCGTACGCGCTTATCCTGTCCTCGTGATAGAAAGCTGATTATACCCCGCTCTGATCGCCGACACACCCTCATGCCCGATGAACTCGTTGGCTACCCCATCGATCCCGTTCATATGTCCTGACTGTTCGGTCCCTCGGTTCTATATTTACCTGCTGTGAACACATACCTGTACGACCTTCGGCTGGTTGGCTGACCTATTTCTCTCCGTCTTCGCCTGTCCTCCCCCCTTCTTTCCCTCCATGCTTTGCTTTCTTTGCGTATGCAGCGCTGCTCCTCATCCTTCTCTCCCGGTGGAGCTCGTAACAGATATCCAGAAATTCGCGGATTCGGACTTTGCGAGGCGTTACTTCAAGACGCATCATACAGGCTTCATATTCCGCAGGCGCGTGCCGGTGGAAGAAATGATGACCTGGCAAAAGGTACGCTCACGTTACGTTGACACTACTCGTGCGTTTGTCTAACCGAGCGCTTGTTACACAGCACGCACTCAGCTCGGGGCTTCTCGAGCACCAACGCAAGTTATCCACGGACGCCATCAGGATCTTCAAGGTTATCCAACTTATTATGGGCGATCGCGATCGCGGTACGTCGCACCCGACCTCGTCAACGGGTTCGCTGCAAGCGTCATCGATCGTCGAGGAGGAGCGGTGGTTGATCACGCAGGGGTTGACACATGGGGAGTTGCGGGACGAGATCTATTGCCAGGTGATGAAGCAGTTGAATGGGAATCCTACTCCGTGCGCTCCCTCATTCTATCTCAGTTGATCGCGTCTCTAACTTCGTGCGCGTTGCCGTCGCCAGCGAGAGCGTCTTCCGCGGCTGGCAGCTCCTCTGCGTCCTCCTCGTCTCCTTCCCGCCCTCGAAAGACTTTGAAGACCCCCTCCGAGCGTTCCTCACCTCGCATACCGCCCAGAAGGAGGCGCGCGCCGACCTCATGGCCAAGCACTGCCTCCGCCGTCTCGCGGCCATCGTGCGGAAGGGCCCACGGGGGAAGCCGCTCAGCACGGCAGAGATCGCAGCTGCGGCAGACGCCGCGTTTGCGCAGTGCACGTTCGGCGAGAGTCTCGAGGGCAGCATGCAGCTCCAGGCGGAGAGCTACCCAGACGAGCGCGTGCCCGTCGTGCTGCCCTTCCTCGCCAACGGCATCCTGCTCCTTGGCGGCACCCGCGCCGAGGGCATCTTCCGCGTGCCCGGGGACAACGACACGGTCGCGGGGCTCAGGCTGCGACTCGACACGGGGCGGTACACGGTCGAGGGCGTGGACGATCCGCATGTGCTCGCGAGCTTGTTGAAGCTGTGGCTCCGCGAGCTGCTTGATCCGCTTGTGCCGGCGGAGATGTACAACGAGTGCATCACGGCTGCGATGCCTGCGTCGAAGGCGGCGGCTGCGCCTGGTCCGACGGTGCTCCCTGCTGTGCTTGCGACGAGCTCGGCGGCTGCGGTTGCGGCTGACCCGCGGGCGTGCGTGGATATCGTGCGTCGTTTGCCGGATGTGAACCGGCGGGTGCTGCTGTTCGTCGTCAGTTTCCTGCAGATGTTCCTCGAGGAGAAGGTCTGCCGCGTGACGAAGATGACGAGTGCGAACTTGGCGCTCGTGATGGCGCCCAATCTCCTTCGGTGCCCGAGCGAGAATATGGCGGTCGTGTTTGTGAATGCTCAGTGAGTGCTTTCGAGGTTTCATTGTTGATCGAAGTCGAATGCTGAACCACGTGCAGGTACGAGCAGATATTTGTGCACACGCTGTTGTTGCACTTGAAGTGCGACGAAATTGATCCCGACTACGTGCCTACGCACGGTCTCGACGCACCAGAACCTTTACGGCGGCGCTAGACTCCTTTCTGCTTCACCCTCATTGCTCCTCCTTCTGTTTCTTTATCCTCATCCGCCTCAACTATACATGACCGCTTTTTATTACTTATTTCTGTGTTTATTTTGTTCCATCTCATGTTCACGTCTCATCAACCTGCTAACCATTGCCAACCACGTTCATACCGTCCACCTTGTGTTACACACTCATTTTTTCCCACATATCTCATTGCATATCTTGTCTCATAGGATTCACATCTACACAGCAAAACCAAATCACCTTGATTGTCGCTACTGGTACCTACCTCTGTGCTACCTCTTACATTACTATTTACCTATCATATGTTACAGTTCTATTGCCTTTTGTTGTCAAGCAGGAAATTAACAGGCCGCTTTTCGGAGCTTTTCACTGACTTTTTGACTATGAATGAGCCAAAAGTTACAACTGTTGGAGTACACACCACGGATTGCTGCACCTGCAGGGTTCACCTAGGGTTCCCATTTTTTCAGCCAGCCAGCAGGGTCTGGACCCTGGCACCAAACACCACTGGTGAACTGTCTGTCCACGACACCTGCTGTGCAGCAGGTCAGACCAAATGGCCTTCTGGACTGGTGGCAGATTGTTCATCAAGGACACTTGCTAAGCAGCATGCACAACTGGACATGCTTCAGAGTGCTATACTGACTTGTCCATCCAGGACTCCTGCTGTGCACCCAGTCCGAATGAACATACTGTACTTTTTCGACCTTAGGTTCACGGTGGCGTGGGAAATCGGAGCTTTAACGCACCTTCCATAACCGTCTGTCCCCCCCCTATAGGTTCAGGGGGCCAAACCGAGGGTGGACAGTTAGTTCGTGCTCGCTCAGGCTTCAGATTTTGATTAGCCCTCGGCCTCAACACTGACAGCGAAGACAATCATAATTCAAAATAACATGCTGTATATACTTTGACTAAGGCTCCAGCAGCGCTCTCAAGAACATTCCCGACATCGAGTGACAAAGTCAACCAACTTCAAGTTGGTTGTCGGCACAGGTGCTTAAGCTGCTGTGGGGCTCGTCCCTGTGACCCCGCTCCAACTTTACGCTCAGAATCAGCGCCTTGCCAGTTAAAGTACTCACCGTGGCTAAGTTCCCACAGTCTCACTGATTGAGTTCTGGGGGCTCTGGGTTCCGCATGGCTCCTGGCATGGACAATGAGCCTGATGTGGTCAGTAATTCTCCGCAAGTAGCTGGATCAAAGTAACAACTTGAGCAATTACATGGGGTGTCTAACAGTCAACAATGGCAGCATAGGCTTTCAGAATGCTTTGAATAGGACTTGTTTAAGATTTTCTAGTGATTTAATCATATTTATGCCTATTCAACGGTATGTCCCCCTGCCTAAGTTCGATGGCCTGACTAGAGGGGGGACTGTCCACCCCACGGAGGTTCGGTTCGTGAGGGGGGGTGGACAGGGGACCGAACCTAAGGTCGAAAAACTACAGTATATCAGCACTGGAGATGCAGGTCCCACTCTGTACAACACATCTGACCAGGGTATGCAGGGGGTGCCAATGGAGGTGCTCGGCAGCACAGATGGCCAATTGCTTTGACAGGCTTGGGCCAGTGGACATCCGCAGACAGCTGGAATGACACTTCAGTCACCCTGCCTCCCGGGCCTATATAACGGTATCTTGCGCCCGTCCCGGAGGTCCCTCGGGATGTTTTGGGGGGGGGTTTCTTGTTTTCCCGGTGCCCCCGCCCGTTTGGTTAGGGTTAGGGTTAGGGTTAGGGTTAGGGTTAGGGTTAGGGTTAGGGTTAGGGTTAGGGTTAGGGTTAGGGTTAGGGTTAGGGTTAGGGTTAGGGTTAGGGTTAGGGTTAGGGTTAGGGTTAGGGTTAGGGTTAGGGTTAGGGTTAGG